>NW_004567111.1:14513731-14582979 GCF_000260355.1 Condylura cristata
AAGAAGAAGAAGCAATGAACTAACATATTTGTCTTCAAGCAGGCTGTATTATTCTCTCTCAAAGAAGAAAATAGAGCCTGAACATTTCTGAACATTATCTGTATTCCAAAGTCCAAGATAATTACAGATAGCATCATATGGTTTTTCATTGGGTTCTAGGATTCTGAGAGCCAATTTATCATTGATGGCTTAAAATTTAACTTAGGCAGTTGTTTACTGGGTTAAAAAAAAAAAAAACTTTATTTCCTGAAAAAATATGTGAGCTACTTGAAACTTAGATATCACTTTATCATGTGTATCAAATATTGGTAAATATGATATCACTTTATCATATGTGTATCTCTATACCCACATTTATACTTGATGAATGCAAAGCTACCGTTCTTGTTTTCTGCATGTTAAACTACTACTGAACATAAATATTTTTTCCAAAAATAGTAGGGAAAATGTGTCTCTTGCCAAAAGTATATAAGTACTTGCCTTGATCCATACATATAAAACATTAATTTTGGTGCCATATTGTATCTAAATTTCCAGATAAACCTGTATGCATTTTATACATATACTTAAACATGTGCATATTACACATGTTTATAGATATTTCATTATGTATTATGTTATTGTAATATTTATTTGATTATACAACATATATATGTATATGTCTATAAATACTGACTGGAATTGTCTGAACTGGTTCAAAACTGTCTGAACTGATTTCAAATGGCAGGAACTGATTTGATCTTGTCTATAGGAAGGACAGTGAAGTGCCTGAGGCCAGTTTGAATAAGTTGGATCCATAGGAGTTGTATACAGCTAGTTTAAATTGGTTAGAACTGCTTTGATCCATTTTGAACTGGCTGAAACCAATTTGAAACAGGCAGGATTGTTTGGAACCTTCTAGACCTGGTCTTAATTGGGTCAAATTAGTCTGACTTGTTTTCAAAGGGGATGAATAGGATGGATCTTGTGTGTAGGCTGAAAACAGAACTGGCTGATAAGCAGTTTGAACTGCCTGGAATCTGTCTGAACTGGCTTTAAATCAGATCATACTGGTTCTAATAATTTCTATCAGGTTGTAACTAGGTAAGCCCAGTTCAAGATTATTCAGATCCATTCATATCAGTTCCAGTAGTTTCAGAATGATTCCAGTATCTTAAATCTAGTTAAGACCAGTTCTACTCACTTCAGACATTTTCCAGCAAGTTTACAGTTGTACAGCCAGTTCAAACTGGTTCCAGATAGTTCAAAATAGATCAAATTAGTTCCAGTCCATTGAAGCCAGCCCACAGGTGCACACTAGCTCCTACCTATTCAAATGCAATTATACTGGTTCACATCATTTACAACCAGTTCAAACCAAAACCAACTAGTTCCATCTAATCAAAACGGATCAAAATAGTTCAAACCTCTTCAAAATGATTCCAACTGGTTCCAATCACTGCTGACCTTATCCATATAATTTATACAGCTCAAATAACTGTCAAACTGGACAATTGTTGGAAGGTTGTAGCTCTGTCTAGTCATATCTGCATAAATAGGAAGAGGTATGTAGTATTGTAGAGAACCAATACTATATGTGGACACCATCTTGCTGTAGTTTAACACTGCTGGTTGTCTATTTGGACACATAAGTGCGTTTTATCTAGTGAATCAACTCAACCAGGGAATAGAAATGAGACCATATTACTTGTAATAGTAATTCTCAAGTGGTTAACTATTTGTTATCACAAAATACGCTCTAATGATATCTGCAAGCATGTTGGGGGTAGTTCTGTCTTTTATGCACAAGTCATTTCAGTCACAATTGCCTTACTTTAATTCCACTAATATTACACTTCTTTTTAGTGACACTGCATTTTGAGGCTTCACTAGTGTTTTAGCATTATTCACCTTCTCAGGGTTGTATATAAGTGCTGTTGCCTGTTAGGCTCTTTCTTTAGCCCAACCACTGACAAGGTGTGAGGACTCTTCTTACTGAAGACCTCTCCGCATCATTGCTAAACTTGCAGCATTCTTCTTTATACAAAAGCCTGTCTTTCAACAGACAAAATGTTCTCATTTCCATTTTTGTTGAAATTACCAGATCATGTTCTTTTGTCTCACATAGTTTTCCAAGTAAACTTACTAAGCATGCTAATGAGACTGGATCCTAATGGTGATTTACTTAGTCCTGCATTTCCCATCTGGAACTTTTCATTTTTCCAATATAAATACATAACATTATAAGAAGGAAAGACATAAACGTTTTTTAAGAATTTGAACCCTGCACCTAGTCTACAGTGCCTAGTTTTGACACAGAAAACATTTGCATCAAAGTTAAAAGCATGTATCAACCTTTACTGTAACAGAGATTAAAATTTATTTTGTCAATTCTTTAAAATATCATGAAATGTATGATATGACGATGAAAGAAAAAAATACATTGAATATATCAGAATTTATCAAGTGAATAATACCAACAGCAAATATCTGAGAAACCATGATTTGAATTTAATAAAGACAAATGGAACTATGCATTTAATCCCTTTAATATTTAGGTAACAATATTTCTTAGCTGAAAAAGCTAGATAGATTACATACAGAATGAGAAGGCACATAACTGATGTTCATCTTTCAGAAAATAGCTATTAAAATTTTAAAATCAGCATAATGTTAATATGGCTGGTTTCACTTTATGCACGCGATCTTAAAGTTTGGCAACTATCAGAAGGATTGAATGCCAAGAAAGGTCTTGTTAAATCACAAGTACTTGAATCCTTCCTAGGACTTTTGATTTATTAGATCTGGTAAGGCTTGAAAATTGTATATCTAATGAGTTCCTAGTTGGTAATGATGCTGTTAGTCCAGGATCTCTGTGTTTCTCTCCTCAAAGCAGCATCACAAGACTTGTGCACTTTCTTGTGTTGAGTCCAATATTTCCTAGAAATCACTCAGAAAATATAGAGTGGCATATTTATATCCAGTATAAATGAGTGAAAGTCTACCTTTGAAAAACTCTGTGGAAATCTATAAAAATTATTTACTTTTAAAAATTGACTTCTGGAATGGGCTTGTCAAAGAAGGCTCAGATTCATCAGAAAGATGCAATGATCAATATTACTATTATCACAAGGAAACAGGATGTTCGTCCTTGTGGTTCTGGTAGTTTGGAGTCAGAGACATGATAAAGATTGAGAGTCTATATATTCCTATTTTACAAGGAAACATATTAATGAGGTGTTCACAGAAATAAATTTATATGAAATATATAAATAAGACTATATTCGATGCCCACAATATTATTAAAAATTTTATATTTACACTGTTTAAAAGCAGTGTATTGTAACAAATACATGTTAAAATAATGGCAGTCCATTTCATAAATAGGTTGCCTGCATTCTTCTCTTAAATTACTTAAAAATCCCCTTTAAAGTTGACGTCTCCTTTGCTTATTTCCCGAGAACTTTTTTTTTAATTTTTTCTGGAATAGAAAACTATGAAAAAACAGATGGAAATTTGCAATACGTTCAAGTACTACAGGGCATGTGTTAAAGTACATGCAACCTTGTATTTATTTGAATGACTTATAGCAAAATTAAATATGTATACTGTTCAAAATTTTATTTAATTGATTTTCTTTCTTTTACACATCATTTGCCAAAAAGTGAAGAAAACCAAAACTAGAGGAACAACAAAAGCCAAACCCCAAGCCCAGATCTATCAAAAGTAACCAAGTCTTTCTATATTACATTAACATGAGTGATGCAAATAATTTGCCTATTCAAGTCCCCTGGAACAGAATATTCTTTATTGTTATTTTATGCTTGCTAGTATGTCTTTATTATAGCATTGACCAAGTATTTTAATAGTAAATATTTTGATTTAAAATAGCTTTTCAATTATTTTCCCATTTAGCTATAGTGCATGAGTGATTAAAATAGTTATGTCTCTCCACTTCCTTGTCTTTTTTATTCATTATTCACAATAATCAGACTTTCAACTCTATTTCTCCATTGATACTATTCTTACCAAGTTTATAAATATATTCAACCAAATCCTATGACTAAGACTGGACTTTATTAAACATTTCTTTCTTACTGTAGTATTTACTTTACTTGGCGTGTGAAACACTTCTACATTCTGCTTTCCAGTCTCTTTGCCTTTGCTGGCCCTTCGTCTTCTTTACCTACAGATTTATGAGCACTAGAGCTTGACTGATATTTATTCTGCATGCCTATCCAGTTACCTGAACTTGAAACTCATTTATCAAACTATTCCTTCTCATAGCTTTGGTATGTATTAACATCAGAAATAGATTTTCTCCAAAATAGATTTTTTTTATCTCTTCCTCTGAAGGAAGGACTGAAAGGTGGACTTTCTTAGGTCAGAAGTTTATATAATATTATACATAAAGAACTGACAGTAGAACCTGAGACATGGTATCCAAAAAAATAAAATCAAGCATGCAAAATCAAAACAAGCAAAAATCTGTAAAAATACAATTTTAATGCAGCAGTGAGTGGAATGTGAATTAGTGTGGAATCTCCATCATATGGCAAGGAGTCAGGATTCAAAAGAAAATTATTGATAGAACTCAGGGACTTTTTCCAAATATAAGATATAATTGATTACATATTCTAGCAACTAACTCATGTAGAAACTTAAGGAAGAGTTGAAGAATAAACATGTGTTTATCGCTTTCTATGTAAGTATTTATTTCTATTCTTTATAAAAATCTCCATATGATTTTTTAAAAAAGATTTTTGAGAGAAGCCTTTCAGATATTGTTAATCATGGGTTGTGTGGATCAACCTCTATGCACAATTATTCTACTCATTTTGGGTACACTAGTAAGCAACATCTCTTTCACAAGCCTGACTTTGCCTTACAACTATGTATCTTTTTGCAAAACTAGTACAGCTGAGAGTATATCAGTGACATAAAAATCACCTCTCATGAGATATGTATTCAGGTGATCTATTTCCAATTTATTTTACAGATTTCTGCACTTAAGTGTCTGCCACTTCTCTCTCCTTATGGAAAGTTATATCTTGTGGACAAGATGGTAGTAGAAAAAAATAGAAAGCACACATACATGTACCTAAAAAGACACATATGCAATCATGTTTCATTGTATCTAAAAAATAAGAGACAGTGTAGTCTAGACTGGATAACTTACTTTTTTTTTTTTTCTTGGTGTAATCAGAAGTGGTAGTTTTATTGTGAATGTTCAGAAGAATCTGAGCTTTCTGAGCTCTTAAAAGAGATGGACAAAGGCAGAAGAAATATTTAAAAAGAAAAAGGTAAAAGGATATGTTTTTTGCTTTGATGTACCTCTATTACAAATGAGAAATTATCGCTCAATTTAAAAAGTATTGTTGTTGGATAGCATTTTATGTTACTTACCCTGGTCAATTTATGTAAAAGAATTGGTAACATTAATTCCTGAGTGTTTGGCTAAGAAGCAACAGCATTCTGACTTCAGTTCAGGAAGAAGCAGAGGCATCCACCTCCCTATAATTTGCACAGCATCCCACAATCTAAGATGGCATTCACACGTTGTGTTACTCAAGCTGTTGCACATTTTGTCCGACTCCATTAAGTAAAGGATTGTAATTTCAGTGTATAGAACATTTAGCCCTTGTAGGTTTGAGGACATCAACTTGTTAACTGAGAGAAATATATCTTCTAGTTGGTATATGTCTGTATACATCAGCATCATTGGCAAATAATTTCTTGTCATCTATTTTCAACCACTCTGTGCATTTGATAGAGTCAGTGAAGCTATGGGATTATTGACACAATGCACTTCTTTGTCATCTTCTCGGCAGTTTTCCATTAGAACATATCAAGCATATTTGGGTATATTCTCCCAAACTATTTCAATTCTATAATTTTTTTGATCCTCAACAAATTAATCCCACAAATGCAATTGTCTGTCATATGAACCATGTAGAAATTTTGAATTATGTCACCACTATAAATGAGAATCTTGGAAGAAGGATTAAATGCTAAGGGTGATCAGTCAGAGAAAGTGGCAACTCATCTGGTTCAATGATTAAATTCTGAACCTGAAAATAAGAATTACTAGGTTCTATTTGTGGCTTTGCTATCAATTTGCTTTGACTTTTAGTAAGACTTTTTACTAGGAATTAGTTTTCAGATATGGGCTAACGCAAAAAAAAAAAAATCACAGTCCTTTGAAACCTAACGGAAGGAATTGTTTTCTTTTTTAGATTACCCAGTTTATTGGGGGGGGGTGTTTTAAAGATTTGGGGCAAAGCTCAAATAAATGTTACATGTAAGTTAAATCATCCAAACATTAGCTGAAAACTGAAACCATATTGCAACCTCTCATATAAACAATTCAAATAGGCATTCTGACTGTCAGTTCCAGTTTAGCTCTGCTGTGTGCAATAGGAACCTCTAAGGAATTTTTATAAAGCATTCACAGAATTGAAACATCTGGGAATCAAGAATGCTCTCCAAAATGATAAATTTGGTTTAGGTTGATTTTTACTCAAATTCTCTACATTTTGTTTTTCATGTTTGAACCATGACACAACTATGTCCTTTTTCTTGCCTGCCTTTCACTGTCAATTATGGTCTAAATAGGGCTAATTGTACCCCCAAATCTATACAACAGAAATTCTTTCTAGGTACTTTTTGAGTGATTGTTCTTGTTCACTTTGTTTGAAATTCTTTAGTCTTTGTTTTGTTTTGTTTTGTTTTGTAAAGAGGGTTAAACATTTTAAAGGCATTTCCTTTCCAAATCCACATGTGCATCATGAAGCGCAAAGTAAGCAACACAGTGTGTACACAAAAGGTAGTCTGAATAACTACTCCACTATTCCAACCCTGTATCTGTCTAGATGTTTCATTGAAGAAACAGTTATCCATATACAGGCAAACTTGGATTATTATAAAAAAATATAAAATGTAGCTCTTTAGCAATTTTTTCTTTATTTATTCATACAGAACTGGGAGTCATACAGAAAGTTCATACATGCCAGAGAACTTTCAGGCCAGAGGTGTCCAAGGGTGGTGAGAGGACTCACCAGAGACAGAGCAGGTAGCAGAACAGGCAGATGGACCAAATACACTGCTTAGGGGAGCAGCAGGTGAGACAAAAGCAGTCTGCTGCACCCTGTGAGTCACCTCCCTGACCCCCTGACCCAGTATGGGGGTAGAACTCAAGCTGAAGCCGCTTCATAGTGTTGTGCTTTGTTTTAACCCATTGCATCTTCAGGGAGGGTCCAGCATCTTTTTCTCCACCTAATAATAAGAATGTAATGTATTTGTCAGGATTCTACAGAGAAACAACACCAATAAGGTGTGATATATGCATAAAGCAGAAGAGGCCATATGGAGATTTTTCTTTCTTTTTTCTTTTTTTTTTTTTTTAATAAGGAGTTAGCTCATATGACTGAAGACTGACAAGCCCAAAATATACAAAGTAGGCCAGTAATTTGAAAACCCAAGGAAAAATTGCAGATTTAGTCTAAAATCTGTAATCTGGCAGGACCCCTTTATTCCCAGATGTGAGACTTTTTCCTGATGAGGCATTTGATGAATTGAGTTGAGGTTCACTCATTTCACAAAGGGCAATAATCTAGTGTTTGCTTTACTCAAAGTTCACTGACTTAAAATAGCTCGAGCCAACATTATGAGTTCATTATTATATCCATTTCATTGAATGAGAAGAAAACAAAGGCACAAAGAAATTAACACTTTGCCCAATAACTGAAAAAAAATTTCCTCTTTTACATGAGAATACATATTTTGTTTAGTTTTATGCTATTATTTTTGCAAAGGAGCAATTAAGTATTGTCCAAACTTTTGTCTTAAAGTATATGATTAATGGGCATAGAAATTAATATTTGTTAAAGCAGATAATAATGTGAGTACTTTATATTTTTATCACATTTTTGTTCACAATATCCCTTGAGATTTTGTCAGACATAAGTGTTACATGTTGTATCATTTAAATATCCATTGTCCCAACTTTCATCATAAAATTTAAATCCAGAAATAATTTATCCACTATCACTCAGGTGTCTTTCTTTCTTTTCTTTTCTTTTTTTTTCTTTTTTCTTTTTTTAAGCAGAATTGAGAATTGAGGTATGGATCAGAGATGCAGAGTTGAAGAGGTTCACCAGTGACAGACTGGGAGCAGAATAGGCAGATATACTGAAATACACTGCTAAGAGGAGCATCGGTTGAGACAGGAAAGTTCACTGCCCCATGTGTGGGTCAGCTGGGAATGGAACTCAAGCCATAAAAGTGACCAGGCTCAGATTAAACCCAAAGCCACCTGGGAGTCCCCACTATCACTCAAAATTTAAAAAAAAAAAAAAAGCTGTTTAACAATAAATGTAAATAACCCCTGTGTTTCCATTTGCTTTATTTATTTTAAGTGTTTTTAGATAATTTGTACAATGCATCTTTATTATAAAATGGTAGATAGGATGCAAATCTAGTGTTTTCTAGTTCTAAAGTCAGTTGTGTAAATTTCCAAAGCAATTGCTTGATAATTTTGTGAATTTCTAAAGAAAACCACTTTCCCTCTTTTTCTACATTGAAATAGTTGCCTCACAGCCTTTGCTTCTCCTTAGAGGAATGTGTAACATAAATGACTAAATCTTTAATCATTTGGGAAGAACACTGTGTAATTTCTGCTAAATCCCTTTATTGCTAGTATTCACACAGCAGTACATTCTGTTATGTTGCTCTGATGGTGCCAGGTCTTATTGCAATGCTTTCTTCATCTGATGTTGTTGGAGAATCCTTCTAAAGCATCTTAATGAATACACCTGCAGTTACCAGTGTTTTTAAAATTTTTAAATCAGCTTTTAATCTTACCCTTTATCATGCTTATCTGAACTGACATGCTGTGTTCTGATAGCTATGAATGGGCAATTGTGAAATAATACAACTTAAATATAGCAATTAAATTTTGACAGCATTGAATATAACCTCGATTATCCCATGCTTTTTTTTTAATTTAAATGAGAACATGGTCTTTCTTTTGAAATGATTGACTTACAATTTTGTTTTATTACCAAAAAAAAAGACAGAAACCACTGATATTCTCGTATTTAACTGGATGTTTAATTAAAATGTAATATAGGTTTTAAAAGTATACACAGTTTTAATAATCATGTCTTGTCAATTCTAATTTTGGATTTACTTTCATCTACTTCCTTATGCATATTGTTTCTTGTGGATAGATTAACTTGTCTGTTCCCCGGATCAAGTAAATATGGTGTGTAATTCCCAATTAATTCAGTCAGAAATATGAAGTCTAAAAGCTAAAATCATTCTCCATTCAGGCTCTGTCTAGGTGGATCTGTGCTCAGGCAGTGTGAATGAAGCCCAAGGAGAGTTCGCCTTCTGAGGACTAATGCTATTATGTTGATACTTGGCTCTTATTTTTCTGCCTATAGTTGGGACTAATAGAGAATTAAGACTAACCCCTACTTATCTTCAAATCAAAGGAGAAAGATTTGGATGCTGCATGTTGGGTAAAATGCCTGTTTCTTCTCAAAATCATCTTAGCAAGTAACCTTGCAAGATTTGGAATGAACATTGCATAAAGCCCTATTCTTTAACACACACCTTGGTTAACTCACTGTGACTATAAAGTTACATAAATTTAGGAGGAAAGTTAAGCATCAAACACAAAAATATTGAAATTTTCAATTACTTATGTGTTTGCTTTGTTCACTACTAAGTAATTGCATATACATTAAGATAAATTACAATGTGTTTTTTTTTGTTATTTTACATCAGCAATATTAAAAAGTTGAACAATACAAAATGTGTTCTAAAAATTAGCTTTACTATTTTAAAATATTGAACAAAGTAATTAGTGGTTTTGGCAAAGATCTAATAGAAATCTGTGCCAATATTGTAATTGACATTTTGGATTTTTTTTTTTTCAAGAACAAAGTATAAAGTAAATCATATTAGAGAGAAATATCCCTATTCCATAATTACATGATGGAATGAATGGCCACATATTATTAGATATGTCTAGGTAGTCAGTTTAACATGCACTGGTTCCTGCGGTAAGGAATTATTTCTAGAATTAAGCCTCTAGAAATTTTTCAGCTACTTAGTTTGCCATTCTACCTCCTCTTCAGTGTCTTGATTTGCAATCAACAGTTATGTAAATTTTTATCAGATTAGACTTTCAGAAATAAATTTTCAATAATGTATTCAACCACTTCCTTAGTAAAACTGACAAAATGTCAGAGATAGGGACAAGGTAGAGTAATTAGCAAAATGGTGGGGATCTGAAAGCAATTCAGAATGACAAAGCTATTATTTTCTCTAAGGTCTTCATTTCCTAGAGGTTAGCAGAAACAATTCCTATGAACTAATTGATTATTCCAGTTGAGTTAGAGAGAGTTCTATGTGTTATTTATGTATCACCTAATTTAAAAGTTCTTGCTGACTCACAACTTGTATTTTATTTTACAATGACATTATAGCTATACTTCGAAGAAAAATGAAATTCAATGCCATATCCAAGTGATCTGCTTTGGGTAGTACCTGAAGTTACCTGAAGTGTTTTTTGTTTTTTGTTTTTTTTTAACAACTGTATCTGTGCAGTTTAAAAAAAAATCATTTTATCTTAATTATAAGATATCACCTTAGTGACATTGTCATTAATGTATGATTTTCAACAACTCACATTTACTGACTCACAGCAATGCCATCAGTACCTAGAGTGTATGCCTTCAAATGCAAAATGTTTATAGATTTTAGGGTTTTTTGCATAAACTTGTCTTGTATGGAAAGATTATATACATGTCATATTATATAACACATGCAAAATAATAAGCATGTCTTATGTAAATAAAACTTGTCCCCATATTAAATATTCTTTTCAATTATGAGAGGATATTACCTTGATCATTCATTGATCCATAAGCTTCTCCTCCTAAAATTATCTTTTTTTTCCTTTGCTAATTTCAGAACTCATAATTAAGGGAATAATGTCTAGAAAGAAGCAAAATTTTCTTTAATCTTCTCTCAATATTTTACTTACCTCTAGAAAATTACAACCAAAGAAAAATTTTTAAAAAGTTGTTTACATATATATGTGTGTGTGTGTGTGTAAGTTTATATAGAGATAAAATCTAAGAGTATATTGTATCAGTCTTAAACATAACACTTTATAATTTTCCCTTTAGATTTATAAGTTAATGATTTATAAGTTAATGATTTCTGTTCCTTTAAATCTCCTTCTAACCACCCAGGGAAAGTTGGTCGCCCATATTTTCCATTTTGTGCTGTTTTCCCTTAATGTTTCCCAATATTTTAAGCTCCAATACAGAAAATCCTCTGAATTACCTTCAATAAAGGATAACTCTAAGTTAAACTCTCTCACCAGAGTTATAGTGAAAAAAGCACTATCTTGTATTTCAAAAAGAATATTTTAGCTTTAAAGAATAGTTAGTTTTTAACTCAAAGGAATTACAGCATTAGTTTTTATTTTTATTCTTTTTTTTATTTAGAAAGGATTAATGGAAAAGAACAAAGACATTTTAGCACACAAATCTACTCTTTTAAGTTGCATTCTATAATTAGACACAATCGCACTTTGTATAATTTTTTTTTTAAGATTTATTTATTTATTCACATAGAACTGGGGTACAGGCCAGAGAGGGTGAGAGGATTCACCAGAGACAGAGTGGAGAGCAGAACAGACAGATCGATGAAGTACATTGCTGAGGGGAGCAGCGGGCGGGTCAGGAGAGATCTGCAGATCTCGCCATGTGGAGCTCCTCGGGGCAGGCGGGAATCAAACTCATGTGGAAGTGGCTTAAGCTTCTCAGTGTAGTGCTTTAACCCGCTGCGCCACCAGGGAGGGCCCTAATCTTTATTTTTATATACATAATATCACCTCAATTAATTTTCTCAAAAACTTTTACTTTAACAATAAACTAGGTTTTATTATTAATCCCAATTACCAAGACAACAGAACATAGGAACATTGCATAAGGACCATTAAATAAATTCCAAATAGAATTCACAAAGAAGCTACAGTTTCTGGCACTTTTGGACCAAAGAGCGATCATTCATTTCCTTTCCTTTTGATCTTCAATATATTGTTATAGTGTGATGTTTTACGTGAGAAAAGATCAATACAAATTTGTCTTTATTGTATTTTCTAGATAAAAGTTTTATATTTAAAAATGTACTCAGTATATCAATGTTATATTTCCAACTAGGCCTACATAGATTCTTCACACACTTACTGTATATCAACAAGCCCCACGTAGTCATGTCTTTCAAAAATATTTGGCATTTTGTCTCTCATTTTTTTTGGTTAAGTTTTTTATTTATGCAGACAGAACTGGGGTACAGGCCTGAGTTGGAGGGGGTGAGAGAATTCACCAGAGACAGAGTGGGGAGTAGAATGGGCAAATGTACTGAAATACGCTGCTGAGGAGAGCAGTGGGAGGTTCTGGAGGGGTCGGTCTGTCATGCCATGTGGGTCATCTCCCTGGCCAAGGTTGGGCTTGTGCTGCAGTGGCTGCTGTAATCTCATAGTACTGTGCTTTAACTGGCTGTGTTTCTTTCAACATCATGAATAGAATTGCAGGGATATAATGCTAAGTGAGCTACATCAGAGAAAGACAAATGCCCGATGGCGATGGCGTCACTTAGATGTGGAGGAAAAAATGAAATCAATTATCTGGTGTAACCAAACCAGTAACAAACCCTAGAAATCTGTAGAGTTTAAGCTATTTAAGCTACCATAGGGAGAGAAAGAAGGGGGGTGGCAGCAAATTGGGAAAGAGGTACTCTGGACTACGGTGGATTTTCAGAGACTTGGTGATGTGTAGAGTGGTCACATACATATGAATGATGTAATCTTATACTTCTAAACCATATACAATGTTATATACTAACATTACCTTGATTAAAATAAAATATTAAAAACTAGATCACCAGATTAATAGAGCACATCAATCTAATATCATAAATACATTTCCAAGAGTACAGATAAACAGTATCAAAAATATCTGGTCTTTTCAAAACTTAACTACTTTCCCAAATCACATATCATGAAATTAAAAGCTCCTTTAAAAGAATTTTCAGAAACTGGCTCTACTCTCAAAATAGCAATCCAGTTGATCAGTTGCCATGACCCCAATCATTCTGATTACTTTATTCAAAATTTCTTTTCAGGATACCTCTGGACCATTGATGAGTTTGAATTTTTTAATTTACATAAATTGCCTTTATAAAACAAATGATGATACAATATGTTTTCATGGCATGAAATTCATGTTCTGTTTACTATACTCAGGGAAAATGCACCGTTTTTCTAAAAGTCCATTTAGAATTAGAGATAATATATGCACTATGAATTATAGTTTTACTTTGAAGATGTGTATATACATAGCTATTTTTTAAAATATTATAAATATAGTACCTCAACCTGTTCTTAATATGAAATAGACAAGGACAGAACAAATTAGCATATTAAAAAGCTAATGAAAATCTGATGGAAGACATTATCCACCTTGCGTAAAGTATTAACCCCCATACAAAGAAAAGTGCCTTTTCTAGCTTTATCAACCATTTCCTAATTAGTTTAGAACTGTTCACCATGTGCCTCCATGTGCTATTACAAAAACTCTATCTGCAATAGCTGATTCTGGGCTCACTTGCCTGAATGGCAATATAGATGCTGTTAATATCTTAAAATTATTAAAGGAGGTTGAAATCTTCATTGCTACATCTATATTTACTGTTTACATAGTTTTTATTTTCATTTTATAAAGAAGTAAGAATTGAAGAAGAAAAGTGATAAAAGTTCTTCAGTGTTTGACAAAATCCCTCACAATGAACAAATACCCACTAAAATGCAAGATGTGCTGTCATTTGGAAGTGTTCAGAACCATCTGAAAGAAAGGGCATGCAAGAAGGTTTTGAGTACAAAGGACTTGAAGTCAAATTAGAAAAGAAACTATAACTTCAATAATCTTCCCCTTCCTTGAGTGGTAGCATCAAACAGCCATTTCCAAAAATCTTCCTAACAAGATTCATTCCAAGGTATGAAAAGGAGATCCAAAGACCAAGTGAGAATTTGATGTTTCCCCAAAATAAAGTTTTATACACCTCAATAGATTTAATATACAAAAGTTCTTTGTGTTTTTCAAAATAGGACTTAGGGGAAAAATTACATAACGTATTTTGAAACAATGGAAATGCTTTTCTACAGAAGGCATTTCCAGAAATGGTGCAATAGAGAGGAACACAAATGTATAAAGTTATATCCTCAACCCATTGACTAAAAAAAAAAAAGGCTTGCCATGCTCTCCCCTTCAATTTTTGCTTTATATAGTAAAGCAAAGAGTGTGTTTAATTATCCATATGCAATTAAATACTTAAGGGATTAATTAATTAGTTGGAATTTGTAACACTCTTAAAGATGAAAATCACTGTTTAGGAATTATCATTATCAATATGAACAAATGCAAAGGATGAATGCATCATTTATGCATGTATATGGCACAACCATCAACTCCTAGCTTACCATTGATTATGAAAATGGATAAATATGCTTTTGGCTTTATCATGGATTCAAATCTTTTAGGGGCATATTCAGAGAAATAATTGCTCTGAGCCAACATGAGCACCAAATTCCAAATATTAACCCAGTGGGCCTTCAGAAAAACAACATCCCAAAAGTCATATTCAGTAAAATGTCTATTCCCAATTTCAGAAAAAGGAGATGTTTTATAAAAACATTTAAATGATTTGAATACATTATGCCACCATTTCAAAATATATCTTTAGTTATTTTCTAATACTGATGCAATTTAAACTTATGAAGTTAGCTATTAAACTATGTATCATATTTTTATTTAAATCAATGGGGTCAGGATTTAAGTCTTGTCTCTCTACAACATCTAACTAGTACATGATACAGGATGCTACAAAGTTGTCCCTTCATTTAAACCTTACAATGTAAATTTGGAAACTTGTGACCATTTTAATTATACTTTGTCTCCCTTATTTTTAAGTTAAATCTGTACATAAGAAAAAAAAATCTATTTGAATGCTTATTTTTATCTGTAGCATATAGACTTATTTAAATGAGGCTATTTTTGTACTACATTGTTGTAAAGCTAGTATTCATTGAAGGCAGTAAAATTCCCATAAGCTTTTGACTAATGATTTCATTTTAACCTGGGATAACACATTGAAACTTACAATTTGATAAGCAATGTCACCACCTTATATCATTGCAAGTAATAAAGAAATAATATGGAGTTTACAGAACCATTTATATAACTTGTGAAATGACAGAAGCCTGTTATTTTAGTTCTGCAGGCTATCAATCCAAATATATAAAACAAAGATATGTTTTTGTTTAGAGCATTTTTGAAGATTACTAAAGTTTTATATTGACATTTTTCATTAAAACAATATGTAGGTTGTCATAGTTATAAGGAAATTGTGCTTCAATTAAGCCTCTGTTTTTATAATCTTGTAATATGGGCCTTGTATACCTCAGATCTATAGTTTGCCCCATCAAAGTTATTAAATGATAAGTCATCATATTCTGGGAAAGAAGTCTTCATATTAATTAAAGCACCTTAAAATCAATCTTATTTTTTTTCTTTTAACTTGAGTATTGTGTGCTGAAAGCAAAATTCTAAAAGTAAACTCTTACTAATAATGACAAAGACCTGGGATGTGGGAATAAATGATTGAAGTACATCGGAAGTATGCAGAAGAGAGAGTCTAAATTAAGAATGATACAAATAATATTAAATGTAAAATATTGTGTCAACCATTGGAGTCTTTGATTAATGAGAGCTATGGCCAGGAAGGTGGCAGAGAAAGGAACTCCATCTGGAGCAATATCACATGCATCACTGTTGCTAGATTTGTCAGGGAAGATAAAACTGATAAACAGTGAATCAAGGGTCGAATCCAACTTCCCTTCAGTACATACCTGGTAAGAGAGAAAAAATTGTTTCTTTGTAGGCTATCCAGATTTTAGTTTTCACAGAAACTTTGACAGCTTTTAAAGGAAGGGTGTGTTATGGATTTGGGGGGTGGCAGATTTTTTGCCATGTTTATATCAAGTAAGAGTTTGTGTTAAAAGGGTTAGAAAGTGGTAGACACCAGATTCATCTTAGAAGATGCTCTGGACATAAGCAGAGGGGCCTAAATGTTGGCAGCAGACCTGGAAAGCTGAAGATTTCTCTGGATACCAGATAAAGAAGAAAATGGGGCATACTTTGGATCAGTTATGGATAGCTTCTTGAGCTAATCAGTCATGCTCTCTTTTTGACACTACTTCGTTTGGCAGTTTTGAGATGATCATGAAAGTTTGCAGTGGATTAGTTTGGGAACAGTGGTCAGTGTTTGAAGAAGTTATCTAGTTAATGCCAGTGATCTGAAATTTTTACTGTCAGAAAAACCATTTAATTAGTTGTAATAATTAAATGAGAAAAATAAATAAATTCTTGTTCTTTAGTCCTATTAATCACCTAATATCACCTTATATCGTCCTTTTGATTACTAACTTCCATTCCCATATCCCAGTTTTCTCATTCTGAAAGTTTGGGTAACCGAATCTAGATTGATTGTGTCAATTTTTCATATCTTCCTTTTTCCTTTTTTCTTAATCTTTTTATTCTACTCACTGGAGAAATCCTCACCTTTATCTCCAAATATGTGTTCTACTATACTTGTTATATCTTTTACTTTCAAGTGTATGTCTTGTTTATGAAATAACTGCTTTTTAGAGCACCTTCCTTATTTTATGGATTTAATAAACTTACTGATATTTAAGCTTTCTATAATGATTTGTTGTCTTCTAGTTTCTATGCCTTCTTTCTTTGCATTCCTTTTTAAGTTTCTTGCTTTTGAATTCTTTGGTTCAAGTAAAACTATTTTTCTCAAATTTGTCTATTCATAATTAAAAATGAGGTATTAAAGTGAGCTTGAGATCTCTGTTGGTTAGACAATTATCATTTTTATAACTAACCCCCAAATCATCTGTATTTTCTTTGGAGCTATGCATTATACTCATAGGAGAATATCCTGTTCCCTTAAATGAAATTTTGAAAGGAACATATCTCTGTGCTCTCGGTCTTAGAGATTACCTACAATTCAGAGCTTGACACTCTTATTTCAGCATTTTACATTTCTCTATTTGTTCTACTTTCTGTAGGAAAGTTCTACTCTTCCTGGATATGAGGGCCTTAATTTATTCCCATTGAATACATTTTCTCTGTGAGATAACTGTTTAACTACTTGGTATATCTGGTTTAAGGAGAGCATAATATTATGATTTTAAATTATTCATATTCTTGAACCATTCTTGGTGTTGAAAACTAACTCATTTCCATATTCAATTAGCAGACACATTTTAGCTTTCAATTTATAGGTAATCTCTACTTTCCATCTTCCAAAAGTATATTTATGCCACTCACCATGAATCTCTTCTCCTACTTCCCTTCTTTTTATTACTTTATGATTAATTTAATAATATTGTTAGAAGTAGCAGAATAAATATAGCCATACAGTATGTTATTTAGTGATAAGTTGTATAAATTATCCTTATAATGATTTTTACTATTTATTTTTTCATATTTTAAAAAATTTAAAGTAGTGAGTTACCAGCATTTTTTAGTCACTAAACTATCTTAAGTATTCTGAGTTCAAGTAAAATAAAAAATTAAATTTAGAGAACAGCTATGTGTCAAATTTTAATGTACATGCATTAACTTTAATGCAAGACTCTACATAGTGGATTAAATTAAGTATAATTACAAGTATGCAATATATCTTGTATATGATCATAGTTGAAGTTAACTAGGTTATTGGCATTTAAGGTTGCATATGGAAAACATAGTGATTTGTTTTATAGAGAATAATCTTATTCTGATATTCATCTTTCTACAAGTGAAAATATTAGTTATCATACATAAATTTCATAAAAAGGTAGAATATGCTCATTTTAAATATGTACAGATAGAAGATTAAAAGTTTGCACACATTTTGAAAGTGTTAATTGTAATGAATTTTCTTCATAATAAACTGTCCCTGTTGCCATTTCTTCATGGAACATACTCCCAAGTAAAAAGTCCTGTTGCCATTGTTAAGTTTTCTCTGGTTCACCTTGAACCACCTGGAATTTGCAATAAATTTGAAGAAACTGGTCAAAATCTTTGGCAGTGAAAGCAGACTAGAGGTTATGGTTTTATAATATAGTGGTACAATTTTCTACGGTCTTATAAAAGTAAACTGCTAGCATCTGCTAAAACTCTCCATCCTTAACCTCAAATGTTTGAGAAATACTGCAATATTCTATAATATACTGGGAGGCAAATAATAACAAAAAATCAATTGCTCACTGAGATCTAAGCAATGCAATAGTTATATTGCCACAAGGGAAGTTTTGCAAAAAGAATTATCCATAAAATGTATTTTCTTAAATATTAACAAAAAACTATTGGTGTGTTTTCTAAAAATGTTTAATATAGTTCAAAGTAGTAACAAGCATATAAAGAACACCTTGTCTGATAAACCTGTTGTCATATACTGTAGTACTGTGTCATTCTGTGGAGTTTTAAAAATAGGCAGCATAATTTTGGATAAAAGTTTACCAATCTATTCTCATTACTTTTTAAATTAGTAATTTTAAATTAGTAGTTTTTCTATGACACAATGTATTCTAAAGTTGCAAATTTAGAATGACAATTTAAGTAATTTAAGTCAAAATAAATCAATCATGAAGGTAAATTGTCCTTTTAAGGAAGAATTATCCTGGAATAGTACTTTTAAAACATCTTAGAAAGCTGATGTTTCATAAAGAAAACATTTGTTTCATACCTAAGTTTGATCATTCAAACAAATGTATCTCAATGACTATTGTCTTCATGTGAAATTTTTAATTAAGGGTTTGGAAAATCTATTTTTACTAAAACTCTACACTCTAAAGAAACAAACTAGGTTCTTTCACTCTACCGAATGCATTAAGTGTAGAGATCACATCTTTCAAGGACTTATAGTGAGCCTCAGGTTATCAGCCACATACCACCAATCTCCTGTAAGCAAATTGTCAAGGAAATTGGTTAAAAATAATGAGATATGCCTGATGATATACATGGTCCATATTTGAGGTCCCACATCAGTATCCTGAAGTTATATTAAAATGGCATAATGTCTTGCTGCAGAGGTATGCATAATGTCAAAACACTTATGCAGAATATAAAGCAATGTTTAAGAAATTCATAGAACATTTCCAATCAAGGACAGTTAATGATGTGAGCTTGTATATCTTCCATACTGTCAACTTTTGCAGTGCTATTAATTTAGAAAATATGTGTAAGTTGTTGCCTTAGAAAACTTACTCTATCAATTGAGCCCAAAGAATACCTTCCTGAATGTGCTAGTAAAGGCTCGAGGAAAAAAAAAAATAATAGCAAATACTTCAGGACTGTTTCTAAATCTCTTGTCATACATTGCTCTAATAGTTTTCATTTTTTTTAAAGATTTATTTACTTATTCATACAGAACTGGAGTATAGGCCAGAGATGTGGATGGTGAGAGGATTCACCAGAGATAGAGTGGGGAGCAAAACAGGCCAACTGATGAAGTACATTGATGAGGGGAGCAGCAGGCGGGTCAGGAGAGGTCTGTCATGCCATGTGGATCTGCTCTGTGGCAGGCGGGGATCGAACTCATGCAGAAGTGGCTTAAGCTTCTTAGTGCTGTACTTTAACTCGCTGCACCACCAGGGAGGGCCATTTTTCATTTTTTAATTTGAATGATCTTTAATTGATAACACAATGAAATGAATTCTATTTTTACAGACATTTGCAAATGATGAAATTGGGTAAAATTTACCCCAGAATACATACAAGACAATGGGGAAGCTGAGAAAACAACATTCAGTTCTAGAGTCCAGTGTTGTCAAGTATTTGTGACAGTAGCTTACTGAAAAGTACTTCAGAATGTCATGTGAATGGGAGCTATAGTGAATGTCATGTGAATGGGAGCTATAGGGTCTATAGTGATTAGGAAGCCAAGGCCAGATTTACAGAGATTTTTTTTTTTTAATCTGAAAACATAAGTAGGATATGAATTTAAGAATAGATGAATAAACAAAGCAATTCTCAGATGCAATAAGTTGGTGCTTAGACTTCAGTCTGCTCAAATCAAAAAAAAAAAGAAAAGAAAAGAAAAAGAAAAATACAAATTACTGAACTGCAACTTGAATTTGCTTTTTTTTTTAAGAAGATATAGCTACATTAGCAAATTATTTTTTAACAAGTTATCTGTGATTTTGATGCATCAATTCCATGAAGGACTGTATGAAAAATCAATTTACATTGTACCAAAAAGTACTGGTATTTTGAATTCCTATTTTAAGGTAATGAGTTTTAGGGAGGCAGTACAATCATAGCATAATTCATCACACTGGTAAACCATAACTACCTAGAAATAATCCCAAGTAGAATTTAGTCCCTGATCCATAGATAGTTGCATTTATTTGAATGTAAGCACAATGTAAATTTATGCAATGATGATTATGACATTGACATATACTATCTAGTATTAACAAATCCATTTTTTTATTTCCAATGCACATTTTGCATAAGTATTTCATCTTTCGCTAAAGAATCTCAGTTCTTATCATAGATATATATTCCAGCATTTCAATCAGGGTTTTATTATTATTATTATTATTATATAGTATATAGTATATAGTATTATTATTATTATATAGTAATATATGCTGAATCTCTTCTCTTACAGAAATAACAAATTACCTTCCCTTCATGTTTTCAGAGATCTCAGTGATGCCCTTAACCATTCATTTGAGATCACATGCATCAGTACCAATCTGAAACAATCACTATTTTAAAATTTGTTTCAAGAGTTTCATGTTATAAGTGTACTTTTTTGGAAGATTATGATTAGGTCAATAAAAGTAGCAATGGAATAATACTGTCAAAACTTAAAATCATATTTTGATTAACAAAAGTAATCACTTCAGGCTGAGAGAGAAGAAACTTTAAGTCATTGCATCCTGTCATGACTCCCTAGCAGTACCGGTTTCTGTCTCCTTCTGCCTGAGAACCTTGCAACTATATCTGTCATGCCACTTATTATATAGCATGTAATGTTTTTTCTGTTCTACACCAGTCTATAGATGCATCCAAAGCATAAGGAATGTCTTAGTCTATTCATTTATCCATTCACTTCATCTTTCATCCATATGATTTAAATCAGTATGAGAGTATTTACCAGAAACAACATACCAAAATAGTTAATGGACTCAGAAGATGAGGAAAATTTTCTTTTTTTTTAAAGATTTATTTATTTATGCATACAGAACTGGGGGGTACAGGCCAGAGGTGCAGGGGTGGCGAGAGGCTTCACCAGAGACAGAGTGGGGAGCAGAACAGGCAGAGTGACTGAAATACACTGCTGAGGGGAGCAGCGGGCAGGTCAGGAGAGGTCTGCCTCACCATGTGGTCTCCTCCGGGGCAGGTGGGAATCGAACTCATGCGGAAGTGGCTTTAGCTTCTCAGTGCTGTGCTTTAACCCGCTGTGCCACCAGGGAGGGCTGAGGAAAATTTTTAAAAGACTATGTTGTATCATATTCTAAAAATATAAGTCATGGTAATTTGAAGAACTGTTTTTTGTTTTTTTTTTTAATTTGTTTGCCCTGATGACTAACACTGCATAATGCATAGTAAAATTCCATACATATTATTTTAATTAATTAAATGTTCTATCCTCTAAAGCATTGATTCTTTTCAAATAAACAATGCATTAGATTTTGAAGTTATTGTACATGACATACAAGAAACATCAGCTACTCAGATAAGAAGTTGCATGTATTATAAAATATGTTTCAGACTTCTTTCAAGGTCTGTTTATTTCAAATATTTAATATTTCAAATTGTCTAAAACTTTAAATGTAACACATATTTTAAGATGTCAGATTTGGAAAATAAGCTCTAATATTAAATTTTATTCGCAAAAGTTTACTTTCTAAAAGACCAACAAAAATACGGTATGACAACTTGTTGTGAAGAGAAACTAGAATGTATTCTTAGTACAGAAGCGAAAAATCACTCCTTTGCTCATATTTAAACAGTCTCAGAGAGAAAAGAACAAATTTGAATCAAATTGTAACACTGGGATCTGTTTTAAGGCAAATTTTCAAAGTAAGGACTTGATTGAGGTTGGAAAAGTTATATAGCACTGTATGTTTGGTGGACTCACATTGCAAGGAATTTTACAAAGTCTTTAGGAGATAATAGTCATTGGGTGCTTTCTATTCAATTTAACATTTGGTAATAATTTAAAATATATGTTTAGGAAACTTATGAAATGGATAATAAAGGTAGTTATAACTGTTGTTGGGTATGAGTTTTGGGGGAAAGGAGTATTCTATTGATAATAGTATATTGGAAAGACATCAAATGCTAGTCATGTTAGCATGGACAGTAAGTTTTACTGGTCCAATTCTCAGTGTGACCACTTGATGAAATCTCTGTGATTAATCAAAATAGAATACTAAAATATGCACACCATCAGCATGTGTCAGGATAGAAGAAATTGAATCTTTCAGACAATCCTTTTTTCTATTGCCTGTAATAGAATACTATATTAAGTCATATGTTCTCATAGTTACAAATAAGTGTGGCTTCAAATTGTGTAATATATTTACAAATATAGTGAATGTTTTTAGAAATGATTATAGATAAAATGATCATCTATCAGCACATAAGTTGATAATTTTTCCAATTTGAAATCTTATAATTAAATTTTTCTGGTTCATTATATTACTAAACAATAATTATCAGTTTACACCACTGTTCTTTGATAAAGCATGCTGAAGGAAACCATTGCACTGTGATTCTGCCTCCAATCAATATACACAGGATCATTTACTGTAGAAGACACATGAAAATACTGGAATTAGCCTGACTTTATGACATTTAGTGTAAAACATTGTAGAATTATGTTTTGTCTTTGAAGGGCTCCATAACTAATGCTGGATTCCTTAGAATGGCATCAACTAACTTTCAATGTAATTATCAATAGATAGTAATATTAGTAGATTTTATCTTTCAAAATTATCTAATAGCTATTTAATTGGGTTACAAATTTTTCACATTCCATCAAATCTTACTCTTTAATCCTTGTGTTGATGATAGAAAGGAGGGCTGAGCACAGAGTAGTTTGAAAACCAGAGTATTGAATATAGCGAATGAGAATTGTATTCTAGTTTCAGTTACAAGGCTTCTTTTTTAAAAATTAGATTTGTTTTTCTGTAAGTGAAGATGTTAATACCTACCCCATAGACTCGCTGGGAGTATCAAATGAAATGATTTGTGTGAAGCACTAAGCAGTATTTGTCACTGGTAGAAGTTTTAAAAAAAATAGCTTTAATATTTCTCTTCCTACTTAAGGATGGATGTATTCTAGAACCATTTTTTTCCTATAAGGGGATAGGATCTCCCTTCAGGTTTTTCATATTTCTGGTAAAATATAATTTTCAAAGAGTCCTCTCCATGCAGGATTTACACATTTTCTTTCTATGAATAGCCTCAGTGAGCAATAGTTTGCTACAGCAAGTAGCAGAAAAATAAACTCACTCTCCTGTGGTTATAGTGGCAATTAGAGAAAATAAAGAATGCAAACATATATCATAGGATCTGACAATTATAAAGTACATAAAATAGTATTATTAGAGTAAGCAGTGAAAGACCTCTTCTTTTTTTCCGTCTATGCTTCCTCACTATTCCATTCTCCCACTTCCTGCCCTCCTCCTGCGAAAGTACATACACATTGTTATTTATTTTATTTCATATTTGAAAGCCATATAAAATTGCACACTTTTTTTTTTCCAGTTCATAGCATTTGGCTATTGTAAGCAAGTAAATCCTTTGTCTGCTATTAAGACAAAATTCAGCATCTGAAACTGGCTGCTCATTCTGTCTGATGGGAGTGCAGACCACACAAAAGACCACACAAAAGCCACCACAGTGAGTCCTTTAGCAAATTCTTCATAAGTTGAAAATGCATTGAAATCAGACCACCCACTTATATACCTAACTTGATTGACTAAACTTTCACATTTAAAGATACTTCTGTGTTCAATATCCAAACTAATAAATTCTAGGGTGATGTATTAGTTAATGTATCTCTCAGTGTATATTGCCCTGAATTTACTCAGGGTTTCAATCAACCACTGATCTTCATCAAGCTGTACCCAGTTATGAATCCCTCTAGCTTTCCCTGATTTCCTGAACATGCATAAAAGTACCCATTACCAAAACTGTCATCATAGACATAGCTACAGAGAAGTGGTATAAAGTCAGGGTGACTGGGGCCTGAGAACATAGAAAGTAGAGCTAGTATACAACTGAGTCATTTAGCAGTTAATTTTGACTTCACTAATGTATAAATCTATTTCTATAAGTCTTTTCTATTTTTCTCTACTACTCAATATGAATGTTCCAGCAACTTGATGTTTTACTGTTGCTTTTGTTCTTTTGTTTGTTTGCCTCTCAGCATCTGTAATTCTCTCTGGAGTACAGGGCAATTTAACACTCTGCAACTCCAACTGTCTCCTTCAGCTGTGGTCCAGTTTTGTAAGAATTAAATTCCTTTAATTTGTTCAGGTAAAAATACCTGTCAGTTCTTTGCAAAGATACCACTTACTTATAGGGTTTCTTTACTTTTTTTTTTTTTTAAAGATTTATTTATTTGTACAGAACTGGGGTACAGGCCAGAGATGCGGAGGGTGAGAGGATTCACCAGAGACAGAGCGGGAAGCAGAACAGGCAGATCGACTAAGCACACTGCTGAGGGGAGCAGCGGGCGGGTCAGGAGAGGTCTGCCACGCCATGTGGTCACCTCCGGGGCAGGCGGGAATCGAACTCATGCGGAAGCGGCTCTTTAGTTTCTTAGTGCTGTGCTTTAACCCGCTGCGCCACCAGGGAGGGCCCAGGGTTTCCTTACTTTTAAATAGAAATATTTTTATGTAGTATTTTATTAAATAGTCCATTTTCATTATTCTTGTGAGGAGATATTTTCCAAATCTGAACCCAACTCTTAACTACCCAAAATTGTAATAATAACATGTAGAATAGCTTTGTAGTAATATAGTACAACAGATAGTTTTATTTTGAATAAAAGTATTTCTCTTAAATTTTTATAACTAAAAATTGGAATCTCAACAAGTGAACAGAAAGTGATTTCCTCCTTGATTTATTTCCTTTAATTTGTTAGGTCTACTTAAAGATAATGCAGCATGATAAATGGTGATTAAAGTGAATCTGAGTAAAATCATAAGCTAAAAAAAAAACACTCCGAAATTCAATTCTTTAATAAATTCTAAATAGAAAACATTTGTTCTAGTGCATTTCCCCAGCTTTCTCATCCTTTTATGTGAAATGTATATGTGCATTTATATATAATTATAATTTAATTGCTCAAAATATGAGCGCTTTAACTAAAAAAACTTTGTATATCTAGGTCTTACCTTACTTTCAAAGATGACAACTAAAGAGGGAATTAATATTGGCTAAATTAGTCATATATGATATTTATTGTATCATAGGTAAGGTCATATTTTTACAAATATTAACTCATTCATTGTTATGAATGTTTTATGACATTGAGGAAATTTCATTTTTATGAAGAAGCCAAAGAGATATTAAATTACTCATCTGACTCTTATCTATGTTATATAATGTTTTTATGATAATCAAAATAATGCAAATACAAAGCACAGTGTGATGAAATTTATTAAAATTAGCTAACCTATGATGCCCAAGTTTTGAAATAAGAAATATAAAAAAGACATGCATATAATGACTCTGAGAATACAATAAGTATGAAAGTGTTTCTGTGAAACGTTTAGCAATATAAGAATCCAAAGTATAAATGAAATATAAGTATCAATTGCATACATTTTCAGTCAGCCAAAGAAAACAAATTGTGTGTCTTTATAGGGAAAATAATATAGTGCAATTATAAACTTTAACTCTTACTTTCAATGACACTGCCGGTAATTAGATAAAACTACTCACATTAGGCCCTCCCTGGTGGCGCAGCGGGTTAAAGCACTGCACTAAGAAGCTGAAACCACTTCTGCATGAGTTCGATTCCCGCCTGCCCGGAGGTGACCACATGGCGTGGCAGACCTCTCCTGACACGCCCGCTGCTCCCCTCAGCAGTGTAGTTCGTCGATCTGCCTGTTCTGCTCCCTACTCTGTCTCTGGTGAAGCCTCTCACTGCCCCTGAGCTTCTGGCCTGTACCCCAGTTCTGTATGAATAAATAAATAAATCTTTAAAAAAAACAAAAAACAAAAAAACTACTCACATTAAAGAGAATATGTGTTTAATCCAAATAGTAGCCACTCTAGGAAATATACAACCTCAGCTGTCACCAATAACTGTTAGGGTCAGGGTTATGTGAATGTACTCCTATCCTTTGACAGCACTATGACTCCTTGGCTGTAACTGAAATGCTCAAGGTTATGAATTGTATGGCCTGGACCTACCTTAATAAACTAGGTTTTGTTGAAACTTTTTCTTTGCACATAAGAATACTTAGGATACTTGTAAAAACATATGGAGGATTCTGAGATTTTCACCAAACAGTTGAATGTCAGAGTTAATATTTACCCCTTTAAAAAAAAAAAAAAGTTGTAAAAATGGTCACTTTTACCTTCTCTCTCCTATTTGTTTCCCTTAACTAATATATCGCTATTACCTCTTCTCTGCCTTTTGGATAAGATAAAGTGTAACAACAATATACTGTTATTCCATAGGATTAGTAGAGCAACTATAACATAGCAGGTATAATAAGATATTTAAGACATAATTCCAGTCTACAAAAAGTGCATAGTTTTTGTTTTTTTTTTTTTAATATTTATGTATTGTGATCCTCTCTGGTGGCGCAGCTGGTTAAAGTGCAACACTGCAAGCAAGCTGCAGCTGCTTCAATGCAAGTTCATTCTCACCCTGGGGGAGGGGCGGGTGGTGATCCACATGGCTTGGCAGACCGCTATTGACCAGCTCACTGCTCCCCTTAGCAGTGTACTTCGCTGATCCGCCTGTTCTGCTCCCCACTTTGTCTTTCGTGAATTTTCTCATTGCCCCTGCACCTCTGGCCTGCACCCAAGTTCTGTATGCATAAATAAATAAATAAATATTATATATATGTACATATGCATATATATATTGCATTTATCATCAACATTAACACTTTTATAAACTTTGGTTAGCTATCATTTCATAGCTACTACTTATTGAGCAATGTATATATGTTAAAGAGTCATCAATATATTACACATATTATCTCAACTAAATTTTGCAACAGCTAATACAATACATATTGGATTTCTAAGTACTAAGTTCAAAGTGATTAAACAGATTTCTTACAGTAAAGAGTTAGATATTATTAATGAATCAATGATTGAAATTTTAAACAACATAATAAGCCTACTATATAACTAAACCATCTACTAGCTGTATTTGAAAACAATTATATATACATATAACTAAGCCATCTAGTCGCTGTATTTGAGAACACTTATATATACATGTATATACTGCCTGAAATAAGTTATAGAAAGGCTATGATGTTTAACTTGTGCCTTAAAAAAATACAGCAGTTTAGCATTCACCCAATGGTTAATACGGAAAAATTTATTCAAAACATGTGAAACTACATGACCAAACTATTAAGTCTCATTATCTCTTATGTTATGTTATAATGAGAATATGTATTAGTCTGCTTACCTAAGAAATTTTATAGGGTATTGAGTATGAAATATGTTTGTTTTGTCATATGAAATTTATCAACTTTATTGAACCTTGCAAATTGCATTTTACTGTGATGTGATTAATAAATAATGACCTTTTTCTTTGATTTTATAAAATTACAGTAGTTTATCATTTCCATACAAAATAAACTTGTATATTTATTTCACACTTAGAAAGAATTATAATTATAGATTAATGTATTTTAGTTAATAGCACTGATCATGAAACAAAGTTATTTTATTGTAGGGACCATAAACATAAGAATAAGACAAGTAAATTATGAGTAGCAGTCAATGCAATTATACTAATAGCAGTTATCATTTTCTTTGATTTGTTTTACTAACAACTTTTTTAACATTGATGGACAATAATAGGGAGTAATCATGACAAAGTAGATAATAAGTTGCTGCCTCTTATTTTACTGTATTTTTTTTTTCTGTTAACTTCCTTTGATCATGTATGGGAAGACTCACTATCTTAATTTTGCATTTTGTACTATATAATATATACAAACATACATGTATATATATATATACATGTATGTATATATATATATATACATACATATTCTACAATCATTTCAGTGTGTTTTTTCTAGGTATTACTTCTATTTCAGTGTATTGGTACCTTCTCTGGTTATTTGATTATTACCTTTTTGAATATTTTTTGGTTCTTAACAATATGAAAAGTCTACGTTAAAATTGGTATTGATTGAAATTTATTTGTGAAGGAGGACGTAATATCAATAAATTAAACAAGAAACATTGTTATCTTAATTATAATGCTATTTTCAATGTAAATGCCAATAGGAAAATTATTAGTCATATATTAAAAATAATTTAAGCATTCAGTAATGTAAAAATATTAAATAAAATTCAGTTCATATTTAGCACAGAAAAAGCAGACACAGTTAACAGGAAATACAGCAAAATTCTTTAGGGGGCTGGAATAAAGCAGAAACTATTCATAGGTAATAAGTAACTAGCAGCTTACATTTTGTAGGTGTTATTGGAGGTAATATGTCTTAGGAATAGTACTAATAACAAAATATCCCTGTTATTTAATGTTAGCATGAACAATGTCAGACAATTTTGTATTTTTCCTCAAGACAAAAATTTGAAGTAGTATCAAGTAGAGTTCAGAAGAGAAGAAATTTTTGCTACATTTTCCTACATTTCACCATTATATTTGATAAGACTATTCATGTCAAAATCCCCTTTTATGTATAATGTGTAGCTTATTTGTATTTCTACATGTATACATTCTCTAACCTTATCTATGTCACTATATCTACCTGTGTCTACAAGATTTTTATCTCTCTCACTCTATAATGTGAAGTCAGACATTCTAATGGAAAGCCATTGTTAACTACACAAAGCCTAAAATAAATGACTTATTTTAGATTATGTCTGACAATATTGAGTGGTCAACTTGGGCAAGCCAAATGCCTTTTTGAATGATGGCCTAAAGAGACTTATTTGATTGCTCATCAGTCTCCACTGATCCTTAGGCTCCTCTTTATATTTCTCTTTTGAAACACTTCTCTAATCCCAGAACTTCATGTCTCCTATGCAAATAACTTCTAAATGTCTAGCTGAAACTTGCCTAATGAGCTTAGATTCATACTTCCAATTACTTGATCAGCATCATCACCTGATTTTCCCACTGGTACTTGAAAATCAATAAACATAGAATCTTTCCCATGAGGTCTGTCACTTGACTATTTTAAATTTCTCTTAGTAGAAAGCTATCCCCATCGTTACCTAAGAGATGTCTTCAAGATTTAGCACAGAAGGCACATTTTCCCTGTAGATTTCCCTGGTGTCTCTGATAAATATATTTTTTTAAAGAAATCTTTAATTACCTATGGCACTTTAATTTTTTTAAAGATTTATTTATTCATATAGAACTGGGGTACAGGCCAGAGATGCAGAGGATGAGAGGATTCACCAGAGACAGAGTGGGGAGCAGAACAGGCAGATCGATGAAGTACACTGCTGAGGGGAGCAGCGGGTGGGTCAGGAGAGGTCTGCCGCGCCATATGGATGTCCTCGGGGCAGTCGGGAATCGAACTCATGTGGTAGTGGCTTAAGCTTCTTAATGCAGTGCTTTAACCCGCTGCGCCACCAGGGAGGGCCACACTTTAATTTTTATGCATTAGAGATATTTGTGTATTTGTCTCAAGACCAAAGCTAAAAATTTGGTTTACTATAGTGTTCTAAAAATCAGAAATGATTGCCATTTGGCAGTACAAACAAGACAATAAGTGTTTTTTCTACAGAGCCATTTCTGGCCCCATTTTAAAATGCCTTCATATTTGTAATATGCATTTTGAGTTTTAGTATCTACACTACTGTCCAAAAATTAGAATTGGAAGATACAATTGTTTACTCAGTTAATGTCTCCTCAATTTTTGATATTCCACTTACATCTCATTGCTTTAGTTTTTGCAGATACAAGTACTGGTTTTCAGAATACACTTAGTATATACATATGCCACTTCTTTAATTACATGCTGTGCTTGGTATTTTAGACTTTTCTAACTAAATATTTTACATAAAATAATTTTATACCATGGTTGATATAATCTGAATTATATCAATTCACTGATACTGTGACTCCCAAGATTTGTTTCCAAAGATTATCACATCACCAAGTGTGTGTGTGTAACAAAAGGAGATGATAATATCAAAGTTGTTAGGACTATATAGAAGTATAAATAAAGAAAAACAAAGCACTTGTGAAAATACTGCCATACAGATATGTAATAAATCTCAGCTTTTCTATAAATCTTCCAGTGTTTTTATCAGTAGCTGTTGAAATGAACTTTTATATCTATGAGAAACCATTCTCCTAAGTTATAAGATAGGAACTCTTAAAAGTTTAACAGTATGAAGATAAACATGAACTAATGTAATTCTTTGGTATGTGTCAGATATATAGATGGTAGAATAAATAAATGTACTGACTTGTCCAAGGTTATGGTAATATAAAAACAAAGAATCAAAATTAGAGGCAATCACACATTAATAAGTATTAAATAAATGAATTCCAGAGTACACTGTTTCAGTTAGAAATCTGAAATTTGCCAAGTAATGGGTAAAAATTGGGGGCTTTTATGGGAAAAATAAAGAGGAGGTAGGTGACTAAAGGAAAAAATAGTGTTACCAAGGTTAAAATCTTCTTGGCTCTACTTAATTGGTTATTGACTCTATCTTCTGGCTAAAGTCCACAATCACCAGTCCTTGTGAACAGTATGTCCTTTTTCCCATTGGTTTCAGAAACGTTTGCCATTTGGCAGCATAAGCAAGGCAGTAAGTGGTTTTTCCAGAGTGGGATCTCCAGCCCCATTTTAAAATGGCTTCACTTATGTCTGTTTTTTACAGTGAGACACTTACTTTGATTTCAGAATTGCTAGGAGAAGATGAAACTTCAGTAAGTGTACTTTCTAACTCATCAAGTTACATGCAGTTTCTACTTTTTTTTTTTTTTTTTCATAGAACTAGGTTATAAGCCAGGGATTGGTGGGGAGGCATAACATTCACCATAGTGGGGAGAAAAACAGGCAGATTTACTGAAATACACTGCTGAGGGGAGCAGCAGGAAAGATAGTTGAAGTCTGCTGCACCAAGTGGGTCAGCTCTTTGGCTGGGGATCAAACTCAGGCCACAGTGGTGATAGCACTGAACTTCTTTTGGTTAAGATCCTATCAAAGAGATTTAAAACAAAATATGCCAATTGTAGGTTTCTTTATTGCTTAATTCCTTTTTATATTACAACATTGCTTATACTCTCACAGTGTCAGGGGTTTATAATCACAGATTTTCTGCTCAGTCCTTTCATTATGCATACATACATCAGATGAAACTGTCAAGAAGTACTGGTGACCAGCAGTCTGCCAAAATCTGGACTCTGTCTTCTATAATGTGGAATTCTGATTAGCAGGCAGGAGTTCAACCATAGACATTTCCCAATACCACCACTCTACCTTGACTCCAACTGTTGCCATTTGACTAATTTTACCAAAATGTGAATGTCACTGATGATAATGCTTCTGGTATTACGAGCACAGTATCTATTATCTTCATTCTCCAGTTACAAACTCCTCAAATCCTAAGACAGAGCAAGATTTAAAGCTATCTGTAATTCTAAATAAACTTATCAAACAAAAGTGGCTCCCAACCAGAAACACAATATTGAACTCCTATTGTTAGTAAGAAGAATAACGTGTACCCCGGGACTCCCACAAACCTGCTTGCTCTAAACGGGTTCTACCTTCTACCACTTAAAGACAAAACATACTATTATTGCATAAGACCTTGAGTATAAGAGAACTTTCATACAATTATATGGAAAAAATTTAGTTTTCAAATGAAGCACCCAGTTACCCACCCCTTCTTGGGTAAATTCCGTCAAACAGGGTTGACCTAAAGCAGGGTCACTGAGGCTCAAAAGATTGCCACAGTCAAAGCACCGTCGGGGGTCCTACAGAAAAGGGGTGACAGTGACCATATGAGTCTGGGGTGAAAAGAGCAAGTTCGAAACCCAAGTTGAAACAAAGGTTGCCATTGGAAGCCTCACCACAGTTCTCTCACCCACATTTCTGGTTCTCTCAAATGTCTCCTTCTATGTCCTGAAGATCCTGGTATAATCCAAACTAAGAAGCAAACACAGCTTCTTTACAAATCTTTTCTCTTCCTGGTCTTCCATAAGTACATTTAAGTTACCTCTTGCTGCTTAGCTCTGCCCTTCCCTAGGTGGGGTGGGGAGCCTAGAACCCCCCCTCCATGAATATCACACTGTTCCATTATGAGTAAGAAATAAATTCCTATCACTTATGATTTAAATATTGAAATCCTTTTATTTAAGCAATACTATCCAATGCAATCCACAAGTTTGGTCATCTCTTAGTATTGCAGAGAGGATTCAGTGTTTGAGGTTAATAAAATTAGCCTCATTAACAATTTCCCTATATTTTGGGCTTTCTTTTAGCTCAGAAAGTCACCTTACAAAGTCAGTCTTCTTCCATCTATTAATTTGTGTACTTCACCTATAGGCGATGTTGGGTTGATGAGGTAGTGGGCTCAGTGAACGGGGTCCTTGGTTTACCTCTGAGAAAAGATTCAGCCGAGTTCCCCTTTCAGCAACACAGTGAGTTTACCCAAGAGATGAAGACATTTGCACAGATATGGGCGGGAGAAGGTTGCATTTTAAGTGGACAGGTTCACTGTAAAGAAGAAAAAGAAAGAGAGGCTCATGCATGGTCACAGGTGCTGGAATTGTACAGACCAAACAAAACTGTGCTTGCTTCTTGGTTCTGGACTGGTTGAAAAATGTGTGGGTGAGAGACCCGTGGTTACCAAGGCAGCTTTTTTTCTTTATTTTGACTTTGTTTTTTCCTCCCAGACTTGTCTGATTCTTTCTGACCCTTTTTCTATGGGTCCCCACTAGAAGGTGCTTTAGACTGTGGCAGGCTTTCAGGCCTTGCTTTGGGAAAATCCTTATTGGCTGAACTTTTAACAAAGAGGAGATGGGTTACCTTGGGTGCTTGATTTGGAATTTTATTCATCTCCTTTTCTGTAAGCTCACTAATTGTATTATAGTCTCTTTTCATTAATGATTTACATGTCTTGATGCAGAGTATGGCAGAACTTATTTAGACCAGACAGGTTTGAGCGTTGGGGTTCTCTTCTCCCTGCCCTGTAACAGTGATAACACTGAGACAAAACCCTAGGCCAACAGGGAGAACCCTGACCTAAATTTTCTACTTTTAGCCTCCATCATATGTACCTTGTCTAAATTAGCAAACTCTAATAACATTTGAGGCACCAGGAATCCCTTTTATTTCCACATCAATCACTGTAGCCTATTGGTTCAGAAAGATTCTACATATATATGCAAGTGGATTGAGAAATGCAGGCAGGCATATTGATAATGGTGGTGGTGGTGCTGCTGGAATAAGAAATGAATAACTTGAAACTGTTTTTCTCAGCATGGGTATAACAATAGCAAAGTGAGGTAATTTATAAGTATTAACTCTTGGAATTAATGTAAATATAGTTTTTGTCAATAATATAGATCAAGTGCCTTTCATATTTTCTAAAGCATTCTCTGAGACTTAGGGTTTTATTCTGATCTTGATTTCCCCCTTTTGTTTCCATTTCCCGCAGCTGTAGCTTCCCTGTGACACAGTTAAGCCACATCCTGCCCACCTTCTTTAAATGTCTCTTCTGTGACTTACTGGAAATAGGCTCCCAATCGTTTTTTAATTGCCATGCATGGGAAATGTTTTTCGACAGCACAGCTGGCTCCAGGATATATCTCTGGTGTTGAGCAACTATTTTCTAATTGCTTCCCTACCTTTCCAATTAAATTGCAAAGAACCCAGCTGGGGGCAAACTCTTCAAATGGATAACCAGCCCTACTATGTCAGCTTCTAGTTGCTCTGATGTGCTAATCAGGAAAAAGGAAGTGTTCCCTTTGATAACGGAACTTCAGTGATATTGAGAACAAAAAGACTTTGATAGGAAAGAAATGGGAGTTTATTTAGTCCAGCATTTCAGCCTCATAGGGTACACCAGAAATACTGAGGATCCTTTTACTCAATACATGTCTAAACTCTTCTGGACTCACTATATTTTCATAACAATCACTATCTTAATGATTATATATTTTTAATCTCATTGCAAAACTTTCCTAGTGTCTTGAAGTGCATTTTCTTTAGATAATACATTTTTTGTCTCTGGGATTACTGTAACCCAATAATGAATATTCGTTTGCTATTTGGTCCATATAGTAGAATGTGGTGTCAAAGAAAATGTATATAGGTACCTACTCTCAAAAGAGATATTTCTTCCCACCTGATAGAAATAATTTTCTGATTCTAACTAAAATATACTATACTTAGCTTAATAATAATTTAATTAGATTCAGATGGTTAAGTTGTGCGTGACATCACTTGTGTCTTATTTAAAGAGGGCCAAGAAAGCCATTGCAGAAAAGCCTCTTTATTGTCCTCTTTAAGCTTGATCTGACCCTCGGCCTGGGCCAAAACACCAACATTGTAAGCAACCATTATGAGTGAGCATATTTTGTTTGGAAAGACTTATGAAAGAACTTGGACATATTTTAAATTTGTGATACCCTCCCCCCCACCCATCTCACCAAGTTACCTCGTGTCCCTCCCAGCTGGCCATTTGCCATCCATTACTTATTCTATTCACTACATATGTAATCATTTTTGCTATTTTCTCACTAATCTGTGTGATGTCAATTTTGATTGCTTGACAAGCCCAAGAAAAACCTAGAGTGGGGGAGAGGATATTCCCTTGCTGCTCTTACAGTTCCATATCAAAGCTTCAGGGAATGCTCAACTTGTTGAGAAAAAAAATAAAAGCCACTAAAATTAAACTTTAATAAAAGCATAAGAGTATGTCCAGTAGATGCAAAATATCACGAGGTTCCTTAATATAAACTGAGAATGCCTGCATATCTCATTTCTGCTATAGTGCCATCTCATATTGTATTATACTACATTGGTGACTTTAACACCTGCTAAATAAAATCTGTTTCTCTTCAGTTCTCCTGAAACAATGTTATTAGCAACTTCCTGTAAGGACAGAGTGTGGGGTCTCACCTTACATATGTGCTTTGGAACAGAAACCTCTAGGGGCTAGGGGCACTGTTGCTTGTCTAGGAACTCTTGTGGGCTTCAGAGTATACCAGTCATTTGTGGCATGTGCTATAGATTCTGAACTGTAAACTCTTGGTTGAGGAACTCAGCAAGAAAAAAAAAAAAGGAAATTTATGTTACATGTATAGAATGTATGTCTTCCTGTGGAAATAGAAAATATGAATTCTTTCAGGGGTTTTGTTTTCTACTATATGTATGATATGAATTTAGTTACTTTTCACTATAAAATGATTGTAATACTTTGTAATCCTTCTAGCAAAATTAGAGTTAAAAAATCAAGGGATTTTAAGAAAAGCAAATGATAAAATTTTCATCAAACATGTTACCCAATTTACTTCCTTGGATATGTTTTCTTGCCTATTCTGTGAAAGTTGTGTTTGTCACTTGGAGTTGATAGTAGTGACCTTTATTAATATTCAGTAGTATTAATTTTCCCATGAAGACATAAAATGTTAACAAGTGATCCCAAGTCATAGATATTCTAAGTGGCAAACATAACAATTATATGCTCAGGTCTATCTAGTTTTTGAGCTTAATTCTCTTAAAATTTTCTACATTACTTCTTTAAACAAGGAGGAGAGAGAGATTTCCATACCTGGCGTAGCGTGACTAACCATAGAGACACAGGAACACCTCACTAGACCTAACTGTGCTTTGATGTAAGTCACTGCAGTGCTCCTCTCCACTGCTGTCCACAGTTTCTAAATGTTTGCTGTGCTAAAGTTACTGCAACTCGCTGTGCCTACCACAGCATCACATGTCCTGGTGATTTTGCCTGTACTCTGTCTTCACAACTTTGCCTTGAAATTGGATACAAGTCCTTTAAGACCCAGATCCAAAGCCTCATCATTCACACATTCCCAGACAGAATTCACTGTTCCTGTTCAGTGCACAATTTAGTATATTCTCTAAGCAACTGCAAGCACCCAAAAATGCTACGTGGGAATAATTAACTTCACAATAAGGAGGAATGACTCTCAAACCAAAGGACCGGATCTCATAGAACCTTTGAAATGGAGTTAAAAGGGGAAAAATGATGATAAGGGTGTACAAAGTGGTTAATACTACAGCTTCAGAGTCTGGGCCTATACTGAGTCATAATCCCTGCTCTCCTACACTGTGTCCTTGGATAAGTTAATTACATAATTTCAATGTGTTTTCACATCTTTCTTTACAATAAAAAAGCAGGGGGAAAGGAGAGAGGACAGTAAACCTATCTCAAATGGGTATTATATGAAACAAAGAGGTAAAGTTATCATGAAAACTTAAAATAGTGCCTGGAATATAATAAGTGCTATACAATGTCTTGAAGATGAGAAACATTTGACTAAGTAGAAAAAACATGACTAGGATCTTGGAGAAAATGAAAGAATCCTTAGTATTATGATCAATACATGCTAAATGAATGCTACTTAGACCAAAAGAGGAGTCCTAACAGAAAACATCCCAGTTTAGAATGTCTGAGGTACAGTCTCACCAAAAAATACAGTTCAGAATTAAATACATGAAACAGAAACAATACAGGTAAGAACAAAACAGAATGTACATATTTTCACAGCCACTTAGCGCAAGGAAAGTACATTAATATTACAGACATATATTTTAGCTAGAATCTGCAGAATCATGATATGGCTTTACTTTATATCATTATCATTTGGTATTTTATTTTATTTTTAATTCTTTAAATGTATTCATCATGTATGTCATCCCTCAGTTTTGTACACTGTATGGTTTCCCAGTGAAATCCCCACCACCAGCTCCCCGGTGCACCGTCACCACAGTCCCTTGAGCTCTTCCCACTCCTGCCTTGGCCCTTCACCCTTCTCCTCCCCTACAGAATTTCTCCGATCGATAGTTGACTGATGATTTTGATTTTGATTTTATTATTAGTACTTTATTTTTCTGATTTTTTTTTCTCAACATTCCTCCTATAAGTGAAAACATTTGATATTTTTCTTTTTCTTTCTGGCTTATCTCACTGAGCATCATCCCTTCCAGCTCCATCCATATTGCTGTGAAGGACATGAATTTATCATTTTTGATCACTGAGTAATAATCCAGCATGTAAATATACTGCATCTTCTTAATTCAGCCAAATTATATGATTTTTAACTTTCTGCATGATTTGCTTCAAAATTATCCAATGGATACCTCAAGAGAGATAATGGAGGGTGTAGCTGTAACACATTTTCCCTTGACATGGTAGTTCTAATAACTGAGTGATGGTGGTACTGTTCTCTCTTTTTTTGTTAAATATCAATAATAACTGTTAGGATGTGATCTTATCATTGGGGAAAGAACATTTCCAGACAAGTCAGAGACCAAGTCACATGTTTTGATCTCCTTTTTGGCAATAGTAGCTCAACATTGTCACCACTAACCATAAACTCTGTGTTAGCCAAAGAGCTAACGACAACACAGAGCTAAAGACAACATTTATATAATGTCATTATTCCAGAGTTTCACAAACGGTTGTATTATCTATAAGACTTACTAACTACACATTTCTGGCCTCTTTTATCTCAAGAATTTCTGCTTCAGAGGTTGTAGTGAGGGGTCCCTGAATTTGGATTTCTAATGAAATGCTTAGTGGATGTTGCTATTGCTCATCCACCATTACTCTAAGAAACTTTATATTAACTTATATAATCTCAGCATTTCTCCCATACTACTATACTCAGTAAATTAAAATTAAAACACAGCCTTATTTGTCTTAGCAAATAAGGCTAAATTTATTTTAAATTTTAATTTAAAATAAATTAAAATTAAAACACAGCCTTATTTGTCTTAGCAGGTATAGCATAGCTCCTACCCTATTATATAAGACAAGTAACTATATAAATGTATATGACATTACTGGGTAGCTTTTTTTGCTTGTGTTGAAGAGGGTATTAGTTTAAATTACCTCTGAGATTCTCTCCATTAGACTGAAATGAGAATGTGAGAAAAACAGATATTTCAGATTTTACTCAATATGACTTTAATTGAAGTGTTAACACCTAATCAGTTATTCAAAATTAATGAAATGACTAATGCATCTTTTGTGTCAGGCACTATCTTTGGACAGAGGTCTAGCTCTGCAAAACTCATCAAAGCGCTGGCTTTCATTGATTATGAAGATTAATATTTAAGATCATGAAGAAAATATCAGAATAGAGGTATCCCTAGACAGGCAGGTCATTTTCATGGCTACTGAACTCAGTATAGGTTGTAAATGCAAAACTGGAAAAGAAGTAGATATGCCCTGTATTATGAAAGAAGATCAAAAGCACACAGTGTTGATTTAAATATCAGGGGATAAAAGAGAAGATTTTTTTTCCTCTTGTTTCAACCACTAAAGTACACTTCCTGAAAATAATAAAAATCTATGTCAATGTAATACAAACTAACTATGCTATAATTATGTAAATATAAATAAAATGTAAATATCACCTTTAGTTAGTGAAGAAATAATATTTTTTCCATTATTGAAAATTGAAAAAATGTTTATTATTATATTATCACAGGGATTGTGACTTAACCCACTAAGTGTTTATCATACAGACAAAGTTTATACTTCTCAGTATTCCTGCATTCAAAGGATCAACTAAGTCTAAAGACATTATTTTTGTTTTTGCTATGTTTATATCATTCAACATTTTGTTTTGTTTCCTCAAGGGCTTACCATTGCTTTTCCCAGCAGGGAGAAGAAAGCCCACCTACCAGGTCCCCTCCAACTTTCACTGATGAGATCTTGGGGCTGTTTACATTAGCTATGCAAATTTTAAAAACCCAAACTATCTCCTGTTGTTTAATCTCACAGTCCAATTTGTTTCGAAGGTTGGTGTGCTGAGCAGCTGTGCAGCAGAAGAATTTGCCTATCCCAAAGACTTAAGATAAGAAATAAAAAATAAAAGAATAGACAAATGGGCCAGTATCTTAGACAGATCATTACATTGAAGGAGGTAATTAATGACCCTGAACAGTTACAACCAACCTATTTACAGTTATAATCGAAAAGAACATGTATATGCGGTATTTTTGGAACTGGACCATATGCATAACAGTCATTCACAAGCATACTTAGAGAAGTTGATAATGACAAAATGCTTGTGAGTAAGCATTTTCCTCCTTCCCATAACAATAGCTTTTCATTTCATAAAGTTTATTTTAAAACATCTGTTTCTTTAAAGTTTGATAATATATATATATATATATATATATTTGAGTATGTATAAATATACATATTTGAGTTTGTATATATTTGAGTATGTATATATACATATATATATTTGAGTATGTATACATATATATATAGTATGTATATATATATATATATATATATATATTTGAGTTAAAAGATTCTGCTGCAATTAAGACAAAAACAGGATAAAAAAGTATGTATTTTTGCATTGGGTCTCAAAATGTCCCCCAATTGAGCCATTTCTGAAGAAAGTGCCTATTAACACTGGTCTCTGAGAGTGTGGTATGCAAAATAAAAGTCTCCAGAAGTAAATATCTCTGAGATTTAAATCTGGAAGTGAGTTACAGTTGACACTGTTTTTATTGAACTTAGGTTTCTAGTGTATTAGGGACCATTAGCTTAACTACAGGGATGCCTTAACATTTTCTAAAATTCCCCTCACAATTTGGCCTTTATTCCAAACCAGTCATTATTCCAAACCAGTTTTTTTTTTTTTTTTTTAACATCGACAGAATTTGCAGCCTTACAGAAAAATATAAACCGATTTGTATTCTTATGTAACTAGTTTTACAGGATGAATCAAAAAATCTGACATATTTAAATTATACCAGCAAAGATCATAGAAAATATGTCATCTATTATTCAAGTGATAATTATGTAGATGCTACTTTTCTGTATGTTTTATTATTACTTATGTCTATTTGAATTCTTCTGTAGCTGATTAGCTGCCTTGATGGTTTTCCCTGTTCCCTACCTTCTAAAATCTTATTGGTATTTCAAGATCCTTTTGCAATTTCATCAGCTCTCCAAGTTTTACTCCACCCTAACAGACAATATCAGTGCCTCCCTCTACCCTGTTTTAACAATAGGTCTGAAGCAGAATTTTCCATGTTATATTATGGTTACTTATAACAACAATAAATTCCTCAGTGAACTCCATAAGGCTGATTTTGTGTAATAGTCTCTCATGTAACATCAGCTACTTAATTACTTTAAGTGAATAACCCAGAGTATATTTTGATGAATATTGCTCATTTCAAAAATTAGCTAAACCCATTGTCTGTTTCAAATTTATACACTGCTCTTGTAGTTCTCTGAAGTAATTTTAAATGATTTTTATATGAATAAGATAAAAATCTCTTTTGAGGGTCACAATGAAAGTAAATTGCTTTTCCAGCACGGATATACTTGTGCACCATATGTCCCCTCTGTAGTGCTTCTATTTTAGCAAAAGACCAGTGCTTTTCTGATCTCAGGAATAGTGCTTGGCATAAAGTTGGCTTTGAGAGAGAAAGTGCGACTTCAGTGACCTAATTAATTATGTAATTTGCAGCAAGGTTCTGCTTACAATTGTCTCTTACATCACAGCTCTTCAGTCTTAACTGAAAATTTAATCAAGCAGGAAGAGTGTAGTTTAAGCAAGGTAATGTTTTAGATAAGAGTAAATAGAACTTAAAAAGAAGATAAACATCCCATTCTAACTGAAAAATAAGGTGCCTCTATATAGTTAGAAGGAAATGAAAATAAAAGCACTCTGTGAGTTCATGTAGCGTATCTACACTTTAACACAGGGGGAGGGAGGGCAGAGGAGGCTTGAGTGTCTTTGCACAGGAGAGTCTGCTCCATCCATGAGTACCATCTGTTAGCACAGACCCTGAGGATGCACTACCAGAGAACCTCTCACACTCACCTACATCATCGCTTCCTGCAGGTCCAGGTTCTGTGTCAGTACTCAGGAAAAAAACCTGCAGAAAGAGCCACCATTTGCTTCTGTCACTTAATGAATTATTTATGTCTTGAATCAATTCTACTTGGAAGTAATACATATTCCAATAAATATGCTGTGTTAAAAAAAATAATTTGTTTTCTGGCACAAATGGTGGATTATGAGTATGGGATCCATGACACCATCGTGGCTACTAAGCTTAGGAACTTAACCTGATGGAGCCCTAACATGAAAGGCTACCCATCTCAGTGTGTGTTCCTCTGAACCCTCCCCTCTGAAGAGGAACCCACAAAAGTCATCCCGTGTAAGTTGCTCCAGTCAAGGATATAAATGATATCATGTAGTTAGCAGTGTGTTCAATTTTTTGAAGTAAACACCCATTGCTTTTATTACAGATTAAACCACCATAATTGAACCATTTTCTAGTTGTACTAAAAACTAGAAAATGTGTAGCTAATTCATTTCTTAAGTTCCCATGATATACTACATTGAATACCTCTAGAGAAAGCCTTTAGGATAATTCTTAATGTTGTGAAAAACTAACCTCTAACTCTGGAAACAATTTATTTGGTTGAACTCATGTAGGTTCCCATTGAGTAGCTGGAGACATGCATGAGCCAAGATTTCCTCGACCTTGAAAAACTGCCATAGCAGGTGACAGTGGTTCACAGTCCTCGTTTACTTGGGTAAGTGGACACAAAAAGCGATACCCGACACAGAAGACAAGGGCTTCCGCCTGGGATCTTCCACTTGCTAACTTTGGGCAGTTTTCTTAACTTCTGTGTGCTTCGTTGATACTAATATTAAGTATCCTTTATTTTTTTTTTATACACTATACTTGTATCCATCCTAAAATACTGTGGTTGAGTAATTTTGCTTTTCTGTTCTTGACAAGATGCCAAAAAAGTTTGCCATTATTTTGGAGAGCTAGATTTTCCAGTTTTACAGACTCAATTTAGTATTTCAGTAAAATTGGTGAACTATAAATTCATCTGTTATATTTTTCTTTATTCTTTATTTTTTAAAGATTTATTTATTTGTGCATACGGAACTGGGGTACAGGCCAGAGGTGCAGGGATGATGAGAAGATTCACCAGAGACAGAGTGGGGAGCAGAACAGGCAGATCGACAAAGTACACTACTGAGAGGAGCAGCGGGTGGGTCAGGAGAGGGCGGCAGAGCTATGTGAGTCACCTCCGGGTCTGGAGATCTAACTGGCACTTAAGTGGCTGAGGCTCGCTTGCAGTGCTGCACTTTAACCTGTTGTGCCACCAGGGAGGGCCCACCTGTTGTATTTTTCTATAGTCTTGAAAAACATGCTTTTGAGACATTGATCGAAATTGCATACAGCAGCCTCCCTGGTGGAACAAGGGTTTCAAGCAGCACAGCATTATGACACCCCAAAGCCACTGCAGCAGGAGTTCCATCCCCAGCCAGGGGGATGACCCACATGGCACAGCAGACCCCTCCTCTCTTGCCCACTACTATCCTCAGGAGTATATTTCAGTAGATCTGCTTGTTTTCTTCCCCACTGTGTCTGATGAATCTGCTCACTCCTACACCTCTGGCCTGTACCCTAGTATCCTTGATGCATAAATGAATAAATCTTTTTAAAAATGCATACAATTTACCAAATTATAGGGCAATTTACCAAATATACCACCTTGTAGGGCATCTGTTTATAGAGTATTGGTCTATTGTTGGAATATTTCATGGCCCCCAAATCACCATCACAATGCAAATTTTGAGTGTTTCCTTATGCCAGGGACTTAACCATGGAGATACAAGAAGTCTTAGTGTCCATCAGCTTCTGAATTTTGTTTTCAATTTTTGTTGGTTTTTTTTTTTTTTTTTTTTTTGTATTACTACCCTCCTACATAACCAGTTTCCCCTTGACTCACCTCCCACCTTCTTTATCTCTGGTAGCCTCAGTATATTTACCAAAATCCTATTTCGTTCTTTTGTTTGTTTTTAATTTTGAATTGATTTGAAACATTTTGGAAAGCAGATGTTTTTCTATGTTTGGTTATGTTATTATCTCTTAGCCTGCGTGTGGATTTTCTATCATTTGGAATAGTATATACTCTATACTGATTCATGTGATTACTATAGCACACTGAGATTGCACACTGTTGGATACCTGGATGAGATAAATAGTAATTTCACTTTGTTTTCTTATTTTATAAACAGACTCATCTTTTTTTTTTTTAATCAACATCTTCTGTAATGGCAATTAAGATGCAATTGTTGGTGTGTGTGTGTGTGTGTGTTTGTGGCAGTCACACAACCTCAGTAAAAGAGACATGTAAAACTAACTACCCAAATAAGAAACATTTCAAAGAATGATGGGTTAGCATGTACTTTGAAGGAAAGTTAGATGCAATGCTCATGAAAAAAAGCCTTATGCCATGGTGTACCTAAAATGTCGTATTTAACAAAAGTAGAGAAAATATAAGCATGTAGATAAAAGGAAATGAGAAGTCGAATGTGCATAGACAACAGTAGCTCACCTAGGAAAGCTTTAATTAATAATTCTCTTCTTATTTTTTAAATATTTCAGCACCTCCATTTCACTTTGTCACTGCTGATCCCTCCGGTATCTCTCTATTTTCTTTCAGAAGTGCATTTCCTCCTGTCATCTAGGCTCTTCACTATAATTCTTGAAAAGCTGCAGATTCATTTTCTTATGAGTCAAGATTTATCATCTTAATTTGGAATCACTTCTGTGGTGTAATCCTTTTATACCAACACTGTAGTCACTATTAACACATCAAACAATCCTATTGAAACATTTCGTTTCTAATTGGGATAACAATGTCCATGTGGTTGAGCGGTGTAGCTGTTCCTCTCCAGGTGTTAGCACGTCTCCCCCCCCCCCCCAGACAACCACACCACCCACAGTCCTCCAACCTCATCTGTTTGACTTCTTCCTCCCTTTGTTCTTTCCATCGCCCCACCCATTCCTCCTAAGGTTCCAAGTGGGAATTTCTAGGGTTTGTTATTAGTTTGTCTTGATCTAACCCATTATTTCTCTATGTGCCACTTTAATTCATATGGGAAGAATTAAGGCATAAGAAGATTAGAGAGCTGGACAGTTTCAGAGTTAGTAATAGGACAGACTGAGACCCTAGATCATCTGCATGTCTTGATAAACCTTGAGTTTCTAGCTACTACTGCATGTTGATTGCTTACCTAGAAATAATGGCAATTCCATCCATAGGATAGTTGCAAAGAAATTATGTTTACTGTTTTAACTGAGCAAAATGGTGAAAATAAAAATTAGTCAGCTTAATGTAAGAAATGAAGGATAGTATGAGACCTAAACAGGGGGCATTATAGAAATCTTTAAATCAGACCCTCACAAATATTCTAACAATCTGATTTTTTTTTCAAAAAACACAAATCCTTCCTCTAAAGGCTTAATAATGTGAATTTAAGTTTATTAGATATTCACACTTAAGTATGATAATTAGATTGCTTAACACCTAGGACTAATTGGTATTTTTATGCAAAGAGGGAATAAGTTTTTCATGGGGCGTGGTCAAGAAGTGTTAATTGCAATGCTTGGTTCAAGTGGGACACCACTGTGGAGGACTTTACTCAATTTAAAGGACATATTCACATATGTCCTCCCTTATTTCTTCTCTAGATATTTTGTTATTACTATAGCAACATGCCTTGTCATAATGCTCCTTACATTTAAAGAATCACTAATTCATTTTGGTTTGATATATAATGTAAATTTTCATAGATAGTAATTATAATCCTATTTCAAATACTGTAGTAAAACATAAAATAAAAACACTGATATTTTCAATTCCTATAACATTGAGCTTAAAACCCGTATTTTCTATAAGCAAAACACAGTAATATTATTAACAATTAGCAAAGTTAATTAACTTGCAGTTGCATATAGTTGGCAATTTTTATTTTGGTAATAATTTCATATTTTTAGAGGTATAACCTTATCTTTTTTTCTATGCACAAATTTATTGCAGTGTATATTTAGTAATAGTCACTCTTAAACCACTATAATAATAAATTTGTCCTAATTCTTCTACTGCTAAGTATTCTTTAAGGTAGTACTCAACAGACTCATTAGTTATCATTTTTTTTAACATCTTATAGAATTTGGATATAATTGTTCACTCTCTTTTTCTTAGAGAAGTACTATTCCTGTTTCTGTAACAATATTTACTTTCTTATTCATTCTCAACTTTCCTTGCCACCTCTTCCCCTCCTAACTTACCTTTCAGGCAATTCTTTTGTGCAGTACCAATTTTTTCTATACTATAAACCCTATTTCCTAAAATCATGTTACCATATTGGTCCAAGACTTATGCCAACACATGAATAATTATCAAATGCTTTTCTCCAAATTATACTTGCATTGTCAGTTCCAGATATCAATAGCCAATCATGTAGCTAGCCCCTGTTATCACTATGCACACACACACAAAGCTCATATTTCATGAAATTCACCCTTTTAATAGGCACAGAATGTATCTATAGTACAAGGTGATTCAGAATTGTGCAACTATTGTTACTTTCTAAGTTTTATGTATCTGAAACTCTGAAAACAAAACCCATAGCCACATACAATAATTCCCCTTCTACTTACTTTCCTTCAGATCCTAAAAAATGACTACCATATTTTTTTTGTTTTTAGAGATTTGACTATTCTGTTATTTCATAGTAAATACATTATACAATCCTTTGTTTTGAACTTCTTTCACATAACAATATGTGTTCAATGATCACCCATGTAGTCACACCTATAAGAACATTATTCCTGAATAACATTCTACTGTATGACTTAATAGACAATGAGATGCTTCCTTTTCTGCCTATTGTGAATAATGCCACTATAAATATACTTGCATAGTTTTGGTGAGTTTTCTATTCTCATGGGCATATACCTAGGAGTGAGTGAAATTTCTGGGTAACATGGTAATACAACTATGTTTAACTTTCTGTGGATCAGCCAAACTTCTTAATGAAGGGTGCCATCATTTTGGATTTGCAGCAACAATGTATAAGAATTGCAATTTCTCCACATTTTCACTAATACTTGTTATTGTTTATCTGTTTTATTATGTTATGCATAGTGAGTGGTATATGTTCAGTATTTGAAGTTCTAGGTTGTATTCTGGAATGATTGATGTTGTTTATTGTATTTTCATATTTACTGACCATTTGTAGATATTCTTTGGAGTAATATATATATATATATATATATATATATATACAAAACCTTTGTTCATTTTTAAATTGGATTATCTGTATTTATGTCACTGAGTTCTTTGAGTTCTTTATGACTTCTCAATATCAGATATTTACATCTATATATCTATCTATGATATCTATGATTATGTGCAAGGTGACTCTCAGACAGAAAATAAGTCTGAGAAGATAAAAAAAGCAAATATGTATGAATAATAATATAATCTACCACAATGATATTGGTCCCTTGCCTAATGTTAATTCTATTAAATCATATTAGATGTGATCTTGGTATTTATGTAAGTATATAAAGAAAATAAAACTTCACTGGAGTTTTTTTTTTTATGGTGGTAACATATTAAAAAGTGGCATACATGAGTTCCATTACTAGTTTGATAACTGAGCTTTAAAGTACATTTATACACAATGACTCTACTATATATAAAAACAATTTACTGCAGAGATTTGTTCACAGTTCATTAAATAGCTATTCAAAAGTGGTTTGAAACTTTCCAAAGCATGTTTAAGATTTGTAGAAATGACACCTTGGATATAAAAGTAAAATAAAACATTACTTTGACTCCTGACATATCTGGAATGGAAACACATCAATCACACACAGCCTGAAGTACAAGATGATGTTCAGCACTGAGAAAGTCTGCTTAAAAATATTGTCTGACAGGCAAATCATGATCCTTTTTTTCTATTCCCCCCAAATTTTTCAAAAATTAGCATTAAAGCGAGGACTAAATTAAAGACATCTGTGACACATTTCTTTTAAAAATAATAATAAATAAAGGTAAAAACCATTTCCAGAGGTAGGTAATAGTTTCATTTTAAAATCTCAAAATATTTCTAATCATGTTTATTTTTTAAAAGATTGATTTATGCATACAAGAACTAGGGTACAGACCAGAGGAGTGAGAGGTGAGAGGATTCGCCAGAGACAGAGTGGGGAGCAGAACAGGTGGACTGACTTGAAAAAACACCACTGAGGGAAGTAGTGGGCGAGACTGGAGAGGTCTGCAGTCCCATGTGAGACAGCTACCTGGCCAGGGATCGAACTCTTGCTGCAGTGGCTGCAGATAGCTTCATAGTGTTGTGCTTTTTAACCCATTTCACCACCAGGGAGGGCTCTCTACCCCAAATTTAAAGATGAAATATATAAAATAGTGTGCTGAGGTTAAAAAAAAAAAAGTGTGTGTGTGTATGGCATATAGCAGTGGAAACATTTTAAACATATACTTTCTAATACATCCAGATACTTTAGCTTCACCCTAAAGTAAACAAGGAGTAGGCATTTAACTTTCAACTTGAAAATGGAAGCCAATGAAAGAGAATGACTTGAAAATGAATAAAACAGTACTAACAAATTAGCTGGTAGATATGCTGAAAAGAGTATTTAGACTAGCTTATATTGTACGAGTAGCAAAATTGAGAAGTAAGGAATAAAGATAAAATTCAGAAAATTATAAAATGATATAGAAAGAAAATAAAGATCAGAGCAAAGCATAATAATATAGAATAAAGAACAAAATCACTAAAAGTTGATATTTATAGAACAGAAAGATTTGACTAATCATAGATTAAGGAAAAATAAAAAAAGACACAGATCAAAAATATTGCTAATAAAAAACATTCAATATGATTTTAATGATGAAAAAATAGTAATTGATTATGATGTGTATGTTTAGGTCAAAATGCTTAAAATAAAAATAATTATGCAGAGTCCTAAAAAATATGTTATTAAATTGTGAGTTAAGATATTAGAAGACCCCAGAATTTTTTTTTCCCAAATCAGAGAGAGATGTCCAAGCCTCCGATCCTTAAACAGCCATGCTTTCAAGAATAAAGAATTCTAATTTAATGATGATTATTCCAGCATGGTTAAGAGTGGAAATTATTCATCTTCTTTTAGTAAGATTCTCTAGTATTTATATACTTAAGAATATTTGAATAATTAATTTTAATGTAATTAATGATTCATGTCTAACAAGAGAAAGAAATGGAGATGGAAAGGGAAAGTGGGAATGGGGGGGAATGCATAGGAATAAAATAGATCTCAACTTCAAATAACATACAAAAGTAATTCTAAGTGTATCAATGACCTAAATATAAGAGGTAAATCTATAACTCATTTAAAGGACAATTCAGTATGCACATGCAATTTAAATATTGCTTTTGGGGTTTTAGGTAAGTTATCAAATGAGAAGAAAAAAAAAAAGGAAACTTACCAATGCTACTATATTTAGTGAAGTATATCCATTTGTCAAAATGTATTTGACACATATGGAAAATAGGTAAAACATTAAGATCCAGAGTATATAAAGAATTCCTCTAAATCAATATGAGAGAAAAAATACATTGTAAATAAATTAGGCAAAGGTGTAGAAAAATGTCAAGGGGGAAGGGAAATGACACATGTAAATGCAGAGAGATGTTTTCTCTCCACAGCAATGAGGAAAATAAGAAGTAAATTACTTTTGAGATACAATTTCAATTCTACCACTTGTCATATATTAAAAAATCATGATGTTTTATGAGAATGATAATGTTGCTTGGATTATTCATTGATGAAACCAACTTGGAAAACAGTAGGTATTCTCTAATAGGTTGAGTTTTTTTCATATTCTCTGACCTAGTGATTTAATTATTAGATATATTCCCTAATTGATACTTTATTTTTTTTTAAAACTTCCTCATTTTATGCATACAGAACTGGGACACAGGCCAGAGGTTCAAGGCAGTGAGAGGATTCACCAGACAGAATAGGGAGCAGAACAGGCAGATTGACAATGTACACTGCTGAGGGGAGCAGCAGGTTAGATAGGAGATGTCTACCATGCTATATGGGTTACCTCCCTGGCCTGCAGGGATTGACCTCAAGCTGAAGGGGCTGCAGCTAGCTACATAGTGTTGTGCTTCAACCTGTTGCACCACTGGGAAGGCCCTGATACTTGAATTTTTGCATGAAGAAACAGTACATAAACGTTAACAGGAAACTTGTTCCTAAAATTTAAAAAGCCAGAAACAGTTCAAATAAACATAGTAGAATAGATAAGTATGTGATGATATTTTTGTACAGTAACAGAAACTAACAGAATTAAGTGAGCTGTCATCAATATTGACAGCACTTAGAAACATAAAATGTTGAAAGAAGGAAGTGAATCATCAAAAAATTAGTGCTTTTGGCCCTCCCTGGTGGCGCAGCGGGTTAAAGCACAGCACTGAGAATCTAAAGACGCTTCCACATGAGTTCGATCCCCGCCTGCCCCGGAGGTGACCACATGGCGTGGCAGACCTCTGCTGACCCGCCCGCTGCTCCCCTCAGCAGTGTACTTCATAGATCTGCCTGTTCTGCTCCCCACTCTGTCTCTGGTGAAGCCTCTCGCCGCCCCTGAGCCTCTGGCCTGTACCCCAGTTCTGTATGCACAAATAAATAAATCTTTAAAAAAAAATTAGTGCTTTCTTCTAATTATTTAATGATGAATGTGCCTATGTTTGTCCAATTCCATAGAACATACAACATCAAGAGTGAATGTAAGGTGGGGCCCTTCCTCGTGGTGCTATGGGTTAGGACGCAGCACTGCAAGCTAGCAACAGCCGCTTCAGGTGCGACTTTGATCCCAGCCCCAGAGGTGACCCACATGGCACTGCAGACCTTTCCTGACCCTCCCGCTGCTCCCTCAGCAGTGTACTTGGTTGATCTGCCTGTTCTGACCCCCACGCTGTCTCTGGCGAATCCTCTCACCGCCCATGCACCTCTGATTTATACCCCAGTTATGTATGCATAAATAAGTAAATCTTAAAAAAAAAAAAAAAAAGTGAACCTTGGACTTTGGGAGATTGTGATGTACAGTGCAGCTCCACCGATTAACAAAGTACCTCGCTGCCTGGCAGCAGGGGTCGATGAGCAATCACTGTACCTTCCTATCAATAGTGAACTTAAAACTGCTCTAAAAATGAAATCTTATAGAGCAATTGACTAATTCAGCATCATTTTAAAAAGTTGAATAAAGAATATCGGTACATATATAACATATCGGCATGTTGTATAGGAATGACTAATGTTATAAATCACCATATTATATGTAAACGTCACCTGTCTAAAGAAAACATGGGGGGAGGGGTGGTCCCTAGTGACACAACAGGTTAAAGTACAGCACTACAAAGCTTGGAAGCTAGCAGCAGCCACTTCAGCATGAGTTAGATTCCTGGCCAGCGAGGTGACCTTTACGGTACAGCAGACCTCTCCTGATTCGCCCGCTGCTCCCTTAAGCAGTGTGCTTCGTAAATCTGCCTGTTGTGCTCCCCATTCTATCTCTGATGAATCCTCTCACCGCCCCTGTACCTCTGGCCTTTACCTCAGTTTTGTGTGCTTAAATAAATAAATCTTAAAAAAAAAAAAAAAAAAGAAAACATAGGGAACTTTACTTCAAGTCATAAACTAGAAAAGTCAAGTCATAAACTAGAAAAGTCAATCTGATCCAGTATAATCAATGTTATTGTTCTTATTTTTAGTAGTGTAGACCAATTTTATTGGACAAAGTTAAAATATCAGTTTATAATGGATTACAAAGATGATTAAGATCAATTGTGTGAAGCAAAGTATGTGTGCATCCTCAATTAGACATTTATAAGACAAGAATTTGTTATTTGACTGGACAAGTCGTTATTCCTGTCATCTGTCTCAGGTTCTTGAGAGGGATGCCTGTTTTGCTTGGTGTCTCAGGGAAGCTGGATTTGCTATATGTGACTGGGTTCCAAGAGATTGCACATTCCAAAAGCCACAGAAGAAAGCATCATCCATTCATATTCCCTAGCTCTGGAATTCTCAGAGCATGAACTGGTCCCACATGGACTGGTCAAAGAAGTTTGTAAGGCCAACTATGATTTAAGAGAAGGAAAACTAAGTTACATCTCTCAGGATAGGATAAACTTAGACTATAAAGCCATTTTAAATTTAGAATATGCTGGGTTAAGAAAAGAATACAAAAATATTTTAACCTTTGCAGATTTATATTAAAATAACCAGAGAAACACATTACCATGAATACGCAAGACCTCACACAAGTATGGGACCTAAAACTTAAGATTCATAGTTTTAAGAGTATATCTGATTCTGCAGATACTATTAAAGCCAGATGCATTAAAAATGTATGATAGAAAAGCCTCTGGATACAACTCTCTATTTAGGCTTAGGAAAAAAAATGTTTTGTCTTTTTTTTAAAGATGTATTTTTCCTATGTTCTGTCTCTCCTTTGTATTAAACTGTTGGAAGTAAAGATTTTTTTTTCTATGGTTTGAATTAATGACCTTACATTTCTGACCTTACACATATGGGAAAGAAATCTAATATATTCATGCATCCCAGTTATGAGATCACATTCCTTATTCACATGATAGGTTAAATATATCAACTTTGTATCTGTGTAAACATGATTTGTAGCTAGTCAGTCTAAGGCATCCATAAATCCCAGATGGTTCGAAAACATTGGGAAGAATAAGGAATACTCTAGCAAGCTTATAATAAGAAAAAGGCACCTACAATTCCTGATAGTTAACAAAAAAAAAAAAAAGGCAGCTTAATTTTACAGTGGTACAATAGGCTTTGGAATGGAATTTATGAAATAATAAAGTTCTGAGTTTTTACTACATGGCAAAGCATCAAAAAAAAAAAAAAAGGCCACAAAAGGAAATGGTGATTCAGTTGAGATTAGATAAAAACTCCATAATCTAGCACTTTCTGGATTAAAGACTGTGTCAAGAAGGTAGATACGCCTCATCAATTGTTTATATCCACACCACTTTTCCTGACAAAGATACTGTTTAGAAAGTCTCAGTGCAGGGAGGCAAGCAATTTAAGTGAACTTGATTTTTTCCTTATAGATATTGAAAACTCACCTGAGAACACTTAGTTGTTACATCTGATATGATTAAATTCTACATCTAGAGGATAGTGGCTTGTAGCCATTGATTTTAGAGATAATAAAGGAAGGTTTTCCATGTATAGAGATATGTAAATTTCATTTTGCTCTGCATGCACTTTAATGCTCTATACTTTATTATCTGGTTGTTGTCTTTAGTTATTTCATAGCTCAGATACCAATAAAGCGAAGGCATTTAAATTTTCATGGTATTTATTAAACATCTAAGGACAGTGGTTTTCAAAGTGCAGCTTCTGGACTAGCAATATCAGCATCATGTAGGAGCAATTAGAAATACCAGCTATCAGACTGCTTCCTGTATAGCTCACTCAGAAACTCTGGAGGAGAACCTGAATATTCATGTTTACATATCCTCTGGATTATCCTTAACACATGCTGGAGTTTGAGAAATATTATCTAAAGAAACATTAAACTTCATTTCTAAACATTGTATTCAAAGTTTGCACAAGGAGGGTCTCCTCAGGTCACTGTCAAGTGTATCTACTTTGCTAAAATATGAGAGTTGACTTTCATACTTTATGGACTTTTAACATTCACACATTGCAGTTTCAACCGTGCTACTATTCTTTGGTGGATTTAATTAACATTCTTCAAATGAGACTGTGTTTAAAAAAATTCAGGAGAAAAGGCCAGGTGACTAATTTCTGTTTTTCAGTGTCCCTTTCAATTGCATTTTTGCTCCTTGGCATATAACACTGGTCATGCTTCTGTTCTGCTTCCTTTAAACAGCAGCTTCTCAGTAAGTAGTAGCCTCTGTGCATGCCTTTGTCTTATACCCATTTCTCCTCAGTACCCTAAAATCCCACCTCTGATCTGCTATGCTAGTTAGTAATAAAAAAAAAAAATCCAATATCTTATATACATAGTATTCCAATATATTATCCCCATATTTAATCAGTTTCTTCGTGGTATTTTATATTTTCCCATATTCATGAAAAGAGGATTTTTCTCCACTTTCCCTTATTTTACACTGTTCTTTCTTAGTGTCTGGGATTTCTTTCTAATTTTAGTTCCTTTTTGAAATGGTAGCACTTCTTTCTTCTTGGTCCTCTCCTCAGTATTTTATACTGACTCCACTGAGTGGCCTCAGGCAACCTATAATTTTATTAGCTATGCAATGCTGATTACAATATCTAAATTTTCAAAACTGGTCTCACCTCTGAGATTAATATTCAAATATCCAAAACCAACTGGATATTTTCCTATGAAATAGATTTTCTCAGTCAGTGAGCCTAAAAATATTCATGTACTCTTTCTGATTTTTAAAATAGCTCTTTCTCATTGTAGCTTTATATACTTTTAAGGCAGCATAAAAGTGAAAATTTTGGTCACTCATAATACTACCAACCAGAAATAACCAGTTAGCTGATCCCCCCTGCCCTCCCCCACATGCATACATCACACGCACACACACACGCGCGCACACACACCTCTGTATTTCTTATATAATATTATGTTTTTCTTAACAAAACTGTGGCTGTCTAGAACCTCAGTATTTTTATTATCTACATGTGACATGCCTTAACTCTTTACGAAACCCTCTTCCCGCAGCATGGCCCACAGGGCAAGACTAGCATTTTCCAACTGCTGCATAGGCAGCAGCAGTTTAGAAAAAAATGTGGTGGTTTTCCCTGCCAGTACTAAAAATTGCTGCCAGTGGGCAAGCCCTCCCTTGGCATCATCCAGATTAAATGGCACACTAAGTATGTATCAACTAGGTTGGAGGACTCCGATAGAGGATATAAGGCACCACAGGGGCCATCTTGGATGTCCAGACCCCAGACTGCTCCAACTGGTTCTAGCTTCTGAAAAAAGAGGAAAGAAGTTTCCAGCAATGGACATTCTCAAGAAGCCCAAGAGCTCTGCAGCACCCAGGAGGCTGCACCCGGGTGCTGCCACCACCTGAAAGGAGCACCAAAGGACTGGCCTTGTCTCAGAGAGCTTTTGTTGGTGGTGCAGGCCAGCAACTCAGAAAGAACTGTAATGCAGGTTGTTGGTGACCATGTGACTGGCACTTCTGGCCAGTGCAGCCCAGCACTGGTGATAGGAGACCAGCATGCGTGCCTGGTAGTGAACCAGGTGCTACCCCCACCTCTGCTGCTCTCTCCCAGCATCCCATGCTGCCCATTCCCACCTTCAGAGTGTTGCTGTGAGCTGGGGGGTCATCTCAGCAGCTGGCCTATGAGTACCCCCAGCTGCAGTCAGTTGGGTCCCAATCAGCATTTGTGGGAAGAGTGGCCTTTTGTTTGGAACTTTTGGACACTATCTGGGCCACCTATGGCCTTGAAAATATTCGGTTTCCCCAGCTTGTTAAATAAAGGTCATTGTTGTTGTTCCGGAGCCTGAATGGGCCTGAAAATATGCACATGGGTGAAAAACCCCAGTCAGTGACCTGTCCTCTGCTGGGCACTGTTCTTGGAGGGCTGCAGTACTCCTTTGGCCCTGTTTCACTGATACTTAAGCTTCAGACCAAGTAAAATAGGCCATTTTTATCTAGGATCTACTTCTCTGAGTGCCTTTAAGTTACAAAAGGGATTGTGCAGCAAGACAGTACTTTCAGACTCAAAAGTTGCTACACGTATTACCTTTGAATTACTTTTTGTGGATGCATAAATATATTTCCTTTCAGGGAACCAACACACTCATTCTAGAAAAACATTAGTGTTGCCCTATGACATTTAGTGAAGGCTTAGTTTTGAAATGAACATGTGCTTCACACTATTGTCCCACTTCCACCACCTTATAACAAGGCCGTAAAAAAAAAAAAAACCAAAAAAACCTGCTGTGTCAATGTCCAAATATCAGAGTAAAGTGTTTTGGGAGTAATGTTTTTTGAGGGTCCTATGTGAATTTATATGTGTATGCATGTGTGTCCTAAATATGAAAAGTAATTAAGATGCAAAAAATAGGAAGTAGGCATTTTGACTGAGTAACAATTTAGATATAGATATAAATGCTTGTAAGGTAATGTGTATATCAAAAAGTAAAAAGTCAAAAGGTAGATAGCATGGTGTGAGGATATATGCTAAACTAAACAAATCAGATAATTTAATTCTGTTCATTGAGAAAGGGGAGGTCTTCTGAAAATCCTGTGTTAAAATCTTTGTAGAAATAGGTGCTTCTTGAAACGGTGTTTGTGAATAATTTTGATTTAAAAATAAAATCCATCCTTTCAGAGAAATATGTTAAATAGGGGGTATTTGTATCATCTAAACTCTGTCTCTTACAAAAATATTCAAAACAATTTTTGTATATGTTTAGAAAATTCGGTAACGGCAAGGTGCAGAATGACAAGTCTGGACAATGCTAAAAGAGATCCACTCTGCAGAACAGGGGCCCTTGTGTAAGAGTAGCACAGTGAGGGAATCTGACAAGGAGGAGGAAGAATAAATAAGTCACTTGTGATACAAAACCCCCTATTACAGGAAGTAGCATAACGTCTGGAAGTGAAATTGAGCCTAACTTCTGGATGCCATGGTTATGCTGAGTAAGTCATTAGTACCCAGAAACAAGAGCTGAACACCCAGCTTCAGAATAGACCACGATTCATCCCACAAATTTGTATATTCCTGTTTCCCTCTGCCTCACAACATATTCATGGCCTTTCATCTTTTCTCTGCCCTTCCTATTCTCATCCAAAGCTTTATTTCCTAAACTATAATCTTTTGTCCTTGGAAATTTAGCATCAGTGTTAAAAAATACTGCACTTTGAAACTCTTCTCAGAATTTGTTTTATCTCTTTGTCTTTAAATTTGAGTGTGTCCTTAGTTCTCTGCTTCCTTTGTGACTATCTCTATTTTCTTTCATGCTGCAATTCCAATGAAACAAACAGCTGTAACCTTTTAACCTATTTTAGCTGTCAAGTGATTAAGTCCAATTTATCTTTCAAAATTAAAAAAAAATGCTTTATGGTTTATTCTTTTGAAATGAACCACTTATTTGTCTGACTTGTTTCCAACAAATACCAATCTCTTACTGACTTAATTTATGCAATGATTCGATTTTATTTTATCAAAGTTGCTACTACAATTTTAGACAAATTTAATGCAGAGATTATTGATTGCCATTTTTTTTAAAAACTTATATATGTATGCATACAGAGCTGAGGTATGGGCTAGAGGTGCAGGGATGGTGAGAGGATTCACCAGATGCAGACTGGGAAGCAGAACAGACCAACTGACAAAGTACACTGCTGAGGGGAGCAGCAGGTGGGTCAGGAGAGGTCCGCTGTGCCATGTGGATCACCTCTGGGACGAGGATCGAACTCATGCTGAAGTGGCTTTAGCTTCTTAGTGCTGTGCTTCAACCCACCGAGCCACAACAGAGGGCTCTGAATGCCAAATATTTTATTTTTTGCCTACAATTTTTAAAAAATCAAAGCAAGGCTACTGGTGACCTCTATGTTGCTAAATTCATTATTCTCCATTCTACCTACACATTGCACAAGTAGAACACTCAATATTATTGACCTCTTACTCCTGAAAACATTTGTCCTTTCTTGAATTCTATGCCACCAACTCTCGATGTTGCTCTTTTCTGAGTCCCACCCTCTGTATTTACAAACACTATATATTGACATTAATTAAGCATCTGTCCATTTGCTACATGCTTTTCATTTTCTTCTAGCACATAGTTGCAAATGCCCTTGTATAAATTGTTATCTATCTAATATCTGCTTCCATAATATGAGACACTTATTGTTTACCTAAGTTGGTTCTGATCTTGTCCTAGTTAATTTGAATGTACTTACATTGTATCACAGGGCATAATACATAGAAGACATATTTGTTTTTATAATGAATTAATATGCAGAATTCATTGACCTTATTACAAATGCAAAATTTGCATCTTCACGAATAAATGCATAGAGCAGAGGTCAGTGATTTGCTCTCTTTACTGTCTTCACAATTTTTTTGAAACAACAGGCTTTCAGCTGTTCCATTCTGTTATAAAAGTGATCAGATCCAGTTATTATCCTCTTCTTTCTACTTGAAAGCTGTAACTGGAAATATTCTGTGTATTACAAAGCTAAATAGGCTTTTTACCTGTTGCAGTTAAGAGTAGGAGGTTCTGCTCCATGGGAGAACCTGTTTCTACTTTGGTGCCCACAGGGCATCTGACATCATTCATTTTGATCAAACTACTTTCTACCTTATTAGTGATGCTACATGCTTCATGGTGCAGGTTAATTTCCTCTTACAGATTTGCATAAATTGTCAACATTCTCCTATATCTCAACTACATATTCCTTCAGGGAGCTGATCAGCATAACTTCTCTCACTTTAATGCTATATTTAAATTCACTATATATCTGTATTTGGATATGACTGGGAAATATATAGTATCTAGAGTATGTGTAGCTACAGGCATTACATGCAATATAGTTAAATAAAATAATTTTAGGTATCAACAATTGAAATACTGGCCTCATTCACCTACTATTTTTGATCAAAAGGCTAGCAGATTTCTATTTGTTAAGGTCAGAACTATCTGTTCTATATATTTGCTGTCATTATTAAATATACCATGAAGACAAGGATAAACTAGAATGAATTTAATTTAATCCCTCATATTCTGGAGGCTCAAGGCTTTATATGTCATATACATGTTGATACATGTCATATACATGTCATATACATGTTGATAGCAAAATGGAGGTACTTAACGTTTGGTAAGACATGCCATTATGGCCAGGGAAGGCAGCCAGGGGCACTAAATCTGGGCAAGGACAGTGCCCAAATGCTGGTCACTGCCTGAGTCCTTCACCTGCCTGCACAATTGCAATACTACTCAGGCTCAGTAAACAACACTGAGATTTACTTAACAAACCAGGGAAAAACAAAGAGCTACTGAGGCCAAAAATGACGTTTACATTTCCTGAAGCAGTGTCCAATTTTTAAGTTCTAAAAAAAAGTTGCTAAAATGGCATCTTCACATCATGGAGGACACGGAGCTCCTCTCCTGAACAGTAGGCTGTGTGTACAAGATGGCATCTCCTGCCTCTGCCGACCTGGAACAGGCAGCAGCCAGTCAGCCAGGTTCCGTGTGAAGACAATGGAAGACACACAGGAGACGCTCCTGGAGCTAACAATATGCTGCAGTGCAACACCAGATAAGCAACACTCAAGACCGCAGCTGCAGTGGCTAAACAACCAGGTGATAGCCCAACTCGTGCGGGTCAGCTAGCGCCCACTTCAGGTCTTCGCCTTTTCTACCAAGATGTAACAACAGCAAAACTGGGAGCAGTTTCACTCACTCAGCTAATTGCAAAGCCTCTGATATTTCCCTCTCTGACATTGGCTGTTGGAGGCCTCTACCTTCAGAGACCCACAGGTTTCTGGAAGATTAGTGTGGCGGGGACCAGAATCCACAGAGACCAAATGTTGACGTTCCAAAAGCCTTGAATTCCAAGGACTCAAGTCAATCTGCAACCCCTTCTGCAGTACCTCATATTACTGCTCCGTGGCCCACCCCAAAATGTAAAACTTTATGGCATGTCCTTTGGGGCTATCTATTCTCACCAGCAACGCCCTCCAGGGGGCACCAGCTGCAACAGTCAATGGCTTCAGCCACCAGTTCCATAGCACTCTAAGAATAAAAAATAAATAAATAAGGGTGGGTCAATTAAAATTAAATTATTCACTTTTATAAGCAAGTTCACAGGTGTTTAACTTAAACCATTTTTACCATTTTAAAGTAGAATCACTTTAAATGTTGCTTAAGTATCTTAGTGGTCTTCATTTCAGTCGCTGCATGCAAACAGTTCTATAAAGGAATTGCTTCTCACTCATGCTTTATAGCTATATATTCCAGTTTGAGTTCATCTAGGAGACAGAAACCACTATATTCAAGTGAATATTTTAATATGAAAGGAGGCATGCTTGCAAAATTGTTGGGAGGACTGGAGTTAACAATAAAAGAGAATACTCAGAATAAGACTATGGAAAAACCACTTCCAGGGCAGCTACAACTTCCAGTCACGGTATGAGTTACTGAGAAATTGCCTTTGGACTTGGTGCATTTCCTAAGTATAGCTTCTGTCTACTCCTTCAGAAATTTGGATCAGAAACTAAATGTCATAAAAACACAAGTATGTCTTGACACACACAAGGTTGTGATGGATCCTGGAATCTATTTCTATCCCTCTAACTGACATGATCATCTCTTAACACCCACAAACTAGACACAACACATTGGAAAACTGCTGAAAACAAAATTAAGTATACATCCATGCTTTCCAGAAGCATATAGTTAATGTAGCAAGAACATTGCCTTTGCTACATTTCTACCTTCCCAAGCTTAACTGAAATGTTAGTTTTAGTTTTATAGTATTCAGAATAAAAAAATGTGACTAGATGATATATGACATTAATCATATATATCTTGGATATCTTTTGACAAAAACAATACTAAAAGGAAATGGGCTTGAGGAATCTGTTAAGCAAGATAACCACTAATATCCCAGTTTACAGGTATCATTTTGAGATAACTAATATATCTTGTAAAATACATAATTATCTGTGCTTATACCTCCTACTATATTATGATATTTGAATTTCCTGAACTCTGTAAGTTATGCTTCACCTTGTAGATTAAACCCTGCACTGATACTATAATTCTTCCCCTGCATTGCATTTATTTGCCTATCTGTTTTAGGAAGCCTCAATTTACCTGCAGCTTGTACTTCATTTGCTTTCACTTATATTTAACCCTCCTATATGATCACAGTGTAAATCACTATCAAATAATGATCATCTTATAACCTATATAAACATGTGAATACATGATAAAATTATTATTTTTTTTCTTCTGCACCCTTTTGCCATGTAATACAATATCTTCATGGGCCCTGAAGATTAGGATGCATCATCTTTTGGGTACTGTTTTTTTTTTTTTTTTTTGCAAACTATATCCATACTTTCATTATCTCCCATAAGAGACTGAAGTTCATATGTAGTTAAAAATTTGTGAATTTTACAATTGAAACCAAGTCAAAATTATCTTTGCTCCTCAAAAATTTGATTTGCAGATAAGTTCTGTAAACCTTAACTACTTAAGAGTAATAAAATATGGGCTTCACAGTCCACTTCTGAAAGGAACATGAATGTATCCTTTTGATAATCAATTCCTCGATATAATTTAATATAAGCAGCACCCAGGGAAATGGGAATGTCTATATGATGTAGCAGAACAGCCCACACCAAAAAGTACTTACTGTGAAGACAAGACTTGAAGGTCTCTGTTAGTTTGGGTGCAATACATTGCAAGTTAGATGTAAGTGTAGTCAGTTGTACGCGTAGTCAGTTGATATATTTGTGTTGTAGTCTGTGACTTGGGTTTCATGCACTAAAGGTGCACGTATCCTTTGTAAACATAAAAGATGAGAGTAAAGATCATAATTTCAGGAGTTTATGTTCAATAAATGCAACTTTGTAAAACATGCTTTATTTTATAGAGTGCTTTATAGTTCAGAGAGTGTTCATCTTTATATTAACAAATGTGATTCTTACAAACTTAGAAAGTCGTTATGCTAAAGTATATATTCTCCTTCCCTAACAAATTTCACATGTGACCTAGTCATAAGCCGGATGTTTTAGTTTGCTGTTTCAGATTTTTTTTATGAATTTGGGTCTCTGTTCTAGTAAAAATATTACTCATATTGAGGATATAAGACTGGATAAGACTATCTGTGTGATAATAGTGATATAAAAATACCAGAACACAAAGGGTTAGATTACATGGATTCTGGAAGATCTTGGCCTTACGCTCCATTTTTCACATCTCTATAGGCAGGCAGAGGCATTAAGCATATTTTAGATCAGAAGTTGGTTACTTCAAACATTAGTTACTTAATACTTTTACCAACATCTGAGAATTTAATGTTAATTTATTTGAAGTGTATATCCATAAAAGTTATAAATCCTCACCAAAAATAAATAAATAAATAAACAGCTAAAATACTTAAATTCAGTATCACACTCAAGGGTAAACATTTGTCAGTCATTATTTGTCATACACTTGTGTATGAATTATTGTTTATTTTACTTACAACAGCCTGAGGTAAAATTTCCTTGAATTATAGCCACCCAAACTAAAAATTCTAATTATATTTGTCATTTGATCAACCTAAGTAAAAGGTTAGTTAGACTTAAAAGAAGTTAAAAAAAAGTATTTCCCAGATCATTCTTCCAACTTAATTGTTGAACAACCATTCCATATATAAATTTCAAAATAATATTGTGTCAATTATTTATCTTCTTATTCAAAGACTGATCTCATGTCATTTAATATTTTCTTAATTTATTTTGTATAAATGAACTGTCTTAACATTCTCCTACATTTTTGAAATTTAATATAATAATTTTCTTCTATTATATATTTTAAGTAATTTTCAATTTTGAAGATCCAGATTAATAATGAACCTGAATTGCATTGTAGTTTACTAGCTCTTCCCCATTGCAATGAGTCATGATAATACATAAAACACACACAAAATGAAATTGAGTGGAGACAGGCCACATTTTAAAGAGAATTCTACTTAGGTGTGTGAACTATAGGCCTTTAGTGGTGCAAGTGAAATGACTGTCTAGGGAGTAACAAATACAATGAATTAGGGAATGTGTCTTAGTCTTCACGATTTCCTACTGAGTGGTGTATTTAATCATTAAATACTGACCTAGTCTAGGAGGGAAGTTAATGAATCTATCTGGGATCTGGGAATCTATAGCATGTGATCAAAATGGCAGTGAAGTTTCCTTCTGTTAAACAATACTGTAGACAGGCTGCTTTCTGATGCCTGACCTCTGACCTATCTTTCCTTAGGGCATTTACTTTAGAAAACTTTTTATTATCAATCCCTGCAATGCCCTTTGAAATGTTTTTGAAACATTCTTGTCAGTTTTACAACTCAGGGCTGTATTTCTCAAGGACCTGGGAGTCATCCCTTTGAAATATATACTTTAAGGAAGATAGTATCTCTCCCAATTTCCAAGGGAGGATAAAAGCTATCTTTTCAGACATCTTAATCCATGCTATAAAACTACTACTACTGCAAGGATTCCTTGTGTATTTAATGTTGCCCTGTGCCATATTTCCCTTGACACATTCTAAGACAAAATTTATCCATGAACATGGGACAATAACAATGGAAAATCATTTGCTATAACATAGCATTAACATTAGTGTAACCCAAGCAACATCTGTGGTGTTTGATGAAGTTTATCCATATTTTAAGCACAGGAATTATCCTTCCCATTTTCTGAATTGCTATATGAAATTTTAACATGTAGAAAGAAACTGCTAACAATGTAGAGATTATAGTAACTTTTGGGTGGAGGGATGATGCTAGTCAACATTTTGATGATGCTAGTCAACATTTTGTGAGAGAATTTACCAAACTCCATGGAGTGTATAAATGGAAGAAAACTATTTGATGTTTCAGAGTTGAGATTCCTTGAATATACTTTGAACATCTTCAAGTCTCTGGCAGCCAGTATCCCCATGGAACATCAGTGGGCCCCTAGGCTTTAGATTAGAAGTGACTGCAGCAGTTGGAGCTGAGAAGCAGGCTAGAAAGCAAGTGATCAAGAGAGACTGCAGCCCAAGCAACTAGCTAATTCTACTTATCAATCCTTCCCTCATGCCCACATAGAACAGAGGCTGCATGTATGGATTAGGTAACTTTGAATTAACTATTTTTTAACTTGTAAAAGAAAAATAAGTCACCCAGCAAAGAGACAGCAACAATGCAAGAGGCTTGATTTCCCAGTGAAGTTTCTAGAAAGAGACTTCCAGATATTTGGATTCATACATCTACAGAAAACCCACCCTGTTTCACAGAGTGCCTCCTCACCATGCCTATTCCCAGGGCAGAGTGAGATTGAAAAGGGGGCTTTCATAGAATACAAAGAAGAAAATGCAAATGTGCACTAACCTTTTTTTTTTTTTTTTTAGAGTGAATGGACAATTAAAGATGACCAGATAAACTAAAAGAGCAACATAAACATTAAAACAATATTTACATCAAATAACCTGACATTATCTGCGTTCGCCACTTGAAACAAAACAATGAACAGACTGTAAGTGATGAAAATCTATACCTATTTTCCTGTTTAATTCTTTGCTGACTCACCAGGAATCTTTGTTTACTTACAAGCATTATATTTTTTTTAATGGTTCATCTTCTAGGTGAGTTATTTTTTGAGGAGTGCTACATGCACAGAATAGCTTAGAATTCCTAAATGCCTGGAGCTGAATTCTCATTCCCTTCTGCCAAGACCTTTACTATGTGAACATAAATAAAAGTCATCCACTGAGGAACAAACAAAGGCTCTTTAGTCAGACCTTAATGTAGTAAGGGAGTCAATCACTACCACCTGCACTTGCAGATCTCTAAGACAGGTAAGGGCAGCTGAAGACTTCACAGTTTATAAGGAAACATTACAGGTATGTCCTGACTGAACATTGCATGAGGAAACTGGAGACTGGCTGCTGGATTTCAAGGACCTTATATGATCAAAACAATGTGACTATTTTGATATCAAAACATATTGGCTATGTCTAGTTGGTCTTGATTTGTAAAGGGAAGAGAAAATATTAGGGAATTTTGGCAGTTATTGACCAAATTCTGACTGTTTAGGAATGATTGATGCAGAGATTGTATTTGGTTTCCTGGGCAGGTTGCTGCAGAGGCTGTGTTAGTTACAGTTTTACATTTGGCCTGTCTGTTGTCCTTTTGTTTTTCCCAGCCTCCCAAGGTTTTAGATCCCCACAGCATGGGGCTTATAGTTTTGCCCCACTCTCTTTACAGTCTAGTGCACCTGTTAAAATCCAGTGCATATCCGTGACTACATGTAGTGGTATAGTTTTCAGTTGAACAGTTTACTTCTGCTTATCAGTTTGAGTTCGTGTGCCCTTATTCTCATCCTCCTCCTCCTTCCCATATTCAGTTTTTACTATTTGGATATCTTCATCATTTTACATTACCATAACCAAAACATCAATTCTCATTTTATACATAAGGAATAATTCTGAATTTTATAACAGACACAAGACACCCCATTTTTACTATAAGATCAATTTATGTATGTATGTATGTATATCCTCTGTTAGTTCCTTTCATTCTAGATCAACATGCAATTCTCCCTCCCTCCCTCTTTCTCTTACAGGAATTCCTTTACTTGTTTTTCATATACTGTCTATCTTTGGACCTACTTGGAAATTGAATTTTTTTCCTAAAGAAGAACATATCATTTAATATGGTGAATTGAAGAGTTGGATGATGGGGACACAGAACAGTGAGTAGATGATGGAATGGCATAAGTTTATATTGAAATTACATAAGTTACCACTATAAGCTCCTCTGTACTCTTGAAAAAATAATGCAAACACTGAAAATTTCCCACTAGGCCTTCAGCTGCTATATGAGCAACTGCTTAGTAAGACATGAGCTGTGCATAGACAGGACAGGGGGAAATAGAAATAAGACCTGGATGAAGAGGAACACTCAGTGAGCTAGTGGGATATGATTACAGAAAAAATGGGATAATAAATATGTATAGGTTGCCCCCAAATTGAATTGGATTGGCAGCAGAATTGTTTTATCAGTGGGCATTAAATATAGCAAAAGTAATTTGTATGGAAGGTGTCAAATATCACAACAGCAATCATATTTTAATTTATACATGCATCAAAGTAATGCATTGTACACCATGATTTGTATATTATTTCTTGCTAAATTTATCCAACTTTTTAAAAGTTTAGGTAGGGAAGTAAAGATCCCCTTTGAAGGTGTTCCCATATAAAAATACTAATTTTTAATATCTGAGCTTGTTATCAAAAGTCTGCCTTTATTTTCTGTAACCAGGTTGATAATACATACAGAAATTCAGGTTAATGGCCAATCACAATGAGAAACATCAAAAAGAATGCATCATAAAAGGAGAAAGGAGGAGCTATTGCAGGGTAGGGTGAGGGGCTCCCCAGAAACCCCAAACCTGCCTGCTCTAATTAGGTTCTACCATCTGCCACATCAAGACATAGCATACCTCTCATAATAAGTAACTTTAATACAATGAGTGTGCAGTAAAGAAAAGACTAAGAATATATTTTCCACATCAGACATTCAAGGTTGCCCATCTTTTTGTGGGTAAATGCCCAGATTTAGGCAAATGCCCCAGTAGGGACACTGAGACCTGAAAGCTGCCACAAGTTTAAAGCACCGTTTGATGAGGACTCAAAGGGGGGAAAGGAGCTCTCTGCACCTAGGACAAAAGGAACAAAGTATTTTGAAAATGTATTTTTTATAAAATTTGAAGTAGCCAGCACAGCACAGTTTAAGTAAGGGACTGTGGAATAAGACAAAACCAATAATGAGAAACCCTGATATCTGTGATACCCGGTCTGTGTATCTACAAAGTTTAACTCTAGTCTGACTAACTCTGGTGTTAGTTGACTAACATCTCTGTCGTGTGTTCTACTGAAGAGTTCATGCAGTGACTTTGGCAACTAGGTATACCATTTCTGAATTTTGATGATCTGTGTCTATTTTTTAATAGGTACCACTGAAAAATAAATTACAGCCTGTCTACCAGCAGAACCTGCTATAAAAGTGTTGAAATATTTATTTTTAGTATTTATGAGATGTTTGATATTGATCTTTGGAAAACTAAGCAAATTCATATTTAATTCTTTATAAGTGTTTCCCATAATAATGATCAATTTGTTCACGAAATTGAAACATACAAGATATTTTAGAAATGTATGACTATATTATACAGCAAAAAAGAAAATATTAGATGAAATTATGTATATTTTATATTAGATGAATCCTATTGTTCCTATACATTAATCATTAAAAAAAATATATTTGCAATTCCCAGTAATCCTTAGCTTGCATTTTGCACTTTTTTTTTTTTAATTGTGATATGAAGGGTCTATTTCTCTAGAGCAAGGGCAATCTCTTTAGGACAAACGGAAAAAAAAAATAGGTTGAAGACAAGGCAATGAAGGTGTGACTTTTGGTAGAAATCCTATCATTGATGGTACTGGGTAACATAATTATAAATATAGTAGAAATATTAGAATATTGGCACAATTTCACAATTGTATGAAGAAGTCAGATTACTTTTAAAGAATGGTTACGCTATATAAAAGTGTAAATTTGGACCAATTGCTAAGCATAATTAGAAGAAAATTATCCTTACTTCAAAGTCTTCTCTAAATAATTGTGTATCATATCAGGAGCAAAAAAAAAAAATAGCTGTCTGTTAGTTGTCCTGTGTGGCCTGAAGAATTTGGTGAAACTTGCTACCCTCCCTCTCCTTTCCCACAAGTCAATGAGAATTTCATGAGATTTTGTAAACCTTATGCTTATTGAAAAATGGGCAACTTTAAGTTTTTTTTAAATACTCAGATTACATAGGAAATATTTTATATGCCATGGACAGGAATCACATTTTATATAATATGGATTTGAATGAGAATTCACAAAATAAATTGGAAAAGAGGCAAAATTAAAAAGTCAATGTTTCCATTAAATATCATTATTATTATAAATGACCATTTTATTCTAGTGTTTTAGATGGCTCATTTAATCAGCTTTATGCTTTATTTGGGATTTAACAATCTTTTCCATATTTAATGTATTTATTTTATTTTTCCATGTCATAATTCTGCTTTCAAAACAGGTGAATTTGATCAATGCATGCATTGACTATTCTGCAAATTTACTATAATCCAATTAGTAGGTAAAATGGACAGACATATTCTCTAATTATTTCCTGTATATATTTGGATTTGTAATAAAATGTAAGTTGCTAGCAGTCAGGCACTATGTTTACAATATATTTTTGTGGCATCATTGACATGATACAATTTTGAAATATATATATATATTTTTTTTTCAATAAATGGGCAAACATTACATAAATAGAAAAAACATATATGGCATGTGTGTGTGTGTGTATATATATGTATGTATACTGTGTGTGTGTGTACAATTTGTATCTTCAAATTTTAACTAAGTTATGATTAATGTGGAAAAATACTATCCTTTCTATGCTTTCTATGCCATTTTTTGCTGCTATCAGATCCCAGTGTACTAATCTATTGATATCATTGGAAAATATATAATTACCAAAGTTGTTTCTGGGAGGTAGGACACAGGAGAATCAAGCAACTAGGGACTGGTGACGTGACCCAAGTTTGTTAAATTCTGGGGATGAGATGCTAGCAGGAAGGATTAATGGGAGCTTTCTTTTAAACCTTGAATGCCATTCTTAAAGAATATGAGAATTCATTCTGAGCCAGGAAAAGAGTGCAGCAGAAAAGGGCTAGATCGAAATATCTTTCAGGAGGACATACTTTTCTTCTGAAAAAAACAAAACAAAACAAAACAAAAACTTGAAGATATGCTCAGTTTCCTTTTACAGAGACTCATGAATTATTATAACTGATAGTCCTCAACTCTCCAACAGTGGTCCACTACAGAAGACCTTTTGGATTATATTATCAAATAAAATGGGGCAGCAGAACACTGACTCTCAGGGCTTATTTGTGAAGACTGAAGGTGATAACTCTTCTGGGAATGAAGACTGCATTCAATAAATGAAATATAAGTATAGGTAACTCCTTTTACAGGAAAAAAGAAAGTGTTGATTTTCAGTTCATGATATTATTGCAATGAAAGACACTTTAGAGATAAGAGGTCAACCAAATTTCTCACTATCTACATAATGCTCAGAAGGAAAGACAGAATTGTTAATATTTCTTATTGTCAATGGAGATAAAATATTATGGCAGGAAAACCAAGCTAGGTAAATGATTAACTGGGGTTAAGAGCCAGATGTAGCTACAGAGCTCATAATCCAAATTATTTTCTGATTTTGATAGAGAAAATTATACAAGAAATTATGGGTCTAGTCTGTGAACTCAAGAAAAATATAAATCAGTTGAAGAAAAAGGTAGAAACCCTGTGACCTGAATATTTGGGTGATTTATCCCATTTCATAACCAAAGGCCTTGTAAATAGCTCCTCATCAGGAATAATCAACCTTTCACTGGTGAGTTACAGAGTTAATGTTTCAGTATTCTTTACAACCAAGATAATTATTTTTTTCTAATCCTGCTAAAATCAGTATTTGAAATTTGCTTTTATTCCTGAGACAGCTTCTTAATTATTTTCCTTTCTAGAGAAATTATGCTTCATATGTCTTAAAAAAAGACAAAGAAAACACTTTAATTATGGAATTGGCTCATAAGCGTGTCTGCATGCTCTGCTTAGCTAGATGATTTAGAGTGATTTATTTTTTCATTTATTTTCTAGGAATTTAGTATAGAAATAACACATGGCATTTGATAAATCTTCAGTTTAAATTCAACTTCTTATATCTCCAGGTGGTCTTCTAAGGAACTCTGCTACATTTTCAGTTACCATATAACATTATTTATCACAAATATATACATTACAGTTCAGTCTCCAAAGACAGTCCTAAAGCCAGTGTTTTTTATATTATTGCCTATTCTTTTTGCTATGTATTTTAAAGATTCAGGCATTATGGTCAAATCTTTAATCCATTTTGAGCTAAATTTTGTTAGCTTGTAAGGCAATTGTCTAGTTTCATTCGTTTGCATGGGGCTGTCTATTTT
>NW_004567111.1:14583439-14602419 GCF_000260355.1 Condylura cristata
GGGGGTCAGGAGAGGTCTGCCACGCCATGTGGATTTCCTCTGGGGCAGGCGGGGATCGAACTCATGCGGAAGTGGCTTAAGCTTCTTAGTGCAGTCCTTTAACCCGCTGCGCGACCAGGGAGGGCCCATAGAGTGTTCTTTTTACAAAAATAAAAAGTGAACAATGTCCAGTTTAAAAACAAATAATATGGCTCTACAGTTCAACATTTTATTTAAAATCACTGGGATATGAGGAGTTCAATATTTTTCAACAACAAAAACACTGTATTACTGCATTGGGACCACTCAGCTTAGCCTCATGATCAGGTGTTCATTCCACCCTTTGAACAATGCCTTTGAAAGTCTGATAAGGGTTATACTGAATCAGCATGCTACCTTGGGAAATATGGCCATTTCTAATAAGTTTAACAAATGCTGTTAGGCAAGACTAACATACCTTTTCTTCTTTTTTCTATGTGTATTCAGTGTAGGAAATACTGTTAATGTGGGGCATTAATTCAAAGTTCATCATCACTTTTTGTCGGTTCCTTTCCCATGACCTTTTCTAATTGATAGCTAATTGCTAATGTTCTTAGGTCCCTAGATTGGGCTATTTTTTTCCCCCTACTCCTCCTTTTCCTTCTTTGCACACAGTTTTCAAACAATCATGAAAAAATGATCTATTAAATCTTCATTTTTCTATTTAGCCATTTTTTCATTGAATAGTCATTATTAACCAAAAATGATTAAGAAATCAAATAGGTAACAGTTCAGTTTAAAGTAATAGTAACTCACCTATTTGGTTTAATCAAGATATTTCCCTAAAGTAAGTGTTTATTGAAATAGTCACTTGACTAGGAAAACATCACCAAATGTCTGTGATCACCTTTCTGGAAAACTTTAACTCAACCAAGTTTGATTTAAATCACACCAAATCCAAAATATGTGACTATCACATGCTATAGTATATCGTGATAAATTAATTTCTAGATAGTAAATGATATATACTTAATGCATCAGCATTTATAATTCCACCTACAGTCCATCATAACAACTCATTTGGTTTCATATTTCTAGGAGGATAAATAAGGATTTTTTAAGCTTAATCAGCAAATGTAATCAGTTGGTAGCCAGACTGTATAATTATTGTGTTTTTCAGTGTATCCACATTTAACAACTGCTAAAAATGAAAAATGTTCATTTAAATTAGAGAGGTAGCAAGCCTATTCTTTTGTAATTCAACTCTAAAAGTAGCCCAGAAATTCAATTTCTGAGTAGAGTATACATGGTCTAATTTATACAATATTTTTGAAGGTCATTTTGTTTTAAAAACTGTTGTAAATACCGAAACCCATTTGAATAGCGTGTTTTGAAATGATCTCATCACTACTCTAAAGATTTCACAATTTCACAGACTAGCTTAGTGTTCTTCAAATTTGTTATTGATGCTAATTATCTGGAAAGTCCTACAAACAATCAGTGCCTGTGTTCCTCTTAGCTGTGACCAGCATTCTGAAATAATGGCATGACTATAATCTGTGCTTCAAATTTTCAAAAATCTCCTGATGATTCTAACGTGTAAGGTTGAGAAACACTGACGATGAGTGATATGTAACCAATGCAAAGTAGAAATGGAAGTGATTAACATTGAAGGACATTCTTTAATTTCTATAGCAGGAAGTGAAAAGAACTTCTTTCAAAATGTCAAATTGCATCTTGCAGTTGGACTAGTAACCTCTAGTCAGCTCGTAGACATACTACAATGATATTTCGTGAGAGGGGCTAGAAGATGCATTAGCAAAGAACATGCTGTGCTGAGTGTGCTTGAACAAACTGTGTGTACTTGAAGGAAGGGAAAATGTGAAACTGGAGAATTAGATTGAGGCCAGATAGTAGTGGAGCCATAGCACAGTGTCCTGTCAAGTTTATGTTTTCTTTTTAGAACTTGTCATATTAAAAGTGTCTTGCCCTGTGTGTGTGTGTTAATAAAGGTGAGTCTGATAGAAGATAGGATAGAAGAAGAACTGGGACAAGAATAGTTAGCTGATCTGAATAGTGGTGGTGATGCTAAATGACAATATGATCAGTCACAGAAATGCTTCAAAATATAGACCATTCATTAGTTTAATAACATAATACTCATTGAAACACTGCTTGATGAGCCTGGAGACAAACCAGTGGCTAAAGCACAGTATCTACTAATAAGGGACTGGCAGAATTGGAAGGGCTGTGTAAAGAATCCTTTGTAGTCCTTAGTGATATTGTCTTCTCTGTGTTACCTTTGACTTATCTTGCCATCTTATTATGATACCTGTGTAATGAGTGGTTCCTCTTAACTTCTTCTTTATTGGGACTTTTTTTTTTTAATTTTACCTTAGAACTTCAATTGCTAGGAGTGTATTAAGTGATTTGATTCTCTCAGTAAACTTAATAAATAAGATTTTTATCTCCATTTATAGGAAAGTGCTATATAGAATAGTTAAGTAACTTGCTCAAGGTCATAACACAACTAAGACAGTTAAAAATGCAACTCAATTTGTGGAGTATCAAAGTTTTTGCTTTTCACTGAAGAGTAGGTCTTTGAGTAAAGTCATTTCATTCAAAATCACTTAGTATAATGATAAGACACTATTTAAACAAGTGCTTTGCTAATATGTCATTTCCCTTAATATCACAGTTTCTAAGAACCTATCTAGATATTAATTGAGGACTTACTGTATTCTAATAACTTCTAAACTTTGCCTACTCTACTACACACGCACACACACAGGAATAGATCTTGTATAATGAGACCACTGCATCTACCCACACATAAATATTTTTAAATTGAATGTCAATTTTTTTTAATGTATCTTCATTTTCATTGCAAGTAATACTAGTTACTATCTCACTAGATTCTGTAATATATGAAACTATGGGGCTAAACCAGTCCACAATGTAGGAAAGTTCTTTGCCTCCACAGACCCAACAAGACTTATTCCTGGATGTGGTGGTGGTGGTGGTTGATGTATATGGGCCTTTCTCATTGGAGTGAGGTGGTATCTCACAGTGGTTTTGATTTTCACTTGCCTGATGATAAATGATGTTGAATATTTTTTCAAGGTAATCTTGCCTTTCTCTATATCTCCTTTGCAGAAGTGTCTACTTAACTCTTCTGCCCATTTTTTTTTTTAAATAGGTTTTTTGGTTTGTCATTGTTATTGAGTTGATATTAGCCTCTTCTCAGATAGATGGTGTTTTGTTTCCCATTCGTTATGGTGTGCTCTGAACTCGTTAAGGGGTTATTAAAATATTCAGCTTATTCTTTTGGAGAGAGAGGTCACACTATACACACACACGGAAAATGAGAAAGATATAGAAGCAGAGTACCTGTGGAGTCACATCCTAAAGCCATACCTAGTCCCTGGACACATGAAAAGCTGCCTAAGTGCAACTGAATCTGTGATTCTAATTGCCTTCATATAAAATAAAACTCCCCACTCAATCTGCAGTATGATTGTACCTAATAAATTGTTGGTTTCCTTGTGGTGCGACGTGTTAAAGTGCCGCACTGTGGAGCTATTGGCAGCCGCTGATAGACTAGCCGATTTCCAATCAGGGAGCTGACGCACATGATTGCTGAAGACCTCTCCTGACCCACCCACTGCTCCCCTCAGCAGTGTACTTCAGTGATCTGCCTGTTCTGCTCCCCACTTGTCTCTGGTAAATCCTCTCACCACACCCCCACCCCCTACCTCTGGCCTGTACCCCAGTTCTTGTATGCATAAGTCATTAATTTTTTAAAGGCACACATATTAAAGAAAATCTTCTGTGCAGCAAAGGAAAATAAAATATTGCTAAATATGGATTTAATCTTTCTCCACACACGAAGAACACACTCATTACTTCCACAAGGGAGGAAAAGCCCCCCCCACACACGCACACACTAAATCATTACTTCCAGTTAAAAGTCTATGATCATCAGACAATAGGGAATGCTCTTTCTCTCTATATGCGGCTCCTATGGTTCAGCTTTGCTCTCCAAGTTCTTGTTTCTTCCATGAGTTTAGTAATTGTGTGCCCTCTGTTATTTTCTATTCTACTGCATCATAGTCTATTAAATTTTATTTTATTAAAACTATAGGTCACATGACCCACTAAATTGATTTCATGACCCACTAATATTAGATCGTAAAGCACAGCTTGAAAACCACTGCAAAACACTACACTGCCTCTCATAAAACTGATTAAGTTTTACATGTTTCTGGGAAGGGCAAGTGAATAGAAGGTTATAGAATGACTAGAAGGAGGGGAATGCCATGAACAGATTTTCAATTTGGAACAAGTACTCTAGCAACTCTTTGGTGAAATGATTGGAAATAAATTAGTAGAAAATTTCCCAGTGAAGAGGCCACACAGACATTTAGTAGTAATGTCTAGTAGTAGGTAGTAATTTTCATGAGTTGGGAAAATAAAATACAGTAATTGATTTAATATTTTTGAAGAATTTTCTTAGATTTGCTGATAATGGGGGAGAAAGAGACTATTGTATATTTACTTATTGAAGAAAATAATAGATTCCTAAGAAATGCAACTGGTTCTCTTAGATATGTATTTTTATGAAGAGATATGGACTTTCTCACTATTTTATAAAGCACACATATAGTTAATAGAAGCTTGTGGAAATAACTGATAAATAAATTATGGTAATATAGAATGAAAATAACCAAAGCAAGTACATTGTCAGGTGTATCAGTTTGCGATTATAAGTGAAACATCAAACAAATGTGTGTGAGTATACAGTCTCTATATGCCTAAAAAGTAAGTAGCCTATCGATATGAAAACTAATCTGAAACTTCTGAGAATTTATTTCATCTTTGCACTGTTCCTTTAGGAGAACCAAACAAATGAAACAATGTTATTAGGCTTGGGGGTATTGGGTATATATATATATTTTAAAGATTTATTTATTTATTCATACAGAACTGGGGTACAGGCCAGAGATGTGGAGTGTGAGAGGCTTCATCAGGGACAGAGTGGGGAGCAGAACAGGCAGATCAACGAAGTACACTGCTGAGGGGAGCAGCAGGCGGGTCAGGAGAGGTCTACTGCGCCATGTGGACCTCCTCCAGGGCAGGCGGGGATCGAACTCATGCGGAACTGGCTTAAGCTCCCTAGTGCAGTGCTTTAACCCGCTGCGCCACCAGGGAGGGACCAGTATTGGGTATATTTGATAGGGTCTCCTTTATTTCCACCAAATACACAGTGAATGAAAATTATGATTTTTAATGGTGACAGGAGCAAAAAAATACATGATTGCTAAATATCTATGAAATATGCTATCCACACTGTGTATTTCTAAAGGTGGCATAACACAGAAATGTAATTTTCTTGAAAATTTAATATAATATTGAGTCTTTCTGTTAAACTTCCTTTAACCACACAGTCATGCCTCTGGAATTTCCTTTGAGATTTTATGTTAGCATCATGACAAAAGAAATGTATGAAGGTAAATGACCTGCACAATAATATTTTTTAATAGAATGCATCATTTAAGGTATTCTAAAAGTTATGTGATTAGGGCCTTCCTTGGTGATGCAATGAGTTAAAGCACAGCATTAAGGAAATAAAGCCACTTCAGCATGAGTTCAGTCCTCACCCGGGAGGTGATCCACATGGCAAGGCAGACCTCTCCTGACTGACTTGCTGCTCCCCTCAGCAGTGAACTTAGTCAGTCAGCCTGTTCTGCTCCCCACTCTGTCTCTGGTGAATCCTCTCACCACCCCTGCACCTCTGGCCTGTATCCCAGTTCTGTATGCATAAATTAATAAATCTAAAAAAAAAAGTTATGTGATTAATCTATTCAGAATGTATGTAGACCCACCATGGTGGTTATACCAACTCTTCCTGCATAGGTTAGTCAACATTATCACACCCCTTTATTATTGCTATCATGATGATTTATGTACTGTACCATACTAGGCTTAACTTGATTTTTTTTTTTTTGCTGTGCAAAAAAAAAAGCATGCTATGGATAATTTAAAATATTTGGAAATGTATTTTATAATACATGGTTGTCATAATTTTTGAACTATATATTGAGGATGAACAGTGATAGAAATTTTAATTTTAAATTAATGTTTCAAAAATGTGAGGGTAAGTGACTAAGGGCATTTCCCAAATGAAAGACCATTTCAAATGAGTTGGTGCAAATGAGGAAAGACTACACATTCTTTTAGCAAGCTGTTGAGAAGTATGGGCATTTATTTCTGTTGTTTCCTCAAACTGGATGTTCTTTTCATATTTCACCTTTTTTTTTCTACCAAGTTCTCAGCATTTACATAAATCCTATACAGCAGGATTCTCTCTTAAAGAAAATATTGTTATTAAGTGACTTAATTAAGCATTTATTCCTACAAAACATCAAATGTAATGCATACTTAATTTATTGATTCAATTTGAAGCACTTTGATTTCATTCTTTTGTAAATTTCATGACAGATGTAATATGAGATATTGCTGGTCCCAGATTTGATCTGAAATTATGAACAAAGATTCAATAATGGATCCCTCTACATTACTAAATATAACTTTCTAAAATATCCCAAAGTAGAAATGTGTTGTGATTTATTAAGATTTCAGTTAAAGGCCTATTTATTCATGTGGATATTACATGGCTCCAGAGAGATCCTACTAATCGTTATTATATACTAGGAAATTGTGTGGAAGAGTTTGAATAATTTGAAGATGAAGTGTGCAATTAAAAAGTTTTAACTTTTACTATAAAAAAAACTGGGTATGAATCACAGAACCATAAAGCAGGAAGAGATTAGTATTACATTGGATTGGGGTAAGAAGGACTCATATAAAGATATGAGGTTGTACAGTAATCCCTATATATGATAGAATAAAAGTAGCAGGATGAAGATACAAAGTTAGATATTCTGACCCTAAACCTCATCAAAACACCCCTTAAAATTAGTCAGGCTTAAAATGAAATGCAGCAGACCAATGAGATACACTCTCCCTGGCCCTGAGTCTCCCAATGACATAGACAGTGATGCCCAATATTGTCTTAAATATGTATAATATAGTTTAAAAGAAAATGATTAACAAGTATGGAAATCAAAAACACATATGTGTGAATGAGCATCTCAAGAGAAAACATAGAGGTAGCTAGATTCTTCGATACACAGACTATGAGAAATCCCAAGGAAGGATATAACCTGAGCCTTCAGGCCAGATTTTATGAATACAAGAGGTATGACATTTTTTCCTGTGTATGGAAAGAATGCCTAGAACTTCAATTCCAAGTATATCCTTCTTAAAAGTCATCTGTTTGAAAGAGAACAAATGAATAAACATAACAGATATTACCTTAAGAGAAACAGGAGTTGGAGAGGGGGGTAATCTTTTTAATTAAAAGGAAATGAGAAGAGATAATTGTTAGATTGAGAGAAAAAATAAATATGGGGACAGACAAAACTCCAATGTGCATATATATATTTACATATAATAGAGTATCAAGGAAAGGAAAACCAAAGTAATTTGACAGAATAGAGTCTAAAAATATTCTACAAGAAAACAGTTATGGAAATAAAACAGCAAATTACATTTTGCAAAGGTACATCGATGCCTGAGAAAATAAAGCAGATAAACTCGTCCTACAAAAAATAAACTCTTAAATATTAGATTATTAATAAGCTAGAATCACCAACACAATATATTTTGGTCATTCAGGTGAAACAACAAAATTGCCTATAATAGCAAGAAAATCAAATTGCCATAGCTGTTTTGTTCCAGAAGACAAAGAAGCACCATATTTAAGATGCTCAAGGAAAAATGTGAAGCCAAATGATACTGAAATGTCATGATCAACAACAAAAAAATCAAAATGCATTTATGCATACAGAACTGCGGTACAGGCCAGAGGTGCAGGGGCAGTGAGAGGATTCACCAGCGACAGAGTGGGAAGCCCAATAGGCAGATCTACTGAAATACACTGTCCCTGACCCAGAATCAAACTCCTGCGGAAGCAACTTCAGATAGGTTCTCAATGCTGCACTTTAACCTGTTTGTTGTGCCACCAGAGAGGGCCCCCTTATCAAAAACCTTAAAAGGGTGGCTTTTTTTTTTTTTTTAAGATTTGTTTATGTATTCATACAGAACTGGGGTACAGGCCAGAGATGCGGAGGTTGAGAGAATTCACCAGGGACAAAGTGGGGAGCAGCACAGGCAGATCCACGAAGTACACTGCTAATGGGAGCAGCGGGTGGGTCAGGAGAGGTCTGCCTCGCCATTTGGTCACCTCCAGGGAAGGCGGGGATTGAACTCATGCTGAAGCGGCTTAAGCTTCTTAGTGCTGTGCTTTAACCTGCTGCGCCACTAGGAAGGGCCAAAAGGGTGGCATTATCATTCTTTTCTTTAAGAGAAATTATTTGTCACAGTTTTCCAAACATTATTAATTCTGGAGTGTTTTCTTTAAACAAAGTCTTACATGAAAGTCCAATATGTGAAAGTGAAACAAGCAGCATTAATATGGCTGCTGACCGTAGAGGAAAAAGACCTGCATCACACCCATCCCTTACCACCCAGGGCAAACTAGGTGATGAGAATGGTACAACCACCTATACCCCTTAACCTCTATTATGACTTCTAGTTTCTGGATGAAAAGGGATTTTTAGATCTACTTTTTTTTTTTTTTTTTAAGATTTATTTAGGCTTACAGAACCGGGGTACAGGTCAGAGGTGTGGTAGGTAAGAAGATTCACCAGAGACAGAGTGGGGAGCAGAACAGGCATATCTAGTGAAATACACTGCTGAGGGGAACAGTGGGATGATCAGGAGAGGTCTGCCATTCATTTGGGTCAGCTTTGGAGAGCTCCATAATGCGGTGCTTTAATATGTTGCACTACCAGGGATGTTGAGTCATATGTTAAAGGTAGTTATAGAAAATGTTTTTATAAAATTTTATATTGTGTGTAAAAAGCATGTACAAAGATGTTTAGAAGATAGGATGTGGTGAAAATTTGGCTCTTAATTAGTCATTAACAATGTGCCTATCCATTTACTCAAGATTCCATTTATGTTATAATGCTTCACATAATCTAAAACGTGTCTTAAATGCAATGCTAGCTATGGTAAAATACACACACACACATATAATAACTTTTATTATTATATTACATATTTATAGGATCTGGCTAAATATTTACCTGCATTGCATTATTTAACTGCAAATTTTCTGTGCACACCTATTATCTTCAGTTTCCTACTAATGTATCTGAGACAGAGAGTCAATGTTGCATGTTGAAGATAACCTATTATCAAGTAAAGGAGTCTGATTTTGAACCTGACTTCAAATACATGCTCTTAATAACTCTTTCCTCAACAGAAAAATAAGGGCATCCGGGTTATACAGAGGAATAAATCATATTATATATTTATAGCGAATCATTAACTCACATTAATAACCACATAGACAGCCTCTTCATTTCTGTAGGGCATGTACCACGGTGAGAATCTGTCTGGCTATCCTATGCTAAGTTTTAGTAGACATTGTCAAAGGATTCTTTACAATGAAGGATAATTTATCTCCTCACCCACAACATTACAAAGATCCCGTTTCTCAACATTATCATTAAATTTACATATACTCTGTACTTTAATTTTTCCAATAATTTAGTGGTTAGGCAGTATTAAATACCTGTGTGATATTAATCTGCATTTGTCTAATAAATAATGACATTTAATAATTCTGTTGCTTTTTGTTTATCACCAATTTGAATATCCACCAATTTGTATGAAAGACCTATTCATATTTTTCCCATTTTACAAAATTGGGTGTTTTCTCCTTTCTTTATTGATTTATAAGAATTCTTTATATTCTGAATGAATGCAAATTTCTTGTCTGATATATAATATATGGGAGCAGAATACAGTTGCCCCTACCAAATTTTAATGTGACAGGTGCAAGAAAATTCATTTGTTATGTTAATTTTATTACAGTTACTTTGTTTTTTATGCCAGCAAGACTAAAATTTACTAATATGCTTTTTAAACAGATACTTTAGGACAGATGTGCCAAGTTAATTGTCCACATCATTGCTTCTCCCATAGTGCTCTCTATTTCTAAATTCATTGTACTTAACATTCTCTTTGCTTATTTATTCATCTGTTCTTATCCATATTTTTTTAAAGATTTATTTATTTGTGCATACAGAAATGGGGTACAGGCCAGAGGCTCAAGGGCAGTGAGAGGCTTCAACAGACAGAGTGGGGAGCAGAACAGGCAGATCGACGAAGTACACTGCTGAGGGGAGCAGCGGGCGGGTCAGGAGAAGTCTGCCACGCCATGTGGTCACCTCCGGGGCAAGCGGGAATCAAGCTCATGCAGAAGCAGCTTTAGATTCTCAGTGCTGTACTTTAACCCTCTGCGCCACCAGGGAGGGCCAAGTTCTTATCCATATTTTTATATTTTTATAGCCTTAGTAGGTGTTTGTTGCATCCATATATTTCACTAGTGTATTTTAGTATATATAGCAACTACTATGTATATATTGACTTGTTTAAAACATTATGTTCTCTGAAATTTGGAGCCTATCAGGAACCTGCATCCTTAACTTTTCTTGTTAGTATTTTTGTTGTTGTTATTGTTTTCATTTTCTGGTTATACATCTTATTTTTACTAATGGATACTTGAGAAGGAATAAGAGAGAGATTTGAGGTACCTTTTCCTGCAAAACCATATAAATCTGACTATATTGTTTTATATATTATTCCCTCCACACACACTATATTCAAAAATGTTAAATCATTCCTACTTTGCATTGCTAACTAGAAATCTCAGTATTTATTAGAGCTGATGAACATGTTCTAATCTGATTTTTGTTTACCTCCCTCTCCTTAAAGAAGTACTGAGTTACCTCATGTTTCCTTTCCTCCCTACACTCTTTCACTCTCTCCCACCCCACCACCCTGCCCTTGCATGTCCACTTTCTTTGAGATAGCACACCTTCCTCTCCCCTTATCTTGTTCGGTTGACAAGCTGCTAAACAAAAATCAGCCGCCTAAGTACCTTTTCAGTTTATAAAATTTTGTGCTCTCCCTTTTCAAACTTTCCACTGTGCTTTCATAGGGTTTTATATATATATTTTACTATGGAACATATTGTACTCAACAAATTATTACTAAGTAAGTATATCTGTCATTTAATTAGAGGCTTCAAACATACCTAAATTATGTTCATTTAATGTCTTCTAACTGCTTCTCAAAATGAAAATTTTAATAATTTAAAATATTAAAAAGGTAATTTTTCATACCAGAGAACTTACCATTATGACTGCAACTACTAATTTTTTGAAGGGATAGTGGTGTAGGACTTGTGATACTGTGAACATATATGTATGTAACTTTTATGGAAACTCTGTTCTTAAAAAAGATAAAATTATTGTAAATATTTTTAAAGTTATTATAAAATGTATACTTTTATTATTACCAGTATGTCATCTTTAATATTTAGAGATAGTTAATATTTCTATGCTATGCATGCATTCCAATACAGAAAGAGGTATTTTTTAGTGTAACTTTCATGTAGCTAACATATGTTTTCTTAAGAGCTGACAGTTTTATTCTCTTCCTAATCTCAGAAAAAATTATATATTACTTAAAATAATCTAAATTAAGTGAAGACAAAGATAATTCTATTAACAAAAGGAGAGATTTTTCTCTGAGACATCTTTGTGTTATGTTTTTGCTCATTGAAAAACTGCCAACACAATTATCTTATTTTAATCTGGCAAATCCTAGTTTCTGTTACCTCAAATAACTGCAACTTTTATCTTTTTCATTTATTTTATTGAACCTATTTCTATATTAGTTTTCAAAAGATTAGAACCCATAGGTGGTTATAAATTAGGAACAGCACTTTCTACCCAATTTCTTTAGGTTCAATAGATTATAGTTCTTCATGAAACCAGGAAAAAAAAAAAAACCCTTCTTCATGTGCAAAATGATGTGCTATAAATTGTAGTAAAAAAAAAAACGGCTCTGGCTTAATGGTCTTTTTAGGCAACAGTGGCTCCCCAAGGAATGCCTGTGTTTATGAGTCCCAAGCAGTGTTTTTGAAGGGGAAATGCCTCTTTTAGTGTGGTAAAATTACTACCAACATGTACCTGAGGCAGCTCTCAACCAGCTCTAAATAGTTTCCACACTGCCTTTCATTCCATCTGGTGGTGGAAGGACAGCTGCAGTCCTGTGAGTTATGTGTGATTGCACGTAGTATTGATGTTGTGTTGTCAATGACTCTGAAATGTCCCATAACTCTTATTCATATTTTCCTCTTCACAGATGCATATTGAAAATCAATTTTCAGAAGTTTGCTTTTATTTCTGTTCTCAAGTTTTTATCCTATATTGTTAATTTTTAGACACTATTTGATTTATCCCTTAAGGTGTTGTGCCCTTAGGTCACCTGCCACCATAACACCTGTGATGCATCATCTAAGTTCCTCAGGCTCTTCCCTCCCTGGTTTTGCACCAACTTCCTCCCCCTCCCCCGCTGTAGGTCTCAGATCAATGGCCAGCTTGCAAGTTTTGAATACATATTTATTTTGAAAAAGTAAAAGGTTTATCCAAATATTAATTATGTGTTCAGGCAGTAAACTAAAACAAAACAACAACAACAAAAAACTTGTACTCATTTTCCTTTTGCCTAAGTTTATACTTAAGTTTTATTTTTGAATTTTAAAATATTATAAAATCATATGTGACACTGCTATTTGATATTTTTTGAATAGTTGTATAGGTTGGTCATTCAAATCAGTTATACAAGTATTTCTGCAATATAAGAAAATACAAAGCACATTAACATTCTTTAAATTTTTAATACTACTCTGTTGTTTTTGTTTTTGTTTTTGTTTTAAATATTTATGCATTTATGCACACAGAACTGGGGTACAAGCCAGAGGTGCAGGGTCGGTGAGAGGAGTCACTAGAGACAGATTGGGGAGCAGAACAGGCCAACTAATGAAGTACACTGCTGAGGGGAGCAGCAGGCAGGTCAGGAGAGGTCTGCCACACCATGTGGGTCACTGCCAGGGCTGGGGATCGAACTCGTGCTGAAGTGGCTTTAGCTTCTTGGTGCTGTATTTAATCTGCTGCACCAACAGGGAGGGCCCCAACTCTATATTTAACTTTTTATTTAACTTAACTCTGGCAATGAGAACATGACAGAGTATGATATCCATAACACAAAAGATACAGTAAGATATGTTATGACATAATATTAGGTTAGTATAGATTTAGTAGTAGAATATTGAAAAACATAACAAAACCATAAATTAATTTTTAAAAATAGGGAACTTAATAAGTCCATAAAGTAAGACTGGCCTTTAATTATCCCTATTTTATTTTAATAGTTCTGATTTTCTGCATTGTATTGCTTGTCTGAGTTATCCTTTTTTTGATTTCAGCATAAGCCTACTAAGCCATAACTCTGCATTCAAAGTAATATAAGTAAGCCACATTAAATAAATAATTAGTGGACACTTTGAGAAGTTACAAAAGTTGTTCAAGATCTTATAGCTTGAAAGTGAAGATCTAGGATTACAGGCCATATTTCCAATCAGTTTCCATTATTGCTCCAGTTGTAGTAACATTTTATATGCCTATTTTTATAAAAATTTGCTGGCTTTAAGTTTTAAATTGGAAAATGTATTTTTGTCACTATAGATTAGAGTTTCTACTAAAAATACAAAAACTTTGTTTTGAATATAAGCAAAATGAGAAACCCTCCTTGGTGATGCAGTAGATTAAAGCATAGCACTAAGAAGCTAAAGTCACTTCAGCATGAGTGGAATCCCCGCCACAGAGGTGATCTACATGGCACGGCAGACCTCTCCTAACTTGCCCACAGCTCCCCTCAGCTGTGTACTTCACTAGTTCTGCCTGTTCTGCTCCCCATTCTGTGTCTAGTGACTCCTCTCCCTGACCCTGTATTTCTGTCCTGTACACCACTTCTGTATGCATAAATAAATAAACCTTTTTTTAAAAAAAATGAGAAAAGTGGGGCCCTCCCTGGTGGCGCAGCAGGTGAAAGCACAGCACAAAGAGGCTTAAGCCACTTCTGCATGAGTTCGATCTCCACCTGCCCTGGAGGAGATCCACATGGAACGGCAGACCTCTCCTAACTTGCCCACAGCTCCCCTCAGCTGTGTACTTCACTAGATCTGCCTGTTCTGCTCCCCACTCTGTCTCTAGTGAATCCTCTCACCCTCCGCATCTCTGGCCTGTACCCCAGTTCTGTATGAATAAATAGATAAATCTTAAAAAAAAAAAAATGAGAAAAGTATGGTCTTTTAAAACTTTACTTCTCTAGAATATTTTATTCATGAAAAATATTTTTATGCTACAAGACAAGTCAACTGAAATTTATATTCCCTTATTCAGCATACCCTTTGGATTTGCAATAATTTCCTTTATAGTGCAATGAATGTTAATAATTACATACATAACAATCTGACCAGATGCTTACATCAGATGCAAGGTAATATAAAATTACAAAAATGTGATAATAACACATTCACACAAGAATGACTGAAACTCTCTTGATAGTTATTTTATGAATGAAAAAGATTTCTTTATGAAGTTAACAAAGGGAGATTTGTCTCTCTCCCTACCAGTTTTTTGAGGATTCAAGTTTTCAGTCTAAATTACTAAATTTTAAATGTAGAAAATTCTGAAAAGAGCAAGGACAAAAAAATTAAAATAATACTAATTTATGGCCATGTGTATATCTGTGCATGCAAATTTAAGTGTTCATTGCTAGAACATGAAACAAAATAATAATAGATGGCTATATGTGGTAAGATGAATAATAAGAGAGAAAAAAAACTATGTTAGAAAAGCAAAAGGGCATAATAAAAAATATACAATGTAAGCAATGTACTTTATAAATACCAGTTGATCAAGCATATTAAAAGTATATCTTTTTTTGTGTAATCAGGATTTATTGCTGTAGAGTATGTGAAAGGTTCTGTACTTATTGTCGAAAAGACAAATGAAATAAAATATGGCATTCTCCCTTAGAGAACCCACAATAAAATGAGAGGCAGGTGTAAGCAAATTATTGTAAATAAAATATGTTGAGTAGAGGTATATATAAACCAAGTATTATAAAAACAACAAATGAGACTATTCACAGAAAGATTCAACAATGAATAACAATTTGAGTTGACTTCTGAATTTCAGTCGGCGTTTATTATGTGGGTCAGAAAAGAGTAAATTCCAGGGAATGAAAGTGTTGTATACTGAGGGAAATATGACATGAAGGCAGAGGAGTGATGTGGAGATTTCATTTATGAGAGCATGTTACATATGGAAGAGGAGAATATTGACACAGAAGGATAAAACTGCTTCACAGTCAATCTGGGAAGTGTCTTACATAAGCTTTATCTTTAGGTGATGAAAGCCCAATAGAAATCTTAAAAATGTAAGGAATTATACCAGATATTATTAATTTAAAGGCGATACTTTTGGGAACAGTAGTGAAATCCCTTTGAGTGTGATTAGTAGATTGTCACCAGTTATGGTACAAAAACAAGACATTAAAGTGTTGGAAGTTTCAAAGACACACAAGAAGATGTCCCTGTAAACATCCTAAGAGAGATACATTGAAGGTGATGGATTAAATAAATTGGGAGCCCTTGGTAAAGATTAGAGTTTTCATAAAAATAAGATCATATCCAGAAGTGGCAGTCGCAAGATAGAAAGGAGTTTATGGAGTATAACAGGTGGGAACAAAAATATGGAAAGGATGCATTAGCTCTGCCCTGTTTTAGAACATTGCTAATTTCTGCATATTCTTTTCACAATCAATGAGACAAGCTACATGAACCTCAACCATAAGTAATTATTGAATCCTGGGTAACCTCAATATTCTCATGGATGATGGAGATGGCTACATAGCCTGACGGCTATTAAGGTAAATCCTTTGTAGACCTTGATTAACACTCTTCTCCAGAGACCACTCCATTGACCATAATAGATATTGACAGTCCAGGGACTAAGCACTCAGCACCAATCCTTTACATGACATGTGCTTGTCCTCCTTCAGGAATAATTTCAAAATACCCACTGATTATTTTCACTTTGATCATTTTCTTTGACATTGCTCCCAAGAGAATCTGTGTTAATGCAGAATAGTTATATAAACCACAGTTCAAATATAATTAGAAAATCCCCATAATGAGATATGATTGATGAAAGGACTGCATCCTTACAGCCAGGTAAGAAGCCATTGAAAAGACTTCGGACATTTTTAATTTGGTTGAAAGAAAAGTAAGAAATGAGAAAAGAAAGCATTCTGAGTTTTTAATTTTAACCTTTTAAATTGAATTTGTGCAAAAGCATCATTTAACCCATTTAAATTTTTATTTTTTCAGTGTCTGTTACTCAATCCTTGTCACTATTCAGAATACCCATCTATACTTCTTCAGTTCCTGGGACAAAGTAAAACTTGCATGCTGTGTTTTTCCTCATTCATAGTGAAGCAGGATTTGACCAAAGAAGGAAGACATGCATATATTTGTTAGCGAATAAAATATATGACAAAGACTTTGAATTGAAATTTTGAGAATGGGAGATTTAAGACTCACAATTAGAGGAAGAGGAATACAGACAAAATATTCTCATACTGCGGAGCAGTGTGATCTTATTGAGGAATCAGACTTTCTAAATTACTTGTATTATAGTTCAAAACTGTTAGCAGCTAGGTAGGTATTTAATATACCTAGAACTAGAGTATAAAGCTTAAGACCATAAAATGGAGCTTAACTATCAATTCTACAGTCTGTTTTGATACATAGAATATATTTGAGTATGGAATGTTTTAATCATTTTTGAATATAAAAAAAAATCATTCTGGCTGTTTCCTTCTATCGATACGTACTTGATGTGTACATGTGGCCAGCATGTCCCCCCCTTTGATCCCTTTGAGGTCCTGTTCCTCGTAAAATGGATACTCTTTGTTTCCCCTGGACCCTATTTCTCCCCCATTGTCAGAAAATCAATCATGCTTGTTCACTACTATTAAATAAATAGCAAGAGAGCTCCTCACTCAGGAGCAGTGTCTTGCCTTCAAACCTGTTCCACGACTGGTCTCTCAGAGTGTCCCTGGGGTCATGCTAGCACATCTTTGATCACCGGATTCTAGTAAGGAGGAGAGGATTGAAGGTATCTAGACATTTATGCCGCTGGGGTTAAGAGACTTCCCTAATTTAAGTTTGGCAAAATTGATGCTAATTTGTAAATCTTCTGTAGAAAAATTAGAAATCCAAAACCTTTAATATCTTGAAATCTCTAAAAGTTAATAAGAAAGATGTGTGCCCTGTATTAATGCTAGTATAGAAGGTCATTTATTTTTACTTTGAAGAGAAAAAAACAAAGGATTCATTAGCCATCTTTTTGCAGCTGTGATAGTATGTTATTAATTTGAAATGTAGAATGTAGTATATTCTAAGGCCAAATGAGTAAATGATAGATCTTCATTTCACAAGCTTTTAGTTCTAAAGAAGTGTGATATTCCAAGTTTTATCAAACTCAATGACTGTAATTACTGTATTACAATTCCTTGAAAATAAGATTTTAAGTTTTTTTTTTCCTTTTATAGAAAAGCTTCAGACAGCAAGTCTTTGAAAGAAAGCTACTATCTTTGACTCTCCTCAACAAATGGCTTCTGTTTTCTTTTTTGTTTCTCCTCATTTATACAAAATAAAATAAAACAGTTACTAATGTTCCTGAGAGGCATGATTTTTGGTTGGTTTAAAGGTGCTCTAGTTTAAAAAAAAAACTGCATTTTAAAGTCCAAGAATGATATTATTAATATCATTTAACAACACTACTCTATTGCTTTTAAATTTACTTAAATATGTAAATACTAGTTTTATGAATTCATACACCTAAGTTGTAAAAAGCTGACTCTGGTATTAAAGGTTCCTGCAGAACAATGAATTTTATTTAGTGTTGGTTTCTCTTTTGAGATATTCTTTTATTATTTGACAATCTTAAAATCCTTTAAATTTTGCTATTCTTGGAAAGAGGATCTAGTGTCTGTCTTTCTCTTTCTACTTCATTTGGGATACTATGATCTTGCTCTCTTTCCATCTACTGCTGTCACAGTGGAATGCTGAGTTATTTTTTTAATATTTTTATTCCATTGTGTGTGTGTGTGTGTTTACATTTTCCATAACTTACTTGATATTCCAAAACCTGTGTTACAGCTGAATCAGATTCAGATGCCTAGTATTTGTCTCCAGATTGTGTGTCACTTGTCTATTTTGCATTCCCTATAATTTCTTGATGAATGTTACATGATATATCAGGTAATGGGCACTATGATAAAATAACTTCACTGTGAGGTTCCTGGTAATCTGGTTAGCATCTGGACTTTGTCTAATGTTTGCTAGATGCCAGATGCTTCAATTTTTTTCTCATGCTCTAATGAAGAGAATAAATTTTTGTGTCTTATATTCATTCAGTTATACTGTTCTGAAATTTGTCCAGAGACCTGATGATTTGGTGATTAGATGTGTGTATGGGGATAAGGGAAAATGGGATATCATCCATGAAGTTATCATTAATTATGAATATTTTAACAGACCTCTGATCTTTGACTATGAACCTCACACTGAAACTGGATTTTTTATGTATTAATACTTATTGCTTAATAGTTCATAATTGTTTAGTATGAAAGGAAAATCCCAGAGTAGTGAATTTACCTAAATGACCCTCTCTTTAGGTGACAGGAGTTATTGTTGAAACTCTGTTTCCTCTGTTGTAGATGTAAAAACTTTCTTTTCCTTCAGTTGAATTGAGACATTGGTTTTTCTTGGTTACTTGCAATAAAACCTGGTAGGTTTCCCAAAGATACACTGCAGAAGAGTGCGTTGCTCTCACTGTGACTAAGGCCTGCACAAGTTTAGGACTCTCACATTGTTTACACTCAACCTCTTGCAGTTGGTCAAA
>NW_004567111.1:14602794-14677254 GCF_000260355.1 Condylura cristata
GAACTGGTGTATAGGCCAGAGGCTCAGGGGCGGTGAGAGGCTTCACCAGAGACAGAGTAGGGAGCAGAACAGGCAGATCAATGAAGTACACTGCTGAGGGAAGAAGCAGGTGGGTCAGGAGAGGTCCTCCGCGCCATGTGGTCACCTCTGGGGCAGGCGGGAATCAAACTCATGCAGAAGTGGCTTTAGTTTCTCAGTGTTGTGCTTTAACCTGCTGTGCCACCAGGGAGGGCTGAAACACATGTCTTTTGCAGCAACTTGAATGGAGCTGGAAAAGATCATGCTTAGTGAGATAAGCCAGAAAGAGAAAGAAAAATAACAGATGGTTTCACTCATAGCAGGAGTATAATGGACCAGGCGAGAAAATAATAAGAATAATGAACAGCCATATACCAGAGACATTTTGTGGGGATCAAAAATGGGGGGCGTGGGGAGAAATGCACAGGACTATGGTGATGGCACATGGGTGATTTGGTGATGGGAAACCCAAGGGGATTACAATTGAGATGGAAAAAAAAATGTACAAGATGTAAAAATAAACTTATAAAATAATAAAAAAAAAACTTAAGAGGAAAATCCAAACTTAAAAAAATAAATAAAATAAAATAAAAACATAAAAAAAAAGAATATAGGACTCCAGCAATTTCCACTTGAAGATTTCTGTATTGATTAACCATTTACCTCCTTCTCCGAGATGTCAGTGTAGTTGTTAGCTCTGAGGATTAAGAAATTATTTTTTTTCCAATTTTTCTTATTGTAAGAATGGAAGTGGTAACTTTCAAGTTATTTTTAGAAATTAAACATCAAGTCACATTTCTTAATTTGCATGAAACTTTTTGTTTTCTCATTACAACAAATAGAAATTATTTTCACATATTAAATTTCTATCAGCATGTTTTACTACCACATTATGCATAGATAAATTCCTTTAATAATGATCATTAACTACATGCTTTAAGGTTATAAAAATGAATTTCATCAATAAGAAATAAACAAATTGTTAAAACTAATTATAGTGACAAGTAGCTGCTTTCAACTCAATTTTTAGAAATGCCTAATATCTGTCATTTGAAATTTACATGTGAAAAAGAGCAACTCATATTCTTATATGAGTTTGGTTTGTGAGATCACAGGTTGGAATAAGCAATGCACATAAGCATAGATTGGTTGGCAAACCATTTCATAAATTTGTAAAATTGATTAATTGTATATGCTACCCTTGGCACAGCAAATCTTCTCGTTAGTAGATTCCAAATAGACTTATATACCAAGTTTCACCAAATATAGGCACAGTGCTTTTACAAACTACTAAACATAAATATTGGAAACAATACAGATACTTCTCAATTTTGGAATAGATAATTATGCTGTAACATATTCATTCACTGAATGAATAAACTGTATATTAACAAGTATGAACAAACCACAATTATAAGGAACAACTTGAATCATGTATGAACTTCACAAACCAAATATTTAGCAAAGTAAGTCCATCATAAAAGACAAATGCACTCCTGGGGCTTATGTTTGTGGCCCTGCTCAATTTATCCAAAGGAGGGGAGGGAGAGAGAGGAGGAGAGAGGAAAGGAAAAAGGGAGGGAGAGGGAGAAGTAAAAAGCATGTGTATGGTGGTAGAAGTGATTATTTTTGGACATTTCATCTTTTTCTTGGAAAGGGACAGGATTTCAGCTTATTGTCAACATTCCATTTCTTTATCTAGTTACTGTTTACACAGGTATGTTTACAATAGCAAATTCATCAAACTTCATACTTAAGATCTGTATACTTTTCTGTATGTATTTTTTATCTGACTAAAAATTTTAACTAAAAAAGAATTATTGAGCAGGGCCACAAACATAAGTCCCAGGAGTGCTGCTATAAACTTTGGTTTGAGAATTTCTAAAATCAATGACTTAAAAATTTTAATCAAAGACAAATTCTGCTTGGTATTTTACTTAAAATGGAAGAGTTTGAGCCCCAGGTTGTCCAAGATAATCATGTTCAAAGTGACACAGGGATGGATAGCTTAAAATACATCTGAAGAATAGTGAGTAGACATGTATGATTAGCTCAAAATTTTCAGAAGGAAGTAATACAACCGACAACATGGCAAAAATTGAAAGATACTTTGTTTTTGAGTGATGAAAATGGAAAGGTAAATTAGATTCGGATAATTAAAATATATGAGTGCTCTGCCAAAGAATTTAAACTGTATTTTGTAGGTAATGAACCACCATGGAAGGTTTTTGAAAAAGAAAATGAGACAATTTTACCTGTTTTATGACACCAACTTGGGTGTCAGTCTGAGCAGATTAAAAGGATTAGAACCCAAAAACCTGAAGATTAGTTGAATAGCTATTGCAAAGGATAAGATAGATGATGACAACCTGAATCAAAATATTAACAAGAAGAAACTTTAGAAGAGAAACAAGAGTATTTTACAAAGTATAATGGTAGGAGAATTGAGAGAATTGAGCTGCTAATTAGATATGATATAAGGGAAAGAAGTACATGAAGTAAAATACAACTTTAATATTTCTATGTGAGATAAACAAAGTAAAATATTTAATTAGCAACAGTAATAAATAGAAAAGGAATATCACTAGAGAGAAATTGATGAACCCATCTTAAAATGCTGCGATCTGATTAACTGAATTTGACATTATGTCAGTGTGAATTTGTAATGAAGAGCTGGAGTTACAAAATAGGGTTGGATGAAGACATATTTAGTAGTTTGGACACAAAGATTATCATTGAAGCCATAGAAATTATTTCCCAGAAACTTCATGTCAAGACAATTTGTTTTGTGTTAATACACTTTTATGTGTACATTTCTGAATTCTCTATATTTGAAATGTATAGATTCTCCTCTAGCACCTAACAAGCTTTTTGATCCAAAGTAGCCATTGGTTACTATTAACCTTTTAGGGATTTGATCTTTTGGTCATCTGATTGTCCAAATAGACAATCCTACTCCTCTATACTTATTAAATGATTTATAGCTTCATATCATGTTATTGCAAAAAACATTACTTTAATGTCACTTTTAATACAAAGGATAATGAGTAAAATGATTCCTCAAGTAGATTATTGCATTGGCCTCCATTTATGTCTGCTTTTTTTCAGTTTGAGTCTACATTTCCTTTCTTCACTCTGTAGCCTATAATCTGTCTCTAAATACTTTGTACTCCTGACTCAGGATGGCTTTTAAGAATTTTCTCCAGACATATTTTTTTGTGATTATGTTACATCAGTGCAGTTTCTGTGGACTCCCACTCTTAGGAATGACAGAATCAGTTGCAAAATAAGAAACATGCCTTTAATGCAGGTAGTGTGACTGCATTAGTATATTATGTAGGGTACTCTTAGGAAACGTTTGAAAAACTCTATTATAAAGAATTGGCTTACACAGTTATGGAGACTGAGATGAATATGCCATCTATAAGCAGAAGACCCAGGACAGCCCCTAAGTATAATCCAGTCTGTGCCCAAAAGTCTGAAAGTAAAGAACAACGAAACTGGAAATATTGACATCTCAGCTCAGGTAATCAGGCAAAAGGAGTTAATTTTTTCACACCTTCATTTTTTTGTTATATTCAGGCTCTCATAGATGTCCACCAATATTGAGGAGGGCAAATTGCTTTACACTGTCCTATGATTCAAGTGTTAACTTCACCCAGGAAGATCCTCTTAGAAACATTCCAAAATAATAATACATGGCCACATATCTGTGCACCATGTGATCTTGTCATTTTAACATATAAAATTAACCAGAAGCTCTATTACAGGAGCTCATTATTAGAAATTTTGTTTTATTATTTAGGTTGTTTCCTTATGATTGTAGATGATGGTTATGATTAGAACAAAACAGAAACATTCTCTTTAAATTGAAACATTTTATGTGACCTCAGTTCTACTATTTTAACAGAAATCTCCACACAATGGATTATACATGGTCCTGTCTATTAAACAGCATGTACTGCATAAAATTTAGCTTTCATATAATGAAAGTTATAAACATTGGTTGATATGGACATTGGTTGGCTCCAACTACAAAGTTGTTAGAATCAACCTATATATATATATAAAACTTATATATATATATATATATATATACTTATATGTCACTCTTACCGATGCCACACACTGGTCCACACAAATGCCATGTATCATCTGGCTTGCTTCAGTGTCTGCTATGTGATGTCTCAGCTTTTCCCCATGCACACTTAGCCTTGGAAACCAAATGATCCTTTTAGGACATTTATTATGGTTCTATAATCACTAACTTAGATCATGTCATGTCTTAACTCACAAGATTCCACCTGGTACTATTAATTTGTGAATGTAAGTTATAAACAGCCAATAATAAAACCACTTTTTGAATAACTTCATGATAACGTTGGTTTACAACACAATATGATTCAGAAATGTAGGATGTCATCTTTTCAAGTTTATACTACTTCATAATAGTCTACAAATTTCACACATACATATACACACACCCTTAAAATGATATAGACTTAAACAGCAACCAAATAATCTTGCTGATATGGTATGTAAAGTTAGAATGCGTAGGTTTCACAAGCAATTTTTGTTTTTTTATATTTCTGTTGGCCAAATTCATGTCTCTTTAGATAAATGCTTATTTAGATATTTTGCCCATATTTTTATTAGACTATTTGTTTTCTTTGTATTCAGTTGTATAAGTAATTTATTGATCTTCATTATCTATCCCTTATCAGATTTATGGTGTGCAAGAATTTTCTCCCATTCAGTATAGTTTCTCTTTGTCTTGGTCACTATCTTTTTTGGTATACAGAAGCTTGATACAATCATAATATTTTTTTTTTTCTTTTCTCTCTTGTTTTCCTTGCCACTGGAAATGAATCCACAAAGATATTTCTGAGGTTCATGTCATGGAGTGTTTTGCTTATGTAGTCTTCTGTGGTTTCAGATCTTCCACCAAGCCTTTGTCTATTTTGTGTTGATTTTCATGTATGGTGTGAAGTAATGGTCTACTTTCATTCTTTTGCATGCAACAATTTCATTTTCTCAGCACCATTCTTTGTAGAAATGTGCACTGTTTCATGGATGACAATACAGGCAGTTGGAAAAATTACTAAAGAATTATCCATATCAAAATATTAATAAGTTAATATAAATAGTTATATTACCAGTGTTATATTTGCAAATTTCATACTTACTTTGTCAGAATAATAATTTTGAATTGTTTTTGCCTTTCATTATTCCTTTGCATATTGCAATAAATTTCAGAAATAGAAAAACAACCTGGTTTACATGCTAAATTTTTCAATATCTTAGTAAAAATTTTGGAGTCTACAAGTAGCATAAGCTAGTCATTACAATAGACTATATCTGCTGTCAGCTTTGCTATTTGAAAATCCATTTATTACAAAGTAATTAATTAAAACCAAAGTGTTCAATCAATAAAATGAGAATCACATGAAGAATCATAAAGGTAATTTGAAATTAACTTCATTGATGAGAAAATTATTAAAACTATTAGATTCTTGTTTCTGAGCTCACTGTTTTGTATAAAATTTATTTTATGTATACATACAAGAACTGGTTCTAGGCCACAGTTGTGGGGCATGAGAGGATTCACCAGAGTGGGAAACTACTCAATACATGGCTGAGGGGAGCAGCGGGCAAGAAAGAAAAGTCTACTGTGTTAATGACACCATGGAGGTCCTGATTTCATATATTTAAAATATTGATATGATTACCATCATAGCATTGGTTAATACCCTTAATGTCTTTTTTTTTTTTTGGTAGTGGTGGTGGTGGTGAACTCATCTTAAAATATCACCTTTGGGAAGCACTGAAATTTCTAATAGAGTATTGTCAATTATAGTCACTACTTATGTAGTTAATATCCAAACTTTATTCACTTGCCAAACATCTCCCCGTTTTCCCCAACCCTTGTAATAGTTAACCATGAAGTCAGCTTTTTAAATTTCAAGATAGGCAATATTATATAATATCTCAGTATTTGGTTTTCTCTCTGACGTATCTCACTCACCATAATAGGTCCTGAATTGTATCTTTTCAGGAATTCTAAAGCAAAAGACAATCCACAAATATGGATCTTTCTGCAATAGTTAGGCTAACCTTCTAAGTATTAAGCAACTCAGAGAGCGATATAGTATTCACATAAAAGTGCAGCATAAAAAGATTATTAATTATCAGTGATACTATTTAAGAGACAAAAATAAATGAAGCTCTCCAGGAAGAATGTGTAGATATTAACAGATCTCATACATTTGAATGATGAAGGGAAGTGAAGAGCTCTGTAGATGCATGTGACTGCCTCAGTGCTTTTCCAGGACTTTGGTTAGAGAATACTCCCCCACCAATTGAAATTCACTTGAAAGGCAAATGTTTACCCTTGTATGTAAATAATAGTTTTATAAAAGTTTATTCTCATATGCTGCCTAAGGATAATTATATCCTATATTATTCTATAATCTAAGTGTGCATGATTCATTACTGAATTAGGCAAGGCAGAGAGGTTTATTTTGCTATAAAAAATAAAACTTTATCTTTTTGGTATGCATTTATAACTAGGAATGGCTAGTTTGTGGTATACAAGTTTAATGAATGAACAATTTAGATGTGATATAAAGCTTTCAGTAGGTTTTATAAGTTCATGACAAGTTCAGGACAAAAAGTCATGAACATTTCTGGACACATAGTCAAATTTTTTCTCAAGGAAATTAGAAGTAACATATGCTGTGGTGTCCTGATGAGGGCAGCAGAACATTCAAAAAAAAAATCATTATAGAAGTAGATACTATTCTCTGCAAACTTTAAGTTATTATAAAATGTGAAGACAGCACAGAGTTCCCATGTACCCACACCATTTTACTGTAGTTGCCAGAATATTGCTTAGAGTTCTATGATATCATGACTGAATTTCTTAAATTTATATAAATTTATATGAAAAGCAAGTAGTAGGGGAAAAAAAAAAACACAGTAGCAAAGGAAGACTAGTGGGTTTAGGGAGGAAGCCATATAGAAACTTCTGTGTTTTCTACTAGGCTTCATTGGAGCCTATTGAAATGGAATCTAAATATTTTTACTTTTTTCTGTGACATAGTCCATGCTTCTGAGGGTCTGCTAATCCTAAATGGCCTCCCCAACCTCCATTTGTTACCTACAGTTCTGTGTTCCTAAAGCAAGGTCAGAACTGCCAGGTCATAAGAGCCCAACCCTACAAGGTGATATTCACATAAATTAAGAGAGCAAAGTTGGATCAACCTGGGAAGGGTGTGTATCAGAGGTATGGTGGGGAACACAGAGGTGGGGGGAGGACAAGGGACTGTCATTGACTGCTGTTTAACAAAGGTCCTCCCAGAAGCTACTCAGAGGAACAGTGAAAATCTTGATTGGGGAAGTAGGGCTTGATCTCAATTACAATACCAAGCCATCAGCAGATATAAACTCCTAATCCCTAATACAATAGATGACAGTTTAACCCTTCCCCTTTTTCTTCTTTTATTTCCCTGGTTTCTTTTCTACTCCCCCTTATAATTAATGCTGTATGATTAGTTTATCAATAAAAAGGCCAGGATCTTGCTCTTGAGTGGCATCCTGTATTATGTAGTCTTCTCCAGGACTCCAGGTTTTATCAGGGTGGTGTTGCTGGACACAAAAATTACATTGATGGAAAGTTATTTTGTGGTAAACATCCCTCTAACTGAAAATATAGCATTCCATTTTATCCTAATAGCACAGAGTAGACACCTTCTGGGTATTGTCCTACTTTTTGACTGAAAATGTGACTTGTATATGTACTTAATTGATGTTGCAATTCCAAATTTAAACATTTCTAGTTGCTGAAACTCAGAAATTACAAATCGGTTCTCTTCTGATTTAATGAATGAAAAAAACATCAATGTGCAGTGTTATCTCTTATTTATCACATAAAATTGCAAACTGGATGTTTTTATTTTTATCATGAGAAATTAAAGAATCTTTACTGTCAACCTGCTATAAGTTAAAGTAAACCATAATGCGGTTTCAAAGTATCTGTATTCCAGGTGACAAAATCAGTCATGAATATATATATATATATGTATATATATAATCAGTCATGAATATATATATATATATATATGTATGTATATGTATATGTATATGTATATTATGTATATATATATGTATATGTATTTGAGTTGAAACAATTATGATGAGAAAAATTTAACCTCGTCAAATGAGTAGAACATATATAAAGTGAAAGCGTTCAGAAGAGTTAATTTTAAGCTGTTTATTTATTTGAAGATTTAGATTGATTATCTACTCTAAGTGATATATCCTCATTCCCCTTTGGCAGTATCTGAGGAAGATACATAGTGTTCAGAAATGGTTGGATGAGCATGAAATCAGAATCAGAGTAGATACATTTTTCAGGATTCACTCTGCTTTACCATTGTTTAATGGTCTTTGCCAATATACTCCTTTGTGACTCTCCTTTTATTTTGCTCCACTTAGAATGCTTTTCTCTCCTGCTTCAAAGATATTAGTTATCTTTATCCAATGGTCTAATCTTTATAGAGAAGTGACACATGTGTGATAAATATGGCATATAACCATGTGAAAGAATAAGTGCCAAAAAATTTTTAGTGAAGAAACCAATATAGCAACCACATTATTATTTTGAGTACTGTATATATATACACCAACAGACATACATACACACAAATGAAAAGTCTATAAAGTATAGTGAGAAGTAGGACATGCCTGTGGTATAAGTTAGACTTTCATGAATCAGCAATGGAAGCAAGCCATGTGAACTATACATGTTAATACTCTGTTTATAGGGAAATAATTATAGAAAACTATGAATCTCTCATTTTGCAAACATCTTTAATCTCAGGGATGGCTTTTTGTTCCTCTAACAGAGCCTCCCTGGTGGTACAAGGAGTTAAGTCTCAGCAAAAAGGAAGCTATCCATAGCCTGTGCAGCACAGAGTTTGATCCCTGGCCTGGGATCTAACCTGCATGGCACAGCAGTCCTCTCCTGTCTCACCCACTGTTCCCCTCAGCACTGTATTTCAGTCAGTCTGCCTGTTCTGCTCCGCACTTTGTCTCTGGTGAATCTATTCACCACCACTCCTATACCCCAGCTCTTATATGCATACATAAATAAATAGTTAAAATATATGCATACTCCTCTAACATGCTTTCCCCCGGATTTCTTGAGGTATAATTTCTTGTGGTATAATTATGCATTAAAAAACCACCAATAATTGGGCCCTCCTGGTGGTGCAGCGGGTTAAAGCACAGCACTAAGTTTAAGCCACTTCCACATGAGTTCAACCCCTGCCTGCCCCGGAGGTGACCACATGGCGTTGCAGACCTCTCCTGACTTGCCTGCTGCTCCCCTCAGTAGTGTGCTTCGTGGATCTGCTCTCCACTCTGTCCCTGGTAAATCCTCTCACTCTGCACATCTCTGGCCTGTACCCCAGTTCTGTATGAGTAAATAAATAAACCTTAAAAAAAATCACCAATAATTATTGTATACAAATGCATCAGCTTGAGCCTATAAATGCACTCATGTTGCCATCACCACAATTAGGGAAAGCATAATGAAAATAGCCATTACCTCCAAAATTTTTTCTCATGTCATTTTGGACTTTTAATAAGGTAGGTGAGGTGAGAATTCATGTGAGATATGTACATCTAATACATTTTTAGGTATGAAATACCTTATTGTTAATGACAAATTATTTTTCATCATAACCTCACCAATCAATTCTGTATGATAAAAAACACCATATGGGGTGATTTGATAAAGCTTAAAGAAATAAATCTGAGTTTTACTCAGCAACCTCATGTGGATAATAGCTTGACAATATTTTACAATTAAAAGGAAGTTTAGGGGCCCTCCTTGGTGGTGCAGCGGGTTAAAGCACAGCACCAGGAAGCTAAAGCCCACTTGCGCATGAGTTTGATCCCTGCCTGCCCCAGAGGAGATCCACATAGCGTGGCAGACCTCTCCTGACCACCCCCCACCTCCGCTGCTCCCCTCAGCAGTGTACTTCGTCCATCTGCCTGTTCTGCTCCCCGCTCAGTCTCTGGTGAATCTTCTCACCCTCTGCATCTCGGGCCTATACCCCAGTTCTGTATGAATAAATAAATAAATCTTAAAAAAAAAAGGAAATTTAAGAATGGTCACCTAGATAACTGATACAGTGATTTTCCCTCTGTTACCTCTCTTAATCCTGAGTATAGTCAAATGGGTAGGGAAGATGTCATTATACAGTGGATAATTCAAGTAAGTTGTGTATCCTTCTATTTTTTGAACTGCAAAATGTAGTGATTAAATTTATCTTTGGGCATTAGTTAATATCCTTAGAGATTCAAACCTTAACTATTTTTGACATATGTTCTATAACTTGTTAACAACTTTAATTTCGGAAGTATTTTATACTTAGCCACTCAATGGTTGCTAATATTGAAAACCACTCATCTTTTCTTCATATTTGCTTTCCAATTTACTAAGATTTGCAATTTTTTTTAAATATGTAAGACTAAACGAAATAATATTGATTAGTACTTGGTTAATATTACAGTCTCTCTTCTCTTTTTCTTCATTCACTCTTCTTATTTATTGATACATATCTATGCTTCAACATATAAAATAATAAATAATAATGGTCTACTTCAAAATATTGTTCTATGTAAGTAAGAAAATTAATATTGTCTCAAATAATATTGTTGATGGCACTGGTATGTGTGTTTTTCACCTAGTTCTTAGTATAATTTAAATTTACCACCACTTAATCTACAAACAACATTTTTTAAGCTTCTTAACCTTGATACAAAGACTGACAGATACTACAATGTTAAATGGAAATATGTGAATCATATAGAGTACATTTATCTTTGTAGACAACTGAAAATTTAAACATAGATTAAGCCAATTAAGGATTCTGTATGCAGATTATTAGGTCCTGGACCCTATCAGGTTATTTGAATACTGTGATGCTATTTCACCAAAAGACGTTACAAGAAGAGCCTTAAAATCTCATTTGTGTATTTGTTCCAAGCAGTTACTTTGTCATCCATATTACTGGCACTTCTCAGTGCCAGTGTCTTGTATGTGGAAACCAACACTGAAAATACCCACTTAAAAATCAATGCCTCTCAAAAAACTTCATTTTCCTATGAAACATATAAAGTATCTCACAATATAGTATTTATTTTCATAGCCTGCCCTTCTGATAAAGGATATAAAATGTAACCTGGACCAAGTGTACATTTTTATAAATGAAACTAGACTGTTAGAAGGTAAGATATATGGGTTAAAAGGAGAGGGGATATGTGGTGATTCATTACATATAAACAGCCTTTTTTCATTATGATATTCTTAATGGTAGGGGATGAAAGGAGAAAATACCATAGTAATTCTGAGTCTGACATCCCATGAATAATTTTATTAAAGTAGAATATATCTCACTGTAAACACACCTTATAAACTGGCAAATCATCATTACCCATACTGTGTAAGACACTATCATGCTCACAAGTGAATGGGTAACCAAATTCAAATAACTCTCAGATCTTATGGTTAGTAGTTGGGTCCTAATAGTCTTTTCCAAATTTTATTCTCTCTAAAAATATGGCTAAACTTATATTTTACCATTTTATTATATTCATATCCTACTAACTACCAGAAAATCTTTGTGCAACTAGACATGCTATTAATTAATTGCCTAATTCTGTGCAGCTGCACTGTGCCAGGCCGTCTGCCAGGTCCTGGAAACACAAAGATAAATACAACACACTCCCATTTTTTCAAGGAGTTGAAAATTCAGCCAAAGTAGGCCCTATTTTCATGGTCCTTTGGAATATAGCAAGCTCTCTACCATTATCATATTTGATATACACACATGGGAAATTTAAAAAGTACATTAGAAGTATGTTTACTCTTTCTGGGCACTGAACTGCAACAATTATTTTGTTCAATAATAGATCTACAGGGAAAATATAGCTAATGTGTGAAAACTCAAATCTGCATAGATGTTTGATCCTGGGAGAATAACTTAAATTTTGGCAGTGCTCTCTTTGATTCTGTACTATGTCATTGGATTTTGATTTTCATAAAGCAAAATACTTCATCATATCTGAGACTCTCTTATCTATAGAGAGAATGCTAGTTGTGAACTAATTCTGCAGGAAAGGTAGTGGCATAAGCTCAAGTGGAACAGAATTCTAAAAATATAGAGCCAAAGGTCAGAGCAGAACTTGAGACGATATTAAGAAAAAGCACTTATTTAGTTACATTTTTGAGACTTTATTTAAATATATTACAACTATAAAGCAAAATTACTTAATTATATTTACTAAATAATCGTGATATATATTTAGTCCCAGTAGAATTATTCTTTTTTTTCTTTTATGATGCAGATTAGAAGCTATGCTGGTTGAAATATTCATGATGTTGAGATCTATTTGGTTGTAATTTAAAAATGGATTTTAACATTTGATTATTTACTCTTATTTTTCTTCCTTCCTTATTAGTGAAGGAGGGAGTCTGGCTCTAGGGTAAAAAAGTGCATTAGATGGGGATGACCAAAGCAAAGTACCTGATGCTGGACATCTGTGATTGACAGCAGAAGGACAGCAAAGCAGCACACCATTTGCCAGAGGCATATGTGCTGATACTAGTTATAATAAGCCTAAAATGGAAAAATGAAAGATGTCTTTTCTTAATGTAGATGAGGACTCCAATTTTGACATGTCTGTTGACTGACATGTTTGCAGATGTTTAAGTACCATGAACCTAACTAATTTATGGAACAAGAATTTTTATCTGGTCGGTTTCCCTTAGAAACATCCCTCGGGAATATATTTGACTTTGATTTACAAGACCACCTCAAAGACAAAGTGTTTTAGCTATCTCCTAATTGCACTGTCATATTTTATGTGCCGGTTTTGACTATTATAGTAAGTTTTGTTTCAGCAATAACATGAATCATAAATATGTTAGTAAACTAGTGATAAAATATATGGGGATGAATCACACATTTTCAGCAGGGATGCTATTGCCCATCAGCATGGGGATGGCATAATATTAGATAGTTCAGTGATTTGTGGATCTCCAAAAGACCACAGTGTAGATATCACATGCAGTGTACTTTTATATTTAAAAATTCATGGATGGAGCCTTCCCTTGTGGCACATTGGGTTAAAGCACAGCACTGTGAAGCTCTCTGCAGCCATTGTAGTACTAGTTCAATTCCCGGCCAGGGAGGTGATCCATATGGCGTGCAGAACTCTCCTGACCCACCTGCTGCTCCCCTCAGCAGTGTACTTCAGTACATCTGCCTGTTCTTCTCCCCACTCTGCCTCTGGTGAATCCTCTCACCCACTGATCTCTTGCCTGTACCCCAGTTCTGTATGCATAAATAAATTTTTAAAAAATAATTTATGGGCCCTCCCTGGTGGCGCAGCGGGTTAAAGCACAGCACAAAGAAGCTTAAGCCTCTTCCGCATGAGTTCGATCCCTGCCTGCCCCGGAGGAGATCCACATGGCGAGGCAGACCTCTCCTGACCCGCCCGCTGCTCCCCTCAGCAGTGTACTTCATCGATCTGCCTGTTCTGTACCCCACTCTGTCTCTGGTGAATCCTCTCACCCTCCGCATCTCTGGCCTGTACCCCAGTTCTGTATGAATAAATAAATAAATCTTTTTAAAAAAATAATAATTTATGGATGGAGATTAAGGGGGGTGGAGAGTATCTGCTGAAGAGATAATGGAAAAACTACAAATTTTGAGAAAGGGTATAAAACACAATCATTTAGAGTTTGAAACCCAAAAATTGATTTATCTAATATTAAATGACCAAGTAAAAGGCAAAACATAGCTGAACAGATAAAATTGTAATTAAAATAGTAATGGTGCAGTACAGAATTTCCCTCGGTAGCTTTTTTTTTTCTTTTAAAGATTTAGTTATATATATGCATACAGAGCTGGGGTACAGGCCAAAGGTGCAGGGTCAGTGAGAGGATTCACTAGAAACCGAGTAGGGCACAGAACAGGCTGACCTACAGTGCTAAGGAGAAGAGCTGGCGTATCAGGAGAGGTCAGCTGTGCAATGTGGGTGACCTCCGGGGCAGGAGGTCAAATGGCTTTAGGTTCTCAGTGCTGTGCTTTAACCCACTTTAACGCCAGTAGGGAGTCTCTTGCTAGACTAGCCCTCTTTAAACCTATTAAAAAAAAAAAAAAACTTTAAGAAGATAGTAAGTTACTATATGAATTTTAGAATGCATAACTAGTAGCCATTTAGCATGATTTAATTTTGCACAGCTATTGAACTAGGGAAGTTTCATTGTTACTCTGTAGTTTTTAATGGTGCTATTTTAATATCAGGAAACTAAAAATAGGTACAGTTTTGAAAATTTCAAATATGTCATCACTACTTATTTTTAGTTTAGAAATTAATAGAGGGTAAAATATATTAGCACAATTACAAGATTTTAATGTTTTGTGTTTTAGTTAATGTATTTAATTCCAATGTTAAATTGAATAGGGTATTTGAGAATTATTAGTAAAATGTTTTCTAATTTAAATCAGCAATAATAGTGTAGCTCTTCAAACCAGTATTGGGCATAAAAAGCATTGAGAAGTAGAAGGTGATTTTTATTGTGTATTTATTTTAACTTTTTTAACTTAATTTTAAAGTTAAAATGACAAAATTTGTGATTTTTGATAGCCATATCCCTCCATACATGTTTTTATTCAAGTTGTATGTTAGCGAGAAAATAATTGAAAGTAATAAAATTAACAAATATTATAAACAAACTAAACAATCAAACTAAATTCAACTATATCCAAGCATTGTAAGTACATTTCAGTTAAAATGAAATATAAAAACCAATGACTGCATATAGAGGCATTTTAGAAAGTTACTGTAAAATAAGCTTTTGCTAGACTAGTCTTCTTTAATTTAAACCTATTATATACCAAAAAAAAAAAAAAAACTTTAAGAAGTTAGTGAGTTACTATATGACTTTTAGAATGCATAACTAGTAGCCATTTAACATAATTTAATTTTGCACAGCTATTAAACTAGGAAAGTTTCATTGTTACTCAAAGTATTTAATTGCATTCACAATAATACATGCAAATATATAAGGCAATTTTCAAGTGTTTTTGCCAAAACACATCCATCACCAAAGCACCCATAGTTTTCCACCATAGTCTCTGGATATTTTTTAAAAGGGTAATCTCAAACTGTGCCATTTTTTATAAGAAATAAATAAATAAATAAAGCAAGCAGAACATCCTATAAAGACTAGACAAAGACTAGAAATTGTTCATTATTATGCATAAAGAAACTTATTTTCTTAAAAACAGATGAAGATTATTTTATTGAAAAATAGATGAGGGTAAAGATTTAGTCACATTTCAAAAAATATATATTAATGGGAAACTACCAATTTGAGACAGAAATACATAGCAAAATCATACAAATATGTATATATATCTTTGTAGAGGAGTGTTTATATATACACATATTCATTTATTAACATGTAAGTCAGTTGCTGGATAAGAAATCATATTCTAGGCTTTATGGTAGTTATTGCAAGGAGAGTCTTTGAACACAGCAAAATTTTCTGAGAAAATGATACCTCACTGTGATTTAGATATGAACTTCATCTTAAAATAATTAGGAACTGAATATATGATGTACTTTTAAGATAAGACCATATGTCATTTCAAAGAAATTAATAGAAACAGTTGTTCAGGAAAAAGCAGAGTAATAGAGGTAATTTCAAGAAGAAGCAGACTATAGCTGGTTAGACTAATGTAGGGATATAAATAACATCAGAAGTTATACCAAAATTTTCTGAGGATCACATGTAAGCTAAGTGATCTAACATGTCAACAACAGCTCATCTTAGAGGAAGAGCCTGGAGATAACTATTGAACATGTACCTGAATGGCATCAAAGTTAAAATAAACTATCTGGAGGTAAAGCGGTATTTCTCAATGCCACCCTCAAAGTGACATTATGGATTTTCAAATATGATCATAAAATTTGAATTTGTGTTCCCTATAATATTTTAAAATCTGAAGCCATAATTCCTTAGAAATAATCCCAAATCACTTACTATTTTGTGCAATTATCTTTCTTAAATGCATTCAGAATAAAAATCAATAGAACCTGGAGGAATTCTGAAAATATTACTGAGAAGTGGTTTCTGTGGGTGCATTAGGTATGATTCCGTGTCACATGCAGAATTATCTCAAACAATACCATAATGTGGTCAACATCCAAGATTAAATCTGTGATGGGGAAATATTGCATTGCTAATTGCCCTGTGCACCATAATTCCCAAATCTAAAAATCAGTCTGACATAGCAATTCATTTAAAGGCTTCCAAGTATAAAGGTTGGTGATTCAGGTCCACTAACATTTCAATGAGAACAGAAAAAAAAATAATAATAATTCTCAGACTACATGTTTATACTTTAGCAATAGGAGATGTACATTGTTTAATAAATAGCATAAATATTGTTGAATAGCATACTGAGTATTTCCATCAGGACTTCATTGTTTATAGGTTTCTTATAGTTTTCTCTATAAGTATGTACTTAATCAAATCTACTATACTGATTTTGTAATTACTTTTTCTTTGTTTCTATAACCAGTCTTTAAAATAGTAATCAGTTTATTAATTAACATTCTAATCCTCAATTTGTTGAAGCTTATATGTATTAATTTTGATAAACACCAAGAAAGTTTAAATATGCTGATCCATTTAGTTCTTACCATAGATATGAATGCAACACAAGTCATACACTCTGTGGTGTGGACCTGTAATTGTACAGCTCTAAAGTATGAAATATTCATGTCCAAATACGCCAAATAAGGTATAGAAGCAACTGTAATTACAAACTATAAATTGAATTTTTCATCATCCTACTTTAAATTCTTTCTAGAACATACTGGATAGTAAACTATTTATGTTCTCTTAATTTTCATATTTTCCAGGGGAGAAATGACCTCATTGTTAGGTTAACCATATAATTTGGTTGAGTGAATTGGACCACCTCAAATGAAATAATGTGTTATTCACATTTATTACTGGAACATTCAGCATATACCAGGATTTTCCTGGGAAAACAGAAATGTATGGTCAGTTACCTTACTTGTATCTCAGAGCAAACAGATTTGTTAATTTATGCAGCAGGAAAGACACTTAAGAAAACTGTGAAGGAATATCCAGTGTCTCTGGAACAATTCTGGGTACATGGACTGGCACAAAAGTAACCTCATAATCAGAATTAGTTAACATGGTTCCACAGCACTCTTCTACTGAAGATGAAGCTGTCATAGCAAAGCAGCTAGACACAACTTCAACCTGTACAGAAACCCCCTACAGCTGCTCTTGAAGTTCTTAGTTGCTACCATTGCCATCAGCACCAAAGATAATACCTCTCCACCTCTCCCCTCATGTTCCTAGGTGTGTTTTCAAATTTCAGGTACCAATGTCTAGTTGGTCTTGCCAAGCCTAGCTGAAGCCACCATGAGAGCTGGATAAATGGGCATCTGTATTTTACCAAATATAATAGTACATGTGGCCCAAATTTTTCCAGAAACAAAGCAAAAACAACCAGAAAACAGCAATGATTTGTTAGAGTCAATAACATAACTAGTGGTACAAAGAAAGATAAAAATCAGTCTTTGGCAAAGGACAAAGGAAGAAAAGCAATTCAATCTCTTTAATACTTTGCCATAGCCTGAAAAGATTAAGAAAAATAAATCGTATTTTTTATACAATTTTAAATAATTTTAAACAATTTTAAATTGAATAACATGAATGGACTAACCTTACTGGGTCTTTAAATTTCCATGATGTCTTTTTTACTTTTATATTCACAATCATAATCTCAGTATCTGCTTTCTCTTTGAAAAGTAACAATGCATCCCTTCATTAGTATCTTATTACATTTATTGTTTATTAGCCAGATGCACAGTACCATACTAACTCTTATGGGGTGCACACATGTAGTTTACAAAGTAATTTTCTAGATTAAAAACAAAGAAGAATTTCATGAATGGATGAAACATCCAAGCGCACATAATGCATAGAATACCTGAAACCCATAGTCTGCCTAAATAATTAATAGATTTTATCACTTTCCTAAGTCCTTACTTTGTAAATGAATCCTGTTGCTAAACCTTCTAACAATTGTGATCTATTCTATTCAGTATATCACTAATTCACATGCTAGCTTATTTGCTATTAGAATGAACACCAGAGTAGGTAGGTACTCAATACTCTGCTGGGTGACAAATATTTAAAAAATAATAATATCTGATCTGTTTTTCCAAAGAATGTTATACTTCATTGAAGAATTGATTACTCAAACACATTTTAAAAATATACATTACAGTTGTTATTCTACAGTATACACTAAAGTGAAAAAGAGTGGGATAAATAGATGTCTTTGTTTGCAAAGTATTCATAGGAATCATTTTAAGTTAAGATAACATCTGAAGATTTTAAAAGGAATGGAGGCAAATAAGTTATTCAAGAAAAGATTAGAAATTGAAATGAATTGTTCATCCAAATGGGTAACCATTGCTTTCATTTTAAAGATACTGAACTGAGTGGAACTTTTCTAAAGGATAATAAATGACTTTGGCAGCGATTTAGATAAACAGTAAATGGGATCTACTGCTGGTGGAGAATAATTTGGTGAAAATTTTTGAGTAGCAAATTGGTCAGTTTGTATCAGAAGTCTTACTATTTTTCCAAGACTTTGACCTGGCAACTCTACTTCTAGGATTACATAAGGAGATACCAGTATTTGTAGTGATTTATGTGCATAACTGTTGCTTGGAGCATTACTTATGATAGCAAAAATATCCATTTGTGTGAAAATAGTTCAATGAATTAGCTTATTGTATACAAAGGAATTCCATTTCTTTTTTCTTTTTTTAAAAAGATTTATTTATTGGTGCATACAGAACTGGGTACAGGCCAGAGACTCAGTGGTGGTGAAAGACTTCACCAGAGACAGAGTGGGGAGCAGAACAGGCAGATCCAGGAAGCACACTGCTGAGGGGAGCAGCGGGCGGGTCAGGAGAGGTCTGCCACGCCATGTGGTCACCTCCGGGGCAGGCGGGAATCGAACTCATGCGGAAGTGGTTTCAGCTTCTTAGTGCAGTGCTTTAACCCGCTGTGCCACCAGGGAGGGCCGGAATTCCATTTCTAATATAACATTATAGCAGGGTCTTAACTTTTCTTGTATAATATTAAATGGCAAAGTGTATTAAAATATAAATGTTAGTACTAATTTCTGGATGTTGGAATTCTGGAGGTTCCTTATTTATTGGCTATTGTTTCCATGTTTTCCAAGACTTATATAAATATGTATTTCTCTATACTATAAGTATAATATGTACTTTATAGGAAATCAACACATACAGGACAAAGCAACTCTTAGTGGTTATCAGCAAGTTTTTATATGAAACTTAAAAAGTAGAATAAGTTATTGATGGTATAATTAAGCACCAATTAATATGCATTGTACAATAATATGCCTTCTTTGCTTTGTTGAATGATGAAAGTATAACATAGTATGGAGTGGGTGGTATATTGTATGGTATGGCATATGCATAAGAGTAATAACTTTTTTCAGGCAAAATGTTAGTTACCTAATTTGTATTAAATAAATAAATACAGACATTTGAGGTTCCTCACATATGAATTTTGAATTTTTGATCAGTATCTTCTCCACTAAGTCCAATTAGACAAGTGAAACCTTATGAGTTAAACTTCCATTCCAAAATAACCAAACCTATCCCATAAAGGAATCCTGTATAAATTTAAAAACAATATGCAAAAAAGAAAAATGATACTTCAAGACACAAGTGAAGAGGCAAAAATATTTTGGTGTGTTCCAATTAGTATACTTTTATGTAGTGATAAAACTAACTACATTTTTAAAAACAATGTATAGACCAGAGGTGTGGGGGGTGAGAGGATTCACCAGAGACAGAGAGGGGAGCAGAATAGGCATACAGGTCAAAATGCATTGCTGAAGGGTGCAGTGGGTGAGACAGGAGAAGTCTGCTGCATCATGTGGGTCAACTCCCTGGTTGGGATGAAACTTGTGTTTCAGTGGCTACGGATAGCTTCAGAATGCTGAGATTTAGCCACTTGCACAACAGGGAGCCCCCTCAATGGATATTATTTAACCGGGTAGATTATTAACTGTTCCTGAATTTCAATTTCCATATCAGTAAAATACAATAATATAAAAATCATTATGAGCCAATCAATGGCCAGTAGTTCCTTCTGAAATTAAAAGTAGTATGGATGAGAAGATTAAAGACAGATTTCTTAGTTGTTATATAAATAATAGTATTTCTATAAGTAAAAACCCTAATCAGATAAGTTTATTTTTTATTAAACAAAGCATAAAAAAAGCACCTCCCACTGCATACTCTTATTCCCAACCCCCATCTTCCTCTCTATCACCACACTTCTGTTATCAAAGTGCAATTTATAGGTTTTTGATTTCATTGTGTTTAGTCATTTCCTCTAGTTGGTTTCTTTATAGTCTACATATAAGTGAGATTGTCTGATAAATAATAATAATTTAAATGTTTTGGAGAGGATCAAATAGAGTGAAAGAAAATTAATATTTGTTATAAATCTCCCCTTTTATCTGAAAATGTACAGAAAGGAAAAACATCTGAAAAGTTGAACACATTTGTGAAAACAAAATAGATGATTAATTGATAATTCCTTTCCTATCTGAAAGATTTTATGATGTATACTTCTAACTTTTGTCACTTGAAAGATGAACCTGTTTGAGAAACAATAAGAAAATATGAACATTTAATGACACAATTGAAATAGGTCTGGCCACAGCCTAGAAATAAAACTACAGCCCTGAGCAAATATTATCAATTCTCATCATCATCTGGAGTGTCCTTTATCTCTGGCTCCTGAGATCATCTGTTATGAGAGGCAAAGCAATTGAAGTACTTCACTTGAGCTCAAATAGATATAGTAGGCTCCTTTTATGAAGAGTTCATGCTAAGAAATGTTCCCCTAAGGCATTAAAAATGTTTAGTTCACATGCACCTTCCCATATATTTTTATTTCCTACCAAGAAATTTATAGTTATGGTTGACTAGTTATCACTTGGAAGGGTGGGTGAGCATATCCACACTGCTTTATTTCTTTGAAATATATCTTTTATGAAGACAATTATTTAATTAGAATATTGTTAGCTTATTAGTAGGGATGTACCTTCAATAAAATTATGTGTACATCTATTCCTTACTTGCAATTTTGCAGTGATATATACACATAGGTGATATAAGCTTAATATTTTCACCTGAGATTTGGTTGCTCACTGAGAGATCACCACATTTTTTCTTAGAATGTAAAGATAATAAACTATTTGTGGAGGAGAGAACTTGAAAAATTGATAATGTAAATAGGAAAATCCTGGTGTGATTGGTTGGTGCTTTGAGAAGAAAGGATGAATCAAGAGAAAAATATAATTGAATAGGCTGGCATGGGGAATGAACTGTGAAGATCAACTGTTTGTTACCTCAGTTCTGTTTTCCAAAATTCAACTTAAATATGTTTTTTGCATCTTTCATATAAAGTATTCATTCAGCAAGTTGAATTAACAAGTAACCAAGTAAATTGAATAGTGTGATTTTAGATGACTGCCATTAAAGGAGTTCTCCCTAAATAGTCAGCATTTTTCTGTCTTTTTTTCTTAGTCTTGCCTTTCCCTATCAATCACTACCACTGCATGAAGCTGCCCTCTTTTCTGAGGCTCCTGTGGTCATTAAGTATTCTGACTTGAGTCCTGCTATAGGAAAACAGAAATATACTTTCTTTCAGTTTAACCCCTCCTCCACATCTGCAATTCTCCAATGCATAGCAGTTTTTGTTGTTGTTGTTGTTTTTTTGTTTTGTTTTGTTTTGTTTTGGTGAAATGGTTTCAAATTGATGAAGCTCTTTTCCTTCCCTACATGTGGTAATGGGTTAAATTAAATAAGAACAGAATTGCTTTGGAAGTGTAATAGGTTTTCTGAATAAGATCTCTTCTCTCTTTATACTTGCCTAAAGTCCACTACATCCAGTGAACTGAAATATGATATATTTCACTCTTCAGACTGCCCAAAATGCACCATTTTTTAAAAATACTTTAGTTTAGTGGATATGTAACAACTGTCCAACCTGTGGAAGGTCTAATTGAAAGAGAAAATTATACAAGGATACTGTCTTCAGTTTTTCTGAAAAAAAAAAAAAAAGCACCATTTTTTTTCATTTCTTGTATATCCCAAATCCTAAAATGACGAGCACTTTTTAATGTATTTATAGAAAGGTTGTGAACTCTGATATTAAAAATCAGCAAAACAGCCTTTTGAGAAGTAGCATTCTCACATTCTTTCTCTTTGCTGATATTTTAGAAACTGATTTTTATAGCCTCAGACTTTCAAGAAATAGGCTGTTTCCTCTCTGGGTACAGCCAGTTTGCTGTGCTGCAGAAGAAGCAGTGACCCTTGTCTGCATAAGCATGTGGAGAAATTGCCAGATACCTGCTGATAACGTTTCACACCAAGACTTTAAGGCCGGGGATTTCTGTCTCTCCCTTTCCAAATGCAACTGGTTATTTACTTGTATGCATTTTAAACTTATCTGAACCGATGCGGAAACTTGTGTGTGTGTGTGTGTGTGCGCACACATACACACGCGTGCACGCGCGCGCGAGCGTCTGACAGTGAGTTTTTAAGAGCACTCACGAGTCATATTGGGATTTTCCCCAGCCCCCTCCAACCTTTTCTGGTTCTCAGAGAAAGCTTTCTGTCTGGCATCTGAGACGCCAGCGTGCATTTTGTTTTAACCCTGCAGACTTAAATAACACTCAAGAAATATTATCAGAGAAACCTAACTCTCAGTGACCAAATTGACTAAGATTCTATACCGTTTTAAAAAGAAAAGCATGTGTCTAAATTGTATACCCTGCAACAACAACAACAACAATAGCAAGAAGCATACCCAATTATGGTATCGTATAAAATATATGTCATGAATATATGTTCCAAATAGCCACTTTAATTTAAAAAAAAGGTCTCGGTGACACCAAATTGCATATAACACTGTACTGCAGACAGGAAAGAAAAGCATTTAAAGCATCGATGAAAATGGCGTGCAATATAATTACCTCAAATTGCTGTTCGCTTGACACCCTGACACTAATTTTATTCAAGCCATTGGGAAATAAATGTTTTAAAAGCATTCCTTTCCAAACGCTGAAGCTAGTGGGGCAGTAAGGTCGTCAAGGAAAAGAAAGGGTAAAGTTTCCATCACGCAAAAAGGAATTAAATAATCCATTTAAAATAAGCTCTTTGTGGCTCGACGATCTTTAATACCCACATTTTTAACGCTTGCCCTGTATGTGGATTGATTTTTTTTTTCCTTCAGCATTCCCTCACCAGATGGATTTTTGCTACTGCAGATCAGCAGAGGGTGTCAGATCTTTCAGAGTGCACCAGGCTGGAACGAGCAGAGCTTCTTAGCAACTCTTTTCTCTCCCCCCCCCCATTCTCGCGCTCTCTCCCTCCCTCAGAAAACTCGCCCCCCATCCTCCGCCCCCTCCACGTAATTCCGAAAGAGCAGAAGAAAGAGAAGGAGAACAAGAAAAGAGCTTGTAAGCGAGAGCCGGAGCCCAGGGGAAAAAAAAGAAAAAGAAAAAGGCTGAAGAGGACCGAAGGGGAGGAAGGAAAAAGGATGGACAGCCACAAAATGCAGCGATTGCGGAAATTCTCCAGCGCCATTGGCATGGCAGCGTGAGTGTTTCGGTCCGGCTTGATTTCAGCACCGGGGGTGCTGGACAGCACCTCGGGGGGACTTCTGGGCAACCCTCCGCCACAGGGAGAACTCCATCAGTCGCCTCCACAGGAGAAGCCGCGGAAACCCCTGCTTTGTATCAGAGAGGCAAGGTCAGTCCGACGCACAGCCATGCACAGGCAGTGCGCCCGTACTACGCTGCAACCCCCCTGCTTGTTTCTCTAACATGCACTTGCTTCTAATAACTAGCATTGTTTCCTTCCTCATTAGTGAGGACCACTAGACAAAATTCTGTAAGGGTGTGTTTTTTTTATTTATATGTATGTATTTGACTTCTTTTTGGTTATTTTTAAAGGGTTGAGAGGGAGTGGGGCTCTTTTTTTTCTACTTTTTTTTTTTCTTTCTTTCTTTCTTTTTTTTTTTTTTTTTTTTTTTTTTTTTTTTTTTTGCTTGCCTTGCACTACGTGCCTGGATAGTTTGTGGATATAATTATTGACTGGCGCCTGGGTTGTTGCAGTGCGGGGGGGTTAGGGAGGAAGGAATCCACCCCCACCCCCCCAAACCCTTTTCTTCTCCTTTCTTGGGTTCGGACATTGGAGCACTAAATGAACTTGAATTGTGTCTGTGGCGAGCAGGATGGTCGCTGTTACTTTGTGATGAGATCGGGGATGAATTGCTCGCTTTAAAAATGCTGCTTTGGATTCTGTTGCTGGAGACGTCTCTTTGTTTTGCCGCTGGAAACGTTACAGGGGACGTTTGCAAAGAGAAGATCTGTTCCTGCAATGAGATAGAAGGGGACCTACACGTAGACTGTGAAAAAAAGGGCTTTACAAGTCTGCAGCGTTTCACAGCCCCGACTTCCCAGTTCTACCATCTATTTCTGCATGGCAATTCCCTCACTCGACTTTTCCCTAATGAGTTCGCTAACTTTTATAATGCTGTTAGTTTGCACATGGAAAACAATGGCTTGCATGAAATCGTTCCCGGGGCTTTTCTGGGGCTGCAGCTGGTGAAAAGGCTGCACATCAACAACAACAAGATAAAGTCTTTTCGAAAGCAGACTTTTCTGGGGCTGGATGATCTGGAATACCTTCAGGCTGATTTTAATTTATTACGGGATATAGACCCAGGAGCCTTCCAGGACTTGAACAAGCTGGAGGTTCTCATTTTAAATGACAATCTGATCAGCACCCTACCTGCCAACGTGTTCCAGTATGTGCCCATCACCCACCTCGACCTCCGCGGAAACAGGCTGAAAACGCTGCCCTATGAGGAGGTCTTAGAGCAAATCCCTGGCATTGCTGAAATCCTGCTAGAGGATAACCCATGGGACTGCACCTGTGATCTGCTGTCCCTGAAAGAGTGGCTTGAAAACATTCCCAAAAATGCACTGATCGGCCGAGTGGTCTGCGAAGCCCCCACTAGACTGCAGGGCAAAGACCTCAATGAAACCACGGAGCAAGACTTGTGTCCTTTGAAAAATAGAGTTGATTCTAGTCTCCCAGCGCCCCCTGCTCAAGAAGAGACCTTCGCTCCTGGGCCCCTGCCAACTCCTTTCAAGACAAATGGGCAAGAGGATCATGCCACCCCAGGGTCTGCTCCAAATGGAGGTACAAAAATCCCAGGCAATTGGCAGATCAAAATCAGACCCACAGCAGCGATAGCCACAGGCAACGCCAGAAACAAACCCGCAGCCAATGGTTTACCCTGCCCTGGGGGCTGCAGCTGCGACCACATCCCAGGGTCAGGTCTAAAGATGAACTGCAACAACCGGAACGTGAGCAGCTTGGCTGATTTAAAGCCCAAGCTTTCCAACGTGCAGGAGCTTTTCCTGAGAGATAACAAGATTCACAGCATCCGAAAATCACACTTTGTGGATTACAAGAATCTCATTCTTTTGGATCTTGGCAACAATAATATCGCCACTGTAGAGAACAACACTTTTAAGAACCTTTTGGAACTCCGGTGGCTGTATATGGATAGCAACTACCTGGACACGCTGTCCCGGGAGAAATTCATGGGGCTGCAAAACCTCGAGTATCTGAATGTGGAGTATAACGCGATCCAGCTCATTCTTCCTGGCACCTTCAATGCTATGCCCAAACTGAGGATCCTCATTCTCAACAACAACTTGCTGAGGTCCCTACCAGTGGATGTGTTCGCTGGGGTCTCGCTCTCTAAGCTTAGCCTGCACAACAATTACTTCATGTACCTCCCGGTGGCAGGGGTGCTAGACCAATTAACCTCCATCATCCAAATAGACTTGCACGGAAACCCTTGGGAGTGCTCCTGCACCATTGTGCCTTTTAAGCAATGGGCAGAGCGCCTGGGTTCCGAAGTGCTGATGAGCGACCTTAAGTGTGAGACGCCAGTGAACTTCTTTAGGAAGGATTTCATGCTCCTCTCTAATGACGAGATCTGCCCCCAGCTGTACGCGAGAATCTCGCCCACGTTAACTTCTCACAGTAAAAACAGCACTGGGTTGGCGGAGACTGGGACGCACTCCAACTCCTACCTAGACACCAGCAGGGTGTCCATCTCAGTGTTGGTCCCGGGACTACTGCTGGTGTTTGTCACCTCCGCCTTCACTGTAGTGGGCATGCTTGTGTTTATCCTGAGGAATAGAAAGCGGTCTAAGCGAAGGGACGCCAACTCCTCAGCGTCCGAAATTAATTCCCTGCAGACTGTCTGTGACTCTTCCTACTGGCACAATGGGCCTTACAACGCAGATGGGGCGCACAGAGTGTATGATTGTGGCTCCCACTCACTCTCAGACTAAGACCTCAACCTGGGTAGAGCCGGGGCGCCGTGAGGCGGTCTCCCCCACTTCCCACCCCTGCCGGCACTCCGGGGATTGAGGAGCTGAAATCCAAGTCCGCACACCCCCAGGCTTGATGGACCTAAGTAAATACATCATTATGAACTCGCTCATCTGAGAGGTCTGACCCCTTAGCTCCCTTCTGGAAACAAAGAGCGAACTGTGGCGAGCTGGGAGAGTGCTGCCAGCTCGCTCCTTGCTGAGAGCCCCTTTGACACAGCCCAGCAGGGGCCCTGCTCCAAGAACTGACTGTGCGCTTGCTCTCAGCTGCAGGGCTGGTGGGGATGGCGGCCAAGGTCCTATACTTATATACATATACCTACATCTATATAGAGAGATAGCTATCTATTTTTCCCCTGTGGATTAGCCCCGCGAGGAGGGGGGCGTGATGGCTCCCTGTTGGCTGCGCAGGGATGGGCAGTTGCACGAAGGCATGAATGTATTGTAAATAAATAACTTTGACTTCAGACAAAAAAAAAAAAGTGCTGCATGGCTCGCATGGATTCCACGCGCTCCAGGGACGCTGCCCTCCCCCGCGACTGGAGAAGGCGTCAAGTTCACAGCACCCACCCTCTTACCTGATAAGTCCCATCGTATCAAACTTTCTATAAACAAAATACAGTATAATCAGAAAGTGCCATTTCGCCATTATTTGTGATCGGTAGGCAGTTCAGAGAGTACTTTTACTGTGAAAAATATGTAAAGATTTTATTTAAGATATTTGCATGACTAATCATCAGTCCCTTTTATGAGTTAAAATGTATTTTGTTGAGCGAAGTTTTTATGGGTTGTTTTGGGTTCTTTTATTTTGATGGTGATGTCTTATTTTATTTTAAGGGGGAATATTTTTCTATACATATCCAATAATGCCTTCCATCTGAATGTAAAATAAGTACCCATGATTTCTATTATAGTATCAGTGTAATTATTAAAGAAAAAAGATTTTGAGGCAGTTAAGCATGACCAATTAATGTCACTCTAGTGCTTAGGCTGCGATCCTATGGTAGCAATTCTGTGCTGGTGTAAATCTTACTTATAAAGTAGGAAAAAAAAAAAAAGAACCGAGGAAGCACGTGAAACTTACTAATTCTATTCGAGGATTTTATAATGGCATATTTTTCCAGTATTAAAGTGAAAATGTTTTCAACTCTGGGTCCTTACATTTTTCCAGCTTTTTATTTGCAACTAGTAAATTGGATTTGCGGTGGAAGGGACCGGGAAGGAGGATGGTTGGGGGTGGATCCCTTCTTGAGCTACATTAAGGCTCTTTCTTTAATCGCCTTACACCTTAGCTTCGTATCCTTTACATAGCCTCGCTCCCCCATCAGCCCCTCCCTTAGAGCTTCCCTTGACGTTAAGGTACTGTCTTTCTTGCAACATTCCCTCCGCCCACTCCTTTCCCCCTCTTAATGCGGCAGTGAATCCCTCTATTAATACTGGAAACCCCTCGCTGCTGCTTCTGCTGCTGCTGCATACTCTGCAGATATATTAAGGATTTTAGTAGAGATTTGATTTAATTGACTGCCTAGATCGGTCTCATTAAACAGAGTGGAGATTTCATTGGTCAGCACTCTTCGATGAAAGACAACCCTAATGGCTCGCATTTGAGATGCTGCTGGCATTTTGAATTCAACATCTGCTGAAAACGGTAAAACTAATTAGTGGCCACCCACCCTCCCCGCCCCAGCAACTGCATATTGAAATTTGTTAAAGTACTCATCTTTATGGAAATCAATCACTATCTTAAAGAAGTGTTTCTAGCCCTTCATCCGGATGTCTGGTTGTAACCCAGTAATTAACAAGAAAAGCATTGTTCTATTTGAATTTTATGAGCCAACCTAACTGGCCCCAATCATATTCCTCTGGGATTTCCAAGTAATCTATTTTATCAGCAGTTATGGAACAAAAAAGCAAGCTAAACAAGCTCGTGGAGTCTGCATTCCACCATATATCCACCTTTAGGATATGTTAAAAGTGTTGAAAGGATGCAGATAGACCACAATTAAATATATGAGATTGTAAATCAGATAATGAAAGTCCACAGAGCAGTTGTAAGAAGATTTGCCTTCTAGAATTCATATTCTTAAAAGAGTAAATTCCCAGAACACTGATGTTCTGGAGTATGTATTATTTATTTTAACGCTTTTTAAATAAAAAATTTATTATAAACCATGACTATTCCTAAGGCCATTCATCATTTTATCTTTTGATTCTTTGTTCGTGGGCTGTACTTCCTAGTGGAAAACTTGAAACCTTCAATCCTATGACAGATATTATGGGTCATTATTTATTTATAAATTTTTCATAAATAATTTAAGTCTTTGTGGAAGAACGACTGGGTTCCTGGTAAAATGTCAACAGATTCATTTGTAATGGAAAAGGGGGAGGGGAAGAGTCACATATTCATTCAATAATACTGTGACTTTAGAGAGAAAAGTATTGATGGCATGATGATGCCATGTCTCTGGTAGAAAGTGTCACCTAATAAATCTAGTGAAACATGATAGGAATTTTCAAAACGGATCCATGATTAGTCTAAGAGAGGAAGTTAGAACTTTTGGAAAGAGTATGCACTGGAGCAAGAAAAAATCTTCATATTAATAGGAAAGCGACTGAAGCACAGGAGTTAAGGTCAAAGGACTACACTTTATTTGTAAAACATTAGCTTCAATTGTTGTTGAATGGCCATGGTATGCTAGGCATGTGCTAAACAATTTATGTAAGTATTTAATTCAATACCTCCAGCTATAAAATAATTTAATAGGCCATTACTATTCCCATTGTACTAATGAGAAATTTCAAACTTTAGCAGAGAAAGTTTAAATATCTGATAAATATGGAGGGGAATTTAAACCCAATTACCCTAATATTCTAAAACATCAACCAATTGAGCAGATTAGACATATTTACCTTAAATTTTCTTAAAGAAGGCTATCCATTTTTGAAATATGTAGCTGTAAAAAATAAAATAACCAAAAGAGGACATAGTTTGTATCTTCTTAATTGATGTATCGTCAGCTCTTAATATTTCCAGTAAAAGAAAAACAATAAAATTATTTTACATTTAGTGTGTTCTCCAAAAGTGTATAAGAAGACTTAGCATTTAAGAAAAACTATGAATGTGCTATATGAATCTATAAATATGAAAATTCAAATAATTAAATCTTAACTATACATTGATTCTAAATATTAGGGTCATGGAATATTTTAATATATACTATATGTTATAAATCCATGTAGACTAAACAATCATTTCACTAAAAAAAAATATACGACATTTATTGATTTTTGATAAAGTATCACGATTATGTAAATATATACTATGTGCCTATACTTAAATAAACATATAAACATATATATATATATATATTAGTTTGGTATAAAGCTAATATATATTAGCTTTGCCTTAAAATTTAGTTTGCAGTCTCATCATGAAACTTTAATTGAGAAATACTAAGCTTCTTTTTATGTTTTTCCCTTTACATAAAGTATACATACAAAGATTGCCATGTAGGTTAGTTGGGGTATCTTGTTTTGGGGTAAGTTACCCTTTAATTCATTAAAAAGAGAGTTTAGTTATGTGAGGTGAAAAAGTGGAAAAAAGAAGATAATGTGTTTAGTTCCAATGCTTTAAACATACTAGTAGCTTCTGTGTTTGCTGCTGTAACTAAGAATATCCTAGAATTTAAATTGTTGCCATAGAAAATTATTGTTTAACAATTTTTACATGTTTACACAAAAGAGCGATAGAATAGTTGAATTTTTACATAACAGGATTATTTTCCTTGATAAAATTTATATCAGGTATAATAAGAATTCTGAGGCCTTTTAATAAATGTTTAAAATTATATTGGTAATGTTAAGGACAGTTTGTTAATTTAGCTTTTTCCAGTTTGTTAATAAATGTTATTTGATGTGTACACAGAGATGGTGAATTTGGAAGGGTGACCAGGGATGTGTGTTCTTTTACTGTGTTGGCAAAATATTAAGTAGAGTGATTTCCAATTCAGTTCTTTTGCTAGGTAATTTAGAAATATATATATTTTTAATTTGTGTGCTTATTTGAAGTTTTAATTTTAGCATATATATATCTTTTGGTTTATTTCTTATTTCTGTGTATTCCAAATGGAACACTTTTTTTTTTGACTTTTAAAAAGGTGAACTCTGTTTTACATCAACAGATACAGTAAATGCATATTCAATATTTTTTTTAATTTTTTTTGAAAGATTTATTTATTTATTCATACAGAACTGGGGTACAGGCCAGAGATGCGGAGGGTGAGAGGATTCACCAGAGACAGAGTGGGAAGCAGAACAGGCTGACTGACGAAGTACACTGCTGAGGGGAGCAGCGGGTGGGTCAGGAGAGGTCTGCCACGCCATGTGGTCACCTCCGGGGCAGGCGGGGATCGAACTCATGCGGAAGTGGCTTTAGTTTCTCAGTGCAGTGCTTTAACCCGCTGCGCCACCAGGGAGGGCCCGCATATTCAATATTTTTAACTTGTATTAGTTGCTTCAATGTGACCCTGAACCTTTAAAAAAAAAAAAGACAAATCAAATAAGTTTTTTTATAATCCCTTGGCATTTTCATTCATCTATAAGGTCACCAAAATTATATTATAAAACGTAATAGGCAGGTTTCACAAAACTTCTTCATATTAACATTTAAATGTCACTAAATGATTCCATGAAAGTATATATTACAAACAGACCATTCTGACACCTGAACACAATTAACTGCTGTGATTGGTTAGAATGTGGTTGGATTACAAAAAATTGAATAGTTAAGATAATAATTCATGAACTGCTTTAAACAGTAACTTTATAAAGGAGCAGACTACTAAAGCAAACTTCACTTGTTGCATCTAGTATGACTCTTCAGCCTTGGTGGACTGGCAATTTCAGTATTTTGGCAGGAACCTCAATTATCAAAGGATTACACTTCTTCCATTTATTTGGTAAATAGATACTGCATGCATACATAAAATATAATTCTATTTCTTACTTGAAATTTGCACACACCTTACCTAACAGTTGGAGGGATGAGTTAGACATTAAAATTTCAATTGACAAATTTAACTGAGCACTTGTTACAGAAAAGATATTATAGCTCTCTAGGATAAAGAAAATAAAGCAGCTCCAATTTCAAGAATTTTATGACTAATTAGGATGAAATATATACAGTCTTGACAATTATGGAAGGCTTACACACACATGATGCTTTTAAGGGATGCCACTAAAATTTGTGTATTACTTTATTATACATAACTTACTTTTCTGGATATTTGCAAGAGTGCAATCATATCAGTTTTTTTTAAGCTATTATGCAAATATTTGAAAATATTAAGATAATATTTGAAAATAAAAGGGAGACTTAACTTCTTTGTTAGTTTTGTTTTCATTTCTTCTTCCATAAAATGGGAATGTCTGGAATTTTATAGCATCAGTAAGTGTTTTATGACTGATTCTAAACAGAAATTATTCAACAATTTTTTTAACCTTAGAAAGTGAATCATTTTTTATTCCATTTATTTGAAAAATCAAATATAAATTTAGGGAATTGAATAAAGTATTTTCTAGTATAAGAATTCAGAAGTAGCTGTTCTTGTTATTTAATTTTGATCCATGTTGTTTATATATTATATGTGTTTATATGTATTACAGAAATTTTATTATATGTACTTTTATGATTTTACTGTGAATTCATTAGTTCCTTCGACCTAACATTCAATTATTTAGTAGAATGATGCCTGTGCACAAGTTCTCAGGTTTAACAAGCGGAAAGTAGTAAGCAAATTCTAGCATTTACCCATTGTATGTCTTATTCCCTTTGCCTCTCACTGCATTTCTTTTATTGCCAGAATACAGGAAGGAAGCATGTTCAACAATAGCATATCCTAGGGAAAGTCCATATAGAGTGAAAAATGAGAAGTGCCTCAAATATAGATGATAAATGACTAATCCAAATTGTTATCACAGAAACAGTCTCAGTCCCCCAAAAGAGGCAAATAGAAAAGGGCCACTCTTCCCCTAAATGTAATGGCTAACAGATTCCGTGATATTTATTTTACAGTTTTAATTTAAAGCAATATATTTTTAATATCTGAATACATAAGTTATGAGCAAGTAATTTTTTTTAAATATAGTAATATAATTTGAATAAGTACAGAAATTTTGCCATTCCATAAAATAATGGAATTTAAAAAGTAAACAAATTTAAAAGTGACTATTTTCATATTCTAAAAGTAGAAATCATGATTTAAAGTTCAAATATTTTATTTATTATTATAATTACTTTTTATATATAAACATAAATAACCCCATGGTTAAATTATTTTATCTGAAATATTTTGGTGTGTAATATATGCAATGGCATATGTATTACAGTCTATGAAATTATACTGATTTTCTAATTTGTGCTTCGATAATTTGTGGAGCCACTCTGATTCACTTGTAAGTTTAGTTAATTTTAGTAAGTTGGATATTGAACACTACTTTTTGTTCTAAGAGCTTATGCAGCAAATAATTAAGATGGCTTACTAACAATGATCTGGAAGTGTTTGTTAGTGGACTTTTTGGTTTCTAAATAATGGATCTAGAATGATGTAACTCATTTTCAGATCAGCCTCAAAGGCATTGAATTACTACAGTAAATGAGTTAGTGTACTAATCCCTATCTCCTGTTATGTCTGAATATTTTCTGGTGTCTCAGTGTATGTTTAATGAGAGAGTTTAACTGAAATGTTGTTTTATTTTGGTCATAATGAATTACCTAAGTGTATTTTCAGTAAAGGTGACATTTTGTTGGGGTGACATTCATATTTTTCACCAAAATTATGAGCTATCTAAAATCTGATTTTGTGATACATATGGTATTTGGTATAATTCGACATAAAGGTAAAACAAGAATATTCCAGTAGGGCATAACATGTCATTGTGTAATATTATGAGGAATAAGCCATGAAATCAAAAAAGTAACAACTGAAATAAAAGCAAAAAAAAAGAAAGTTCTCTAAAATGAACTATTTGGGGATGTCATATAAAGTCCAATTTGCTTACTTCATGACTAATAAAATATATAACTAGAAACATAATTCCTTTCCTTTTATAAATATAGGGTTTTTAGGTCATAACATCTTAAATTAGTATGACATACTTTGAGAAATTTCAGTCTATATTTATGGTGGTTTTAAACCATGATTGAGAACTATTTTGACTATAGTTTTTATAATAGTATTCTTTGAGATCAATGCAAATGTCATTGTTGTATGTGTCAAATCTTTCAAGGCATTCTAAAGAGGCAATATTGGTTTCATGGAGATAAATAATATTCATGCCAAATTCATAAAACAGTTCCCCCCCTCCAAAAAAATAGGAAAATCACTTTATTTCTTTAGGTAGTTTTGCTTTGAGTCATTCAATATGTATTTATTGATTACATATCATGTACTAGGCGATTATGCAGAGGTTTTACTTCTGATCATCTGTATTCACATTGTATGAAGGAGTATAGAAAAAAATGAATGAAATTATGGAGAGTATAAATTTGAATAAAAAGTGAGAAGAGAAACTAAATGGGGACAGGCCAATGATCTCTTTATACAAAGAGGAACCAAAGTGATCATGCATGAAAAGTTATATAAATAATAATTTGAAGATTTGGAGAGAAAGCATGGCAAGTTAATAATTATCAAGCACAATACATACTGATTTATAAATTTGCTTGGTTTATTTGCAGAGTAGAACCATGGCTAGAATAAATGATATGGCCATAGTCAGAGAAGAGTTGGGTAGGCAGAGGGAAGCTAAATTATGCCTTCAAAGCCACAGCAAGGAATTTAGATTTTATTTCAGATATAACAGAATGGTGAGAGCTGGCAAGTGAGATGGTTAAGTAGTGTATTTACATAAGCATTTTGGCTTATTTAGTGAAATTGAATTAAAAGGGAACAAAATGGAGTCAAGGAACTGCCATTATAGAGCTTGAGAAAGACATGATGGTATTTTGAAAAGTAGTTACTGAAATTGAGAAGTAAAGAGAGCATCTGGGGGTATTTTGAGTTACAAAAGAACTGAACTGGAATGGATATGAGAGTGAAAAGACAAAAGAAAATAGTTGTGTGTATTTTAAAAACCAGTATGATGGTGGTTCTTTTGTTCAGAAGTGAAGGTTGAAGGAAACCGGTGTTAGATCTTAAAGTTGGATTTTGAGCATGCAATTTTGAGAAGCCTGTTTACAGATTCTGCATAGACTGTTGGATGTAGAAATATGGTGGTATAAAGGTCAAGGAGTGATTAGGGATGAAAATAGGGATTTGATTTCATCATTATTCATTTTGTTAAGTCTCTTTTTTTTTTTTTTAGATTTAAAAATGAAGCTGTCAGATTATTTACTGGTATACTCTGCCAGTTTATATTCAGTAAATATAAAGTTTTATTTCAGACAGAATTGATGTAGACAAGGTATGATGCATGTGTAATAACCCTAATATTTGTACTTTTCCTTCAAAACATCAAGCTATACAAAAAAACTAGCAAAGTGTTTATTTATGAAAATCAGTTGAAAACAAATACAATAGAGTGAAAGGGTAAAAACTTGTGACAGAAGTACAACACAAACATTAAACTTAAATGTTTGAGACCTTGGCTTCAATGTGCATGTTTATGAATGAGAAAGAAGTGATTAATCTTACCCATTACCAGTGACAAAATATTTAACTTTTTTTTTTTTCCTTCAAGAGGAAAGATATGTGGCAGAGAAAGATTAATGTTAGAATTCATTAAAAGATGAAAATGAGAAGTAGGCCATTTTCATTTAATAATACAGGATTGGACTCTGTATTGGAAATTTTCATTTTATCTTTTCTTGTAGGCATGTCTGTTCTGATATCTCTGAAAACTCCTATGCTACATTTAGTATTTTAGCTCAACCTTTGAGTAGATAGCACAATAAAAAGTAATTTATTTTTTTTTCATAGAAGCATTTATCAGCACATACCATTCAGCTCACCACCACTAACTGTCTCTAATCCCTGAAAACCTAAGTGTAATTGAACTTAATCTTCTAAGCAAATTGTGATTATGTTTTCTTTTGCTTTAGTCCTGCTGCAATTCAAATATTCATTTTAAACATTGCTCAAGAATATTTTTCTCTCTTCATGAGACTCTGGGTGACTTCAGTTCACTGGAAAGGTGTGATGCCATGCTGTAAATACTCAGCTTATTTTTAAAAGGAAAGCTAAAAGCTCACTGAAATCTCTGTTTAGTTCTTGTGACACAGCCTTATGACTCTACCAAGTTCAAGGTCTTTGGGATCATTTATGGCATCCACAGCTATGAACTGACAGCCAGAAGACTTAAATTCTGCTTAAGGTTCTCCTCTAACTAGTTCTGATACTAGTGAAAGTTCACAGTTTCAATGAGTCTCAGCTTTGTATTTAAGATAGACTGTTTTGCTGGCATTAAGTAGCCAAAATCTTTTTCTGTAACAGCACATAAATGCATATTTTAAGTTTTGTGGATCATGATGCAACATATGATATTAAGTAGATGTTATATACACATGTATATTATGTTGATACTACCTATAAAACAAACACAGGACAAATTTCTCAAAATTTGTATTGATAAAATTGAAATCTTTATTCAGACACTGAACCATGAATTTTGTATATTTTTCATGTGTCACAAATTATTATTTTCACTTTTTTTATCATTAAAATGTAAATAGCAATTTTAGCTCATAAGTAGCCTAAAAAACAGACTATAGAATTATCTGTCCTATAAGAGGCAGTTTTCCAATGCTTGACTAGATTAACTCTAAGGTCTTCTAATAAAGCTCAAATAGATTCCTTTTTTCTGTATGCATTAAGATATTAAGCCTTTTTCAAATTATATTGAATTTTTTGGATATTTGTGAATATTTTATTCCATTCAATTTGTAGATTTTAAAATGATTTTCAGGTTAATTATATCAGAATTTAATTACAACATTCTATAAAGCAGGTTGGGGATAAAATAATGATTTAAGAGTACTGACAATAAGCTAATCATATTTGATCAAAACTTATTAAAGTGGAGTCCTATCTCTAGAAACAGACTCTATCAATTCTAATCTTAATACTGTCTAGCAGTGTGAACTTGACCAAGTTATTAACCTTGTAGCAACTCGAGTTTCTCACTTATAAAACATAGGTGACAATGATAATGCCTACCTCAAAGCAGTGTCATGAATATTAAAAAGGTTTTGGTACATTATAAATTTTCATAAAGCATTAACTATTAATAGTGGCTTTTACTGGATCAATAACTTTCTATAAGGCTCAAAACAATTATATCAGGTTGGTGATATTTTTAATCACTATTTTATAAATAATCTGAGGGTTAGAAAGCAATTTGTCTAGGAGGACGCTGTTCAGTGGCAGAATCAAATACAAAGCCAGACAAGAAGACTTTTCAAACAAATACATTTTATCTGTATATCTGGCTAACTGATGAGAGATAGCCAGCAAACCAGTTTGTTCATTTCAACTTCCTCTTACATTTTTCTGACACATTTGTTTTTCCAGCGGTTGCAGATATTTAATGTTATTTTATTATATTTTTGCAATCTATACCTACTGGACAATTACTGACACTCTTATTTTTTTTTTTTTTCCGTTCTCTTCTTTTTCCGTACTTCCTCAGCTTCTTTAAAACTGCTACATTGTCTCTGATCTTAACTAATCCAAATAAAGGATGAAAAAAAAAAGGATTGATAAAATAACTTAATACAACAATTTTCTACAAGAGGGTATTTTAAAATTAATAGCAGTATGATATCAAATAATTTTATTTATGATGTCGACATTTTCTTCCTCTACACAATCACTTATATAATTGGAACAACAATTATACTCAGTTTTGAAGACTGTTATGCACACACACACACACACACACACACATACATATACCAGAGACCACAGTTCAATTTGCTTAAAACAAAATCTGTCCATGAATACTTCAATAATATAATATTGGTGTTACTGTGAGATTGTTAATAACCCACACAATCATTTTGGAAAACAATTCATTTTATCTTCCACTGCCAAAAGTAACTCAGGTTAAGGTGTCAACATACATTTGCTTGGGATAGAAAACATGCTTTCCTCCCAAAAATCACTTCTAAAATAATCTGTTTATATCACTACTTATAGAAATAGGTGTCATGATTCCAAAGATCTAGGAGATAGAAAAAAAAAAAAGGGGGCCCAAAAAGAAGCCCTGGTTTTGTTTTTTGTTTTTGTTTGTTTGTTTATGTTGCATTGAACTATTAAGTAATAGTCCTTACTAAAGGATTTCACCGGTTTCAACAAACACTTTGAGAATAAGCAGGTGACAAAATTGCCCAATGTACCTAATTTAAGAGGGGATATAACACAAAACAAGCTCAGATCTTAGAAAGCTGAATTCATAGTGGCCTAAAGTAACAGGTTTGGTGTAAATTATTTCTGAAAGAAAGCTAACAATTCAGAGAAATAGTAATGATGAAACAAAGAGTAACCATTGCTGGTATTTCTATAACTTTCAGGCATTTCTAAGCCCAAGTGTGTGCCATTTACCCACAAGAGTTTGGCCTTTCTTCAATTGTGCCATCTGTTGAAGCACAGGATAAACCACTACTTTATGACCTAGTCACTCAAAATAGCTCATGTTTCTAGAAATATAGAACACTCCATCACATAAATTTTATCTACTAATTCCATTCTGGAAGATTCTTCCATATAACCCATTTCCGTGGAAGAAATATTTATTGGTCACAATAGAGTTTGAAATTGTGTATAATTCAAATTAGCTCAGTCCCACTACTCTTTAAAGAGCCTCCTTTTCCATAACATGGACTACACAGTTCTAACAAATAAGAAGTTCTAAAAAAAAAGCATTTGTCTTAGCTGACCAGCATGTAGTTCCTTATATCCACAACTGGATAAATTTCTCCTTGACTTTATAAGTAAGTTTATTTCCTCTAATTTGCTGTTTCAAATGCTGATTGATTTTCCATCTGAACTTAACCACTTAGGGCCTTACTTAATGAAACAAAAGGTCAATTTATTCTTTTTTGCTGCTATTGTGTTAAATCAGTAAGCAACTTCTATGTGTTAAAGAATTCATCTTCCACTATTTTTTTTTTTAAACTTGTGTCCATAGTAGTTAAGTAGGTTTACTGCCCATTGGAATATCTGTAAACTTCAGCTTCTATTGATGTTATAAGATCTGCCTAGCAAGAAGGGGTCATGCCTTACATATCTTTTACCTTCTTGCCTATTTGGAGAATAATGAATAAGGTTAGTTAACTTGATGAACACATACACTTGCATATATTTATGCTTTAAATATTACTGCAGAATAACACAATTAAATCATTATTTCAGTCTACTTCCAGAACCCACATTCTTCCCAAATTTTATGGACAGGTGAAGTGGGAGGGGAGAGGAGGGAGTAAGCATTGTTTTAAAATGAACAATAATGTAAATAGATATACAAATTATGAAAAAAAAATCCAAACCAAAAAGCATGCTGTTCACAAATAAATATTCCTATTCCTATCTATTATAAAAGTGTTTAACTTTCCAAGAGATTATAGAGCTTTCCTTTTTTTGATAAGCTAATCATAATGTATTTGATACATAAAGCTAGAAATGGATTTATATAAAATTATACTTACATAAAGCACAATTAAGTTAGTGCTAGGATTTAACAAAATGAATCTGTACAAAAATTAAAAAAAAAATCTACTAGAGTATTTCAGGCAAAAATTTCTCTTGCCCTGCATCCACTCAGCAGGAGAGCTGAAGCAAAAATGGGTGCTGAGATTCTGACTGTACAGGGAGGAATGGGACAGAACAAGACTGAGCAGAGACCCAAGCTGAAGAACAAGGAAATACTGTTTTTTCAATTTAGAAATCTAATAGAATTATGTGAAGGAAATTGCTATATTCACATAGTTGAATAAATAAAGCAAAATTTCATTATGAAATTACTAAAACTATTTTATCATTTTTTTTTAATTTCTTTACACCATTCTTCATTTTGTGCATTTTTTCATCTCAGTTGTAATCCCCATGGGCTTTCCATCACTTATTCACATCTGTGTCATCACCATAGTCTAGTGCACTTAAAAGTACTTTAATATCAGGGCAGCACAAATGTTTTCTCTATGTACAATTTGCCAAATGTCTACCACACACTGCTGAAATAAGGGTTAAAGAATGGAGTTTCCTCAATGAAATTCCTTTCATTAAAAATATTTACTAGGAGTTGTTAATTTCATTAAACTCAATTTGTCTTGTTCCAGGTTCCTTTAGAACAAAAATAAGTAGTTATTCAACTTTCATTTTCATATCTTGGGATTTTAAAATACTTGTATATTAAAAATAAGTCCTAAATATGTAATTACTATTATCTTTAAAACTGCACTGTTCATTGTTTAGAAAAAAAAAACTTAATTTCTTAGATTTTTTTTTTTTTTTGAAAATCAAATAGCTTGGTATATTTGAAATTTATTCCCTTATTTGGGGATGGTAAACACTTGCATTTCTAACAATTAGAATAATACACAAGTATAAATTTTAATAGTTATTCTATGGATTTTATGAGGGATTCAGCACAACTTTATGCTATTAGTTATTTTCAAACATTTTGATGGATTCATATTGGTAGCTAAAATTAATATCACGTGTATATGCTTTGGCCACCAGAGGATTTACCTTTTATGACAAAAAATATTAAGCTCCTCTGAGATTTCCCAATTTTCTTAAATTCATACATAAGAGGAATTCTTATCTTTTTTTTCCCTTAAACCATTTAATTTGTGTTTAAAGACATCAAAAAAATGTTGATTTACTGAAAGAAAACTTCTAGCTAATCCAAGAATGTTTTGGGGAAAAAAAAACCCTCAAGTTTGAGAGGGAAATGCATTCACTGGTTACTTAGGAATTCTCTGCAGTATAGATTGAAAACTCTGCAAAGTGCAGATAAAAATGCAGATTTATAAGCACAGTATTCACCTTTCCACTATTCTGATGTCATATGATTAACACCACTTTGAGATAAGAGCATATGTAACCCTAACTTTGTTTAGGGTCAGAGCATTCTGACCCTAACTTTGTAGACTGGGTGATATTTCAAGATCCTTCTTCATTTCTTGCATGTAAGTTCTGGGGACATGACACAGTGACAAAAGGAAAAAATAGTCATTTTGACTTACTGACATAAGAAGAGCTAAAAACCCTGTCTTAGTGATTATGAAGAGGAAAAAAGTACCTCTGTTATTGAATCTTTGTTATTTAGGTGTCAGGAAATCTTTTGTAAATTGGGCTGTTTGATTCTCTAGGACTATAGATAATTATGTCATGTTAATTTAGCAGCTTAAAAATATACTTTGAGTTTGTGGGTTATTATTATTATTATTATTGTTTCTCCATATTAATAAAAGTGCAACTTACTTGCAAAGGATATTTATTCCCTATTGATTTACCTTAGCCAGGAAAATATATGTTGGTGTTGTGTTTTATTTATATGAAGGATTTCATTTTGTATATTTTTCAGTTATGCAATTTTTTGAGGAATATTTCTTATCCAGTCTCATGTTTATCTATTATTTGCAATAAACTGCGATCTAGAAGAGTTTTTCATACTATGGTTCCATATATTCTATCATATTTGGAGTAATTTTATAAATATAATTTTTCTGTTAAGAATAATTGCACACTTTAAGTTTGAATGATCAGGTAAACAAGTTGTGAATTTTCTATCCAATAGTTCATATTGAAAATAAGAGTGGAAAGTGAAAGCATTATTGTTTAAGGAGAAATATGCCAAATTGAAGATACTTATTACAGTGCTCTAAAAAAATGTGCCCAGGGTTAAAATAGATCACCCTGAAACATTAGTCAGAAAACCTGCAGTTAATGGGAACCCTCAGTTTGACTAATTGTTGGCATTAAGAATGAAATTTCAAGGTCTATTAAGAAAGAAAATGAAAATCCAAGTGCATATGTGGCTAACAGTATATAGTGCAGTCTGGTAAGTATGTTGACAAAAGAGATATAAAAAAAAAAATAGAAAACATTTCAAAGTAGCCTTGTAAGTGCCAAGTACTGCAAGAGAAATAGGAAATGGCCAGAAGTGATACTGATAGTGGCTTGATCTAAGATTGCAGAATGGTTACTTCTCACAATAATAGTAATCATGTGTTTCTTACTGAAAGTTGATTATGTAGGAATAAATATTAACTAATGCATGGTGGATTAAAAAATTAGCTACATATAAAGAATAGAAAAACTATCATCCACTTTAACAGAACATTTTTATTAATACATATCAATTTATTTTAATGGAATTTTAAAGGTGTTTTGTAGTAAATAGTACATAGACTTATTTGGCTTTAATTTGAAAAAAAAATCTATAGTATTCAATAACCTTTGAAATTGAAAAAAATTCATTGTAATTATTAAATTAGATTCATGAAAGAATATTTATGGTGATTAGGATACATGAAATCAGGAATGTTAAAATAGCCATTTCCTTTTTAGTTAATTTTAATCTCGGTCATGTAAAACTATGTTCCATTTCTAAGCTGAAAAATATAACAGTTACACTTGGATTTAGCAAAGTAAAATGAAATATACTTACTATTTTGTAGAGTATATCGTCAGTCACTAAAATTATCGAGTAAGCAGTAAGTTCATTAATGCCCATGGATATACAATTTGTTCAAATTATGAGCAAATAAACACTATTTTTGGGTAAATGGGCATAATTGGAATATTGCTTCAGCTAGAGTTCGAAACACAGGTAAACGAATCCCTGTTTTGTTTAGTATAAATTTTCCTAGCCAGCTTCTGTACTGAGAGTTTGCCAGACTGATTCAAGATACACAATGGCAATTAGATTTAGATACATCAGCTGCTTTCTATTAAATTGATCTCATGACCTGCAAGTATCCCAGCTCCTCCCAAGCCCTGAAAGATACGCATGTTAACAAGCGTTTATTGAACAAAAGGCAATGAGCTAGGTGTTGGGCATGATATAATAAATAAAACAGAACAGAACATTCTCAAGGAACTCACACTCTAAAGACAAATAATTTGTAAAAGTTCAAGTAGTTGAAAAATCATGGTGGGAGGCAGCTTATTTTAAAGTGCAGTTCCTGAGCACGGTGTTATGCTATTGATTCACAGTATCTGAAGTTCTGATAACCCATATGTAAAAATAAAACCTTACCTATTTCTTTATATTCTGTACTTAAAATATTGATGGTGGGGCCCTGCCTGGTGGCGCAGCGGGTTAAAGCACTGCACTAAGAAGCTAAAGCCACTTCTGCATGAGCTCGATTCCCGCCTGCCCCGGAGGTGACCACATGGCGTGGCAGACCTCTCCTGACCCGCCCGCTGCTCCCCTCAGCAGTGTACTTCATCTATCTGCCTGTTCTGCTCCCCGCTCTGTGTGTAGTGAATCCTCTCACCATCTCTGGTCTGTACCCGGTTCTGTATCCATAAATAAATAAATCTTAAAAAAAAAATAAATCATTTTAAATATTGATGGGCAATAAATCCATTAGTAGACACTGAGTATGTTTTTTATAGTTTTTTAAAAGATTGATTTATTTATGCCTAAAGAAACGGGGTACAAGCCAGAGGTGCAGAGGTGGTGAAAGGATTCACTAGAGAGAGAGCTGAAAGTAGAACAGTCAGATCGACCAAGTACACTGCTGAGGGAGGCAGTGAGTGGGTCAAGAGAGGTCTGCCGGGCCATGTGGGTCACCTCTGGGGCAGGGGGTTGAACTCACACTGAAGCGGCTGTGGCCAGCTTGCAGTGCTGTGTCCTTACCAGTTGTGCCATGAGGGAGGGCTTGTTTTTTATAACTTTTACTGAGCTAGCATTGCACTGTGACATGGGCCTTGTTCAGATGCCCATCATTAAAACATTTGGTTCTTCGCAACTAGAAATTCCAGTTCTAGCTTTTGCCGCAGAATTGACCACTGAAATTTGTTTTTAAAGTAAGGTTATAATAGATGGCTAGGGAATTACACACATGGAAGAGAGATTTGTTATCCAACAAAGAGGGAACATCTATGGCTGGCCATCACAGGAGGCTACCCAATAGCACTTGTATGCTAGGAGCATACTATGTGGCCTTTCTATGTGGCAGCAAATACATAAACTAAAGAAGAGAGGTTAGCAGATACTTGTATAAATAGGGTCGCGCATGGAGTTTGTTTAGAGGGGAATAGACACAAACACAGAGACACACACACCAAAAAAAAACTATCAAGATGATCAGGCATGGAGTCACCCTGAGCTTTAAATATAATGTTGAAAAAATGAAATTGTATCAGTTTCAGTGTTCTTAATATTCAAATGCAAATATAATTAATTATTAATGAAAAAGTCCAGAGAGAGAGATAATGCAGAATTTTTAACTTTAAAACTCTCATGCTTCTGCCAGTCGTTGCTATGGGGAAGTGTGGCATAGAATTGCCAGATTGTCCAGTCTTTCAAAAATAGCCAAAAATCTGGTGTATTCATTAGAATTAGGTTCAGCTGCAAATAACAGGATATCCTAAAATAAGTGTTCAAACAAGAATGGAATAATTTATTGCTCACAAATTAGTGTGAAAAAAAAATGTCATCCTAGAATGAAATGTCAGTTTTGCTCTACCAAAACTAGAGAACTGCTTTCTCTCTAGCTCACTCCATCACCATTTCTAAGCTATAACTCATGTGTTTATTGAAGGTATCCAGGTGATAGTATAGAAGAAGGAAGAAAATAGTCTTATTTGCATAAAGTTACTGGAGCCTTCCATGAGCTTCTAATGTATGCCTTCATGGCTAGATGAAAGACAGACAATGAAATGGATTTTATTTTAAAATTTCAGTGGCCATTGCTCATCAGAAATGTTACTATGAAGCAACTGATATCAGGAGACAAGAAGCATGCTCACTACACTCAGTTACAATTGTTGCATGATGCAGCAATAATCTATGTGCCTATGTATCTATCACTGTCTCTCTGACTATCTACCTATCAATTACTGTGTATAATCAATGCTAATTGTGCTGTAAAGCAAAAATGTCTAAGTAATATGTAACCTCTAAGTTATCAGTTTGTTGTAGGAGTCCCTGGAGTATCAGGATCTGTGAATAATGTTTGGGAATAGAGTAAGCTGTTCACTATATAGATAAGTGGGCTGTTATTTAAGAGATCAATTAGCTGCATGCAATGACTGGTTTATTGGGTAAAAGGGGAAAGAGAATTGAGAAAGTAAGCCTAAGTTTCCAGTTTGATTTATGTGATGTACTATGTTGTCACCAATTTGGATAAAGAATACCACAAGGATCACTGGTTTGTGACTTGAGTCCATTTTTATACATACTAATTGATAATTCTGTGTTACCCTTTTGATATCAAGGTGGAAGGTCCAGGAGAAATTTGAATGATAGTTCTAGGACTTAAAGGATATGACAAATGAAACCATCTTTATAGGAGAAATCATCAAGAAATACAGAAGCAGGTGTAAATCGAAAAGGGCAGTGATAATAGGATAGAATATTGTCAAGCATGGTTATTTAAGAGTTGATTAAAGAGGTGTAAGACCAATCTCATCATGAAAGTAAATGGGTGAGAATTGAAGGAAGTTTGAATATTACCTCAGCAGATTGCTGTAAATGTCCTCTGCTTCTGTTAATTAGCAGCATGCCAAATTCAGTGAAAGGGGGATTCTTGGGAAAAAAGACAGTTGCCAATGTTTTGGCTAGTGAATTATAGATATAGCCAGAGATATGTGATTATATACAATATGAATCTTTTGAAGAATTGCGTAAGAAGACACTGGACACAACTAGGCGGTAAACTAAGAGGAAAGCACAATCATTTGTGTTTTAGAATGAAAAAAAAAAATTCAGCATATTTTTTGTATTAGAAAAAGAGGCTGTAAGGAAGGAGACTTTGAAGATGCTTACCTAAGTTGTCTATGATAACCACTGGACCAGAGTGTGAGAAAAAATGGATTTAAGCTAAAGAACATGGGATGCTTTCATAAAGGAAGAGAGATGGTGTGATGTAACTGTTTGTAAGCTTTGGTTTTGGGAACAAGAATTTACGGAAAAAGCTTCCTCACCAATACAAGTTCCATAATAAATTTATGTGAATATAGGTGAAACTATTGTTGGGAAGACTTCACAAAGAAATAAGAGGCACCCACTTGAGTAAGGATGATTTTGTATTGGTGTCAATAAAAGAGGGAGAGGAAGAGGAAGTTGGTTATTTATTATTGAGGCAACATTGGTTTGTAACACTGTATATTACTCAGGGGAACAGGTTCATACCTCCTAAGATGTGTAACACCAAACCACACCCACCATCAAAGCATCCATAGTCCTTTTCCGTAGACCACTGGTCCCTTGCCTGCCTTCTCCCTTCCCTGTCATCCCTTCCTCTCTAGTAGTTTCAATTCTGCTACCACATTTCTAGACTTCGTGTTGGCTTCATTTTGTGAGTTCCTATGGTTTGTATGTCTATATTCTTCATTTGAGTGAAATCAGCCACTAGTTAACTTTCTTACCATTTATTGCACTTAGTAGAAGGCACTACCATTTCATATATGTTGTTACAGATGGCAAGGCTTCATCTTTTCTTATAGCTGGGTAGTATTCTGTTGTTTATACATACAACACTGTCTTAATCCACTACTGTGGATTTAAGTTGGGCACTTAAGTTGTTTCTATAACTTGACTGTTGTAAATAGGGGTACAATGAACACAGAGACAGACATATCCCTTTATCTTAGTGTTTTTACATTCTTTGATTATATACCTAAGTTTTCAAATGCTGGATTATATGGCAGCTCGATTTTTATATTAATTAATTAATTTTTTAATGGAGGTGATACTGGGATATCCTCATCAGATATTACCAATCAGTGCATCTACCAACAATGTACCCATATTCCACAACCACAGATCTTTAACTCTCAGTTTTTCCTATGCCCCCTTGATTTCTCAGTTCTGTAGTCAATTTGAAGAACCTCAATTCAGTTTTCCAAAGGGCCTGGGCTAGCCTATATCCCCATGACTGTTCATTTTCCCCTGCGGTCTCACCAATATTTGATCTTTCTGGCTCATATATTATAGGTCATTCTCACATGACTTAGGTGATATCCCATTGTGACTTTGATTTGCATATCCTTGGTTATAAGGGATGATGAACATTTTTTCATGTGCCTGTTAGCCATTGTCTTTAGATAATTGTCTATTTACCACTTTTCCCAAATTTTTATTGGGTTCTTTGTTTTCTTTATGTTGAATTATCTGTATTCTCTATAGATATTAGATAGTAGCCACTTGTCAGATTATAATGTGCAAGTTTTACTTTCTCCTATTCATTAGGATGTCTTTGTGTTGAAGGAAAGAACTTTAACCTGTGCTATGTAACTATATGATATTGGCTAGATACAAGTTTGCAGGATCTGTTTGGTACAAGCATGGAAATGTGAAAACATGCTTTAGGTAATTTCAGTAGAGAATTTCTCACTGGATAAGTAACTGGAGCCACACTACAAAGAGAGGGAGAATAGTTATAATAGACTGGAACAACTTGGAAGAATTAACATAATGAGAGTTTCTAAGTATCTGTAGTAAAGATTTGGCAGAAATAAGCTTTAGAAAGAACTGAAGAAATGGACTCCAAAAGGACAATATTATTAATTAGATTTCTGAGTTAGAATCTTCCCTGGTAATTAAAGTAACAGTTAAATTGAAATAAATGCAAAAAATGCTGAGTATTACATTCTTTAGGCATTTCAAACACTATTAGTTATCTAAGGGTGTCCATCTTTACTTTGCATAATGCATTATGCATATTACAAAGATCAAGTTAATTTTTACATGTGCTTAGGAGTTAAAATAAATCTTTTGTCTTCTAGTTGTTTGATTGCTAACTTATGGGTCATCTAAGTTTTCTCAATTTTATTTTATTTTTAAATATTCTTTTTAAAGATTTTACTTATTTTTGCATAGAAGAACTTGGGGCAGGCCAGAAATGTGGGGTTGAGATGTAGGTAAGAGGATCCACCAGAGACATAGGGGTGATCAGAACAGGCAGATCTACTGAAATACACTGGTAATGGATACCACAGGGAAGGCTGTTGCACACTATGTGGGTCAGCTACATGGCTGGGGATGACCATCAGGGTGATAGAGCTGATACGTAACCCCTAGGCCACCAAGGAGGCCATTTTCTCAATGTTAATTGCCATAAAGATAACATGGAAATAACAAACCCAGTATACTTTTTATACTGTGTAACCAAAACCTTTTAATTTCTTGCCGAAATTATTGTGGGAATTGCATAAAAAATGTTATAACTGGAAAGAGAATGACAGAAATCTACTCCCTTTTCCCTAGTTGAAGTTCAATGAATAATTTGTTCCAAACAGCAAAATCTTTCCATGACTTAAGACGATTAAAAATCACTAAAGCATGCAAAGAAGTTGTAGCTCTTCATTTTGTCTTTTGGAAGTCATAGTAATCTTTCTAAAGCTCCTCCTCATATGCAGAATTTGAAGTGAATTTCAGAGAGATTATAAATATAGGTCTTTTACCAACAACATAGTCCCTCACAAAGAGAGAAACCCTTTGATCAAAGAGTGAAACACAAATTCATTCACTAGTTTATTATTGCGACAATACAAGAAATCAAATAAATTGACAGTTTTTCTGAAAATAGTTCTCAAGAGATTTAGTATATTTTTTGCATATTGAAATATTTGTACTCCTTTAACATGAAGACAGCCTAGTTTATTACACTTCCAAGTGAGATGAGTATCATTTAATGAAATATTCAATGATTACTCCAAAGAAAGTAAACTTCTATGTTCTATGTTAAAGGACTAAAAAAAATGTTATTCTCTCTCTCTCTCTCTCTCTCTCTCTCTCTTTCTCACTCTCTCTTCTCTCTCTCTAAAAGCCAGTGGTAGGAATTTATTATAGTTACTGTTGATTAAGGTGTGAAAGCCTAAAACTATGATTTATATCAGGAATTTTATGTCATGAGTTAAGTTGAAAACAAAGCAAAACGTGAACAACAACAGAAAAACTAAGTAACCATGGGCTGGTGACATCTTGGGACCATTTAAATGTAGCAAAATGAGATCACAATTTTTTTTTTTAAGATTTATTTATTTGTGCATACTGAACTGGGGTAAAGGCCAGAGGCTCAGGGGCGGTGAGAGGCTTCACCAGAGACAGAGTGGGGAACAGAACAGGCAGATTGACAAAGTACACTGCTGAGGGGAGCAGCGGGTGGGCCAGGAGAGGTCTGCAGAAACATGTGGTTACCTGCAGGACAGGTGGGAATCGAACTCATGTGGAAGTGGTTTTAGATTCTCAGTGCACGCTTTAACCCACTGCACCACCAGGGAGGGCAGAGATCACAATTTTAAGACAAGAACTTTATAAAGAACAAACATTCAAACAAGAAAAAAAAATGCAATTATATCAGTTTAAGAACTTTTAGATATTTCTAAGAAAATATTTTCAACTCTGAAAAATAAAACAAGATACACTCATTTTCATGTTCTTCAATTATTGTCCTAAATTAACTTGGATTTTTATTTGAGATGTTCAGCATTTTGAGTATGGGTTGTATTTCCCTGTGGACTATAAATTATACCAAGTGGCAATTTGCTAATAATCATTCTATTGTTTTGTTGGATGCAAGTATAATTATAGATTTGAAGGATACTTTAAAGATTAGTCTAAACCAACTTCCCCATCTTTAGATTTTAAACTGAGAAATTGTTTGTAAACAGTCCAAAAACACTTGTTTCTTTCCTTGCTTCAAGTTTTTAAATCTGATTATAGCCACAGCCTTATTCTCTGAAATGTAGGTGAAAAAATAATGAGAAGTTTGGGAAAATAAATAGACTAAGTTTCAAAATTGTTATTTACAGTTAAAGTAATTCATCGGTATAGATAAAAATACATTGTATGCTTTTCATGTATAGCTACTAAGATGGAAAAATGGCATTTGATTCTTAGGAAAACTTTAGTCATATTTAATAGGTGTTTAAAAGGAAGGTGTTGTATGTCCAATTACTTCTCCAATTGGCAGATGGAATTAGAGTTTGTGTTCTTAGGAAAAGAGGGTTGCTTTGGCAGATGGCCATAGTTTTTGTTGTTTTTTGCTCCTGTAGTTGTTCTCACCCTCTGTTTCTCATTCTGCTGCACTTAGGAGTCAATATTGGTTGTTTACCACTGGAGAGTTTGTGTTGTATTGTGAAGCAGGTGGTAGAGACACAGCATAGAGTAAAACCTAATCTTACTGATGTAGCAGAAATATGCTTCTCAAATATTACTGTTCTGATTTAATTTCCTCATAATAATAAATGCTTAATTGGCATATTTCAAGTGGGCCAATTATTCTAAAGTGTCATGTTATTTTTGGCAGCAAGCAAGATGTGATAATAAGATACAGAATATAAAGAATTGTAGAAGCTGACCAGTGCCTATAATAATACTAATACAGAACTGAGCGTAAATTATGTTAAGGTTTTCTGTGGTGATCGTTCTTGGGACAAAAATGTATCCTATACACTAAAAAATAATCTATATATGCTTCTGAAGTAGTATTCAAATATGATGATTTTTTTTATTCATTTTTTAGTTTTCTTTGTATTATTCATTCATTCATTTCTGTTCTGGAAGTAGAGCAAATACCAGGTTCTTGTGCTCAAGTTTATGGATCAGTGAAAGATTATTTTCTTTCTTTCTCTTTTATTTATTACATATAATACATATTATATAATAAGCCCTACAGATTGATTCCTGCAACAAAAATTGTGTAGTGTGTAAATTTATTTCCTGAGAACAATATTATATTTTCTTAAATGTAACTGAGTTGGAGGATTTTTGTTATTGGAAAATGTGATGGTCTGACATTTTTTAAATAATGTTAATTTGAATGTTAGGAGTTTCACTCATTCATCTAATTTCACTGGAGATCTAAGTGATGCCTAATATAGAAAATGTTTGTGTGTCATTATTTCATTGCAAACATGAACTCATCAATATAGCCTCTGCATTTAAGATAACAGAATGGAAAGAAGTGATATTTTTTATAGTAGTTGAGAGAGAGATCCAAAGTCATTTCTACCTGTGGTAACACAAAGAAGCACCTCAGTTTCCTGATCTTTTGAAGAGATACTGTGTCTAACATGTTACTTGTTATTTTATTTCCTGGAATATATCTCTAGCTTCCCTGATGTTTTCCAATATAACTTTTAAAATAATGCAAATATTGGCCCTCCCTGGTGGCGCAGTGGGTTAAAGCACAGCACTGAGAATCTAAAGCCACTTCCGCATGAGTTCGATTCCCGCCTGCCCCGGAGGTGACCACATGGTGTGGCAGACCTCTCCTGACCCACCCGCTGCTCTCCTCAGCAGTGTACTTCATGGATCTGCCTGTTCTGTTCCCCTCTCTGTCTCTGGTGAAGCCTCTCACCGCCCCTGAGCCTCTGGCCTGTACCCCAGTTCTGTATGCACAAATAAATAAATCTTTAAAAAAAAATGCAAATATTTATATTATTTCATGGTAATCATATTATTTGCAAGTAAATGGCAGATGTGTGACTCTCTTGAGATAATACTAATGAGTCACAAATTTTGCTCTGAAGATAACCAGATCACATTTCCTATTTGCCTTCTCAAAATAAAATGAAGTATTTGTTCTGAATTGGCATTGTATATTGTGAGTAGGAAGGTTAAGTTCTATTATTTAATAAGGTTCATTTCTTTAAACATCAATATTTGTCTCTTTATATTTCATGTCCTTTACCACCAAACTACTTGTGTTCATATAATCAACAGTAATTGGCTATAGCCACGGTGGTCCTTCTTTTTTTACAGCATTCCAAGTTATTTTCCAGTGTTCCTGGATGTATAATTCTTATCCTTTGCAAGTGATCTTTTTTTTTTTTTTAAGATTTATTTATTTATGCATACAGAACTGGGATACAGTCCAGAGGTGCAGAGGCGGCGAAAAGCTTCATCCCAGACAGAGTGGGGAGTAGAACAGGCAGATCAACAAAGTACACTGCTGAGGGGAGCAGCGGGAAGGTCAGGAAAGGTCTGCAGTGCCGTGTGGGATCACCACTGGGGCGGGGATCAAACTCATTCTGGAGCGACTTTAGCTTCTTACTGCTGTGTTTTAACCTGCTGCGCCACCAGGGAGGGCCCTGACTTAATATTTTTATGAGTGATTTTTAAAATAGTGACTTTTTAAATAAAAATCCCCCAGTGATAAACATCAGGTGATGGTGAAATGTGCTAGCCTGTAAATGAGAGCATGATACAATTTATGTTCACTAGTACAATGTATGTTTCTGTCTTTCCTAAATCAGTCAAAAGGAAAATGCACATGCACACACACACACCTATATATATAATATATATGCACCAATAACATTAAATTAGCACAGCTTCCATGAATCACATAATCATAAATTTAGAAAACTAAGGTGATATGTAGTAACAGTTTGGCATAGTCTTAAAGACTGAATGCCTAGTCAAGGTTACTGCAGAAAAGATATAACAGAGTTAATATTTTGTGAAGTAGCCTGACCTACTTTCACTTTTTCTCGAATATGTTAGGTAGAGAAGAAACAAGAAAATGCTATGCAGAGTTTTCCTCTGGTGTTAGAGATGTAAGACTAGTTCCTATCTGGAAAACAATGACTTGTTTTGTTTTTTTAAAACACTTTATATCTTTATTACAGACACAAATGCATACATGTTTTAAAAAGCCAAACCCAGGGTCCTCCCTGGACGCACAAGATTAAAGCTCAGCACTATGGAGCTATCCACTGCCACTGCACCATGAGTGTGATCCTGGCCTGGGAGCTGACCCATATGGAGTGGCAGACCTCTTCTGTCTCCACCGCTGCTCCCCTTGGCAATGTATTTCACTAGTTCTGCCTGTTCTGTTCCCCTCTCTTTCTCTGGTGAATCCTCTTACCCCCTGCACCTCTCACCTGTACCCTACTTCTTGTATTCATAAATAAGTCCTTAAAATGTTTTGCTTTAAAAATTCAAGTAGAATGTTAGTCATATTTCCAATAGATTAGTCCTTGAATGATATGTATCAAAGAGAATACTGAGAGTGATGAGGAAAAAAATTAAAACCAGAATAGCTGTTTTGAACATCAATATGCCTTAAAATACACTCCCCAAAACAGGTAAGATAGCTACATATGCATTATAATATGTGATTCATTCTCACAAGCATCTTCTAGTTTTCATAATCTAGCCACTCTTTGCTACTCTTATTCAATTATTCAATTAGTAAGCAAATACTTTATCCAGCAAACTTGTAAAATATAGCTGTGATGGCATCTGAAGCCAATTCAAAACTATGAGCTTCAGACATGGAGATACTGTCATATATTTTAAATGTAAATTATACCAAATAATGTTAATACTTTTCAAAGTATTTTCTATGTTTACTTTGTTTTTTTTTTGTACATAAGAAAATAATAAGGTACATACATATATATTTACTTCAAAATCTTACTATTGTAGGTAATTGATTTTTTGAGTATTGGCTATTACAAACCTCTTTATAGATATTTGTTCTGAATTTAAGAAATATTTATGTAGTGCTTCCTAGGCCAAGAAAATAATTAGACATTAAGTTTTTTTGGTTTTTGTGAGGATATATTTAAAATCTTTTTTTTTTTAAGATTTATTTATTTATGCATACAGAACTGGGGTAAAGGTCAACAGTGCAGGAGTGGTGAGAGAATTCACCAGAGACAGAGTGGGGAACAGAACAGGCAGATTGACAAAGTACACTGCTGAGGGGAGCAGCGGGCCTGTCAGGAGAAGTCTGCTGCACCATGTGGGTCACCAGGGATCAAACTCTCACTGAAGCAGCTGTGGCTGGTTTCCAGCGCTCAGTCCTAATCCTTTGAGAGACCAGTGAGGGCCCTGTTTATTAAAATTTGAATAACTGCTTTTGTTCTAGTGATCCAGATTCATCTGAGTACCCCTCCTTTTAGGCAAATGTATATCTAAAAAATTCTTTATCCTAAAATAACAACTTTAATTATAAGTTCTGTAGTAAAGACATCTAGCCATATGGTGGCACCATGTTAAAAACCAAAACACATGATTTAGCTCTTATTAGTAATTTAGCATAATATGTAACATCTGAATATCTAGATATGGCTGAATGTCAAAAAAAGACCACAAAAATTTCAAGTTATCAAACATAAATCCATACACAAATTAGTTAATTTTACAAAGAATATGTGCAGTATTATTTTAGAGGAATAGTTGTTCAATGCATATTTTTTTCCTACACCCAGAATAAATATGAAATGACTAAATTCTTTAATGTACTTCTTGACTTTCTCTTATTTATTCATTTAGCACAACTGCCTCTATTATTCCATACATCCAGCCTGTTGACTAGTTTAGTCCATTTGTTTCTAGACCTGCATCCTTTTAAGGACAGATCTTTAGTAGTCAACTCAGTTCAATGGTTAAGCAAGAAACAGCAGTTAATACATGGGCTCCTACGTTTACCAAAGCTGTTGTTTTCTAGGTCACACACTCGTGATATAAAGAAATGATTTGTTAGTAACAAGCTTTTACATTTATAGACGATATTTTCTTAGCCACTTCTGGGAACTGAATAATTCTAACTTAATTGTCCTCTCTAAAACAGATTTATTATAGTTATTTCCTTTGCAGCATTTCAAAAGTTGTTTTTCTCCATGGGAATATCTAATGGAGTCTTTTAGCTTGGGTCTTCCTCTCAGGTCTCACTTGAAGAGATTGTCTGAGGAAATATTAGTAATTGCCCAAATGTCTTCATGATAACACTTTTCCAGGATTAAGGGTGGAGGCTTTATTGGTGAAGTAGAAGGAAGTCAGACAAAATATTTGTAAGGTCATAATCTTACTTAGTGACCTTTGCTATATCTCATCAAATGGATTATATGTTGAATTTGTAGATGAGATATAAGATTTTTGTTTAATTTTCACCAGTGGCAGAGTAAGTGGAAAGCTAGTAAGTTAGAAGTACACACTGAAGTTACTAGCTCTTAGAGCTTCCAATGTCATATTCTAGTATCTAGTGCTTAGAAAAATAAATATTGCCCCAAATCTCACTCCTTCCTTCTGTAATGATAACTGAGTGCTAGAGGTAGTGGAATAAAATGCTAAGGTTTTTGATTTTTCTATTAAAGTTTTATTTGAAGAGTATCATATATTATTGTGATTTTACTTGATCAGACATAATTCAAACAGCAAAAATATTATAAATTCTCACTATGTTACAATCATTATCTATTGCTCTAGCCACAGTTTTTCTTTATAGTAAACTTTCAAATTACTAATTTATTAAAATACTAAAGTTATAACACTTGGGATATATATCACTATAATAGAGTACTACATTCTGTCCCTTACTTTTACTTCCCACTTTAAATTCTTAAATTTATTTTTCTGTTATATTCAACAATGACATACATACCTAATTTGTTTTGAATAAATAAATACATTGATTCATTTAAAATAAATGTTTATTTCTTGAACATTTTTTTTAAGCCTCTCTAAATTTAACATTTAAAAGTCTAAGTAGTTCTATACAGTTTAGTGAGGTGAGAAACTGGTTTACTCAGAATAATTATCTCAATGATTTTTATACTTTTGGTCCTAATTATCACTTTCAAAGAATATAAATATATCATGTTTCACATATCAGAGAATGAGAAGAAAACTTTTAATAAATCTCCATAGTCTATTTTTTTTTTAAGATTTATTTATTTGTGCATACAGAGCTGGGGTACAGGCCAGAGGCCCAGGGGCAGTGAAAGGCTTCACCAGAGACAGTAGGGAGCAGAACAGGCAGACTGATGAAGTACACTGCTGAGGGGAGCAGAGGGCGGGTCAGGAGAGGTCTGCCGAGCCATGTGGTCACCTCCAGGGCAGGTGGGAATCGAACTCATGTGGAAGTGGCTTTAGCTTCTCAGTGCTGTGCTTTAACCCGCTGCGCCACCAGGGAGGGCCTCCATAGTCTTTTTTTATATGAAGATTTATTTATTTATGAATAAAGTACTGGGGTACAGGACAGAGGTGCAGGGGCTGTGAGAAGATTCACCAGAGAGAGAGTGGGGAGCAGAACATGGAGATCAACGAAGTATACTGCTGAGGGAGCAGCGGGCGGGTCACAAGACATCTGCTGCGCCATGTGGGTCACCTCCAGGGCAGGGGCTCGAACTCATGCTGAAGTGGCTTTAGCTTCTTAGTGCTGTGCTGTAACATGCTGTGCTACCAGGGAGCTCCCCCCCCCCAGTCTTAAAAATCATATTCCATCGTTTTCTCTTTTGAGTCATAACTCTCTTATTATACTAATATGATTATCTTGAAAATTGCATGCATTATGAGTTTTGATAGCTGATGTCTTCAATTTCTCTTTAAACCCTCCCACCAATAGATTTTTTTTTACTACCACTCCTCCAAAACTGCTCATCTAAAGGTTACTGATGTCCATCAGTTTCTCCCTATTTCTAGTCCCTGATGACTTGAATTATCAACAACATTTGAACCAGTCATCTCTTTTCTGATCTTGAAATATTCCTTTTCATTTATCTTCCAAAAATCTACTGTCCCCTAGTAGATTCCTCTCTCATTTATGACCATATCTCTTTCAATCCTCTTTTTTCATTTTTCTTCGTCTGCCTAATCTTCTCACCTTGTGTGTACCCAGAGATTTCTGCTTACACTTCTTTTGTTCAGTCTATGTTCACTTGTTGGCCTTTTCATCTGGTCTCATTAAGATAAATACCATCTGGATAGTGACAACTGCTAAATTTATATCTCCAGCCTGGACCTTTACCCTGAACAGTAGATCCATACATTTATTTAGAGAGTTGACGTGTCCACTTGGGTGTTAATATGCTTCCCGAGACTCCATATATACTGTTGACCTTATGATCCTTTCTCTCAAATCTACTTTTACAGATTTCATTATCATAGAAATTGACAAAATAATTTGCTCAGGTTAAAGTTTTTTTTATAACATTCCTTCTTCCTTTCTTTCTCTCATACCCTGTGTCCAATATGTTAGTGAATTGTTTTGGTTCTAGTTAAAGACAAAATTAGATTATAACTTGTTCCAACTTTGCCTTTTCACCCCGAGAAGCTACCATTCTGTGATATCTCCTACGTGGCCTTGCTGAACATGTCTTCTCTCATCAGTCTGCCACTCCTGATCTACTAGCCTCCATCACTCCATCACCAAAGGGATCCTTTGGAATGTAATTAAGATCATGCTACAGCTTTATCTGCTAATCCTGGATTCATATCCTCACCTAGTTTTAATCAAATACATACCTGAAATAACACATAAACACATACATGCACACACAGCTTTCATCATTTCCCATACTATTCAGAGGAAACAAAGACTTTACAAAAGCTTATAGGGCATTACATAACTTGTATTCTGACTTTCTGGGATCTTATTTCCTACCTAGGGTGGTTTACTATTACCATGATATTACCTCCCTGCTGTTCTTGAGAAATGTTAGGTATGCACCTAACTTTATTTTAGGGTCTCCTCATTTCTACTCCCTTGCCTGGAGTTGTTGATCATATACTATCTACATGACAGGCCCCAGTATCCTCAACATCTTTGCTCAAATGAACATTCTTTCCAGGAAAAAAAAAAAAGTTTTTTTCTTCACTTAATAGTGTAGTTTCTTACTGCCACATGCTCTATACTTTTCCTTTTTCCAAATCATTTTATGGCACAGAATTTACCAAAATTTTAATTTCAATAAGTTGTTTTATTTACTTGATTTCTTATTTTAATTGAGGTGCATTTCAATTTACATTGTTGTCTGTATCTTGGGAGTAGATAGCTTTTTTTTTTTAACATATTTTTCATGTGTTAAGCCTTTTGTCAGGCAAGACAATAAAATACAGGATCCTTGCCAAAGAATATCCCTTCTGATTAGAATGGAATCACATTAATAAACCAGTAAGGTCATTATAATAGAAGTTGGAGTGCAGAGGGAATTTATTAGTCATTGAAGTATCTTAGCGTCACTACCTTAAGTCCTCAGTCCTCACCTGTAAAATAATGGTAAAATCTTTCTTGTGGCAAACAACTCTAGAAATAAATATTGAACATCAGAGCTATCTTGGAATATGGTAGTTACATAATTAAAACAATCTATTTCCTTTGCATGATTAGACATTCACCTGTAATGGCACACTCATGACCAGTATTCATATATTTATCAAATGAAAATAATAATTGTCACCAATAAGCATGTGACTTGAAATAGTAAACAAAAATAAGACGATTATAAGAATATGGGAGAGATATTGTTATAGAATGTGCTGAATATGAAAATTATGATATACATTAATGGGGAAAGAAAATCAGGAATGACCCAATGTCTACTATACAGAGCAGAGACATCAACAAAAGCAGCAAATACTATGAATAAGAGATGGTTATAGAAATGAGAAAACAAGGTAATGGTATAATTTTATTTATATATGTATATGTATAAATTTTATATATACAGTATACTGTTTTTAATTTGTTTAGTAAGGGAAAGAAGCTAGAGGCCACATCTAGGCCTTTCACCAAAGGTCTATTAGAAGCCAAGCAATGAGAACATAAAAGGTTGAGTAACAGTTGCTAAGAATAAGACCATTTATAAAATGACCCCACATTCAGAGACAGACAGATGACCACAGGGTAGTGATGAATTATGCAGAAACAAATTTGCAAAGCAAAGTATCAACTCAAACATGATTCCTGAGATAGGGAAAGAAGAAAGGAAAGAAATGGAAAGATTAGCTATAATGATTATTTATAAAGGTACCCAAATATAAAAGGAAAAATACCTTAGCATCTTTGATTACTTTGATGATGACAAATTTTCTGCACTAAGGGGGTACCAGAAAAATATTGGGAGCCTGTAGATAGGGTGTAAGATTATGGAGTGGTGCTAGAAGAGTGACCAACAAAGGTATCGAAAGTTTCAGACAGGCCCAGTGAGGCCCCAGATATGTTATTTAATGGACATTTATAGTGGTGTCAATCAGCTGAGAGTGGATGTTTGGAAGCACAAACAAAGATATATGGCTGGGAAGCTTACAGAACAGAGGATTGGCAAGAGAGAATTAAGTGCCTTTCAGGATGGTGATGTTATTCTGTAAGCACATTCTTAGGTTTTTGAAGCAGTGGGGAAAAATTTGAGCAATAGGTAAGATCGTGATTCAACACCTGATATCATAACTTTCCTCAATGTACAAATAACCAAGGAGTTGTTTCATTGTTTTTTTCATATTTTTATGATAATCACTTCAAAGAAGGTGTATACTCTCTACATTCAAGGAGAAGCAAGGAAACTGGTATCACTCATGAAATTTAGAGTTGATTTAGAGTATTTAGGTTTAAATAGGTGTATCAAATAGTAACATATCCTTCAAACCGCCTTACATGTAAAAGATTAAACAAAATGAACAAATGGTAGAGAATTTAAAATAAGAGGAAGTGTTGCCTCTTTGTAAATGATAAATTTTAAATTATAGCACACTAATTCTTTAATTAAATGTGATTTTTGAACATCCCTTGATGAATCTTAAAGTAAATCAAATATTTTATTTACTTACTAAGACAAATTTCTATTTTGATACTGTATATTTCCTACATTTAAAATTTAATTATAGGGCCTCCTTGATGGTGTGAGGGTGAAGTTTCTGCACTAGCAACATGGTGAAGGCCCAGTCCCACAACCTGAGTTCTATCCCTGACCAGGGAGCTGACCCACATGGTGCTGTAGAATTTCATTCCTCATCTGCTATTATGCTTAACAGTGTATTTCAGTAGATTTTCCTGTTCTACTCCCCACATTCTCTGGTGAATTCTTTCACCACCCCAACAATGTCACCTCTGGCCTACACCTAGTTCTTCCAAGCAAAATAAATAAATGAATAAAAATATTTTAAAAAGTAATTATATATAAATGTGAAAGTTATGTATAACTTAATTAACATGTATAATTTAACATATAAGTTATGTATAACCTAATATTTATTAGTTGTTATTTAAAATACTATTCATATTTTCTAAAATCCTTTGTAAAAACAATGTGCACTTTACAAATCTCAATATAGGCCTATTATACATAAAACTTACATATTGAAGATATTTCATATCTTACAATTGGTACTCTTTTTAAAGTTGATAACAAGTTTTCCATTTCCAGCTTGTTTGATCTCAGCAAAGATGGTTTTACTTTTCAGTCAATCCAGGTCAAAAGATTGGATGAAAGTAAAAAGAATCACATTTTAAGGGATCCAGAGAGAGAGAAAAGCAAATATTTCAATTCTGCTCTCAAAAAGATGTGATCTAACTATTAACTAAATAGGTCATAGTCAGTGTTTAAAGTTTAAAGTTTTTTGTTTGTTTGTTTGTTTGTTTTTAAAGATTATTTATGCGTATAGAATTTGGGTCTTGGGTACAGACCAGAGGTACAGGGGCTGTGAGAGGATTCACCAGAGACAGAGTGGCAAGCAGTACAGAGAGATCAATGAAGTACACTGCTGGTGGGAGCAGCGGGTGGGTCAGGAGAGGTCTGCTGTGCCATGTGGGTCATTGCCAGGGTGGAGGTCAAACTCATGCTGAAATGACATTAGCTTCTTAATGCTGTGCTTTAACCCGCTGTGCCACCAGGGAAGGCCCACACATTTTTGTTTTTGTTTGTTTTTTTTTTAATCATTCAAGCCAAAATAAAGGCTGCCATTCTCTTAGATAAGACCAGGCACAGCCCTGGCCTTGCCCTACTCTGGTGCCTCTTCTTCTCTGGTGTGTCCTACACTGGGTACTCCCTGGTGATTTATTTTTTTTTGCCATGTGCATTGCTTGTTTAGAACTTTCATAATTCTCACTGAAGATAAGAACTAGGAGAGAAATCTCAGCAACAGGCTATTCTGTTTGCTTCAGATCCTAGCCATTTATTTCTAATCTCAGGATAATCAACATCTAGTTGCCTTTATTACTAATTCCTTCCAGGCAACAATGCAAATGCATTGCATGGAAAAAAACATAAGTACACAAATGTATGATATATAGGATGACTACAGTCATTATTATTTTAGGCATGTCATTTTTATTGCATATCCTGTTGCTTATGAATTGAATATGAAATACTTCTTCTTGGTGAATCTCTCTTTTAACTCAGAGCTTCAATTTTTTAAAGAGTACTTTGATCTAGATTTTAAGAATAGAATCTTTCTATAGCATTTAAAGATGATTCAGCCTACTCAGAACAAGACCCTGAGTTCAGGGCTTCTTGAAGGAAAAAACAAATAAACTTTCCTCAAATGTCCCTCTAACTTTCTAGACAAAGAGGTTACAGAAGCAAAATGGATACTCAGAAAATGTTGATACTTTATTCAAATTTACCCTTAATGATTTTTTAGTGGAATTTGCATGAAGAAAGCTCTAAAAAATTTAGAAGGTAATTTATTAAACATAATAACTTTGTGCTTGCATGTCATAAGCTAAGTATATGCTTTCCAAACGCTATCCATATGGGTATGAATTCTTTAGCAGTTTTAAATGATGCCAGTCAATAAGCATCCTCAGAGACAGCTTTGCGATGGTGTCTTGCTAGAAATACATGTCTTTTCTCCTAGTAAATTATATAATTTAATGATAAATTCAGTCCTATCTCATTTCACTCAGTTCAGTTATATGAGAGGAATAAAGAAGAGAAGAGTAAATTAACAACATGAGTTTAACAATCAAGAGAATCATTACAATTTTGAACCAGAGCTGCTTTCTCCTTTTCTGAGTCTTAATCCCTTTTTTAGCACATATGACCAAGTATAAGTTATGTTTGTGTTGATATAAGACAAATTATTAACAATACATTTGAAACTATATATTAAACTGTTTTCTTCTACTGAAAAGTGTACCAAAGCTGTACTGATAGCTGCATTTGCCAGATTTCTAGGGCAATTCTGCTTTTAGGCTTTTTTTTTTGTTTGTTTGTTTGCTTGTTTAATTGCAGTTACATTATTTACATAATTGTTTATATTTTGGAAATATATGAGCCCCCTTTCAGGTACTGTTACCATAGTGCACTACCATCAAAGCACCCACAGTCCATCACCATAATCAGCTAAATTTCATTTCTTAAAATGGAGTGATATGAATGTCACATAAGACACAGAAATTACCTGAAGGTGCAAAATAGACACAAATTAAAGAAGTATATCACAACTAAAACTTACTAGTCATTATTACTTTCCACCTTCTTTGGGATTTTCAATTGTGTTGTCAAAGATTTTATAGGTATGAAAACCATTGATCAAATCCATGGACCACTAGAATCCTCGTTATACCTCAGATGTTATTTACAATATAGATTCTTACCAAGAAATCAGATTTTCTAAGGCTAGAACACAGAAAATTCATTTTGACTTCATCTTCAAATGATTTTTATGGATTTAAAATGTGAGACCCAGAAGCCTAGTTATAAAATCTCTTGAAAGCCTGAGATTGTACGATTGTTAATCAATACCTGTTTAAAAAAAAAAAAAAGAAGAAGAAGAAGAAGAAGAAGAAGAACTTTGTACTAGAACAATAAATTAGGGGAAAGTGGTCCAAACTACACTTTTGAGATTTGTTTTACCAGTTGAGTACTGAGGGATGAGATTCCTTTGTCTCCTCTCCCCTTGTTTTTGCTATTGAAGTTAGGAGAATTGCTCCTTGGTCACGTATGCAGCCTAATCGACTGCAGTTGAGAAACTTCCTAGGCGTGTTTAAGTGTGCATGGGGATGCTACTTAGGAGATGCCTGTAGAGATGATAGCCTGTTTGCTGCCTTTATCTGGGGCCGCTGGGAATCATTCAGCGCTTTGACTACGCACCAAATGGCACCTGACTCTTTCTAAGAGTTCAGGAATATCCCTTGTTGGCTAATTCATTTCCCAGGGAGTGGCTTTGGAATGGGGAGACTAGAATTCATACTACTGATACAGTTACTTGTGCAAATACTCTTTTGTGTGTTCATGTGAGAGATAACATGGGATTACAGCACTGTATTTGATTTAGGGGAATTAATAGGTTAACAAACTCCCCAGACAGACTTTTAAAAAAACAATAAATTGTTTTCCCACATGGAAAAGATAATGAGAAGTTCTGACTGATATTTTTTATTTATAAAATAGATTACTTTTCTTTCTGAAGAAAGATTTTATATGTTATTAGAATAATATATGCCCATAGAAAAATTGGAGTTATATAAGCAGATAAAAACTATAATAGAAACATCAACAGTTTTACAACCTAGATACATTTCTTGTAACACTTCAGTCCTCTTTACCCAAGGTATTTACTTTATGTATATGTGTGCATATATATATATATATATATATATATATATATACACACACACACACACATATATATGTGTGTGTGTGTATTTATATGTGGGTTTGTACATATACGTGTATAATATAGTTGAGAAACTGAACTTACAGCTTTGTTTCTTTGAAGACAATGTTACTATTTGGAAATACTGTTTTAAAGATTTATTTATTTATTCATACAGAATTGGGGTACAGGTCAGAGATCAGGAGAGGTCTGCCACGCCATGTGGTCTCCTCTGGGGCAGGCGGGAATCGAACTCATGTGGAAGTGACTTTAGCTTCTTAGTGCTGTGCTTTAGCCTACTGTGCCAACAGGGAGGGCTCTGGAAATATTTTTATTGGTTAAATAAGTCAATAACTCTACCGTATGCATTCAGAATATAAATACACATTGCTATCACAATAAATTCAGGTTTTTTCTAATTCTGTTTCTAGTGGGTACATAGTTATATTTCACGTTATTATCTTAGGAAAATAAAGAAATCAAACTATTCTTGCTTAAAATAGGATTTTTAAGCCACTTATATAGTTAATAAAATCAGTTTCCAAAAGTAGTATTTCATTTATATTGCAAAACAAGGGCAAGTCCTGAGAGGAAATACTTATAGGGTATTTCGATAATCTGAATTATTTGATTCAATAACTGAAAATATCTTATCGTAGTAGGATCTATGGCAATTATTAAGTTGAGATATTGAGGAGTAAAAGAGAGTGATAATTCAAAATGCCACTATCATCTTAATATAATGGAATGACTTTGGAAAGCTGAAGTAATAAAGAATAGCGGAGAGCCATGATTTCCATATGAGGTAATTATAAAAGTATTCAAAAATAAAACCAACGCGAGAATTTCACTCTTCTCCCAACCTGACCACAAAAGAAAAAAAAAAGATCATTTTCATAAGGTGTTTCAGCATTCCAAAATAGATTTAAGAGAAGCAAATTTTTGTACGAGCAGAGGTCAATAAATATGGGTAAAATATTAGGAAGCTATCCATGACTAAACCTTTCCAGGGTTCAGTTTTCAGAGAGACTAATTAAAGAGAATAATAGATGCAAGTTAGCATTGCTCCAAAGGGGTAATATTGCATCCCTGCTTTATAGGGAATGCCAATCCTGATTTTATCAAGAAAATGCCTCATTAATTTCATCACCGGGGTTCTAGGATTTTGGCCTTTGAATCCAATTAGTTTAGTAAATGGGGCTAACTAAAAAATGAGCACCCAGAACATCACAAACCTGACGGGGATGCCTAGGATATTTTCTTATTCAGGACAACGTGCTTCAGAGGGCACACTATGTCCTAGATCCTGGTTCTGCCTTAGCCACCATTAACAGAAATCAAAAGACCATCATTTTGTTTCTAAGAAATAAAATATGAGCTTTTCATTTCCCAGTTCTCTGAAAAAGAAAGAAAAATAGTGTAGCCTTTCAGTACATTAAAAATGTAAGCAGCCTAGCCTGCACTGTCAAAGAGAAGTGGAAAGGTCACTTTTACTTTAAGTTTCCACTCTGCAGATGCTTAATCTCATAATTGTGTTCTCAATCAGGTTCAGAATCAGTTTCATTTGTCTCAGAGAAATGTTAGCACACAATAAATTGTACAGTTGTGAAAAACAGTCTCAAGAAAGATATTCAATCAGGTTTCTTAAACAGTTTATCATCAGTTCCTAGATTCAACACTCGTTGACAAGGAGACTAGAATACAATGAGTTCATCTGCATAGAATTATACTCACAGGGATGGCTCTGTCTGGGTCGGGCTTGGCCCGGGGATGGATAGTGACATAAGGGTATCAAAGCTGCTGAAGCATTCAAAGGCTATAAAGTAAACAAAGTTAGTGCTTCAAGGAGAAACTGAAGCAGAATGTTAAGTGATTCAGCAGAGTTTTATGATGCCTGAAAATTCCTAGGGCAGAATCGTGAATCTGACAGAGAAGGGAGATAGGGTGTTTTTTGTGTAATTGGAAAGGATATCGCAGTAGATTCTGAAAAGTAGTTGGCATCAGAATCCACAGAATCTCTTTGTATGTTTGCATGTTAGTTTTAATTTTTAAAACTTTCATCAAATGATATCCACTATACCTCCTTCAACTCAAAGAAATAACAATAAATAGTAGTTTAGTAAACACTCACCAAATTCAGGCATAAGACACAGTCCCTGCATCACACAGGGCATACCAGCAAACTAGAAACAGTACTGCGAATTAGAGAGAACAAATTGAAAATGTTTCAATGGTTCTTTCTAGACAATAAAATCTACTGGCCTGTAGATTCATCACCTAAAGGAGTAAGGTACATTAATAAAATCACTTAAAATTTGTTGAACAAAGCATAGGACATATTGGGGAAATAAGAATACAAAAAGTCCTGAGCAGTGTACTTCATCGGTCGGCCGTTCTGCTCCCCACTCTGTCTCTGGTGAATCTTCTCACTGATCCCATCTTCCTTTTCAACACATCTTGTTTCACAATAAAGCTCTTTATATATTCCTTGTACCTTCTAATTGAAATTTGCATATATGGAAGTATTTTCCATATTTTAGGTTCACCTTAGTCTATTTTACTAGACTTTAGTAAAACTGATTTAGTAAGCTTAGAACCCAATATTATATATTTTATTTTTTTAATCATCCATTCTCACAAGTTCACACATTCTTTTGACTAATACCTAATTTAGTAATAATCTCTCTTTTGTTTTTGAAATCACTCATCATCAATATGGCTCATTGGAAAAAAGAGGCTATTAAGAAAAATTTCTGACACAATGGAAGTGGGAAATGGTCCTTTCTGAGTGCACCTATCTGTAAATCTGGTAGATTCAAAGGGAATCGCGTAATTGACAAGAACAGTTCTCACACTGAATAATTTGAAGTTATGATTCTCTCAGAATTGTGCATTAAATACACAAAGTTCTCTGTATATCAGTTTTACCAATGACAATTGAGAAATTATATGGGGATTGTGATGTTTTATGCATTGTGAATTTTTTTTTTTTTTAAGATTGATTTATTTATGCATACAGAACTGAAGTACAATCAGAGGTACAGGAGCAGTGAGAGGCTTCACCAGAGACAGAGTGGGGAGCAGAAAGGCTGATCCACAAAGTACACTGCTGAGGGGAGCAGAGGGCAGTCAGGAGAGGTCTGCTGTGCAATGTGAGTCAGATCCCAGGTCTGTCAGGGATTGATCTCGCAATGAAATGGCTGCTGCAACTGAACTGAGTTTCCCTGTGTGGGCTTTAACAAACGTCCTGCAGGCAGGGAGGGCCCGAATTTTGAAATTTAATGAGTTGGCAATGATCCACATCAACATATAAGAGCTAAGGAAAAAAGGCAGTAACAGTTTGCAATCCCTTAAGTGAAATATGCCAAGGACACAATACTCAATTGGATGGAAATGTATCCAGTAATTTAATGAGAATAGCCTACTTTAAAGTTCCAATTTTGAAAAAAATCATGCGCTAGAGAAAATTAAGTGCTTAAGATTTCCACATTTGATAATTTCATGTTTTCAAAGTTTTATTATGACCTGTGTCTAGGTTATTGCTTTAATGTTTCTATTAATAGTTTATATATTACTTTATATGAAGTGCAGTCACACACACTATGCCATAAAATTTTGTCAGCTTATGAGTTATTATCTTCACTCTGTAGATAAGCAAACAGAGTATTATTTAAATTATTCATTTAGTAAATAGTAGGACATCAGCTTTTTGAGCTTGAGGTCTTCTATTTTTAGTACTGTACTTATTTCAATCTGATTAGATCATCTTGGCTAGCTCGCAATTACAGAAAATCAGAGGCCTCTCCAGTAAATTTCAGACTTTTACCTGTTATTTAAATACATGCAATTTGGCCCCATTCCTACTGTTTCATTCTCAAATTCTCTTTACTCTCATGCATATAATCATTTCCAGTAACATGAAATAACTAGAGCTGTTCTCTGTTCCACTTACCCTTACCTCACGGTAATCACTTTAGGTTCCGTGTAACTTATTTTATTTTAAAACTATATTCTTATTTTTTTTTTTACTGCAATAATTTTGGTTTTCAAAATTGTGCATGCTTTCAGTGTATAGGTTCCCACCTTTTTGGGTGTATACTGCTATACCAAGCCGCCATCAGGGCACCCTGATCTACCACGGACTGTCTTCCCACTTGCTGCCCAGGCCCATCCACCCTTTCTGGTACTGGAAGATTTTATTTATGTAGAATATAAAGAAGCAAAATAAAGGAATAGGAAAAAAAAAAAAGAAAAGAAACCCCAGAAATCAGGTCACTTACAATTTGATACTAATTTGAAATATATTTTAGATACCACCTTTTCAGGAGAGTTTATTTAGTAAAAGCTTGGAGGCTATATATCAAAGAGATGGTGTGTCCTGAGACATTACTGCACAGTTTTGTTTTGTTTTTTTTTTTAATAGTAAGACAGCAAGCACCTCATCATTTTCTAAAAGCAAAGTTATGACTGATGGCTTAGAAAATGTTGACATGCTATGAAACACAATACCTTAAATTGGAAGTGCTGTTTGAAATCCAACATATCAAACATAGAATAAATATGGCATTTTCATCAGCATAGCCTTTACGAACCAAGCTACACTGGATTTTCTTATAATAAAAACTCAGCTCTTTCAATTTTCTTATAGCATAACCCTGGTTTTAATTTTTACAAAAGATAGTTAGCTTATGTAAAAACAAGAGTCATGTATAGATTCCTCTTGTGTTCAACATATAGGTATCTGCTACAAGATAGATACTGATATGTAGTTGCATGATATCTGAAGGAATGAGCATATAAATGAACTAATTAATTAAAATATCAGGTGTTTCAGGTCCTAGTTCTAACTTTGTGTGTTTAAACAAGTGACTTCTGGATCATTCTCCATCACCATCTAAAAATATGACTCCACCATCTAAAAATATGACTCCACCTAAAAGCATTCTTGTAAGGATCAACTGAAATGAGGTATACTTAAACCTTTGTAAAGTTTTATATATATTTTAATAGCAATAAATTGAGAGCTCTTTGAGATTATTTCAAATCCACTCTTTTAGGCTACATAGCAATCTTAGAAATGTTAATATTTTCTCTGGAAGGAAAATATGCACCTACCTTTTTATTATAAAATTTTTCTGAAATGCATTTGATCATAATTTAATTTTACTTTTAAATATTTTAAATATTTCCCCTGTCAACTTTGTGTCTCATTTCTAAACTATAAGATATGTTGTATTTAAGAACCAACTTATATACCTATTAATCTACCTGTCTCCTTCAGATATTTCAAGTAGTTGTGGCAATTATTATTACTGTATCTGCATAGGAACTTGAAGGTTAAACATGGTCTATTATGCTGAGTCAGCAGTGTTTACTGGTGCTGTGACCTGATCAAATGTTTGAATGTTTCTATCTACCTATCTATCTATCTATATGCAATATATATATATATATATATATATATATATATATGTATGTATATATATATGCAGATATGTTTGTACTTATGTATATATATATATTTGTATCTGTGTATATATATATATATATATACAGATATGTATGTATATATATGTATGACAGTACAATGCAATAATTTTATTTTTTAAAGACTGTGATGTTTATAGAAACCAAAACACAGCAAAATGAAAAACTTGTGTTACAAGAAAATTAGAAAATTCAAGATATATCATAATGTGCTATTAGAAAGTCCTGGCTGAACTGAGTTTAAAATATTAGAGAAATGAATTTTTAATTTCTACCTTGAACACAGGAAATGACATGCAATGTCTAATATATGCAAAACTGATATTGAACCATATACTTACCTGCTTTATAGATAATGCACTGCAGTCATTTTTGAAGAACTATCTTCTTCTGCAATATTGCCAAAAACAATTAAATCTAGTTTGTCAGAGCACTCTAATCATCACATTAGGAAAAATTGCACAGTTGCATGTTCTTTTCCAAATTTCAAGAGCTTGCTGGAATGTATGCATGGTTTTCTCTCATTCTATGCAGGTAGCTCAAATTTGTAAGAGAAGAAGTTGCATTTATTTTTTCTCCCACTGAAAGTGACTTTTGCCAGACATTTGAAAGATGAAGAGAAGGAGACTGTGTGTAGATTCTGTGTATTTGCTTTATGGAAGTAATGTAGGAGATAAGAAAGTTCATCCCACTAAATTGCACTACTGCGGCAAATTAGGAAAATGTATTATTTTAGCGTAACTACTGAATCAAGCTTTATTTTCATCATATTGTTCACTTTCAAGTTGATAAAGTTGTTATATAGGAAAGATGGTGCATCTATATGATACTTTCATTAATAAATTGGCGCTCCTATAGTACTTCCTTCAGTGAGTTTATAGGGACATTTAGTAAACTGTAAATGCCATGTCATCAATTCATTTTGATTCTGTGGAAGGAGTCAAAAAAGTTGAATCTTTAAAATGCATATTTATAGATAACTTTCCTTTAAATGTTTTAAACTTTCTTTGTTCCTCTTCAAATATCTCCCATAATTTACAAAACAAGAAATGTTTTGAAGTTCATAAAAATGCAAATTAATCTATAACTGAATTATATACCACATTTGAACTATTTGCTCCTTCCTTAAACTTTTACAGGTTGGTATTACAATTGTCATTACGAGGAATCTTCCAAGAGCTGTTCCTGAAACAACTAGTCCTATCCAAGTCTGGTTCCTTTTTCTCCTTCATGTCCTCTACCTTCTTTCATTATCATTTTTGGGATTAAGCTGACCTCCCAGCCAGGTCAGAGGCACATTCTCAGAACTGTTGTTTCCTAAATCCATTCAGCTCCTGATTGATCATATTTTAAGCCATATTACTTGTGAGGCACTGTTCTAAGGACTTTGGATATTAGCAGTATAATCAACATTCAAATTTCCTGCCTTCATGAAATTTAATCTTAATCCAATTAAAAGATAAAAATCATACAAATAAATTAAGTTTAATATAACATGATTCCAGAAAATTATATAAAGGGGGAAAATGAATAAGAGGATATGGTGTGATACAGCTTAGGGGTTGGTGTGTTCAAGATAATGAGGTATTTTGACCTGAAAGCTGAAGGGAGTTCTCCTGGGAAAAGTGACATTTGGGCAGAGAACTTGAAAGATGAAGAAAAGGAGTTTGTGTGTTAGAATGTGTGGGAAGAGAATTTTAGTAAAGACCCTATGATAGGAAAATGGGAAGGCAAGAACTTCAGTGTAGCCAGTCAGTGAAGGAGAGTGTGTAAGCATGTGAGTTATGTGAGTTAAGAGTTGCAGGAACTTGCCGATCACATGATCAGTTGTATAACATTATGTAAAATGAAAACGATATATAAATTCCTCAGCAGTATATCAAAATATACAGTGAAAGCCCATATGGCGATGGACACCTGTTATCTTGTGGATTCATTTAGATTATTACACAAGTGAGGAACAAGAAGAAAATACCTTAATCTTCAGCAACAGTATTAATCTGTTTAATGCTTAACTCAATATTTCAACTTTTAGGTAGTGATTCCTCAGTCAGAAAATAATAACCATTTAGCCTGTGTGTAGGGTGAATACAAAAGTGTTCATATTTTTCTAAATAGGCCAAATTTATCCTGGTCCTCTCTCTCTTCATGATAACGACTCTTCATAATGATTATTTCATTTGTGTTCTCCTTTGACTCCTACACTGCTTCCAGCTCACTTTATCTATGCAGTTGACCTTTTTCCAAACAACTGAGAAAAATAAAGATCATCAGTCAGAGCTCCTTCAATTCACTTTACTCTCTAACTTTAGAATCAGTAAAATATTTATGTTCTTTCCTTTGGGCTTTAAGAGTAAGAAGTGTCCTTCCTTTGCATTTCTTTCTGGAATAATCTCTTCAAATGTATTCTGAATTTCACCTCAGAGAGCATTATCAGAGAGTTTAATTCTTAGGTTAATTTATCTCATATATGACCTGTTTCTTTCACCACCACCTTCTTCTGATTTCCCTCCTCCCCTTTTATTTCTGCTTTCATCCCTGAAGAGGTCAAACTGTTACAGGGCAACCAACCCACTGTGAATTGAGTTGCCTGACTATGGGCCCTCACCTTTCTGCTCTAGATTCAACTGCAGGCACACATAAAAAGGACAATAATGGGTTTATTTAAAAGAAAAATGAAAATGGATAATGCAGGTAGGAGAGAGATAAGTTGGTTAATGCATCCTACCAGAACCCCACCTGGAACCCCAATAGTACACTGAAAGCCAGCAAAAAGCTGAGAGTCAAGCTGTGAGCCATGAGACCAAGAGACCCCCAAAGCCTGCATGTCCGGTTAACTCCACCTTCAGTCCCACCACACTTCCCTTTGGTGATGCTGGGATTTGTAGTTCCAGTGGGGTGGCGACAATGCCCACAAAACCTGTACCTGTAGAGTTTGCTCAGGACATCCTTTCCCCCAACAAAGCTTTTTCTAGTTTGCTTAAATCTTTCACAGCATAATCCATAAAAAAAAAATGTAATTTCTTTCCCTCTAAACCTATTCTTCTTGTTTTACTTCTTTCTTTTCACTATGTAAGTCTTCTGATGTGAGGTGTGCTTTTCCTACCTTTTTTTTTCTTCCCACAAACCTATTTCACTTTTCAGTATGTAATGTGAAAGTTTTCTTTCATTCCCTTTCTTGAGCATGTTCATGAGATTTATAACTTTTCCATGTTCCTATGGAAACATTACTATATTTTGCTAAAGCCATTGGCTTATTTTGATTCTCATTCTTTTGATATGTTAAGTTAATTTGTCATTTACATCTTTATATAACATAGGTGGTACATTTTTATACCTCCATATATACAAATACTCCATTCACTGTCCACCAAATTTCCTTTGCAGATGTTCCTGTCCCATTTCTTCCCCAGCCCTCCTCTCTCCCTGCATTCGCTCTGGTAACCAGTGTGTTTTGCACAGTGGCTAAGAATCATTTTCGCTGTATTTGCCAGTATGCATTCATCATTTATTCTTTGTCTTTATCCCACAAGTAACTGAAACCATCCTCCATCTGTCTTTCACTTTCTAAACTCAGCATAGTCATTTCCAAATCTAATCACTTTGTCCCACAAGTTACTGTCTTCAATTTTAATAGCTGAGTAATAGTCTTCTGATTCCCTAATAATTAGAAGTAAATAAACAGTGTGAAACACTTGACAGCCTTTATTAAAAATATTTCTTAAAGATTTTATTTTTTCATGCATACAAGTACCGGGGCATAGGGCAAAGGTGTAGGGGTGAAAAGACTTACCAGAGTCAGAGTGGGGAGCAGAACAGGCAGATCTACACAAATACACTGCTGGGGGGAGCAGTGGGTGAGACAGGAGAGGTCTGCTGCACCATGTGCGATAACTCCCTGACTGGGGATTGAACTCATTCCATAGTGGCTGGTGGTAGCTTGATAGTGCTGAGATTTTAAACCCTGTACCACCAGGAAAGCCCTATTGGAAACCTTTTTAACAGCTTTACTAAGGGATAATTGATAAAGAAAGAACTATACATATTTAGTATGTTCAATTTGATGGATCTGGACAAATACAAACTCCATAAAATCATCTCCACAATCAAGCCCCAACACTTCCAAAGGTTTCCTGCTTTCCATTTGTGTTTGTTATTGTTTTGTGGAAAGAATACCCAATGTAAGATCTATCATCAAAACAAACCTTGAAGTACACAATACCACCTTGTTAACGATTGCACAATATTGTATAACATCCATTTAGCATATTCACTGAGCATAACTGAAACTTTATAATCATTAAGTGGAAGAAAAGTAGGCCTTGGATAATATAAATGTTAAAGCTGTGAGAAAAAGAGAAGAAACTACCCTTTAATTCTAGGAAGATTTCCATTTTTTTCTGCCTACCTTTTCTTAGTCTATTTTGATAATTTCTCTTTAGCACACACTTATTTATGTTATCTGGCATCTTACTCTTGCACTTCTAACTTTACGTTAGGTGTTCTGCATGGTATTCTTTTTCATTTCACTTTATTGGGGTGACACCGGTTTACAACACTGTATGTGATACAGAGGGATAGACTCACAAAGCTTCCTATGTGTATCTCTCATCATACCCACCACCAAGCCACTCAGAGTCCTCCAGCACAAGCCACTATTGATCACTCCGCACTTTGCTGTCCATCTGCACCCACCTGTTCTGGTAACCTTAATTCTAAAGACAGATTTATCTTTGCTATTGGCTTGATTTTGACTTACCCTTTGTTTGACTTCTTTATATTCCCCCTAAATGTGAGACCATACAATATTGTCCTCTCCCTTTCTTTTATCTTTTTTTTTTTTTTAAGATTTATTTATTTATTCATACTGAGCTGAGGTACAGGCCAGAGGTGCAGAGGGTGAGAGGATTCACCAGGGACAGAGTGGGGAGCAGAACAGACAGGTCAATGAAGTACACTGCTGAGGGGAGAAGCGGGTGGGTCAGGAGAGGTCTGCCACTCCATGTGGATCTCCTCCGGGGCGGGTGGGGATCGAACTCATGTGGAAGTGCTTTAAGCTTCTTAGTGCAGGGCTTTAACCCGCTGGGCTACCAGGGAGGGCCTGTCCTCTCCCTTTCTAACTGCCTGGTATACTAATACTAAGAATTGCTCAAACTGATTTCGGAAATTTGTCTTCACATTTTTCTGAAATTCATATTGTGGTAATGATAAAGTTTCAAGAAAAGGAAAGTATCTTCAGTATCTTTCCATCAATGTCCATACTTTGTCAGGACTAAATCACCAGATAAGTGCTTTTCAAGCTAACTGTACCAAAAAAAAAAAAAAAATGTTTCTATATCTGCATACTACTTCATCTTTTATGGCAATGCCCTAGTTCCCTAATAGTCAATAAAGTAACTTCCCCTTAGTTACTTCATTGATGATGCTGTTTGTTGTCTCTCCCTAATCTTGGTTATTTGTTTACTCATAATTATTTAAACATGGGAAATTCCCCTATAAATAAATATAACAACCTCAATCATTTCTGTAAGAGCTTGCCATCCTTCTTCAATAATTCACCTGAAACCCCTGAACTAGGTGATCCACAAAAATAGCACTAACTTATTTTTGGAAAGTGCCTATGACCTAAAATGCCCTTCAATACTTTGACCATCTGGCAAAATTCTGTAACAGGCAGGCTCTGGCTCACACATTATCTCACACATTATCTTTTCTATGACATCTTTCATGAACATTAAAGTATAATGAAATATACTTTCAAGTATATTGAAATAGA
>NW_004567111.1:14677354-14792612 GCF_000260355.1 Condylura cristata
TGATAGAAAATAATCCTATTTCATTTTTTAAAAGTTTTTTTTATTATTATTTTTTAAGATTTTATTTATTGATGCATACAGAACTGGGGTACAGACCAGAGGTCCAGGGGCGGTGAGAGGATTCCCCAGAAGCAGAGTGGGTAGCAAACAGACAGATCCGTGAAGTACAAAGTACACTGTTGAGGGGAGCAATGGGTGGGTCAGGGGAGGTCTGCCGCACCATGTGGGTCACCGCTGCGGCTGGGGATCGAACTGGCACTGAAGGGGCAGCAGCTAGCTTGCAGTGCTGCATCCTAACCCGTTGTGCCACCAGAGAGGGCCTTAAAGTTCTTTTAATCTTGGTTTATTGCTCCTCAAATGTTGAAATAACATCAGTATTACTGAATTGTATCCCTGATTTATTTAAAATTGTTCAAATTCCAATGTGGCCTGTGTAGTTCGTAGTGCAGAAAGAGTAGATAGTAATGTAGTGTCAAAATGTGAAAAAGTAGGTGTTCCATATTCATTTGATGAATGCATAGAAGGATAAATTCCAAGAGAACAGTCTTCTACTGCTTCTATGAAGCATTTGCTTTTTATTAACTTCAAATAATTGTTTTTGCTTTAATTTAGTATGAAATTTCCAGTAGGTTTCAATATTTATTTTATGGATATTTATTCTGATATTTTAATTAAAAAAACCACTCTAAAAAATAAAGGATTTATTATAGGACTTAACCTACATAAAAAAGAGAAAACAACAAAACAACTTTAGGTGAAAGCTATTTTAGGTGAAGGTCTCTGTAGGAAAAGCAGTATCATAAATCACTAACTTTAATCCAAACCTTAAGAAGAAACGTCCACTGTCTTTAAAGTCTGTCATATCAGACTCAAATAGATGACTCTATTGACAGAATTGTACACAATTTAGGTAAAAAAAAAAAATCTAAATGTTGGCCACAGTAGTTAGTGGGTTTTAGGACTAATTTTTTAAAAACATTTACTTATTTATTTCTGTATAGAAGAACTGAACTGTAGGTGTAGGCCAGAGGTGTGAGGTGGTGTGGAGGGGAGGTTAGAGGGTTCACCAGAGACAGAAGGAGGAGCAGAACAGGCAGATGTACTGAAATACACTGCTGAGGGGGGGAGAATGAGCGATACAGGTGAGGTCTGCAACGCCATATGTAGGTGCTGGTGGGTGTCAAACTCAAGCTGTGGCCGTAAAGGCAGTGATAGTGTTGAGACTTAGCTCCTGAGCTACCAGAGATGTCCCATGACTAATATTTGTTAATGAATATCGATAGTAACAAATTATTTTATTTATGAATACAGAAATGGGGTTACAGGCCATAGGTGCAGGGGCAGCAAGAGGATTCACCAGAGATAAGAGTGGGAGACAGAACAGGCAGACTGACAACATACACTGCTGAGGGGAGCAGAGGACAAGAAGGGAGAGATCCGCTATGCCCGGCGGATCACCTGCCAGTCTGGCGGGCATCAAACTCTGACTCAAGTGACCACGGCTTGGCTTGGCTTCAGCAATTCGGTGCTCCAACCTACCACACCCCCAGGGAGGTCCCCAAACAGTAAACATTTCTAAGCAGGGAAAAAAATATATATGTTTGTGTATGTGTTTTCTCTGTAAATAATGTAGGACATTGTAATTTTGTGCATTTTATTTTACTTCTTCAAAACATTTTTGCTTTCGGATTTTTCTGTTTGTTTGGGATAGCAGATATTGCTGCATACAGAGGTCAAGAGAGGTAAGAAAGAGAAACTATAGATATGGCAGATTTATGGTTTACATTTACATTACTTATTAAGAAATGTAGACTATTATATATTTAATAGGAGGACTTTGAATTAATGTCTGTTGTTCAAAGGAAAAAACCAAAAGGTTATTTTCTCTGAAACACAGAATAGATAATGTTAAATTACCAATTTAAAACTGAATTTTCATAAGCAAGAAGAGAATATAGGAAAAAAGCTGAATCTTAAAATATGTTTATGTAATTTTTAGTCTGTTTAAAAGGTCAAGACAAGACATTAACTAACTGAGGAAAAGTTCATCTCTGTGCCTTCCCACAGCTTTTCAACCATAAATGAACTTTTACATCTCAGTTCCAGCAGTATTCTGATACATAAATGATAGCCTGAGAATTATCTTAATATTGCCTGTCACAGTACCACAGAGGAAAGAAACACAATTATATTCATCCAAGACTATACGCTTTTCACTAAAGTCAAGCATTTACATTTTCATCTATATTTTGATTATAAATTTATTGTACCATTCATCAGATTTTTTTCAAAGATGGCCTTCATTAAAAAGACAAGAATGTTGAGGTACATGTATCATAGTTTTTGCCAGTATCCCATTTCTAAAATTCTAATACAGCCATATGAATATAAAAAAAGAAATATTATCACTAATATATGCAAAATTTATATAACAGAATGTGATATTTTAATTCGCCTGCCATTATTATATGTTTTATGCATTTTTAAAAAATAATTTACTTATCTTTGTTCATGTTTGCACAGTGTTTGCTTTCTTTTCTCAGTAGTCCCTACAAAAAGTGATTTTTAATTTCTAAAAGTAACCTATTAGCTCAGGAAGTAGATCATGTTGTTGATGTAATTGTAAATGTAATAGCTCAGGAAGTAGATCATGTTGTTGATGTAACCTATTAGCTCAGGAAGTAGATCATGTTGTTGAGAAACCACTTGTTTCTCATGTGTAAAAGCTGTGTCGGGTTGTGAGCGTGTGTGTGTGTGTGTGTGTGTATATAAGAGACAAAGAAAAAAAGAGCAAAAAATTCCAATGTTCATCTGCCCAAGTACAAAGTTAGTACAAGTTAGTTACAAGGTGAGGGTATTACTTACTGTCGTCATTTAAGGCCAAACCTAAAATTAGCAGGACAGGACTAAGGGGTATTTCTGAGATCAAAAGGGAGACAAATAGACTCACACAGGAGCTAGAGAGTGTCCCAATGTGGCCCCTTTTTTTGTTTTCTTTCCAAGAATGCTGCAAACAGTGGACTGAAAAGTGCACTTAGATTAATGAGGGAAATACACTGTCAATTTGAAAAATTTCCAAGCGCTGTTACTCAAAATGAATCTTTTTTCCTTAGTGTTTCAGTAATTTGAGCATAGCAAATTCTGATTCTGAGAGGACGCACCTTGATGTTCACAAGTTTTCTTGTCTTTCACACCCAGTGGGCTTATTGCCAGTAGAAAATCCACAGCTGTTATGCCATTTATTTTAAGATGCTCCCTCGTCTGCTCCTACTCTTCTGTAGTCTGATGACTCAAACTTGAGAAAGATGGAAAGATCACGTTACCCTACTCATTTTTGTCTGCCTTAGTTTTGATTTCCTAATAACGTTTCAAATTAATATCACTTTTGTAACTGGGAAGGTTGAGAATAAAGAGAATAGCTTCCCAGGCATAATTCTATCAGAACAAGTGCTGCATTATTTTGAAATTTGCTAATTATTTTGTCTGCCTCCCTCACTAACCTGTGAACTATTTTTGAGGTTGTGTTTTGTTCAGCTTTTTTTTCCAGGGTATTTCATAGTGTCTGGCACATAGGAAGGTATTTAATAGATGTTTGTTGAAATGAACTGTACTAAAGAATCACAAAATTAAAGTTGCAGTATGCCTATAAAGAGTGTTGATCTGATTACTGTTATTTTCCTTCTATTTTATACAATATTTTAGGCTGCACAAATGCAAATTGGAAATTTAAAGGTTAAAAGAAGTTATAAATATTTCTTAAAGGATGAAGAATCAGTGATGTCATATAGGTAGGTACATAGTTGCAACTATCCTAAAGATAATTGTGACTGTGTGTTTAAGACATATATACCATTTTCACATATCTCAGCTATTATGTATAATCACACTGGTATATATACATGTTTAAGATTCATATGCTAGTTATATCTTTGGGGACTGAATGTTATTGTCGACAAAGCTGTTTGCTGTCATTTCTTAAACATTTATTCTTCAAAAAATTGTTAAGATTTCAGAATATTAAGACATTGACTTGATAAATGCAACAAAATTGAAAGTGAGTTAGGTGTGTGGGTGTGTGTGTGTATAAAACATTTTTTTTTTTAGAGTCTAGAAATATGTAATGGATTTAAAACCTGACAGGCTACTTACAGAATCATGATTTCCTTTTCAGATGGCCATATTATTTCTTAAATAAATCAATAAAAATGAAATAGGATTATTTCCTCATCTTTCTTCTGTATTGACTGTTCCTGTGGTTTGGTTCTGGTCTGGTGTATTTGGAGTGATTGGATGTTGAGTAGCACTTTTTAAAGAATTATATTTTAAAATTTTATTTAGTGTAAATAAGGCATTTGGGAAATAATATATTCAAGTCTTCAATTGAGAGAGTATAATTGCTCAATACAAAATTTCCTTAAACATACAATGTTATCTATCCTGAAAATGTTAGGTGATTACTTAACAAAACTTAAATCTATGTCGAATGCTTCTAATGTCTGAAAACATTTATTCCATCCCCTCTGTTCTGTATCCCTATTAATTACATAGCACAGGGGAAAAAAAAAATACTGCTTCATTTGGTATGGAGTAATTGCTAAAGAATCTTTGTAGCTATTTTATAGCACACATGCTATATTTTATGATTTATAATAGGATTTTTTAAAGGGTAATTTACTATTTGTCTTTATTTCTGCAACAAAGAGTCACAAAACATTTTGCAGCATTCTGGCACCTGCACAAGGCTGTGACTTATGAATATGTTAATGAGACCACATCCAGAACTGGCAAAAACTCAGGACTCAGACACAATTACGGTTCTGGCAGCCCTCAATGCTATGATACCAAGTCTGACAAGAAATATTTAGGTTAATTAATACAAGGTATCGCTTTTGCACTTGGAATGTAGAACACTTTCAGCATTACAGCTCAATGGGAATCAAGATATTTTGCTTTTTGCAATGACTTCCTCACTGATATTTGTAAAACACTTCTCTTGATATTTTAACAGTCATTTTGTACCATTTAATGCTGCTAAGTCCTGGAAAGGTTATTTTCTCTATATAGTTTATCTTATAAGTAATGACTGCAATGATTTTATACCTTGTTACATTGCAACATTAGATGCCAGAAATAGTCTCCTCTAATACTTGAGGAAACAATTCCTATTGTTTTACCTAATGTGTGGCACCATCACTTTTTAAAGCTGTATGTAACTCAGTCTGCAAAGGAGTGCTTCCCTCCAATAATATAGCAAGTCTTCAATTTTCAGTGGCGGCTGAACAAAAGTCTACTTGTAAATTCTAAGTATTCTTGGAGTGTTTGAAGCTTCATCCAAATGTAAACGCATATAAATATTCAAGTTTACCATATTGCATTACTTCTCTTTAATTGCTAAATTAAAATGGTTCAACAAATTCAAAGCTGGGTCAAAATTAAAAAGGACTGCCTTGAGCCAAATCATATAAAACCCCAAGCTTTCTATTCTGCCATGTGTGCAGTTCCATGCTTAGTAGTTCCTTGGACTGTGTTTGTTTGTTTTGATTTGTTATTCATAGATTTGCATATATTTATTTTAATATTTCTCTATGCAGTTCTGAAAAATCACTCTCTACCCCATACTCAAAGATAAATATGCCAACATAGCAAATGCCTCAGTTTCATTCTTTTGTCTTAATTCATAGAATTGGCATTCTTGAGATTGGTAACTCTTCCCTTTCATTTTGTATTCAAGCATAAATTAAAATGTCAGTTTCATCAGCATTCCAAACCGTGACTTTGACAGCAACCATGAGACATGGGAGTTGGTTTGCCCAGGATCAAGCCCAAATATAGTTTGCAAAGAGCTCCAGGTGACTCCCCCTTTTCTTTATGTAGCCCTTAGTCCTGTTAGCTGACTATCTTTGATAGAGTATAGAAGAAAAACTAAAAATAAGAGCATGCATATATCATGAATAAGATGGGTAGATCTTCATTCTGCTTCTGTAACAACTTGGCAACCAATTTAATGAGAAAGCAAAGGGCAATTTTTGAGTAAGAGTGAAGTCTCAAAGCTGTACTTAATGGAAACTGTAAACCTGTATTTCTGATTATCATTCTAGACTGTCTTCAGCAAGACTTTTTTCCATCCTGACACTTTTTTCTCCTATTGGAATAGGTGGCCTTTGATCCAAACTGACTATTGTCCTTATAGGAAGAAGTGAAAGACACACAGAATGATGACTCAGGTAGAGTGTGCAGTGACACAGTTTCAAGACCACATGAGGGAGAGGAAAATAAAGATGCTGCCCAGAGTCTCAGAGGGACAAAAGTCATAATTCTAGTCTCCAGAATGTCAATGAAGAAATATTTGTTGTTTTAAACTACTGAGTTTATAGAATTTTTGTTACAGCAGATCAAAGAAAATAATACAGTATCAAAGCTAATGTCGAGCCAGCATTTACTAGGATGACTATAACTGTTATCTATACTAGATTTTATTCAGACTGAGTACATTCCTCACTGCTTAATTTCCAAGTACTACTGGTTATTAATTACTTTAATGATCCCTTTTGTGAACATATGAGCAAAACAAGAAAATATGTTTGAGAGGTTTAGTGATGCATGAGAGTAAAAGTCCACAACTATAACCCTTTGCACATACCCTGAAAAGCAATGTCAAATTTTATGCTGCCTTTACTTCTTAATTTTCTTAAAGTAGTATCTTTACTCTACTGACTGCTGAATTATTTTTCTATTAAAGACATTTTATTTTATTCCTCTGATATCCCATAAACTCTTCACTCTAGTCTACTTTGAAAAGATACTACATATTTGATATCAGGATCATTCTTATTTTCCTACTTCTCATTATAAGCATCAAGCCTGCAGTCAAAGTAGCATGGGACCTTGTGTTAAGTGTGAATGTCATGTAAGAATAAAGACATATCTTTATGCCCTCAAAGATCTTACATTCTTCACCAGTGAGCTTGGTTTTGGTTCTGGCTTTAGTAGGGTCAGAATGTGATGAACAAAAATGTTGGACCAAGACATGGTTTGGGAGTTTGGAGAGACCATGCAGAATATTTAAATGTAGCACTAGTTATTATTCATGAATATTAATTCTTAATATGCAACACATATTAATATAGTATTTTCTTCATATAACTGTCAAAAACTAGGTTAACCTAAGATTATTATAATCTCAACAGTCTAAATTCAATCAAATCCAGTAGAACATTACTGATGATTTAAAGATGTTAGGGATTTAGGCATGCAATATAGTCCCTGTCTTTTAGAACAGTGACATAAATCATAAATTATTGATATAACTTTGGAAGTGAAGTATTCATCAACTGAGTATATGATCTAACCTAAGAGTTTATTGAAATTCTCCTAGTGATTATAATACTTGAACTGAACCTTAACAAATGAATGTAACTAAGAAGTCAAAAAATGCATGAAAGGAATTTTAGGCTCATGTAAATTTACCTCCAATCCCAAATTAAATTAAATGAGTAATTTTATGACTGTATATGGAGTCAGGGAATGGTAGCAGCAGAAAAAAACTAGGGCGTGCCTGTAGCACAAAGGTATCATGCAGACATTACACAAGATCATGGACTTGGAGGCAATCTGTGGAGCTTAGTTTGACCCCTGTGGATCTAGAAAATGTTTATTCATTCCAGCAGAGCATCATCACGTGTTTGCTGCCAATTTAAATAACACTTAACTAGTTTTATGGAAAGCAGATTTAAAGATCAAAAGACTTTAGGAATTAATATAAAAGTAAGCAACTGGCAACCTCAAGTTGGATTATTTTACTAGAAGGGGAGGAGGGGATTGTGAAACAAAATGGGGAAGGGCCAGTGGACTATGGTGAGGACTATAGCTACTTCGGTGGAGGGTTTCATATGGCAACATCGAGAAAACTAAGTGTGTGACTCTAAATTGTGTGCAGTGTGGTAAGCCAAGGTCACTTCAATAAAAAATGACACTTAAAAAATAGTTTACTTTTACATAATTTTGTGCACTTTTCCATCTCAGTTGTAACCCCATTGCCTCTCTGGTATATAGTTGTTCATTATTATTATTATTTTCTCCCCCATTGTACTTGTGGTGTGAGTGAAACCATCCAGTATTTTCCCGTTTCTTTCTGGCATATTTCACTAAGCATGATCCCTTCCAGCTCCATCCATGTTGCTGCAAAAGGCATGATACTTTTTTTTTTTTTAATGATCCTGTCATAGAGTCAGAAGAGACACTAAGTCTCTGAAAAAGACGGTAGTGAATGAGGGAAAGATTTTTTTTTTCTTAAATGAAATATACTTTCTAAAATCCATTGGACAAATGTGTCCTGTGTATACATTTATTTTATATATACATATATGTGTGTGTGTGTGTGTGTATTCAAATACATATCTCTTTAAAAAAATAAAGGTACATATTCTTAGGATTAATTACTATGTGACTTTTGAAAAAATATTTAAGAAATACATATTCACATATGTCACAGAATTGTTTTCATTTTAATTATATGATGAATGAAATCTCCCAAACATTGCAAATGTATTTACAAACGTGTAGAAAATAATGGCTCATAGTAGACTTAACAGTGTTTAGCCTTGAGCTATGAGATTATAGGTATATTTCTCTTTCTAGATTATTTATATTTAGTGTGAGCTTTCTTCAAGTGACTTGTCTTAATATTATCTTTTAGAAAACAGTATCTGTAGAACAAATAAATATTGCAGGAACTAAGGTTTATTGGATTTGTAACTAATTGGCATATGGAATGCTGGGAATGGATGTATCAAAACTGATTTCTTCTCTATTTTTCTAAAATAAGTTAAAAAAAAGTAGTTTGTAGTGTTACCAGTTGAATGTGGAAAATTATTTTTTTCTCTGATTTCTGGAAATGGGGGAGTAACACTAACTTTTTAAAACATTTACTATGTTATGTATTTCTAACATATGCAGGGAATGAATTCTAAACTTTGAAATGAATTTGAACTGGGGACCGGAGTTCAATAACCTCTAACATAATAGTAAAAAGATTATGGTTTTAAAATAAATGACAGCATAAAATAAATGACAGCATAAATAGTTATGCCAATTCAGAAGTAAATGAGTTCACTTAGAGAGGATATGCTGACCAGAGAAACCAGAGCCAGAAAAAAAAAATTCTTGGAATAAAAAAAAAAAAACAAAAACCAAAAAAAACACCATTCTTTTCTTCCAACAAAAGTATGAGAGTCAGAGGTAATGACTCACCCAGAGTCACATGGAAAATTATTGAGCCAAGACTAACAATCAGCACAATTCTGTGGGTTCTCAGTTCATTTCTTTCTTTCTTTTTTAATGTTTTTAGGTGAAACTGATTTCTCTTGTATAGCTTATTATCATTTTCTAAACCATGCATGTATGTGATTTCTTTTGAAAATTCCCATCAACCATGAAGCAGGAGAGGTAGATGGTTAGTCAAGTTTATAGCTAATACAAGGTTCAAGAACTCTTACGAAGACCTGTATCTGGTAAGGGAAGAAGCCAGACTTTAAACCTAAGCTTTCCACATCAATTTTGACACTTTTTTCAGTTTTATCAATCACATCTAACAGCAATCTTTAATATACTCATATGTCTTTTGGCTCATGTCTACCATCCTAGTATTTGAAAATATGTGTGACAAGAGTTTGTAGTCTAACAATGTTCTTGTTTGAGTTCATTCTTCTATTCCAAATATATGAATAGGACATTTTTTTTAGTTATAGAAAAACTAATTGCAATAATTATTTAATATTTTATGATATGAATATCTATTGTTTGTTTCTTACCTTCAGAAATGCTGTGATTCAAACTGCAAGGAAAATTGCTCCTATGAATACACATTTAATTCTTTAATCTCCTTTTATTTTTAGTAACCCATTAAAATACATATACTTGTGAAGTCTAACAAGAATCTTTCCTATTTGAAATCTGAACATTTTTCTGCTTATGAAGATGTTAGTTTTAGTCTTTAATAGGTTAATAATGATAACCTATTATGTGTGCAATATGAGATGCCAAAACTTTCTTATAATTTTCAAGGGATCATTTCTTAAAAAGTTAATTATTTGGCTCTTTACTTCTCTTCTTCATTAAACTTTCCAACTGCTGTGCAGTGGTACAACAGTGTCTTTGTTAGTAGCTTAGAGAAGCTATTTGTTAATTGTTTTGCTTCAAGGACTGCCTCCTTTGTTGATGTTCTTCCACAGATTCAAAAAGTAGGAAACAGTGGAAAACTAAAATAATGTGTAATTTTCATTCATGCAGTATTTGTGAGAGGAAAAGTTTTCAGGTTGCATGATTTTAAAACTTATTTTACTTGATTGAGAAATGAAGGTTAATCTTGTGTGGGATTTCACTCACAACAGGAAAAAAAAAAAAAAGACACATCATAAGAATGGAAATGAATAGCCAGCCTAAGTTTGGTGCAATGGTATGAGAGAAAACATAAAATACTCTATCACAAAGACAAAATGCTCCAGAGAATTCCTACTGTGGTCTATGATAATATCAGGTGAGAAACAGGTTACTATTTAACAGAATTTTAAAACTGGATTCTATTCCTTTGTTGGGTACAGAAGTCAGAGCCCAGGGAGATGAGGTGTTTGCCAGTCAAAAACAGGGAGTAGGCCCTCCCTGGTGGCGCAGCGAGTTAAAGCACTGCACTAAGAAGCTTAAGCCTCTTCCAAATGAGTTCCGTCCCTGCCTGCCCCGGAGGTGACCACATGGCGTGGCAGACCTCTCCTGTCCGGCCCGCTACTCCCCTCAGCAGTGTACTTCCTTGATCTGCCTGTTATGCTCCCCACTCTGTCTCTGGGCCTCTTGCCACCCTTGAACCTCTAGCCTGTACCCCAGTTCTGTAAGCACAAATAAATATATCTTTAAAAAAACAAAAACAAAAACAGGGGGCCCTCCCTGGTGGTGCAGTGTGTTAAAACACAGCACTGAGAAGCTAAAGCCACTTCCACATGAGTTCGATTCCCGCCTGCCCACGAGGAGATCCACATGGCGAGGCAGAACTCTCCTGACCCGCCCGCTGCTCCCCTCAGCAGTGTACTTTGTCCATCTGCCTGTTCTGCTCCCCGCTCTGTCTCTGGTGAATCCTCTCACCCTCCGCATCTCTGGCCTGTACCCCAGCTCTATATGAATGAATAAATAAATCTTAAAAAAAAAAAACAGGGAGTAAACATTCTGTAATATGCCTCAGAGATGTGCAGCTTGGCACTATCTGGAAATACACCTTTGCTGTCTCCATAAATTATCACTGGTTCAGTAATGAGCCATATCACTCAGGCAAAGCTTTATGGAGAACATGGTGAGACAGACTGTTTGGATACATTTTCAACTCATTTCTAGGTACATAATATAGAATAGGTAAATTTTATTTCTATAGATTTATTCCTTTCAGCCTCTTACAACTTGTAGGCCCCTGATGAACTATCATCATGCCATGTAGTCTAGATTACACCATTTATTAGGCTGCATTCTTTCCTAAATAATGCATTGTGACTTTTCCACTTCTATAGTTCTGAATGAATAGTTAAATTAATAAAATGATATAAGGTATAAGATAACTTCTACACTATGTCTCTGAAAAGGGATCAGTAAATTACCTTCTTTGATAAAAATCTGCTCTGTTCTGTCTTTTAAATGAAGCATTATTGGAACACAGCCATTTAGCTCCTATGCATCTTGTCCCTCACTGCTTTGACAGATCTATATCCTTGCAGTGAAGTAGGTTCAGTGAGACAATGTATGGTATGCAACGGTTAATATATTTGCTATCTGGAAAAATGTGCTGTTCTAAGTGCACATTCCATGACTATGTTACTATGAAATAACACAACAATATTTGTGAAACTAAACGTGTTCTAATAGTGCCCGGTGTGTAAAGCTACACAGCTTCCAGAAAAATAATTGGAAGTTCCAAAATGTGAGAGATTTTATTTATTTATTTATTTAGGAGGATCACAGTGATTTTCATTGGATGAAACCATTCTATTTGAAGATTTAGATTTATGACTTATTGTTATTTCTAGTTGGCTCTTTAGATGAAACAGAATTTAAATGAGTTACATGATCCAACATGCTGAAAAATATTAAGAAAAACATCCTCAGGTTAAGGAAGAATATGTTCTAATAAAGTAAAACAGTTTTGAAAATATGATTAACCTTGAATCTCTATATCCTTTGAGTATATAACAACTTTCACCTTGTCAAAATATTATTTCATTTTTCAATATTTAAAACATTTTCTTATGCAGAGCTGCATTTTTTTTATTATTCCTTAAGTGGATGCTGAAAAATGAAGAATAAGTGGATAATTCCTTATTTTTTAAGATTTATTTTTGTTTATTTAGGCATACAAGAACTGGGGTGTAAGCCAGAGGTGCAGGGGATAAGATTCACCAGAAATAGAGTGAGAAGCATAACAGTTGAATGTACTAAAATACACAGCTGAGGGGAGCAGCAAGTGACACAGGAGAGGTCTGCCACACCATATATGGTTTAGCTCCCTGGCTGGGATTGAAATCAGGCTGTAACTGTGATAGCACTGCGAACTAACCACTACGCCACCAGGGAGACCCTCAGGATTTCTTCCTTTTGCTTCCATTCTGTTTTTAGCATTCACTGGAGGTATGGCTTACCACATGTGGGATAGTAGCAAGTATCATGTAGGAATTTTAAATTCTTTGATGTCTATCTATGCAATGTCAGTGATAATCAACAGAGGTTTGGTCTCAAAAAATTTTTTACAATGTGTTTTGAAAGAGTCAAATGCATTAAATGACTGTCATATGCAGTAATACATGTTTGGTGTTTGTCTAATTATAAGCAATTCATAGCATCATATAATATTCAGGTGGATGGTTGTTATATATTTTTTTAAATCATGGTTTATAGAAAATAGAACATACAAACAGTTTGGAAATGATACTCAGAATTATGAAACATAAAAAAAATACAATGGGAAATTTAGTTGGTTTTCTATTATATGCAAGGGAAGAATGTGTTCAGATATTAATGGTTGTCAAAATGGATTCCCTGGAGGCTAAGTAGTACAAGGGCATTCATATCGTTAACATAAGTTTCTTTAAGCCAGGTTCATCCTCTTCTCCATCAAGAAAAAAAAAAAAAAAACCCTCTGTTTGATGTGAAAATAATATATGGTTGATAATAGATTGTCCATACATTTGCTTAGTAAATGAAAGAATTTAACCCCAAACATGTGTGAATGCTATCGTTATAGGTTATTGAACATGAACAGTCAATAATAATGAAAAAAAAGTTGATCATATTGTCAGAGTTTACCATGGGATGATCTCATTTACTCTTTAGTGTAACCAGGTCTTTGCAGAAGTAGATGTCCTGACATGCATGAGAAGTAAATGTTCACTCAATTTCTCAGTGGCCCATTCTGCTATTACCCTAGGTAATGAGAGAGGAAGAATAGTTATTCCCAGAGTAAATGCAAACATCATAGTAAAGATGCCTTTGTTAAAAGGAAGGAAATAGAACTAGAGAATTTTAACTGATTTTATGAGTTACAAATCAGGTTATATATTTTCACTTTAAACAAACAGATATTAAAAATCTAGGAAATCTTAAAATTACCAGCAAAACCAGACTTGACCAAATATTCCTGACCAACTTACTAAGGTCATTGTGGAAAGCAAATTAGATTAGGTCTCAAAAACTCTAGGTTGATATTTAGTAGCTCTTTAACTTTGAACAACTTAACTTCTCAGAACATCAATTTAATCATTGCTAGCATGAGCAATTCCTGATTGTATTATAAGGTTGGGTAAAGATAGCATATTCATTATGCATGATATCTACAGTGAATGAGTTATTGTTATTAGGGTATGCATAAATATTATATGCAGTTGCCAATTTCTGTTTTTACCTATCATCAGAGCAATTTCATATGGTTTGAGTTAATACCAATATTATTCTCTACCACAAGTGAATACTATTATGAACTTTATTTTGATATTAAGTGCAGAGAGTTGATTTGATTGAATGCCTTTTCTCAGTGTTCACTCTTATCCTCAGTCCTATCAGCCATTTTCTTTACTTTCATTTACATATGTGTATAAGTATGTACATCTATATCATTTATAACATGAATGTATTAACCCTGCCTTCCACTTATATTCCCAGCAACCATTTAAAAACATGTGACTTATTGTCTTTTGTTTGCATGTGTATTTAAAATGCCATTATTTTATTGCAATGTTTTGCAAAATATTAACTTAGGATTTTAATTTATTAGTAAGGAATGTACTTTGGATTTCCCTTTATTCTCAGAAGAAAATGCCATTTTTTCCCTCGAAAGATGTCAGTATCACAAGAGAATACTATTAATTCTAAGAGTCAAAAAAATAAAATTATCACTGAAATATGGATGCAGTTGGCATCTATTTAACATAATGCTTCAATTCTCTTTGGCCTACATGCATAACTACCCATTATAAATATTTTCCCTCTTTTTCCTTATTTTGTCTTTAAACTCAGGAAAGCATTCATGGATGTGTGAGTAATCACCAAAACTCATGAACATTCACACACAATCATCCAGAGCAGGGAACAAAGGAAGTAGAAAATGGTTGAGAGGAAAATCTAGCTTACTTTTCTTCTGTGCTTAATGAAATATCTAGGTGACAGGGACTGCTGACTCATAAGTTGAATTTTGCTATCCTGTGACTAATCACTGTCAGGTCATCTGGTTCATTTGAAAACTCATGGGAAGCATTCAAAGTTTATCAAAATTGAAACAAAAATTTATTCTAAAATTTATGGAAGTGGGCCTAGATTGCAGTTTACCTGATTCATTATACCAGAATCAGAAACAATTCAAATATCTATTTGGGTTTTCTTAACAAAATGAATCATGTTATTAAATACTTTATTTCTTTTCATTAGTGTCTAATGGAGATAACTCCCTCACCTGATTTTAAATCACAAATGAATACATTACCTTGTTATTTTTGTTTGTTTGTTTGTTTAAGATTTATTTATTTGTGCATACAGAACTGGGGTACAGGCCAGAGTGGGAGCAGCAGGTGAGACAGGAGAGTCTGCTGCGCCATGTGGCTCACCTCCCCAGTGTCCAGGGATCGGACATGTGATGAAGGGGCTAAAGTTGGCTTTGCAGGGCTTTGCTATAACCCATTTCACCACCAGGGAGGGCCCAGAGACATCACTTTTTACTGTGTAAATATAAAATATTGATCTTATGAGAAAGCTCAACTCAGCCCTTTAAATAATGATGCATTATCATTTCAACTGGGGAAAGCCATGAAAATATCCCTGTTTTATTGGGCAGAGTGAGAAAGTCCCGCAGCATCGTTTAACATTATTATTATTTTTTTTTATTAAAAAGTTTATTTTTACATCATTTTTCACATTTTTTTTTTCATCTCAATTGTAATCCCCACGGGTTTCCCATCACCAAATCACCCCTGTGCCACCACCATAGTCCCGTGCATTTCCCTCCCTTCCCCCCCCCCCGTTTTTGATCCCATTCCCCACTCCACCCCCACATAATGTCTCTGGTCTATGGTTGTTCATTATTTTTGTTATTTTCTCGCCTGGTCCATTATACTCCTGCTATGAGTGAAACCATCCGGTATTTTTCTTTTTCTTTCTGGCTTATCTCACTAAGCATGATCTTTTCCAGCTCCATCCAAGTTGCTGCAAAAGACATGTGTTTCTCTTTTTTGGTTGCTGAGTAATATTCCATTGTATATATGTACCACATCTTTCTAATCCAGTCATCTACTTTTGGGCATTTGGGCTGCTTCCATGTTTTTCCAATTGTAAATAAAGCAGCAATAAGCATGGGGGTACAAGTATCTTTTTCAATCAGTGTTTTTGTATCTTTTGGGTAGATAACTAGGAGTGGGATTGCTGGGTCATAGGGAAGCTCCATGTTTAGCAGTTTGAGGAACCTCCAAACAGTTTTCCATAGTGGTTGTACTAGTTTGCATTCCCACCAGCAATGCAGGAGAGTTCCTTTTTCTCCACATCCTCGCCAACATTTGTTGAGCAACGTTTAACATTATTTTTAATGGTACTTTGGAAAGAAAGTGTGGAGTTTAGGTGAAGTAGTCAAATGCACTGTTTTTTCTTTGTATTTAAAAAAGGTCAAAAACCAGAAGAATATGAACAAGAAAATCATTTTCTGGAAGCTCAAAGTTCTGAATAGGGAACAAGAAATGATTTGAGTAGATACAAGGAAGTAAGATGTTACTAAGATGCTAGAGATGCACTTACTGATATAACTGATTGTCACCTGGGGAATTAACTAGCAAATTCAAGATTGTATGTTGTGAATAAAGTTTGTGTATTTTTCAATCTGTATTTCATTGAATTAGGCTTCTTAGTCTGTTACATAGGGAGAATGCAGCATTTAAACATCCCAACAAGCCTTTGGCACAACAAGGGTTAAACTGCATTGATTCTATTACAAATTGTTGTCCCTCATTTCAACTTATATTCCCTTTTCCTTTCTTATTGTGGTTAAATTCCCTGTTCAGTATTTGTTTTCAGTCCTTTTTGAATGGCCTCCATGCTCTTCAGTTTGCTTGTTTTGCAAAGCCAAGACTTTGCTAAATATGTAATGATTCTCCACCTAGAATGCTTCTTCTAACTGGGGCTGTGGAAGGAGGGAAAGAAACAAACAAACAATTGTCAATTCATACTAACCAGCTGATATATTTTCTTTATTTCATGTCCTATGCCATTGTTCTAGATCATTAATTATTGCTGCTTCAACAATTCTCATTCTCCCCCTGAGAATGTCAGTATATCCCCTAATAACCATCATATAATATCTTTAACATATTTTCCTTCTCTTTTTCTGCTACAGAGATTAGTCTTTTGCTAAAGCTAGTATCTGTTTCACACAAACACATATATACTCACATGTTTCTACATTAGATTCTTTCACTGTTAGCCTATTCAAGTAACTATCCACATCAAGAACTATGTCTGTCTTATGTCATCAGTGTTTTTACTGTATCATTTATTAGCAAAAATATGTGCTCTTATTTCTTCTAAACCTAGTGTTCCCTTTGCTTCTCTAGCTGTTGTATGGGTTACTTTTTCCATTAGAGTAACACTATTGGAATTTTCCATTATTCATTCTTTTCAGTTATTCTCCAAGCCTCTTCAACTCAGTCCAATCAAACTTTTACTGTCATTTTTTTTAAATGAAACTGTTTCCATTATTGTCACTAAGGCCATCCACTTTTTGAAGCCTGATAGTCTATTTTCATTCAGTTTTTTACTTAGCATTTCACGATCATTGGCATTTGTTAATCACTATTCTTCTGGGAACATTTTCTTCAATCAGCTCTCAGACATAATTTTATGCTGGTTCTTCCCTACTTCACTGTTTCTTAAATTCTTTATACCCCTTGATTCATTGTTATCTTGACTTTTTAACTTTGTAGTACCCAGAGTTCTCTCCCCTTTATTCATAGTCATTCCCCTGTTTATCTCATCTGATCCTGTGATATTAAATTCCATGAGTATATTAATGGATCCCAGGTTCTATATCCAAAAAAGGAAAGATTTTGATGTACTTTTAACAGATTTCTCCTTGCTATTTTATAAATATCTTCCAATCATGCATAAAATTGAACTCAGCATTTTCTCCTTTGCCTATTCTACTTACAAGTTTCTAATATTCTTTAATAGATAGTGTTTCCTTTATAATTACAAAGGTTAAATATCTCAGAGTCATTCTCTTATTATTTTTTTTTACAAGTTCTTTTCCCAGGAACTACTTTATACAGGTTGTTCATTTACAATTCCATTCCAGTTTTTATTATATGTTAATTTTATTTTAGGTTTTATGTTATATTTGTTAATATTTCCTAGGTTATTTGGAGGTTCTGGAAATGCTCAATTTTTTAACACAATTTAATGTTAATTCCTTCTTTATTTTTATGCCTTTATATTAGAGAAAGGATTCACAGGAACATTCTACTTTTGTATAATGAAGCAAGTTGTGCATGTATTTTTCTAACTCTTTTTAAATGTAGATTGCCACACACTATATACTTTGTCAACATCTTGCTTTTTTCATTTAATCCTATGGAGAGTGTTTTCCAATAATATGTTAAAAAAGACAATTGTGTTTTCAATAAGATCATAGTATACCAAATAGAATAAGCAATAACTTATTTCATGTATCAAATAAGGAAATCCATAGTTGTTAGAACATTTTCTATTACTAAAAAATACTGTAATTAATACTATAATTTCTCACATGATGAAAGGCACATATGAAATGATTTAAGTTTTAATAATAACAACACTGAGATATTAAAATAATTTATGGCCCTCCCTGGTGGCACAGTGGGTTAAAGCACAGCATTAAGAAGCTTAAGCCACTTCCACATGAGTTCGAGCCCTGCCTGCCCAGAAGGTGACCACATGGCACGGCAGACCTCTCTGACCCGCCCGCTGCTCCCCTCAGCAATGTACTTCGTTGATCTGCCTGTTCTGCTCCCCACTCTGTCTCTGGTGAAGCCTCTCCCGGCTCCTGCACCTCTGGCCTGTACCCCAGTTCTGTATGCATAAATAAATAAATCTTAAAAAATATATAAAACTGAACAATATGATTCCATTTAACGAGACATAACAGTCCACTCCTAACACTGCATTTGAAAACTAATTTGGCATTATCTATATGTGGCTAGGTCAGCAAAAAGTCAGAGTTAGAGATATCCATTGCCAGTATAATTGCAGTCATCAGTGTAACTGGCAGTAACTCTTGACAGAAAACCCTAAGGAGAGAATAGACTGTGGCTGAAATCAAGTCCCCATGCTATCTGAAAACTTCACAGATGTCAGAGCAAACCACCAGTAATTACAAGAGGACTCTCCATTGAAATAAATACAGATGTGCTGGAGGACAAAATATCAACAGCCAAGAGATTCACTAACAATTTCAGAAAGGCCAACTCCTTTATAAACTCCTTAACCCAGGTAACTCTTATGATCATATATAACTTGGTAATATAAAAAGTTATTTTAAAAATCCGCTTCTGTTTTTCTCTGATTGGGTTGAAACTTTGAGTATTAGTGCTGGTTTCTTAGTCTAATATCACTTTCATATGGATTCTATGTACTGAAGTTCCCCAGGCATTTTCAAAAGAGAAAAAAGATAATTTCAGTTTGCTACAATTTTCTGTGTATGAGGTCACCAGTAATTGCAGAAATGTTTCCCCCAAAGGAAAACTCCTCCACAGTTAAGAGATAACATGACCCCTGTGTAGATACTTGAGACATTTGTAAAAACATCTGAGACAACAAAAGGACATTAAAATTGCACAGTATTACTACACAAATATTTCAATTTAGCAAACGTATCCACATCTATTTTCATAGAACATTAACTTTTTGTTGATTTCACGTTCTTTATATTATGAGCTTACCAACTTTAGTTCAGTTTTCCAAGTTGAGAAAATAAAAATATGTGAAATGAAATGTAAAATGATGTGAAATATATAAATACCAAAATTTCTATAGTATTTTAAAACCATATTTTTAGTGTAGTATAGTTAACATTTAATGATGTTATCATTAGAGTATTATTATATGCAAAGTTGAAAAACATTGTCATTGTTTTTATAAATCTTGACAACATTATTAAGTTAATTTTGGTTTCTGGAGGATCTTCAGTACATGCAGTATTTCCCTTTGTCCGGTTCTGTCCTAGATTCTCATTTTGGGTGAGAATCTCACTGTTCTGAGCAGGATCCTTTGGAAATAATGGTAGGAACCATTGTGAAATTTCAGTGAAGATAACTGAATGGGTATTATTAGCTTGTTTCAAAAAGTAAGATATAATTAATTTGAAAGTGGTTTTATTCATGTCTAGGAATTGATGAATGGGAAGACCCATTTGTTAAAACTTCTAAAATTCAACTTATTGAGAGACATTGATACTACTGAGTCATTTAATTCTCAGAAAGATCTTATGGTGTAAGGACTATTATCATGTGTTTTCCTTAATGAGAAACTTGAGGCAAAGAAATGCCAATCAGCTTCCCCAAGCTTCTACATAAGCATGTGATACAACTTGGGGCTGAATCTAAATAGTTGATGTCAGATCTCCACATATTATGTATTGGGAGGGGGGTACAGTAAGAGTTTTCTGAAGTATCTATCATTACTGGAAATATGGAACATTTTACCTTTGATAGTCCCTCTACTTCTCTTAATTTTAAAGTTGCTGACAAATTTAGGAAAGATTATTTCTAGTACCATGGTATTGTATAGGGGTTATTTCTGATCTCACTGCCTTTCATTTTAATGGCAGACAAACACTGTTTAATTTTAAAAAAGTAATAAATGTTTCACTTAACAAAATAAAGCAATCAAGGTCAGGTTAATTTAAGCAACATAAAATAAAGCTACATTAATGTCTCTATTATATCTATTTTTGGTAAAATGTATTTTCTGACCTAAATTATTCTAATAATCCTAATTATCTATAAACGGTTAATATCTTCTTTTTTAAAGCTTAATTTTTAGATGAAGTACTTTGTTTCTTACATTGCTGTTAATTTGGGGACAGTATTTGACCTTTCCCCTCAGGTGTGATCCCTGTAGTTCTCCCACCATCGTGATCTATCACCATAGGTCTTGTTGAGTTTGTTACCCTTGTTACCCTTGATCCTTTCCCTCATGGATGCCTCAGTCTACTGTCAGCTTGCAAGTTTTGTGTTTGACTCTAAGTGAAACCATTCAATCTCTATCTTTTTCCTTCTGACTTATTTCACTTAGTATAACCTCTTCTATCTCCTCCACGTGGAGATGGCATTAGTTTATCTTTTTGATCAGTGAATAGTATTCCATTGTGTATGTATAACATCATCTGGATCCATTCATCTGTTTGAAGGGCATTCAGGTTGTTCCCTATCTTGGTTACTATAAATAGCGAGTCACTGACTACAGAGTGCTGATTTCCTTTCAAATTAGTGTTTTTTTGTTTGTTTGTTTGTTTGTTTTTTATTCTTAGGATAGTTTCCTAGGAGTAGTATAGCTGGGTTATCTGGTAGACTGTTTTTAGTGTTTTGAGGAAAAACCTCCACATAGTTTTGCATTGTTGCTGGATCGGTTTAAAGTCCCACCAGCAGTGTAAGAGTGTTCCTTTTTCTCTGCATCCTCCACAGTGTTTGTTTCTGTTTTTATTTTAATATGGGCCATTTTCAATGTTGTAAGGCGGTATCTCATTGTGATTTTGATTTACGTTTTACTGATAATAAGTGATATTGAGCATTTTTTCACATGCCTAAGAAAATTTATACACCTAGATAAATTGTGTTAACTTTGTCAATTTCTTTAATGTTAACTTAAGCAAGGCTTTGTATTAGTTATTTAATACTCTGACATTAATAATAGTATATATGTGATATTCTTGAACAGTATAATGTGATATTCTTGAACAGTAGCTAAATTCTAGTATTTAAGTGATATTCTTGAACAGTAGCTATATAACTAACTATAAGTTATAATAATTCAGCAGGAAATAGGTTTTTATATTAGAATTTAATGCACTTTGAAATATTATCTACAAATACATATTACATGTATACAAAATAAATGCATATGTTTATTTTATATTAGCATTTTGAAGAAATGAGAAAAATCAGTTTTGTAGCAAGTGAACTTTTACTTTGTGTGAAATATAAAAATTAGGATCTATTTTTATTTATTAGTTCTCCAGTTTCAAAATATCCCAAAGGAAAATCCATAAGCCTTCTTATTTAAAAAAAAAAAAAAATTCCTATATGAAAAGTTCAAAGCAATATGGAAGTAGTTAACTAAAATTTAGTTTGTCAATCCAGCATGTACTGGACCTAAGTCCTTTTGTATGATATGCATGAGACTTTGTACTCTCATCTAAAAAGACAAGTAAAACAAAGAAAATTGTGTATCATAGTGTATCACATATTTCTCCCCACTTTAATTTTGTAAATGGATTTTTTTAAGTTGGCAAAGAGTCAACACCATGTTGAGATTCTGCAGTTATTCAATGAATAGTGATAATAGCTAGAATTACTGAGTGATGTCATTTAGACACTGTTTTAAATGAATCTTGACAGAGTGCTTTTGAAATGATTTCAAGATATTGGCTTAAATGACCAGTTCATAGGCTGAATATTGTACATGTGACTTTGTTAATCTCCAAATATTAGGTCACCTAATTTTATTTCCCAGTTGACATTTTAGGACTACTGTTCCAAATGAGCTGGATTTCGGTTATTTGGTTATAGAAGATTTGATGATAAATTTGCCTATTGCCTGTGAGTCTGAGGGAAGCCAGAATCACCTTTGAAACTATTGGAAGACTTAATAATTCACCTATTTTATTTTTTAAACACCATGGACATGATAGGATACTTTTTTTTTTTTTAATAGATGTGAGGTGGCATGCTAAATAAGTCCTGAAATAGCACTGGTAGAATAGTAGAGGCTCATAACATATATTGGTGAATGTGAAATTAAAAAAGGGGAATGTGGAACACTACCACTGACTGAATTTTGTTGCTTATAAATTTGTATAGAAGAGATTATATATATTTCATGGGGAAAGGCTTATTGTATGACACTTTGATAAGGTCATTGGGAAGTTATATGACTCAAACTCAGTTCTTTTTCTTGAAAATAATTTGCTGAGAGACTAAATTTCAAATTCGTTATTGGAAAGGAGTATTTTCAATTACAATGATGAATAACCAATGATTTTGTAGCATTTTTTTCCTCTTCTAGTCCATTTTCCATGAGATAAGGAGAGCACTTTTTCAGAGAAAAGTTAATCAGTGAGGTGATCTGAAAACTTTACGATTCTGTTTGACATGGGCAGTAATAAAGAGAAGGGATAAGGAAGCAAAACAATCACAGCGAACAATAAGGCAGGAGTCCTATCGATAAGATTAAACAAGATTTAGTTAATCTGAAAGGTGGATTGTTCTACTCTGTCACTGAGAGCTCTCTATTATTTTTACAACACGAGGTGTTGAGATTAGTTGTAAAACAAACTCAGAATGTTCAGTGTGTATGTGGCTGTTTCATCCACATAGTGCTGTATCTTATAACAAAGGAAATTATAGTATTTTAGTAATTTTAGGTAGCTTTTCAATAAAGGTAACTAAATTAGATTTTAGTTGAACTAGTCCATAAATATCTCACTAAGAAAATTCTAAGTGGGTGGGTAAGAAATACCTTTAGATATCAAAAGCTATGAAGATGTATGTGTAATGAAGTGAAATCTGATTCTAATGTTAATGTGAATATTTCAATTTTTTTTCTACATGGCACACTACTCAAACTGTATTCCATATACCACATATTTACTATATATTAATAAATGCATACTGTTTATTGCACTCATGTCCTCTTAGACTTTGAAATGAGTGGACAGCCATTGCATTTGGGTTATGTTTGTTCTCTTTGAAATATTAATGCATTAAACTGTCTATCTCAAACTATTTTTAGTTATATCACTAGAGTTGTTTTAATGAAAACTGACATTTTTGGTAAAAAATGACTAAAAGTTTTAGTGTTGTGTCAATTAAGATCATTTAACATGGATAGAAAAGAAAGAGAAGTGTTTAAATATTCAAGAAACTGAATTATTTTTTGTTGTGTCCATGTTTCTTATCAGTAATTAAAAAAATTACTGGGGATCATAAAATGCCTGTTGACTTAAAATATACATAAAGGCTTTATTCTTGGGCAGGTAAAATAATGCTATTATTTATACCACATATTTAATTTCAAAGAACGTTATCGGGATATAACAATATTTAGCAGACTTTGCAAAAGGATAGAAATAGATAGTAGATAGATGATCATTCCATCAAAAAAATGGCTTTTCTTCTGAAAATGAATTCCCTAAACTAACTTGTTGATATGCTTTCCTGTCTTAAATTTCTATTTTTTAAGAAAAAAAGAATTATAATATGACCTCTATGTCTGTAAATATATATATGTATATTACCTCTATGTCCATTTATATATATATATATATATATATATATATATATATATATATATGTGGGTAATTGGTAGAAGTCATTTATGCTTTGCCAGTTAGTGAATGTTTTAAAAGATATGTTTAAAAGATTGTTTTAAAAGATATCCTATAAATAGTTTTTAAGGAAAGAAAACATAAATGCCCACTTAGCTCTTGATTTTTAAAAGTAGTTTATTGTAAGTTTTACAGAACATGTGCTAGCAAATAATTTATTTCATGATTAGTCTATTTAACTTACATTTATGTATAATAACAAAATTTGTCCATGGCTGTTATCCTTCAAAAATGGCTTATTTTTTTAATAGCAATATATGTCAAGATGCTGAAATGACAGCTTCTTTATCTTCTTGAACCTCAAATATGATGTAGCTCATTACATTAGCACCAAGAAAAGGGCCATCAATTACCACAGAGTGTTCAGGCATGTCTGCAGGCTTGACATTGCCTTCCTCATAGAATATCCATCATTCCAGAAATGTCCTGGGTATAACTGGTGCAGACTGCAAAGAAATAAAATCCCAAAATAGTGGCACAAAAATTCTTCCTGCTAATGCCACTTACAAAGTATTTTATTCTAGGTAGCATTTCTACCTCATTGATGAATTCAGTAATCACCAATATGCATCAATAAGATACATATTATTGTAAAGACTCTGGAGAGTTTCCATTTGCTTATTTAGTTTATAGAGATTAAAAATGGATGGAAGAGATACAAATTTTACAGAAAAAACCAGTATGAACAATATGAATATACTTTTACTCACTTCATATATTTTTGAAAATAATAAGCTAACTAAATTAACTTGGAAAGTTGTTTATAAGAAAATATTTTCAGAACTGATACATATGTTTAAAGAATATGCTTAAGGCAATGAACAGTCACACAATGTTTCATTGCAATACCTACTTACACTGTGTAACATAGGACTGCAAATCATGTTTAAGTTGCAGAAGGCAAAGAACATGTTGAAAGGTACAAATTATAATGTCTTTTTATGGCCTAAGAATGTTAAGTTCTCTGAGGGCATAAATGGAAACAAGGAACTGACTATTTGAATGCAAGGCCCATTCTGGTTATTATTTAAGTGTGGAAAGTACAGTCTATAACACATTCACTGATCTCAGTCAGCACCAGTGAAAGTCTTATTGTTGAGGACTAGAAAAGCCATCAGGTAAATGCAGATCCTATGTTTTTCTCTTGGGAAAAGGGGGAAAAAAAGGAAGAGAAACTATGACTTGCTTCTTAGTATTCAATTTAATGATTTCCTTAGCTTAATATCTATATAATAGATGTTTGAGTACACTTCTAGTTCTTACTTTAAAAAAAACAATCTGGTTTAATATATTTGTTTCTAGTTAAAACACGAATTTTGTTGCATATCTATATTTAAGATAGAAACAGCAAACTGTATTTCAAATTAGATTGGCTCTGTTAGGTAAGGTTTTTCCTGCAACCGTCCCAGGCTGGGTAAGGTTCGTGGTCAGTTCAGGCAGCTTAAAAGAGAAACGTGGAGTCCTTGGCATCATCCCCATGTTTGTTTGTTTGTTTTTTAAATAGTGTTCAGGGGAAACAAAGCAACAGGAGACAGCAGCTTGGGCCCTCTGCTAATTTCTCCATGTTTCTTCTTCGGGCTTTCTCTAGCTTCTTCTCTTGGTCTCTTCTCATTAAGCCGGTTCATCCTCGCAGCCATTCCCCGCCCCACGCCATCATCCTGTGTGGTGTCGCCTTTAGAGGGGAAGCCTCTTGGCACAGATGTGCCCTCTCACCGGTGGCACACCTCACTCCAAGTGTCCACCATCAGGTGCGTACCACGTACCTGATGCCACGCTCCTAAGCGCCTTCTGTCCTCAGATAGCCATATGTGGAAAAAGGCCGAGGGTCTTCATTTACCCTGCAATGGGAAACACCATCTTCATATTCCAGAAGATGTGACAAACACGTACTGAGAGATGCACAGCAGTAAACCAAATCTTGTTGTTCTGCTACTGTGAGAGAATATTCCAACCACCAAATATACAGTAACCTTGTTTGTATAACCTGTGGGCAATGCCTTTCATTGCAAAATCGGCTTTGCTGATATATGGGAGTGAACTTTAAGCTAGTGAGATCTGACTGTATTAACCATGGTGTCGGGGGTAACTGTAATCACAGGAAACCTTAAAGATAGAGAAATAGTTCCAGGTCGAATCAGAAGCCAGAAAGCAAAGAAGAACTGCAGAGATTATAGTTTCACAGGAAACCTTAAAGATAGAGAAATAGTTCCAGGTCGAATCAGAAGCCAGAAAGCAAAGAGGAGCTGCAGAGATTATAGTCTGAGGGACAGCACCTGGATTCAGGTGGGGGGGGGGTGGAGGTATTGGAAACACCTGCAAGGCAGAGTATAAATACCAGCAGCAGCCAGGACCAGAAACATTGCCGCCCAGTTGACAGCTGACAGGACGTGAACCCCCGTCGCAGGAACCAGAAAGTTTGAAATTTCAAACGAGAGCTTGAAAAAGACACCACTTGGATGACACCAATACTGATCTGCTAAGCCCTTAAGCAGAAACCCACGGACTTCTGGACTACAGAGGTTAGTTTTAAGAATTTTTGTTTTAAGCTGATAATTGTGGTATTTATTAGGCAGAAATAGAAAAGTAACACAGCAATATAGAAATCTCTATCAGAAAATTGTCTGTATTTAAAGAACCAATATTATATGGCTGAATGTTTGAAATAGACTCAAAACATTAAGATCGTTTATAAATTCTGGTATCAATATGAAAAATGAAAAAAAAAATCATATCCATACATTGTTATTTTTTTAGAAAAGGGATGCAATATGTTTCAATGTCCTCCTAATTGTAAAAAAAAAAAAAAAATAGAAAAAAGCTATAATATTCAAAATTTCAGTTCTGTAGGAAATAAGAAGCTTCTTTGAGTCAATTAGTGCTGATGACCCTTCACAAATACTGATGTGGAAAACCTGGGAGCAGAGTCAGCTTTTCTTAGAAAAGGCAACCTCAGAGCTACTCTTTTTTCAGTTGTGGTTAGTAGTAAAACTGCTCAAGTGACCTGACCTTCATTAAAACAAACAAACAAAACAAAACAAAACAAAAACTGTTTCCTTGGTGCATTCCAACTGGAGAGTTTAGCAGTCACACAAGAATTACAAAGAGGAGAAGAAATGGGTCTTAGGCCCCTATATAATTAAAAACCTGCCCCCTAAACATGTGAACATTTTGACTCCAGACAGTTCCAACCCATTTGGGGAAGTGGGGTGGCAAGAAATTTAAAGTAAGTATAATATTGTGCATCTTGTTTTGTGTAAACTACCTGATCTTTCACCCCTCATTGGTTGTTTTAATTAGAACTTAGCTACCATTTAGGCAGACAAAAATATCTTACTTTAGATTTCTGATAGAACTTTTGTGTAACTACCGAGTGAGTGTGTTGGTAAAAGTGTAATAGATGTCAATAATATATTTTGATAATATTGTTTATTTGTTAAGGTATGATGTACAAGTTATTGTGAAAGTGGAAGGTAGCCAAATATCAAAAATGAATAACCATGGCAAAACATGTTTTGCTTTAGTATTATTTGCGTTATTTTGTACTTTCCCCCAATCGTCAGTTAAACAGTCAACTAACTATTGAGAAATTCTTTACAAAAAGCCTAAAATATACTAGAAAGTAATTTATAGTGTCCCATCTTTGTTATATAATAATTAAAATATTCTGTTTGATTACATATGAGATTTTTTTAATACAATTTTACATTTACAAATAGGAAATATGTTTGAACATTTCAATTTTTTACTCATGTAAATGTCCTAGGGAGAATAAGTGAACTGTTACCATTTCTGGATAACAGCAGAAAGATTTCTGCATCAGTCTCACTGCTTATTACAACCATCTTGCTTTTTGTGTGCATGTTTCAGAATAGTAGTAAGAGCATACAACCTTGCCATTGCAATTTCAAACTGATTTTCTTTTCAAGTCTCTTAGCTAGCTGCCCAGATTTCAAGGTCATCTTTTGATTTTTCCCTTTAGGCATTGATAAAAGGTAAATTGAAAAAAAAATGCATATAGAAATCTAAATTCCTTCTGTGACAATGACAATTGACAACTTATGTAATATTTTTAACTGGCAATTTAAAACATGGTGATATTATGACCTGAGAACAACAGGAGATAAAAAAAAAAAATAAAATCTAGTGCTATGCATATGTACTATAGAACAGAAAACAGAAATCCATCTGGTGTAACACTCAAAGTTTAAATACCATAATTTCATTATTGCTTGAAATAAGGAAATACAAAGATGTTTTTATTCTTTCAGTACTATAGTTTTAAATAACCAAACTCTTCATTCCCTGTGTCTTCCATTCTTCTGCCCCTTTCTAAAAATTGGTCAATAATGGAAAATGAGGATAATGAATTTTCATCAAATAACTGAAAAATGGCAACAGTGAAGCATTAACTCGGCTGATACACGAGGCTCGATTACTACAACCTTCTTTTGAAGCTCAGTGATCCCATGAGTCTATATGGCACATAGTTAGGAACTGAATCATAGCTGCTAAATTAAGATGATCAGTTTCAGAAAATTGCCCATTTCAAATGTGTTTGACCAAAAAAAAAAAAAAATGAAACTAACTGTATCAAAATATGTGTAGTACATAACAACATGGAAATGTTTGCCTTTTAATATACCTGGTTTCTTTCTGTAAATGCATAAACTTAATGTTCAAGTAACATACAATTAAACTCAAGAAATTTATTAGTAAAGGGCAATTTTAGTTTAAAAATACAAATGAACAGCTAGTATATCAGGCATAAGGCTATAAATCAAATTGGTCAGTAGTTGATGTAAATTTTGGTATTGAATATAGATTTTGTAATTTCAGATCGTAAAAATATCAGTGCAATAAACTGAATAATTAGAGCTAAGTAGTGAATCCAAACAAACGTATTTTTTCTTTTCATAAGTAAAAACTAGTTACAAAGCTTGTACATTTTTAACTTTTTATGTGAATGGATAGATGGATAGATTTATGTAGGAATAGTTTCCACATACTGGTAGATATTTTTCCTTACCCTTCTTTTCTGTACAAGAAATTACTTATATGTAACTTCTACTAGAAAGTAGAAATTAAATCCTGCTGTTTAAACACAAATGAGGAATCAATATTGTTTAGAAGAGTTTAAAGCTGAAGGACTAAAACATTTTCCCTACCAAACTGAATTAAAAACAAAATTGAATGATCACAATGTATTTTTGCCTATGAATATTTGATAATACATCTGTCCATCATGTAGGAATGAAATAGTAACGAATGAATATTGAATGACCATGCCGATTGAGTGTAAAATGTGGGAAAAAAAATGTTAGAAAATTTTGTTATTCCGCAATTCTGTCTACCTATTCACTAAAATATATGTACTGAAGAGCTTTAAACATAATTCAAATTAATTATTTTGATGAAATTAAAAGTATAATCTCTCTCTACTAGAATATCGAGTAGAGATATTTCTAGAAGATGTGAAAAGTTATGGCTTTATATAAAATACATATTATAGAACTGGAAATTTAGGTGCCATTAGAATTGCTTAAATACAACATTGTGGAAAATCTAATGTATTTTATATGCAATTTATTTGAGAGTAAATATGCATAATGGTACTGAAGTAGTTTCATATTTCTAATTTCAGATTGTTAAACTTTGCATGTATTTACTTATCATTTATATCAGTAACTGAATCATTTAGATGAGGACCTATGATTATGATTCCAAACTGATCATTAGGCTGTGGCTAAATTAATTTACTTATGTTATTAAAAACAACAGTTGACTTTCAGATTGCAGGCATGTTTTAGTTAATGTGGATATTGGGAGTGGAAGGTCGTGGAGGTTGTCACATAGATGAGAATAGTCACTGTTGGGTTTTGTGTTTCCTGGGCCTGACTGTAGTCCTTCCTTTACCTTGCACTCTTATTCCGGGGGTGAGAAAGTTGAGGTTGTCAGGACAATTTGGGTCTGAAGAGGTTTATAATCAAAGGTAAAAGTTTGTGTGCCTCAACCATCCAAATGCAACTCAGCCACGATTGTGACAATTTGGTTTAGCTGGGTTGCCCTTGAGGACACAACTTCCTACCCTCAATCAGCAACCAGATCCATAGAAAACCTCAGTCAGGCTCAAAGAAAGGCACATTTCTGATGGCCTTTTAATTTTCCTGTGGAGAAAGCTGGCTAAGATTCCAGGAAAGAAATCCGTAAATTAAATATTAAGTGGTTGGAAGAGTTTCTGAAGATTGGGACTGGGTCTGGGTCTGGGATTTTGCAAGGTGATTGGAGACATTAAATTATCTGCATTGCTGGTGAAAGTTCCTTGCTCCTGTCACCCCAGGTATCATTAATGACAAGTATTTTAATCTAGAGTGTTGATCTTGCTGAATGAATACAGAGCCAAATGCTAATCTTGCTGAATGAATACAGAGCCAAAAGCTAGACATTGAAAATAGTGGTAATATAGTGATTTAAGCACATAGAAAAAGAAAGACCAGATGAGATAGGAAAAAAGTCAAAATAACAGTTGTCCTTGAAAGCTAATAGGGTTGCCATGTTGGGAGATTGTGATTAAGAAGCATAAAATCCCAGTTGATTATTTTGGAGATATAGGAATTCCAGAGAATTTCGATGTGTATTGAGATTAGTCCATGAATTTGAGATCAACCTAAGGAAAATTGTTGTAGCTCAGCCCTTCAGATTTTCATTTGTTCTTCTCATGTCTGTTTCTCCCCAAGGCACTCCCCAGCTCTTAACCTTACTGATACTCACACCAGCCTTCTCTCCCCAGAATAGTAAATCTGTTAGTGTGCAGACTGAGGAGAACCCCAGGATTTCCAAGCTTGTCTGCTCTAAAGCATACATAGTGAAAAAGAACTTTAGTAGACTAAGAGTGCATAGGGAGAGGAGGGAAGATAATAAACCCACAATAACACACGCAAAGTTACCCATTTCCTTGTAGGTAAATGTTAAGCCAAACCAAGTTTGGCCTGAAGTGGGGCCTCTGAGATCCTAAAGCTTAATTCTAAGGTACTTTCTCATGGGAGCCATAGAACAGGAGTGACGGGAATTAGGCAAGTCTGGGATGAAAGGGCAAAATCAAAATGTAAATCAAGATAAGATCATCCTCTCTGTCTCTAACCAATTGTCTCTTCCAAGTGTTTCTATGTGTGTCTACTCCACATATCTCTTCGAAGTCCCCCAGATTCCCGGCAGAGTCCAACACTGAGAAGCAAGTGCCCTTCTTCCCTATATATCTCACCTTTTTGTGTGTCTCGGAGCTCACTGTATTCTGCTTACTAGTAGCTTCATCTAGTTGCTCATTCCAGCCACTCATTTAGTGGCGATGTGGGACATGGTACCTTCCCCTTCTAGCAGATATCTTTGTTGCATACAAAGCAAAGCAATCTAGGTCCTATAAGCACTGAATTCTTATAAGAAATTTCCTAAATCATATGTAAAATAAACTTTGTAGAAAGATAATTTCAACAATTTCCCATGTTAACTTTGCCAAATTTAACTTTCCAAACAGTAATATGCACAATAATATACACTGCATATTCTTAACTTTCATGAAACCATAAATGGTGGAACTGTATGACTGAATTTCAGATTTCTTTATATTCTATGTATTTGTGAAACTGCCCTTCCACCCACTGAGACCACTAAGAAATTTGAAGCTTCAGAGAAATAGAACTCAGAGGTGGCAAATAAACATCATGAACGCTGCCTAATTGATAACTGCATTTTTCCAGCTGTGTGGAGAATTAACTGAAGAATTCATCATGACATGCTGTCCTGAGCAGTCACTATCAATTCCTCAGAATTTATATTTCAGAAGCAAGCTATTTGACATTTTGAACCTTTCCTTAAGAAAGGCAGAAGGACTCCACATAATTGTGTTTGCCTCCAGCACCACAGTCAAATGCTCAAGGACATGTTACAGCTAAAGGGATAGGGAGAGTTTAGTTTGTGACATTCCCAGGCACACTGCTTCCTGGAATGCAATCCAGCAGTTCAGATCTTCAGAGACTTCCAAAACCAGACATTAACTTATACTTCTTTGTTTTCCATGAGACTTGTGAAGGGCCTTGACAATTGTGGATTTCACATTGTGTAAGGTGCTTTGATTCCACTCCTCAGATTCATGGCATTTCTCCCTTCGTGCTTTGTTTGATAGAAAACATATTCATTGTGCCTTTGGTTATCAGTCTTTATGAACCAAAGAAATATGAAAGTATTCTGCAAACTATAGTTTAAAGAGAAGTGTGGCTAGTCGATCTTATCCTTGTATGTTCATTCCAATATTTAAGGCTGGGAAATTTCCAATGCAGAAAGAGAAATTCAGTTCCATATTTCAACTCTTAGAATTTGAAATTTCCTCAAAAAATTTAAGTTGCACATAGTTTGTATTACATTTTACCACAAGCAGGTTTTCAAATAAACAGCGGCTTTGTTTTATGATAGCTGTGTTTCACCCATAATGTGAGCATCTGCCTGGGCCCTCTACCCCTGTGCCACACTTGGGCTTAATGCAACACTGATTCAATTATTCTAATTGGTTATATAAAGAATTACATTTACATTGTGAATTGATTCCTATTCTTTGTAAATCATTTCATTTTCAGAAAGGACATGTCCTCTTTGCTTTACAGAATGAATATTTTATTTTTCACTTCTTCCCATTTAACCACATTTTGGGGGAACCCTTTGTCAAGGGACAGTGCTATTTAGGCATTTCCTAATGATCCCAGGTTTCTTTTGTTCAAAATGGGGCCCCTTTGGTGGGCTTCTGTGCTCATTTCTATTTACTTGCTTTTCTAGCTTTAGAAACATCCCCCTGCTCCTTTAACTTGAAGCTGCAGCGAAGTGTGAATCTCTGCTATAAAATGTGGCCTCTTTATGTGTCATTTTGCCACTTGCGTATGACTGCATCACTGCTTTAGTGATGTACAAAATTACCTTATTGTGTACAAAATTGTGAAACCTTTCCACACCCAGTTCAGGGAATAGTGTGTGCTACTCCTGATTCTCATTTAAGTGTCTTGACAATTCTGCTAATATGACCACCCATGAAATTCAAATATATAGCACTATCTAACACATGGAAACAATAATACTTTGTTAAACAATGTTTCCACAACAAAAATGAGAAAGCGAAAATGGTTATTTTAATTTCACAGGAAACACCCCCGTTTTTTTAAACAAAAAGTTTCCGATTAATTAGCCAGAATCTCCATTTGTGGTTTTACCAAAACATTGCTTCTGTTAAAATATAGCCAATATGTAATTACCAGGTTGACCACAGGCTTGACATCATGATGTTTGACATCATAAGTTTTGGTAACTTGAAATTAGTTAGCATAAGGAATTACATTCTCATTTTAATAAGTGTGAAAAGAACATCTTCAGGAAAACAATAGTTTGTGGTTTGGATGATGGGAAATAAACTGGGAAAATGACACTGTAAGCTGTTATTATATAAACTGTGAAAAGTTATTATGACATGCATTTGCCACATTACAGCTCCCAATTTTCTACACGACTGTCAGATTTATATTTTATTTTCTCATCTGTTTTCATTGCCGTGTCGTATAAGCACTTACATGGGTGGCAGAAGTCAGTAACAGATTTCAACAGTTTATTTCCAGTGAGATTTCTAATGAGTCCCCCCTCCTCCCTAAATCCTATTTAAGAGGCAAAATAACAAGCATTTGAATCTGTTACTTTCAATCAAATGTGTTGTAAAAGCTGAAAATTTTACTGTAACCTTGTATGTTTTTTATCAGGTAGTGAATGAATCACTGGGGAGTATACATAGGTTTATTTAAGAATCTTAAAGATAAAGTTACACACATAAGAACAGGTAGTACATTTTTGTGAAATTATACTTAATTTTTTTGAGTTTTGGTAGAAATAAAACAAGAACTGTCATCCCACTGTCATACCCCATCCACTCTCACATAAGCTTCTAAGAGATAAAATTAAAAACACTGATTTTTTTTTTAACTTTTAAATCTGCATTTGTCAGTTGAATCATTTTCCAATCTCCTTTTATTTTTACCCTTTACTACCCTACAAAGAACACCTCATACCGAGTTGACAGTTTTGCCCAAATAAAAATCATAGATTTCATACAACAAACACTTGGGCAAACTTACAGTTGGCTCTCCCTCTGCCAATCTTACAACCCAAAAGCCTTCCTGCTGGTCAAGTCAGGGCCTCCTTATAATGTATTGACAGGACTTCTCCTCTGCCACAGTACTTGGCTTGTGCCTCATCACAACTTGGAGACTTAGATCATTCACTCTATTTCTGATGATGTAGCAATTGGCATAAACTATAAAAAAGTACATGTCAAAGAATGCATTTTTTATATATAATAATTTATTTTTACATATTTTGGGGAATTTTTCCATCTCAGTTGCAATCCCCTTGAGTTTCTCATCACCAAATCACCCATGTGCCCTCACCATAGTCCAGTGCATTCCCCTCCCCCCATTGTTTTTGATCCCATTCCTTACTTCACCCCCACAAAATGTCTCTGATATATAACTGTTCATCATTATCATTATTTTCTTGCTTGTTCCACTATATTCCTGCTATAAGATAAACCATTCGGTATTTTACCTTTTCTTTCTGACATATTTCACTAAGCATGATCTTTTCCAGCTCCATCTATGTTGCTGCAAAAGACTTTTTTTTTTTTTTAATATTCCATTGTACCACTTTGTACCATATTGTACCACATTGTACCACATTGTACCACATCTTTTTAATCCAGTCATCCACTTTGGGACATTTGGGCTGTTTCCATGTCGTTCCAATTGTAAATAAAGCAGCAATAAGCATGGGGGTGCAGGTATCTGTTGGAATCAGTGTTTTTGTGTCTTTTGGGTTGATACCTAGGAGTGGGATTGCTGGGTTGTAGGGAAGTTCCATGTTAAGCAGTTTGAGGAACCTCCAGTTTTCCATAATAGTTGTACTAGTTTGCATTCCCACCAGCAGTGCAGGAGAGTTCCTTTTTTTCTCCACATCCTTGCGAACATTTGTTGTTGCTAGTTTTTTTGCAGAAGAATGCTTTTTTTTTTTTTTCTATAAGCTTTTGGCAAGTCCTGACACTTTCTAATGAAATTGAAAATATGCAGTCATATGCTTTATTTTGAATGCATGTTTATCAATTAAAACATTGTGTTGCTGAAGACACATAAATGCTTATAAGTTTTTAGTCTTTGTTTATCCCTTTTCATGTTAGTCAGTCACTGCAAGTCTATCATTCTATATTTTATGCATTGCAATTTTAAGCACCAAAAAATGCATTTTTCCTTATTCTTTAATTTTAGAAATCTATTGATTTAGAGCAAAATTGTAATTTACTTACACTAATACAAAGTCCATCTCAGCCTCTTCCATACACTTCTTAATGCTCCCCTTCTCTCCACATAATATATACCTTTTTCCCCTAAATATTTAGGTTTAATTTTTATAGTTATCTTTTTTATTATGTTAATAGTTACTTTTCTATATAGCTGAAAAATTGTAATCTAACATTTTTGTTTCCTTTGTTTATGTGTTTTAATGCATCCAAAAAAGCACAAAGTAATTGAAAATTGTATGACAGTGCAAAGAGTAGCATCAGGTAGTCTCAGGTACAGAGGCATTCTAGAAACAGAGGGGTTTCTTCTGAAATCCTTCCTCTTGGCATCTTCTGAACTGCTATTTGAATAGTTGTTTAGCTCTCATCTTTAAGACTTTCTTTTTTATTCAACTTGGAAACTTCTTTTTCTTTATTCTTTGTTGGCTTCACCCACCACCCCCAACTCTGGCTTTATATCTTTTCTGTTTTGTTTTATCAGATGACATTCCCAGTGGTTACTGAAAATGATCTGAGAGACATTTTTTATTTTTGGAGAACTAATTTGTTTTAAGAATGTTTTGTCTTCCCAGTTGAGTATACTCTAGATTAGAGATCCATTTCTGTCAGAATTTTGAAGACCATGTTATATTGACTTCTATGCTTTAGTGTTATTTGAAAATTTATTGTCAGCCAAATTCTTTATATTTGGACTATAACCTCTTATCTATTCAAATATCCATGAATATAAAACATTTAAGAAACTTAAAATGACACATGGTTACCAATGAATTATTCAAACAATTCAAATAAAACTTTAAAATTAGTTCAGTTTAACCAAACAATGTGATAAATTTGTCAATTCTTCAGTTTTCTTCTTATGTAGAATGCACCATGCTAATTACCATTTGAAAATGAGCAATTTTCTCATCAGCTTTGCATATTACTTCTAAATCTGTTTTTGAAAGGCTGGTAGACTAAAATGCAATTTGCAAAATTCAACTTTACATCTATCTAGTCTCATCATTGTATCAAAATCAGACTATCAGAAGTTTCTGGTCCAGAACTAAGGACTATTACTTGTTAAATTTTAAGCAGAATTGAAGTAGAAAATATGAGTAGTCTTAAATTTGCATTTCTACAAATTGGCATGAAATTTGGCATATAGGAAATATTTTGAAAGTGTGGAATGAGCTATCTATAAATATTATATATAAAATTTATATATAATATAGAAAGATAAATTGCATATACAAATACAGTGTCTGTCTTGTACTTAAATGTATAATGCATATGTGAATACATGTTGTATACATAAAGCACAAATCTGAGTAAAATCAGTTGCCAAGACTAACAGCATGATGTCAAAACTACAATGACATACCACCTCACTCCAGTGAGTATGCTATATATATATATGTATATTTGTAAATATGTGTATATATGTGTGTGTGAGTGTGTGTGTATAAGCAACAAGTGTTGGCATGTATGTGGAGTAAAAGGACACTTGTACAATGTTGGCTGGAATATAGTCTGTTCCATCCCCCATGAAAACATTGTAGAGGTTTCCTCATATCAAAAAGTGATAATATAATATTATCTAGCACTCCCAATCTTAGCATATATTGAAAGAACACAGCATCACTAATTTAAATGATATATGCTCTCCTATATTCATTGCAGTGCTATTTAAGATAGCCAAGTTCACTCCTTCCCAGAGGTATCTTACCACAGTACATCTACCACTAAAGCACCCACAGTCCTTTAGCATGTGGGTTCCCCTAAATTGCAGACAGTGGTACAGTGCTGTAAGTGACTGCTATCTCAGTGAAGAAAAAGGCATGAGTTGTACACAACCAGTAATGCTAGCAGGTGCATCCACCATCATAATATTCCTCCTGATCATATTACTAATTTGAAGAAGGATGTTTCATGCAACTTGGTTTATTTCCCTCTTCATTGAATGCTATTGTATTTATACTATGTAGAAAGCTGATATTACATCTGTCTCCATTCTACCCATCTGAGATTCCTTTGGTAAACTTGAACCTTCTCCTAGAGAAGCCTGAGGATGTTGAGAAAGTGTGTGTTAAGTAAAGACACAGCTATTTTTGCAAACAATAAAATATGAGTAAAAAAGCCTAACAAATTGCTGGGGGCACTTTTGTGATCCCACATTTTGATAATTAACAGAAGTGGTGATACAATAGCATAAACATGAAGAAGGGGGATGCTATATTTCAAAATCATTTACAATGTTGTAAACCAACATTACCTTAATAAAAATATATAAAACAATGATCAAGCTGTGGTAGATATATGAATCAGCATCATGTGTTTAGAATTTAGAGGTTAAAAATCTTGGATATATAATTTAGGGATATTGATTTTTTTCATTTATAATAATGTACTCAAATTAATGGCTAAATATAATTACTGAGATTGAAAATAGAAACATAGTAAATGGTTTGATGATTAGAAATTATCAGAATTATCAGTGTGTTACATGTGAAATTGAGACATTCAACTTTTTCAAGTTTACTTGAATATAACAATTAGAGTCCATGCCTTCACCAAACCAAAGATGGTTAAGAACACAATGTCTCAGGATCAGTGCTAGGACGGAGGTATTTTTTATAGAATAGAATCAAATCAGGGAAATCACATGATTGGCTACAGCCTATGCAGTTACCTGTTTTATTTATCTGTTTGTAATGGCAACACTGCATTATAACTTTTATTTTTGGAGTGAAAATTAAGATGTGGGTATGTTACATGAAGTTTACCACTAAAAGTCCAAGTCTATTTTTTTAACCATACAATTGTCTCATGGTCCAAATGTTTATTTTGTTTTATATGTTCATCTGTTTGCTTGTTTTCTCTATTTGGCACAGATGAGTGAAATCATATGGTATGCGTTTTAGTCCATCTGTCTTACCTCACTAAACTTAGGTGCATCTATATTGCAAATGACAGGATTTCATGTTTTTTTATAGCTGACTGGCTATATATACCATATAACCTTTATCCCTTTATCCACTTGTCAGTCAGTGGTAACTTAGGTTGTTTCTTGTCTATGGTTGTTCATGATTTCTTCTTGGCCACTGTAAATGACACAGAGTGAATGTGGACATGTAAGCGCTTGTTTCCCCCGCTGTTGGAGCTGTCATCTTAAATGCATGACTAGGTTTGCAGCAATGAGCATATCGTGTATATTTTTTTCAGTGCATTTTACAATTTCAGGTTTTACACACTCTTTCATCCATGTTGACTTAATTTTTGAGAAAAATGTGATGAAATGTTCAGTTTTCACTTTTCCATGTGGTTATATAGCTTCCCAGTAGCATTTATTGAAGAGCTCTCTTCGCTCCATTGTAAGATCCAGACTCAGTGAATTTGGGTGACCATCTATGTGTGCTTTTATTTCTAGGCTGGCAGTTTTATTTCATTGCTTTTCATGTCTCTTTTTTTTTTTTTCTCCAATACCATTCTATTGTAATTACTACAGCCTTGTTGTATAGTTTGAAGTTGGGGGATATGATAGCTCCATTTATATTCCTTTTTCTTCATGAATGTTTGCTATTCAGGAACTTGTGTAGTTCCACATGATTCCTATGATCCCCCCCCCTATTTTTGAAGAATGCTGCTGGGTTTTTGATAGAGATTGCACTGAATCTACATCATTTTAGGCAGTACAGCTACGTTAATGATGTCAATTCTTTTAGTCCATGTACACAAACATGCTCTCCATCTCTTGGTCTCTGTCTTTCAACAATTTTAGTTTATATTATACAGTCTTTTATTTTGTTTAGTTATAACAAGGTATTTAGATATCTTTGATGCTAATAAACATGAGTTTATTTTCTTGACTTCATTTTCTGCTATTTCATTATTTACATATAGAAATGCAAGAGATTTGTGTATTTTAATTTTGTAGCTTGTCACTTTATTGTATTTATGCAGTTACCTCAAGAAGGCCTTGTTAGCCTGTTTCATTTTCTAAGATTGGAATGCATTGACTCTGAATTAGGTTTTGATTTGTTTCTGTAGGTATCAAGGCATTAGAACCACTTCAGTGTAATGACCTCCTTATTTAATAATTTTAATAGATATATATTTTTTTCCTTGAGAGGAGGAAAAAACAGACTAAACTTAAACTATACTTCAGTACAACAATTTGCCTCCATAGAGCTGTACAACTAATGTCTTAATTAGATTTTCTACAATATAGATTTTCTAAAATATCTTACAGATAGATGACTTTTAAGGACATTTATAAAATGGATAACTAAGTGGAAAGAAAACCTTCTGTTACATTTGATTAATATTTTCTTTATTGTGTTATCTTCATGATTACCACATCATAAATAACTGACAATCCTCTGTGAGGTTAATTTATAAATATACATTTTTAATATTGCTGATTTTAATATTATTGTAATTCAAATGCCTGGCAAACAAGCACAAGAATAAGGTGACATGTTTGAATTGTTATTTGGAAGCTTAACTCCTGGGAAACCTGCTTTAGTATACTTAAAACCTTTTTTATTTTTCATCAAAACTGTTATTTTTTTTTAAAGATGTATTTATTTATGCATACAGAACTGGGGTACAGGCCAGTGGTTTAGGGATGGTGAGAGGACTCACTAGAGACAGAGTGGGGAGCAGGACAAGGAGAGTGACAAAGTTGAGGGGAGAAGTCAGGGAGACAGGAGAGAGAGGTCTGCCACACCACGTGAGTCACCTCTGGGGCAGGGATCGACCTCACACTGAAGCAGCTGCAGCTAGTTTGCAGTGCTGCAGCTTAACCCACTGCACCACTAGGGAAGCCTCAGCTCTGTTATGTTTTAATGTCATAATCATCATTCTTAACTGACTTTAGTCATTGAGCATCACAGATACTGATGATGGACTAGTGACCAAAACCAATGGATTTCTTCTCTGAGAGAGAGAATATGGTCTAATGGATGTGAAATCTTATTTAAGAGTGACCGTTATAAACAACTATAAACAGTTCATAAGGTCTGAGAATTCTGGTTCATCAAATGAGATGTTTTGAGAATGCACAGTAGGAAATAAGGCCACTACTCTTCACAAATATTATATGATTTAGTTTAAAATAGGTAACTGAAATGCCTACAAGTTAAAAGTAAAATTTCATTCAAGATTTTGTTTCAGCCTTAGACTACATAAAAATGAAAGAATCATGTTTTTTTTATTTATACACTTATGACTATCAATATTATCAGAGAATGTTAGAACTAAAAGCTATAGCATTGACAAATAATTATCTTATCAGTAAGAGATTTTTTTTCCTTAACATAAAATGATCTTTTCTACATTCAATTATTCTTAAATGCAACAAAACAATTTTATCATGGTTGAATTCCTAATATACAACGAAAGACTCATTTTCCATTGAATTAAATTGGGAAGATTCATATACATTCCAACTATTCATACACAATGATTACAATATATGTCAAACTATTCATGAATCATAGACTTAAAAACATGTTTATATTCAGTGGATTTACAAAGTGTTCTATGCTTACTTGCCATCATTTTTTTATGCACTTTGCTATCCATTGCTAGAGAATTTATGTAGTACGTGAGTGTTCAAGTCAGTCACATTAAAATATAAGTTAAAATTGCTTAACTTGTTTTAATCACTGTCCTGTTTATTTTGAGTTAAATGCTCAAGTGATACTTGGATTAACTACTTTTGATATTTATGGAAACAGAAATCTCCAAGTGTGTTTGTCTCACTGTTCTCATTTTGAGTCAATTTCATGCCCTGATAATGTTTACCACAGTGTCAAGTTGAAATAAGCATTGTACACTTAACTCTAGCATTAGGAGCCTTCTTTTAAAATGGAATAACCTCCAGGTGACTTTAAAATGTTGCTAACCTGCTCTGCACATCTGGATCAGGTTAGTAGCCTTGAGAGAGAAAAAACATGAACAAAGAGGATGCAAATTGGAAGTGTGCAGTTGTTTTTAGTGCATCCAATCCGCTTGGGAATGATTTCAAGAGCTGGACAGTATTTTAAAGGAATGTGTAAATTTTTATATGTAAACAACTTGATAGTTTTATATGTCAATATGCATATACTTATATTCAATTTGAAAATATGAACTTATATAAATAAAAATTTATGTGAAAACTGTGAAGGAAGGAAGTCAGGTTAATGCATTGTCACATCTGATCTCTAGGTTCTACCACACTACAAAGAACACTCCCATTGCTCAAATCAAAGGATGAACATGAGAAAATTATATCGGTATTTATTGGTAGGAAAGCATATAGCCAATAATTTGAATAGGAAAACTGCTTTTAGCTGTTAAAGAAGAGTAATATATTGTATCTTAAAGGAGAACAGCATTAACTAATGGATTAAGGTTCCATTTTTCAAATACATCTTTTTTTTTTTAGATATTAGATAAGGTATATTTTTCCTATAATGATATTATTCAATTAAGCCTTTAATTTTATCAAATGTATGCTCTGTAGAAATGGAAAGCTTATGTTCAATTTTAAATAAAAAACTGTCCTCATATTAATCTTATGCATGCTGAAGGTGGTTTAAATAATTCAATAAGTCAGGGCCCTCCCTGGTGGCGCAGCGGGTTAAAGCACAGCACTGAGAATCTAAAGCCGCTTCCGCATGAGTTTCATTCCCACCTGCCCCGGAGGTGACCACATGGCGTGGCAGACCTCTCCTGACCCGCTCTATCTGCCTGTACTGTTCCCCACTCTGTCTCTGGTGAAGCCTCTCACCACCCCTGAGCCTCTGGCCTGTACCCCAGTTCTGTATGCACAAATAAAAAATCTTTTAAAAAAATAATTCAATAAGTCAAAGCATGCATTTGTATAAATACTTCTAAGATAATGAGGTCTTTTGGTGTTGGAAATATAGTCCACTTATTATACGTCTTGATATGTGTAATGTTATTAATTTAACATATTTTGGGCTTTATCTTTTCAGTTTTATTTAAGTCAGTTTAGAACAACTAAAACAAAGCTGGTGTGAGCAGCTCTCTGGGTGTGGGGGTACAAGTATAGGTTTTGGTGGGTGGTATATGAATGTCATGTGGGCATAGGACATAACTGAATCTAAAATAATCCACAGTGGCAGACATGTTAGTCATTTTTGCTTTTTAAAGTGAGAAGTAGGCTTAAATATCAGCAGAAGAATGTCAAGTCTTAGGTAGCTGGGACTTATTCCTAGCTTCTTATTTGCACAGATAATTATGTGTATATATTCTTGATGAGTTTTCGAAGTTAGAGTATAAACTTCAGATTAAACAGTACGTTTCACCTAATTTGGAGAATTTTCTAACATTATATAATATTTTTCTTTGTTTACAATAACAGTAAAATATAAAACCATTTTAAACTCTGCAAAGCTGCTACCATTTGTTAGCATAAAGTAGACAGATATAGCTACATGAAATTTTTGTGAAACATTTGTAATGAACCACTTAAAATCCCCAAAGTAAAAGCTTTTGATTTCTGGCATATGAATAAGTCAATATTCAACAATGATAATGTGAACAGACTTTTGAAATTGCATACACTTAAAGTCTAAATTATAACCCACTGGTTAAAAGAGTATCATTTCTATATATACTTTTTGGAGAATCTCAGCAGCCTTATAATACAGATTTTTATTATAGATTATAAATAGAAAAATGCTGTTAGAAATAAGAGTTTCTCATTCCACTTCACATAACTAATAATGGATATGATAATAGATTTGTATCATCTACTGTCTCATTATTATTGTAATCACAGAATACTCCAATACTAGTTACTTCATATGATCTGCTACTAAATTAATTTCTTGTGAGGCATAATCAATGAGTCTTACATAAATATAATCACAAAATCCTACGTAGAAGACTAAAGTGAGCTACATTTCCACTATTTCACGTATATAGTATATTTTTAATTAAATATTTATGCATACAGAACTGGGGTACAGGCCAGAGAAGCAAGGGCGGTGAGAGGATTCACCAGAGACAGATTGAGGCGGGAGGGGGGCAGAACAGGCAGATTGACAAAGCACTCTGCGGAGGGGAGCAGCGGGTGGGTCAGGAGAGGTCTGTTTGCCATGTGGGTCACCTCTGGGGCAGGGATCAAACTCATGCTTAAGTGGCTTTTTAGCTTCTTAGTGCTGTGCTTTAACCCATTGTGCCACCCGGGAGGGCCCATATATGGTACTTTGATCTGAATTGTATTAAACTAAATTGATATTTTAAACTCCCTGGTGGTACAAGAGCTAAAGGCTGACCACTATCAATCTATAACCAGACACTGCAGCCTGGGTTCAATTCCAGGGCAGGGACCTGACCCACATGGTGCAGCAGGCTTCATCTGCCTCACCCACTGCTCCCCTCTGCAGTATATTTCCATTTATCTGCCTGTTCTTCTCCCCACTCTGTCTCTGATGAATCCTCTCACTACCTCTTCACTTCTGGTCTGCACCCCAATTCTTGTATGCATAAATAAAATAAATCTTTAAAAAATAAATAAAATGAGGTTGTAGGTTGATAAATATTATACATCATCATCATTAGATTATTTCTATCCCCCCTGAAAAAGTCTCAATATTATTAAAGCAAACTTACTTTATGGAAATCTACTTTCAATTACAGCACACATTATTATTCATCTTAGATTTGTAGTAGCATGAGGGAACAGCATTGAAGAGGAAAGCATGCAATCAGTGAAGTCAGATACACTACTTACAAGCTAGACAATTAAGTACGGCAACTGTGTGTCTTTATATAATGGATATACATATGTCTCATATAATGTATCATGCTATATAGTATCACAGTGCTAAAACTATTGTCTTGGTGACTGTAGTAGTACAAGTTCTATATAAAATTAAGTGCAAATTACAAGTTAATTTTAAGATGTATTGTACTTCTTTTTTTTTTTTTTTTTTAAAGATTTATTTATTTATTCATACAGAACCGGGGTACAGGCCAGAGATGCGGAGGGTGAGAGGATTCACCAGAGACAGAGTGGGGAGCAGAACAGGCAGATTGACGAAGTACACTGCTGAGGGGAGCAGCGGGCGGGTCAGGAGAGGTCTGCCACGCCATGTGGTCACCTCCGGGGCAGGCGGGAATCGAACTCATGAGGAAGCGGCTTTAGATTCTCAGTGCTGTGCTTTAACCCGCTGCGCCACCAGGGAGGGCCGTATTGTACTTCTTTTAACCAAGATGAAGACAATGTGAAGAACATGTTCAAAGAATAAATAATAACTTGAGATATGATGAATTTGGGATGCCTAATTATAAGACACAGCCATTATAGTTAGTAGGCAATTACAATTATATTTAATGTCCTGATATTTGAACTACATACATCACAAGTTTGTGACGAGTCAGTAAATGACTTATTTAAAGCCACCAGCTTGTGTGTCGTCTATTTATAGCCTGATAAGGGTATACTACAAGGCAAGAATAGAGTGCCAAACACATAATCTTGAAAGTTCTAATATTTGAAGACAGTAAAAGATGAGAAGTATGAATAATTGACTTAGAAACATTTTTTCTGACCAAAAGCAGAACTTTTCAAACATAAGAGATAAATATTCAGGACTCAGTCTTCTAAATACCACCACTACTATTCTTTAGTTACTAACACCCTCTCCCTGTCCCCCAACATACCTGCACATACCATCTCCATCTTTTTTAAATTTAATTTATTGATACCTTGGCCTAAATGTTTCTTGTAGGAAAAGTGCATTAAATTTTGCTTGCTCACCTTGCACTTTGATTGGACTACAGTTTTGTTTCTTTACGTTGCTCGTGGCTTTTTTCTTTCTCTGTTCCTTTTACCTCTAGATTTCCTTTTAACTATGTTTCTGTGTTCATTTTTATATTCCTAGTGACTTTGAAGTTTTTCATTTTATAGGAACCATTGGTTTACAATATTATATATGATTTAGAGGTGCAACGATTCTTCTTTCAGTTAATATTTTTTTGTTAGCAGTTGATCTAAAGATTTGTGTGTGTGTGTGTGTATTTCATGATTTACTTCAAAGTAATTTCTGAACTGTAGTCACATTTGAGATTTTACCCTGTTTTCAATGATGCATAGCCTGTTACAGTCCAGTAGATACGGATGTGAGGCATATGACACATGGGTCAGAGGCAGAGAACTTTGTTACTCACAGCAGCACTGGAAATCAGAGGATTCATGCCCTGGTGACCTAATTTCTGTGGCAAACTGGTGCAGGTCAAATGACACCTGCACATTTAGTAAGTTTTATTAGAGGAAAGAAATAAAGATCTTAAATATGCCAACATAAGCCATATGTAAGTAAGCCGTATTTGCTCCAGTGGGAAGGTGCGATCTCTGTCTTCCTACACTGTTCACTACACAAATATTCTCAAAAAGATATTCTATTACCAACACAGAAAAGTATGCTGACAGGTACATTAAAAGTCATGAGAAACTGTCTTTTAGCAATTAATATTGGCTCAATTCCAGTGAAATTGAACTATTTTAACACCACACTCTCATCTCTTTTGTGCTATGATTTTCATATATATTACATCTACATTTGAATATCTGAATATAAAGTTATAATTATGACCTTAGACAACCATGTATTTTTTAAAGAAATTAAAAAGAAAAAGAGAGGCATAGGCTAAAAACCATTTACATGTATCCATGTTTTTATAATTTTCAGTGTTCTTGATTTCTCTGTGCACTTCATGTTAATGTCTGATGTAATTTCTTTCCTGTGTAACTATTTCCTTTAATGCTTCTTGAAAGAGTGATGTATGTGCAAAGATTTATCAGTTTTTGTTTATTCAGGTATGCCTCTCCTTCACTTGTTAAGAAGAATATAGTTGTGGTTTCCATATCTATGGGTACAGGTACGTAATTTTAGCATTCTGAATGCACTAGTACCTCCCAGTCTTCAGTGGTTTTCATGAGAATGCAGATACTATTCTGTATATAGTGACTGTTGTTTTGCCTTTGTTCCTATCAAAACTTCTCCCACTCCCCCACCTTTTTTTCCCCCCTCAATGAAAACCATTTTCTATACCATACCTGGGTGTGGTTTTAAAAGGTTTTTCAGATTCTTCGTATGATTTTTTTTTTAAATCAAATTTGTGCATTGTGTGGTTCCCTCTCTCTTCTCTACTTCAGGATACCTGTACATCTCTTTGGTATTCCTGAAGTGGCCTTGCAGGTTTCTGAAACTGTGTTTTATTTTTATTTTATCTTTTGAGGAGTTTAGAATCTTTTATCAAAATATCAGCGGAGCTACTATCACTGCCCTCGTCAGATCCAAATTTGCATGATTCTTTCCATAACTTGTGCTTAAGTCTCTTAATCTGATATAGGAATAAATCCTAGGATGCTTGCTGTTTATAATCTCTTCCCCATGGTTCATTATGTCTGTGTCTTATTTGTATGTGGGAATGTGAGACTCCAAATTCCCATTCTCATCCTATACAGTGTAGTACCTATGAGAATTTTAGGAATTGTATTTTTGCCCTCTCGGCTTTATGCACAATGCCATTAATGATAACCCAAGAGAAGTATTTGACTTCAAATTGCAGCATGGCCTTTATTTATTTATTTTTCTACAGTATCTGGTGTCGTATGCCAGTCAAACATCCCACTCCAAAAATTAGATTTTAAAAAATAAAGCCAAACATGGAGGTAAACTTTATTTAAATACCCCATAGAATATCATGATTCCAAATCCCCACACACCATTGTCTTCTCACTTCACAGTTCAGAGAAGTAATGGCCTGGGAGAAAGAGATTCAACACCCTGTATTTTCCTGCTTTAGATTCATGTAGCACAGCACTTTCTAACTTAAATCTCAATATTATTTACCTATTTTATTAACCTTTTCTTTAGTAGACAATGTCATTGTTATTTCTCAAGGCCTGGTTCAAGAGGGTCATCGGGTCAAAGAGAGAAAAAAACATCACTATAGATCTTCTCATCATATTTGAAACAAATTTTACAAGATAGAGCAATTCCTTGCATTCCCTGAAGGATAAAAGACAGCCAGAGCTGCTTAGATTGCTCATAATTCAAGATGAGTCCTTGACCAAAGGATCAAACTTGCAGTCTGACTATCTCAGTGACTGAAATTTCACCATGTACAGAAAAAGAAACTGTGTTATTTGTGGAATACTTGACTTAACAGATATATTTGTGTAGGGACACTCTTGCTTAGTGATATCAAAGGTCAGGATCAATAAGGGAGGTCTTAGGAATAGTGAAGTTTATGCTATACCTAGATATATTAGTTAATTTTTTGAGGGTATGAATTCATTTAATTCTATAATACGGAACTTGCTTTGTTGTCTTTTCTGGGAGAAGTTTGCTAAAGTCTCATTTAGCTTTATAGATTCAGTGAACACTTTCAGGAGGTAATAATGTTCACAGGTAATTGAAAAATACCAAATTGTAGTCAACATTGTCTAAAGCATTGGTTAGAAAGGCTCATGCTCTACTTCCTTTGAGTAGTCTTCCTCTCTCCACATATGTACTAACAAATAAGCATCATTGTGTATCATTGTGTTCTTTATTAAGGTCACAGCCAGCAGGCTAAACTGTCCTCTGACAATATTAGTCTTCTCAAACATCAAAGTAGAAAATTTTATGTTGAATACAGTAAACTACTTTGACTTTTAGCAGTTGAATTTCTGCAAAATGTAACACCTTTTCTCAGGCAACATGTCCAATAGTTCTTTCTCTAAATGTTTGCATGTATGTGTGTGTGTAAAATAGAATCTCTGAAGTTGAGGTCTGTCGTTTATCTCCTGGGTGTAACATAACAGAGTACCACAGAATGACTGGTTTAAACAATAGAGATTATATTTTCTCCCAATTCTGGAGGCATAATGCCCCTGTCCCCAGCACTGTCTTCTCTTTGGCTTGTAGCCATCCACTTTCTAAGGTGTCCTCACAAGCTCTCTCCTCTGTACATTTGTCACTGGTCTTTCTATGTCCTAGTCTTTTTTTTTTAAGATTTATTTATGCATACAGAACTGGTGTACAGGCCAGAGGTGCAGGGGGTGAGAGGATTCGCCAGAGACAGAGTGGGGAGCAGAACAGTTCAACTGACTAAGTACACTGCTGAGGGGAGCAGTGGTGGGTCAGGAGAGTCTGCTGTGCCATGTGGAACTCCTCGGGGCGGGGATCGAACTCATGCGGAAGTGGCTTTAGCTTATTAGTGCTGTGCTTTAACCTGTTGCGCCATCAGGGAGGGTGCAAATTAGTCTTTTTAAATAACATATGAGTTAGACTGGATGAGGTTCAACCCAGTGGGCACTGTTTATTAATTCCTTCTTGAAAAACCTTATGTCTAATTCATTTGTTTTCTGTTGTACTGGGGGTTGGGCTTCAACATATGAATTTCAGGTGTACCAATTCAACACATAACAGGTAGCCAGTGCTGCTGAAAGGAGAGAGAATGAAGTTGAAACAAAAACTGTTCTACTCCATGGTTTTGTGACCATTGCTTAGGAGTATCTTTCTTTCTTTACCTATAAAATGAGAGGGAAAAACTGTCTTCATAGTGGAGGAAATTAGGAAACATACCGAAGTTGTGCTTTACATCATCAGGATACAATTCTCCATGGATAGTTTATGCTTCTCTGTGTCTCTTGGTTTCTCAAATATGTGAAGGGTGTGTTTGAATAGCACCTGGAAGCTGGAGATTGTATAGCCCTCTGGAGAGAGTTGGAGTCATCCTAGCATAATGAAGATAAAGTCTTCTACTTCCTCTCCCTCCAAATAATTGCTTACAATACATTAAAGAGTAATAACCCAGAGAAGGAATCCTAGCTCCCCATGGAGTGAACTTGCTTATTCTCCAGGGTGATGAATAATCTCAGTCTCTGGATTGGGAGGATGGGGAAGTTAGCAACAGCTGTGTTAAAGGTCAGCATCTTTGAAAATACAGTTCCTCTCTTGTGGCTACAGGTTCTCATGGTGTCTCCCTGTGGGAACTGAGAGAGGATCAACTGCTATATGGATGCTCATTTATCTATGAATACAAAATTCTCTATGTCTTTGACCTAAGGGTCTTGTGGTTTTTTTTTTTTTTTTTTGTTTTTACACTTTAAAAGGATGTGATTATTGGGAAAAGGAGAAAGAAAAAGTAACCTGTGTAGACACAAATGGGCACAGGGCTTCTGATTTGTGTGAAAAGGAAGTTTCTGCATAGTGACAGGCAGGCAGGAGAGCTGCTCACAAGTCTTGTGGTCTGTCAGTCGTGAATGTTACACGCTACTAGAATGTTACACGCTACTGGCTGCTTGCACATAGAGTAAAATTTCAGACCCATTACAACATCTGACCACATGCAGATAAGTTATCAGTTGATGTTAGTTCTTATGATGATTTTGGCAGGAACGTAGTTGCCCTTAAACTGGAAAGGATAAAATTATAGGAGGATTTGGACTTTCTTAGAACTCTGTCCAAAGTACAAGTTAGTTCCTACATATTTACGGACTTTACTATATATAGGAATTAAAACTTCACTATATCTACTTGTTGCATTTGTGATTTCATATTGAAATAAATGAGAAGACTGTCTGAAGTTTTGACTATTATAATAAGATTATTTTTACCAAAGCCTCATATAGTGAATGAATTCAAAATAATCAACAGTGCTAATCATTCTCTTATACAGTTGACAGGAGTTAAGTTTGTTACATTTCTTTTACAGAAACCTAAGGATGAATTCCAATTAAAGTGCTTATATGTCTTAAAAGACAGTGATTGGGATAGAAGCTTTTTTTTCACCCTTTATTAAAATATTCTTTGGTTCACTTTCTTAAACTCATAACCCCACTAGGATCTATGACAAATCGAGATGCAGTGTATTTAGCTGAGTCAGGTTACATAATACCTACAGTGACAATAGGTACCCATTAGCCATTGAGCACAATAGAGCAGATAGTGAATGAAGAGAGCACAGGTCAAAGCATTTCAAAGTGAAGTTATAGGATAGCAAAAACACGAGATGATGCACTTCCACCTTTGAGAATGTAACAGTTCTATGGATGCTAAAATATCAGTAACACTCATTTCTGGACTATGTTCATGTCTTTACTCTTACAGTATATTGCAACCAAACAAAGCAAGTCTTCCCCCATATTTTTCTAAAGCTTATAAATTAAAATATATTTTGATTTAAAACAATTGTTTGATTTTCCTCTCCATGAAGATTTCTGCAGTTTAACCACCCTCCCAGATGATTCTTATGCACACTGAGCTTGCATGTTGCCTGCCTTTTTATTCTCCGTGAAACTCCATGATTTAAAAATTCAGGTTTAATATTTTTATCTGTATTCAATAGACTTCCACTAGATCCTACATGACTGTTCCAATGGCTCTTCTATTGACACTATGCAAGCCCTTTATACATTACCTCCTCTAATTTTCACACAAACTCTATGGGAAGGTTTATTCCCAATTCACATTAGAAAATGAGATGAATAAATAACTTGTGGACTCACTTGCTGCTTGTTACTGGAAGAGAAATGAGATTTCATTGTATTAGAAATCCGTCAATAACCCAAATAGCCAGTTATCAATTCTATCTTGACCCAGTCATGTCTGTCCACAATTCTGCTGCCCTCACAATGGTTTGAAATTAGTTGCTTTATTCTATACCACAGGTGGTTTTGTTGAGAAAATTTTCAATGTTATCATAGTGTGGCCAGACTATTTCTACCACTGAATTTTATTTTTCATTCTACCTGAATGTTAACATGCTCTCATCCTATCACTAACTTTAAACCCTTTTAAAATCCTTCATTTCCTCCACCAAAACCTTCTGAGAAAATATGACTTCCAGGATTTTGGTTTGAATGTGTCTCTACAGTTGAATTCTTAGTAATTAACAGAATGCTGTATTCTTCTGGTGATGCCCTATGTTGATGAGCAGAGTCTAGAATTTAGAATTGAGAAGCACTGAATTGAGTGACAGCAGCTGCAGGCCAGATACCCCCTTTAGCACATTATATGAGGTGAACCACCTCTGCTACCCAAGCCCCTTCTGAAAAAACTGCATTTTAAGCCAACTAAGGATGAATCAAAAAAGAAGCTACTCTTAAAATTTAGCATTGGTCTCATTTTCCTATTGAATATTTGCGCCTATAAAAACTTACAGCTGGGTGTGCTTATTTAAGCAGGGGACAGGGGGTGGATGGGAAATTGAAGTGACAATGTTAGTCAGGGAGATATAAGCATAACCATTTCTTGATGTGACAAGGATATAATGAAGATCCCATTGTATTTATAGTACATGAAAATCAAATTGAGGCATGTTGTGGGAATCTCAATCAGGAAGGCTTTTTGGCTGCTTAAGTGCAAAAAAATGTGGGATGGCAACTAAAGAATTGGAAGAAGGCAGTCAGTGGATTCACCTTTGCATACTTCCTGCTAGTAGTTTCACTGTGTGTGCAGCCAGTCACCGTGCTCCAGATTTTCATTACTTGGAATGCCAATACTAAGCTGAATAGTAGATGAAGGAGAAAATTCAGCCAAAAAGAAACAATGTGCCCCTTTCTACTGCGCTCTCTCTCTTTTAAGATTTATTTATTTATGCACACAGAACTAGGGTGCAGGTCAGAGGTGCAGGGGCAGTGAGAGGATTCACCAGAGACAATGGGGAGCAGAACAGGCAGATCAACAAAGTACACTGCTGAGTAAAGCAGTGGGCATGTCAGGAGAGGTCTGCTGTGCCATGTGGGTCACTGAAGCCACTGCAGCTGGCTCACAGTGTTGGGCTTTAACCCATTGTAGACCCACCGAAGGTGCTTTCTACTTGCCTTGTTCCCATCCTAACCCAGGAGAGAAGAATTCAGAAGAGCGAATAGATGCAGTGAGAAAGCAAGTCATAGCACCTATACCAAGCGGTTACTGAATCTATAGTAAAGACTACCATAGGTGGAGATTTGAAAACAAATACTGAATTATAGGTGAAGCTAGTGCATTGAACTTGATTAAATTCACCTGATTTTTTTTTTTTTTTTCAGAGAAGGACCATAAAGTAGTAGAATCTGCCCGTTATTATATAAAGGGGTAGAGCCACTAATGTTTTCCTGACTTGATCCATGCTGTTTAACAAATAAATGAAAACTAACATGGAATCATATTTTCAAAAATAATGAAAATCTGATTGGGCTTTGCATTTATATCTATTATATCTGCAGCTCTCTCCTTATGCTTTGTTAGTCTAGTGGTTTTCAAAGTGTAGTGGTCATACCAACAGAACTGTCATCACTGGTGATCATCTTAGTAACGCAAACCTTTATGGCCCAACCTCATATTCATGGACTTAGACACTTGGAGACGGCCTCGCAGTTCAGTCTCAACATTATCACTGCTAAGGCCTGAGTCAATCCCGAACTGATCCACATATGGTGCAGTAGACCATTCCGTCTCCTCGCTGCTCCCCTCAGCAGTGTATTTCAGTAGATCTGCCTGCTGTGCTCCCACTCTGTGTCTGGTGAGTCCTCTCACACCCTCTCCCCATCTTTGGCCTAAGAGAGAGACAGAGAAACTTGGAGGTGGAGTCCAGTGATGCATGTTTTAACAAGTCTTCCAGATAAGCCCAGTGCATTCTGAAATTTAAATACCACCCTCTAGCTTTCCACTTTAAACATCTTATGGGAAAGAATTAGATACATTTCACTTGATTTAATATGTCAGTGAAACTTAAAGTTCTTTATTTCATGTATTAGTTGGATTCAATTTATTCTGGAGCCTTCATTTTAATATAGATCAATATGCATTAGAATAAAATGTTATTCATTTATTTAAATTACAATTTTTATATAAATTCCAAAGAAGTATCACTCCATATATTTATATTTATATTAATTACTGAATGCTTAATACAAACTTAAATAAGCTAGACCTTCCCTTAATGGGTTATTTCTGTTAAAATTCTTTTAAGGTTTTGTAATCTATGATCTTTATAAAAGTATTTCAGTAAGTCCAATAGTATAATTAATTCACAATGATAAAATGAAATGATGAACACAGTCTCCAAATTTATATCTGGCTTAGTAATTCCTTAACAGTTCATAATTGACTTATATTTAGCTGGTAAATGACATATGCTTTTGAAATTTTATCATAACTAGCTTAAAATTAGCTTCTTAAAAATGTTTCATGTCTGGTTCAATCTCTAGATTGCATGTATAGCCTTATATCATATTTTTTTTTTTTACATTTCTTGTCTGTTTCACTATCAAGGGATAATCATCATTTTAAGTTAATTTCTGATAAATTCATATGAAATTTACTATAATTACATTAAGGTAAAGCAATGAAGGAAGTTGTTTTCTTCCTTATCCCACAGTCATCATCAATTTTCCAAAAGTACACACATACTCATTTCTAACTTAACCCTAGTCTGATTATATTTATTTTGGAGCTGAGCTAGGGTGCACTAGGGTGAATTTAGCTTGCTGTTTGCATTTTGTTAAATAGGTACATTATTTTTAATTCTGATCAAAATTTACTCAAATTTTGCCATGTTAGGAGATGTATTTCCACATTATATTTTAAAAAAAAAGTTTTACAGAACAGACTCATGATAAACACGCATTATAACACCAAAAACAGATTTCTACAAAAAAGTTGATCAGCACAAAAGCTATCTCTGATTTCTTGCTAGTATCTAAAATATACACATGTCCCTGAATGTAATAGAATCTGACTTAAATCTATAATGGATTAATAATAAAAATAACATCACTGCTTTTTTGATGTATGAAAGCCATCAGGCATCTCCAGATCTGCTAAAAATACAGTAGAGTTTACCAAACAAAGGGATGCTAAGAACATGTGAGGTCTAAAATTTATGGATTTGAGCCAGTTGAGCACAGCAACAAGTGGTTCATTTTAGCAGCCTGCACAAATGCGTCTTTCATAGAGGAACACTCTGTCACTATTTCCCTCCTTTCCTCTCTTGCTGAAAAATCCCATCCATGACATTTGCATTGACTTCATCAGCTTCAAATTGCACTATCATGAATACTAGCATGCATTTTGTATTCTTTCCATCAATAGCCAGGACAGGAGGCTAATTAGCGTACCACCAATGCTTTAAACACAGAGTTGCCATAAAGAGCAATTCTCTCTCACAAAACCTCAACTTCAAAACTGTCAACTTAGTGAAGGGATTTTTTCCCTAACACAGTGTGGACTTAAATACTACCTATGTTTAAAAGTTTTAATTTTTCCATTAAAATGGAAAATATTTAAAAACCATCCCAGTTCCAATTAGTGTAACTGCCACATTGATTTGAAATTTTAAAAAAGAAAATGAAATCATTTATTGAAAGATGTAAAGTAATATGGCATGATTAGAATAATAGCAACGGGAATAAAACTCAGTCTTTATGTCCAGTATCCAGTTTTATAAGTGGCCATACTTTTAGCCACTTTTTAGGCCCTATGGCTCTCAGAATCTGATAGCTTTAGATGTGGAAAAACCAGCAATTACTTCCTGAGCATGAAAGTATAACCATGTGCAATAGTCCAACAAAATAATTTGGAAAATGTTGTGTAACTACTCAGTACTGATTATTTTTTTTTTTTTTAAGATTTATTTATTTATTTGTGCATACAGAACTGGGGTACAGGCCAGAGGCTCAGGGGCGGTGAGAGGCTTCACCAGAGACAGAGTGGGGAGCAGAACAGGCAGATCTACGAAGTACACTGCTGAGGGGAGCAGCGGGCGGGTCAGGAGAGGTCTGGCTCGCCATGTGGTCTCCTCCGTGGCAGGCGGCAGGCGGGAATCGAACTCATGCGGAAGTGGCTTCAGATTCTCAGTACTGTGCTTTAACCCGCTGCGCCACCAGGGAGGGCCAGTACTGATGATTTTTTAAAAACAAACAAAAAATCTCAGTAACTTTGAAATAATTGTATAGCATTGTATATGTTACATATACATACATAGATATGCACACAGATGCGTACAGAAACAAAGATCATATTTCCTCATTACAACTGAGAATTAAGGTAATAGTATTTTCTGGATATTTTGCCATAAAACTACCTGCCATCTTTATCACAGGAGTTAAGTCTGTCCATCTTGAAAAGTAGATGCTCTCCATATTTTGTGGAAATTGATCAGAATGAGAATACAAACATCCATTTGTGGTCTGATTATATTTATCATCCTGCATTTGTACGTCTGTAGTGACTGAGGAATGTTCATTGTTTCCCCTTTGCAGGATGGTAAACGAGGCATCACTCCATCTTTGAGTTAGTCTATATTATACTATGGTAAAAAGTTCATAGTAGAATTTTTGAATTACAGTTGTAATTGAAAATCATTAAGAACCAATTCTTGAGGAGTTTTACTTTCTGTATTTGATAATAAGGTTTGACCTATATTGTCTTTTATTCTCTTCAGGAACTACAAGTTAAACACAATCATAAAGTCTTTAGAATAGATCCTCATAATCTTTCATTTCTCTTCAGAAAAGATAACTATATAGCTTTTATGAAAAGACCATCCACTATGATATTTATATTAATAACTTTTAAACTATAGCATATATTTTTAACACGAGAGTAAAAAGGAGTAAAACAATAATTTTCTGATAACTACTGAAAACTGAATTAAAATTATAAAACATTATGAGTTATCATTCAACTGAAAATTTTCTGAAGTGATATTAAACTAGCATAAGAGAAAATTAATGAGCATATTAATTTAGAAATCATTAGCTCATAACTCGTTTTAGCTACACTGCTACACAAATCAGAGTATCGGCAAGGATTTTAATTATTTTGTTAAATATGGTCTTACACTCCTGTTCTGCCTGTGTTGAAAATAGACTGCAGATGATTACATTTCCATAGACTTCACAACATAAGCTACTTTTGGTTTGAAATAAGAATGTTAAAGTTGCCAAGTATAAAGTTTAACACTGCTGTTATTTTGGATTATATAGAGTTATGAAAATCCAAATGTTTTACAAAGTTAAAAAGTATTCTTTTTTTGCTCACTTATAACTCAAAAATTACTAGTCATTCTGCCGAAACATGCCAAGAATGCTAGCTTCTTGCCATATGTCTGCACAGGTCACTGCTGTTCACGTGCACATTTTAATATACATACAAACAAGGGGTGCCAGCGATTATACATGCATTACATGTATTTTACAGAAGCCTGAATTGAGACCATCACCTCACTTGAACACAACACGTGGCCTTTTTCTAGGGTTATTTTAAAGTGAAAGTCTTAACATAATTTTTTGTTTGTGCATTTTATTTAGTTATTCTGTACTGCACACTCTAATTTTCAGGTATTCTGATAGGCACGGGTGGTTAAAATAATACCTAATTAATTTTTAAAATTGTATTGACTGTGAACAATTTTCTGTATCAATGAATAATCTCAAACATTTGTGATAGTGTCATATAGGAACCACCAAAAAAAAAAAATCAGCTACAATACACTGAACATGTATTTAATATTTGATTGCGAAAACTAGTATTAAAATTTCTGTATTTTTTTACACTTGCTATTAAAATGATGTCTTACTTTCTTAAGATGACTAAACTCTTATCAATAAATCATTAAATCTCTCTTCTTTGTGAAATTTAATAGTTCAAGTAATCTCCTTTGAATATCCATGTAGATAAAAAGTCCCACTGTTCCCTAGTTTCTGCTTGTAGATACCTTTTGCCTATCTTCATATAATTTCAGCCTCCAGTTCTAGTCGGCCCTATCAGTATTTTTAATTAAGACATTAATTTCAAATTTGGGTGTTCTGAAGTGTTTAAGGAATATCAGTTTAATGCCGAGGAATAGTAAAAAACTACTCCTATCACTGGGTGGCAGGAACCAGCTAATCTCCTGGTCTCAGATTTCTCCATATTTTATTCCAGGGTAAGGCCCAAACAATTTGTAATATAAGAGGTTCTTTGCTGATCTCACCCTGTAGCTTGACATTTTACCAATATTCTAACTCAAACTACATGTCAAGGTGGGCATCCTCTCAGATTACTTGCCTCCTTGTACCTTCCTCTTCCCAGTTTCTTTTCTTCATCACATGTTTATACCATTGTGTAATTAATTGGCTTATGTACTTATCCCACTGAGTAGATTGTTTTGCTTTGGTTACTTTAGCTTTCATTTAATTCTTAGTCTAGCAAATCAAGTCAGACTTCATTTAATATATGAATAATGAGAATTTAGTTTCTTCTCTGAGAAATACTGAAAACTACATGATTACCAATGGGATTGGCACCACCATTCACCACCACTCTATTGAATTTAGGCTAATTCAGAGCCTCTCAAACTTGTGAATGTTGTGAATGACTTGCAACCTAGAAATGTTGGAAGAAATGATGAGTCTGAACACATATCAGAATATTTGAGTGTAAGAAGGATTGGTCTCTAATAAGTTTCATACACCCCTTGCCCTCACGATTCTGACGGGTAGTCATGGCTAAACACCTTAAGCATAGATGACCCAGTACCCAGCTATGAAGTTAAATTTGCATCTATGAATAAATGAGAACAAGATGTCAAAGAATGTTTTGTTTGTGAAGTTAACCTAAAACATAACTTAGACGCACCTGTTTCCTGGATTATTTTCTGTTGCAAGGACCTGCATTTTATATCCTAGTTTCATGACCTGATTTGAGCATGGTTTTGTGCATTGTAGGTGACATTTTTATTCCTTCTACAAATTCCTTTACCAACACTTATCTAAATGTTATTTGCACAGTTGTTCACTCTTCTCCTAAGACACAGTCCATCCCTATTAGTGTATTGGTCTAAATCCACTCAATTTTCTCTCTTGGATTGATTAAAAATTAACTTCCCTGTAATTTTCCCTGATTCTTCAGACATCAAATCTGCATTTTCTCACAAGTCTAGCAAGTGTTTGATGACATTTATATTTATTTTTTCAAATTATAAAGTTGAAGCTACTTTTTATTATAATTTGTTATATGCATTACTCTATTTGTAAAAAATATTTAAAGTGTAGTGCTAATCAATTTGTGTTTATATGAACAATGAACTTACAAATACTTATAGTATTATACAAAATCATGTACATACATGTACTTGTGTACACATACATGTGTAAACACACACGAGGAACATTGATGAACATTTTATCTTGTTAAAGCAAATTTACCTCTGGCTCCTACTTATATTTTTTATTAGGTTTAAGTTTCAATACAAATGTTCCTTTTACTATGACTAATTTTATATTATTTAATATTTCCCATCAGAGGCTTTTGAAAAATATTTGTTCTATATTGAAAAAGGGGAATTTCTTGAGTAAACTGGAGGCACTAAATGTAAGTTCTCCCTCTGAGTCTCATCAAAACTGATGCAGAGTTGGGCTCAAGACTGCTGTATATTGATAACAAGATTTGCCAGTATTTCAATTTAAGTTCCATGTATAACATGTCTGAATGATAGAGCAAAGTGACTTGTTAGTATCTAAATAAGGACTCAAACAGTCCTCTATAGGCAACTGTATTCCCCTGCCTGAGATTCCAGCTACATCTATTTTCTGGCATAATGATACACTTACCATTCTTGGACTATAATTTTTCAAATAAATATGAAGATAAATAATTCTAATCACTTAAATATCTCCAGTTTTCCTTAAAACATGACTTTTTCAAATGCCCTGATAGGATGAAAACATCATATCTGTTTATTTTCATGATATAGTTGACTTTATATTAATTAATTAAAATTATAGTGAGATATATGGATATAAATGGGACTGGTTAATTATTGTAAGTGCTAAATCTGAAGTAATCTCTACTAATTTCATTGAATGTCTTAATGAACCATGAAGTAATCATACATGACTAACTAAACTAGTAGTTGGCTTTTTCTGTAAATCCTGGTGTCATTCTTAGTGGATTAAATCAGTCCAAGTAGAACATATTTTCCTAGGTAAAGTGTAAATTCTGCATATTCATAACTGAGCTGAAAAAAAGACAGGATACCTTCCAGACTAATATAGCAGTCATTCAAGAAAAATATTAATCTCTGAAAAGAAACTTCAAGAGCCAAATTATTTTGTGATACTAATACAGAGTGTAAGGTAGGCATTCTTGTAGTTAGAGTGCATTGCAGTCCCAAGATAGGTCAAAACTATTCTTGAGGTAGCAATATAGAATTCAGTTAATTTTATGTTCTTAATATTTCTACTTTTTCTCTCCATTGAGAAGATAAGAACTGAGTGTTAAGCCTGGATACATTATTAATTTATAGTAGATGCTGAACAAACAAAAGTCAGGTTTGAAACAAAAGAGCAGGGTTTTGTTAAGTCCTCAAATGCCTTATGCAGTTGGCTCATGAGTCATACAGATATACGGAGGCAGGGGAGACTGCTAATCACAAGAACTGTTGGGAAAGTCAAATCAAGAACTTGCATTTCCTGTGATAGTTGGTGGATTGAAGCCATGCACTTATGTGAGGAGGCTCGTGGCACTCTAGGGCCTCTGGAGGTCAACTGACCACACAGTGGTTGAAATAGCAGTGCAAGGGAAATGGCTTAGCTAACCTCACCAGAGAAAGATATCCATGAAATGGAAGAAATGTACTCCCCTTAGATTCATAGAAAGTTCTACTCAGATGGAATGTCTCAGTAAATATCCATGAACCTGAACTATACAATGGGTATAGTTATTCCTACCTTTTAAGCTTCCTACCCTAAGTGGACTTTAGGGTATTGTTCAGGCACTAACACCCATTGTATGGTTTTCCAAACTTAAAAGGTAGGAATAATTTTTATACTTTAAAATGTTGAAACAATAAAATATGAACATTTTATGGCCTGTAAAAATGTGGAATTAATGTTTCAGTACCTGTAAGTAAAAATGTATTGGACTATACGTATACGTCATCATCTATCTATTGGCTGTGGCTACTTTTTTTTTTTTTTTTTTTAAGATTTATTTATTTGTGCATACAGAACTGGGGTACAGGCCAGAGGCTCAGGGGCGGTGAGAGGCTTCACCAGAGACAGAGTGGGGAACAGAACAGGCAGATCGACGAAGTACACTGCTGAGGGGGACAGCGGGTGGGTCAGGAGAAGTCTGCCACACCATGTGGTCACCTCCGGGGCAGGCGGGAATCGAACTCATGCGGAAGCAGCTTTAGATTCTCAGTGCTGTGCTTTAACCCGCTGCACCACCAGGGAGGGCCCTGGCTGTGGCTACTTTTATACTACATTGCTAGTGTTCAATATATGTGGAGAGACTAGTCTACAGAAACAGATTTACTTTTAGTGTTTAGGAAAAAGCTTGGCCAATGGTGGGTTATGGCACTGTTTTTTTTGTTTGTTTGTTTTGGTTTGGTTTTTTGTGGATGTGTGAAGTGGTAGATGGATAGAGACAAAGGACAGTGAGCTCCTTCTAGAAACCACCAAGCATTATTCTTCATCTATTCATTCATGATATAATCAGGCCTAATACTTGGTACCTGTCTTCTCTAAACAACTATACTTGGAGTAAAAATATAGAAATATTGAGAAAGCTGAGGAAAATGGAAAATAGAATTCTACAGATACTAGTAGCTGAATAATATGAAAATAAAAAAAATTATGATGATTTAGAAATTCTAGAAAGGAAAAATAATTTAAGGAAAATTGAATATGATTTTCATAAACAGATGAGACAAGGCATCGTTTCTTTTAGGAAGATGATAAGCAAAGCGTATACAAAAGGAGAAAAAAGTGACACACTGATAAACGGATACATCTGTAAAAGAAATGAACTTGTGACGCCTATTTCAGTGTTAGCTTAATGATGGCACTGGGCATAATCCTTTTGTGACCAACTCACCTTAATCCATGTCTCCATCAGCCTCTTTCCTGACCTTAATATCTGATTCATCTGCTTTCTTAGTATTTTTCTTGAAATCATCATCACTGAGTTTTCTTGGCTTTTAAAATACAGACTTTCATTTGTTAGCTTTTACAGTTTTTCTGCTGTTATAAAAAAGAAAAAAAAAAAAAGATTTCACCCTTCTCCCATGTGAGAGGACAACTGGAGGCAGCTGCTGTGAACTAAGATGTTTCTCACCAGAGAATTCTGGCAATTGATCTTGGACTTCTAGCCTCCAAAATTGTGAGGAACACATTGCTGTCATTTATAAGCAGTTAGAGGATTATCTTTTACACTTGGGTCTATGATCCATCTTGAGTTCATTTTTATGCCAGACCTGTGGTTCTATTAACTTTTTGGGGGGAAGGGTATTGATGTCTAATTGTTCTAACACCATTAATTGAAGTCCATTATTTCACTATTGTATTCCTTTTGCTTCTTTGTCAAAATGTATGTCATCATGCCCCATATACTTAGTAGACACTAACTACAGAGAAAAAAACAAACAAACAAAACTGAATTGAATCTAGTACTAGAAGTTTCTCCCTGAGTAACTGAGGTTTTCAGGTAGAAGAATCTACAAAAACATAAGGGTAAAAAGCAAACATATACACATTCAAGAACCAATAAATCTTTCATTGCCATGTGGATGGTTAATTTATTCTGGTCTATTTGACCTTCATTAGTGGTCATTTGCCTTTTAAATCTTAACCTCTAGTTATGTATTTCTCTGTTTTACTATGTGTTGTTGGATGCTAGAATTTAAAAACTATGTTTCCCTCTGTCTTGCTGCTGGCTTTCCAGTAGGTTCTGTCAGTAGGGGAAACATTGTTGGTAAATCAGGTGAGAGGGAAAGGGGATCTTCTTGGTTCTCACACAGCAGCTACTGGCCAGCTGCTAACTTTCATTCACTGTGATGGAAGCAGTGAGGTATGGTTGGACTTGACCATTTATTTGCTGGATTGATATCACCTTATTAGTTCCAATTATAGCCTTTCTAACTCATAGCTGACACATTAGCAAATTAGAATCTTGGTAATAACTCTTCTTCCCCCACCCCCATTACTGTCATCTTTCTTTGATCACTCAGTCCTCTGTCACGTGTGTGACAACATAGGATGATCTGTTTCTCTGCCTTGGCTGTTGTTGGACATAGTAGCAATGCACTTCATATTAAAGAAGGCAGCAGAGTGGGAATTCACAGTTGGTCTAAAAGTTAATTTCCTTAACAAATGAGTGAATGTGACATAATAAAAAGCAAATGGATTTTTAATATTTTATATGGACCAGTTCTTTTAATATTATGAACTCTCTTGCACAAACATTGAAGAGGAAGTAATCACATTCACAACTAGGTAGTCTGGTTATCTAAAGTTGCATGTACCGAAATCCATGTACTTTACTCTGCTGGATATATCTTAGCTTTTTTACTTCACACACAATTCTAACAAGCTGCTTTTTATCTCTTTGTATAGCCAAAAGTAAACAACTCTGGAACAACAATTTTATATGGGGGTGTTACAGCAACTCTTAAAAGCACAGTGCCCAAAACCAAGATTAATAATTGACAGCTTAACTATAGAGGAAAAATAAACTCAAAGGGAAACATGGGAACTCTTGAAGCATAATCATACAGAAGAAAATGTGTAAAGAGAGATTCATTTATATTTTTCAAAATGTCTAAAATAGAATTTCCTAGGACACTTACTCATGAATAGAATTTATATTTCAGCTTTAAAATTTTAAAACACCAGAAGTACAGTTGTATGAGGAAAAATACATTATATATAACATGTTTTAAATAGGTAGGAAAGTACACACAGGTCTCTGATATCTGTGTGAGATCACATATACATGTAATATCCAGGTTTATATTGATTTTTCCAGCAAATTTTAAAAAATAATATAATAGTTTATTTTTACATCATTTTGTGCCTTTTTCCAAGTCACTTGTAATCCCTGTGGGCTTTCCATCACCAAATCACCTGTGTGCCATCACGATAGTCCTGCACACTTCCCTCCTCCCACCATTTTTGATCCCATTCCACCCCCATAAAATGTCTCTGGTATATAGCTGTTCCTTATTATTTTTAATATTTTCTCGCCTGGTCCCTTATACTCCTGCTATGGGTGAAACCATCCATTATTTTTCCTTTTCTTTCTGGCTTATTTCACTGAGGATGATCTTTTCCAGTTCCATCCAAGTTGCTGCAAATGGCATGTGTTTATTTATTTTTGGTTGCTGAGTAATATTCCACTATGTATGTGTACCACAACTTTTTAATCCAGTCATCTACTTTTGGTCGTTTGGGTTGTTTCCATGTCTTTCCAATTGTAAATAAAGCAGCAATAAACAAGGGGTGCAGGAGTACTTTTGAATCAGTATTTTTTGTGTGTCTTTTTGGGTAGATACCTAGGAGTGGGATTGCTGGGTAATTATGGAAGCTCCACATTTAACAGCTTCAGAAACCTCCAAACAGTTTTCCATAGTGGTTGTACTAGTTTGCATTCCCACTAGCAGTGCAGGAGAGTTCCTTATTCTCCACATCATCGCCAACATTTGTTGTTGCTAGTTGTTTTAAGATGTGCCATTCTCATTGGTGTGAGCTGGTATCTCATTGTGGTTTTAATTTGCATTTCCCTTATTATAACTGATGTTGAATGTTTTTTTCATATGCTTGTTAGCCATCTGTATTTCCTCTTTGGAGAAGTGTCTTTTTAACACTTTTGCCTGTTTTTTGATGGAGTTGTTTATTTTTGTTGAGTTTCATCAGTTCTTTGTATATCTTTGTGATTAATCCTGTATTGCTAGTTTTGTGTGAGAAAATGTTTTCCCAATTAGTGGAATGTCTGTCTGTTTTTTGCAATGTCTCTTTTCCAGAAAAAAAAAATATATATATATAAGATTGTCCCTTTTTTCACAAACACACTTGTTCTGACTTTTATAATTTCTTGGTTAACCTAGTATTGATAATCTATTTTCACACTATTAAAAATTATGAATTTTGTTAATGTTCAGTAGCTAACACAATTTTGGACACAGTGGTGTTTGCCAAGATTATTTTTTTCTATCAATATCCAATAAATAATGATGTAAACTATATATAAAATAATAAACAGAAATTATTTAAAAAATCCATAATCCTATTTTTCCATAGTTCACAGTGACACCTCAGAGTATAAATGATTTTTTGAGTCAAGCATGGTTGTGTACACGTTTAGGTCAGGTGAAACATGGGCAGAAATCTCAACTGGAAATTTCTAGAAATCTTCCTCATGAGGCCCTTCCTGGTGGCACAATGGGTTAATGTTGCTGGCAGCAAGCTGGCAGCAGTTGCTTCAGTGAGAGTTCAATCCCCAACCCCTGAGGTGACCCACATGGCACAGCAGACCTCTCCTGACCCATCTGCTGCTCCCCTCAGCAGTTTACTTCATTGATCTGCCTGTTCTGCTCACCACTCTGTCTCTGGTGAATCCTGTTGCCACCCTGCACCTATGGCTTGTACCCCAGTTCTTCACACATAAATAAATATATTTATTTTTTTTAAATTGTGACAGACACATTTTCACCTTTTCATCTCTGCCTCCTTATAGCTTGTATGTCTACGCTCCTTGTGGTGTGTATGACCCATCTTAGAACATAAAATTGTGGAAGAGAGAGTGGGAGCCAGATCTTTTCAGGTCACGCCAGAGCTCTGAACAAGTAAGTTCTTAGTTCCATGGATAATCATAGAAGATATCCAGTAACCAGCCCCAGATCACTCACCTTGTATTTATACAACAGGGACATAAACAATAAACACTTATCCTAATTAAGGCACTTTTTCTTTGCAGCCAGATATGCTTTTTACTGAGATGATTGATTGCAAAAAAAAAAAAAAAAAAAAAGTGGACCATTAAATAAAAATCAAGGTGACATTCAATCAATCCTAGTAACAATGTCTTATTTAAATTGCTTTCAGCTGCAAGGTACAGAAAACCTAACTCAAATTGCTTTGAAGACCACAGCTAGCATAGTCTTCAGGGTCTGGGGACCTAATGGCACAGCAGTATTATGCTGTATGCACTTTTTTTTTTAACTAAAAAAATCAATATACCATAGATTTTTATTTTTTGAATTATTTCACTAGTTGTTCATGATGTATTGTAAATGGCATATATGTCTATACAATGCTTTGTGTCTATATTTAATAGTTTTAATCCTTCATAAGTATCTTTATGATGGAGTCGATATATTTTTTGTTTGCATTTATTTATATATTTTATATCATTCTTCATTTTGTGCACTTTTTCTTCTCAGTTGTAACCCCCATGGGCTTTCCACCACCAATTCAACCGTGCTTTATGCACAGACCTACTTGGTCATCTTTTGGCAGTTATGATAGATTTAGAATGATTGCTAGATGCAATAGTTATTTTATTTAACAAGAAATGGATGAATATTCCTTATATTAAAAAATATATAACTGAGAAGTCAATAATAAACTCATTGGCTTGGATTGTACTCATTCCTATTACTCTGAATACTACGTGCTGATTAAATTAGGGGGTGATTTCTGAAGTTATAAATGGCAGGGGGATGAGAAACTCATTAGAGACAGACTATTCATAGCTCATTCAATATCTACATTTAGGTGGAGCATCAAGGCACATGTTGGCAATTGAGAAAGGAATCAGAATCCATGGAGTTCAAAGACAGTACCTTCTGTTGTACACTATTTTTATCATTTCATATCAATATTTTTTTAATCTGTCCTCTCAAAACTGTTCACTCCAGTATGTGTCTCTACAAAGAAAACAAATGAATTTAGTGTCCAAGACTTCGATGTAATATACATCCTTCTTGATCAGCTTCAGATATCTTTCTTCATGGTCACATTTTAAATAGTGTGCCAATCCCCAAATAAATGCAGAAAAAAATATAAGAAAATTACAGTGGCCAATATAATTTATAAAACTTTTGAACAGAATAATGTTCTTTTGTTCACCTATCATATCATGTTGGAGAGGAAGAATAAATATGTTTTTACCTGGTTGTGGAGTCCTCAGAGGTACAGCCCTCTCAGGAAGCTATGTCCATTGTTACCCATGGCTTCAGCTGAATGTGCTTTCTACTACAGAGTTGTATCAAATTTCAAATCTCGAACGTTATGATATGGTTGTCTGTTGATCATATAAAAATAACTGCAAGGAAAAATTGGCAAAGTGGTGTATTACTTCAGCATTATTAATTATTAGCATCATGATATTAATGAAGTAAATGTAAATCCTTTAAAATAATTAAGATAGCCATCAGAATATCATTTTATCTATGCAATTAATTCTATTTACATGTTAGGAAATCATCTTTTTATTTTTGCAGTTTACAAGGGAGAAGTTTATGAGAGCCAAAGTATAATTTTTAGACAAATTGTTTCTATGTTTCTCAAGATTGCTTTTTATGTAATCTTATGTATTTCATTGTCTACATAATTAGAAATTAAAATTTAGAAACCTATTATTGTTGTAGAAAATATTAAAGAAAATGAACAATTATTCTTTATAAATATAGCTTTAAGGCTATTTTTCTCTAAATATTCTTAGGATTACAGTGATTGCCTAATACAGAGATTTCAAATCATTTGATCGAAAAAGTTATACCTGGTAGGTCTATCTTATTTTTGCTCTCTATTTCTTACTTTTGAGTATTTGGCAGGACTAATCATGTTGATTGATATGTGGTAAAAGAGACTGCTGTGAAAACTGCTTCTGAGCAATATGTTGCTGATGAAAATGGTGCAATTTAAGATTTTTAAATAAAGATGAAATAACTTTAGTATTTGGAGATGCATGGATTTTAGTGGGAATTGGAATAATGCTTCTATTTGGACTGATACCAGGTAATAGTTAGGGTAAATTGCAAGACCATTAGCATTTACTGTCAAAAGAGAAAATGAGGCTTTAAAATGCCTAAGAAACTTTCCTTTATAGTTTATTACTGCATTACAAATCAATCTGAGAAAATTATATAAGTGATAATCAATGGTTACATAGTAAGTTGTACATTTTCCTTACTTTGATACATATACTTTCACTTTCCACTCAATTTTCTTGGTTAAATATAATATGGTTTGAACAGATAATGAGAAGGCACATTTTTCAATCTCTCATTTCCTATTACTTTTTAAATTAATTCTAGTTATTACAGAAAAATATAATGAAATGTGCCCCTAAAATTCAAGGTGTTTGAAGCAAAGGGGTAAAGAAGACTCTGCCAGATTGTAGAATGCTCATTGTTCTGTAGAGAACACCCTCTGATCTCCACAGCAAACACACATCGAATGTTATACACTGGAACATGTCTGCTTTATACAGCTGAATATTCAGTAGTTAGAGTTAAATTAGTGCTCTGTGAGGAACTAAATAAATGTTAGACACACACACACACACACATATTGATCGATTGCATGAATGCCATAGGTTTTGTCTATTTTCAAAGAAATCCTCTGTGGGAAGAAAATCTATTAAGTGATTTTTTAGGATTTCAGAAATTCTCTAAAAAAGATAGTTATTTTTGCTTTTTTTTGTGTGATTTGAAATCCTGAGAAGTCTATAGGAATTTAGTAGAATTATTCCCCAACACATCTTTATACATAAAATCCCAAAAGGAATGAACATACATAAAAGTAGCTATTCAAAGGGACAAATGAATCTGATTCAAAGGTGAATTCCCTGCACATATCCTTACTGACATTTGCACATCACGTCGCATCACCTGCACACATCTTTGTTGACATTTAAAGGCAGGCACAAGATATGTCTTCCACTCACGTTACTAACATACTAGATATTTGAAAACTTTTTTTTTTAATAAATGAGTTTGAGGGTGACAGTTGTTTCATAACTAATATACTTATTCTCTATCCCTATATTTAATAACTAAAAGAGGAGATGAGTAGTATTAAGTAGGGGTACAGAGGAGTAGTATAAAAAGTATTAATATGAGAAATCAAAATGCTTTTTTTTTTAAGATTTATTTATACATTATAGAACTGTGGTATAGGCCAGAGGTGCAGGGGTGGTGAGAGGACTCACCAGAGAGGACGACTGATGAAGTACACTGCTGAGGGGATCAGCGGGCCAGTCAGGAGAGGTCTGCCCCGCCAAGTGGATCATCTCTGGGGCGGGTGGGAATCAAACTCATGCTGAAGTGGCTTAAGCTTCTTAACGTTGTGCTTTAACCCACTACGCCACCAGGGAAGGCCCAAAGTGCCTTGATTTTTATTACATGACATAACCCAATAGGATGTCCCAAATTTTGCCAGTAAAACCAAACAAAGCATGATGTAGACAGTAGAAACAGGAATTGCCAATCAATCCAGTTAACCTAGTGCTATTTCAAATTGTAGAGGAATGATGAGTTAAGAGTCACTGTAGCTAGAAAAGAAAAGACATTATCCAGAAGGCAAGATTTAAGCTTGTTTTCAAGTGTGGTTATGAGTGAATAAATTAATTATGGCCATAACAAAAACGGGACAGTAGAACAGGGAAAGCCGAATCCAAATGAACTGAGGAATTTAAAATTCAACTTCAGTGCAACATTAGGATTTTCACTCCAGTAGATAAGAAATTGCTAAGAGGCGGGGGGATTAATATCTGAATATCATCAGTACAGTCAACTATTCCTGTTTCTAATCTAAAAATCCATCAACAATCTGAATACTAGGGTTTTACACTCTAAAGTCTTTAACGTTGTAACTCCTCTGTGTCACTGCTGTATGGACTGCATACCAAATGCAACTATTTAATTATTTAGCAGCCATATAAATTCGTGTGTGCAGACTTGCATCTTGCAAACACCTGCTCCTGCACAGGCATTATGCAGATACAACCCCAAATGAGAGGGAAAGTAAATAAAATCTCAATAGATTTTCTAATCTACTTCATCCTGCTATTTTGATGCTGTGACCATGTATACAAACTAGAAAATAAAATATGTGAAATCATTTTTATTGCCTAGAGCAAGTAGATCACAGAATAATAGATGACAGCTATAGCTTATTATTTTGGCAGTTTCTAGAGTGAAATGGAAGCACTTTCACCTTCGTCTAACATGTGAGGAATTATCTGTGTTGGGTCAGAGCATATAAAGGTATTTTGTAACTGATCAGTGATGTCTGAGAACATGAAACAAGCCTAGCTTTGAGTATTACCAGTAATTCAGTCAGGCCCAGTGGGATCAAAGATATCATTGATTCTTTCCCCCCTCCACTCCAGAGTATCAACGCAGGGATGGCAAGTCACTTTATGTTCTTTAGTACTCTATTAATTATGTATCCCACAGCCTAGACATCTGAGTCCCTTCCTCACTGGAAGCATGGGGGAAAATTACCACAACATGCAGTTGCTTTACTTATATAGTTTCCTATGAAAAGAAACTGGTCTTCATAAAAAAAAAAAAAAAACACACAAAAAAAAAAAACTAATTTTTGACTAAGGGGACACAAGTCAACCACAATGACCTTAAGGATTCAGTTAACAGACTTTACTTGACTCTAGGCAAAGTAACACAGCATGCTATGTTTCCAGCAAGGGTATTTCTTAAGTATTGGCAAGGGCATTGTTTTTGAATCTTTTCTTAAAAGGAAAAACTGCAGAATGTCTTTACTCTTTTCTTTTTTCTTTGTAGAAGCTTCATAGAATAAAGATTAAACAATTCTCCTTTTCTGTGAATGAATGAGAGGAAAATGTCTCTCTGACTGCAACCAAATTTCCTGCCATCCACACACCTTAGGAAAACCTATATATTAAATATTAGTTCTTTTTTTATCATTATTTAAAGATTTATTTATTTATACATACAGAACTGGGGTACAGGCCAGCCAGAGGTGCAGGGATGGTGAGAGGATTCACCAGAGACAGAGTAGGGAGCAGAACAGGCAGATCGACGGAGTACACTGCTTAGGGGAACAGCGGGCAGGTCAGGAGAGGTCTGTCACATCATGTGGTCACCTCCGGTGCCAGGGATTGAACTCGCGCGAAGCGGCTGCAGATAGCTTGCAGTGCTGTGCTTTTAAACACTGTGCCACCAGGGAGGGCCTGCATATTAGTTCTAACTTAGAAAACTGTCAGCCTGCCTGAACAGCGTACCCAACTCCACTTTACGGCATTTTTAGATGCTAGCTTTAAGAAAAACTTACAGTATTACTGTTTTCCTGTAACCCAATTTGACTCTTTCTCCCTTTCTCCTTCCTCAACTTCAGGAACCTCAAATCATTTTCAAACCATTTATTCTTCTAGTTTTTTTTTTTATTATTCTGCTAATTTTTAAAAGCATTTTACTTTGTCAGATCTCTCACTGCACAAGCATCCACTGTTTGCCTTTCTCATTCTGACTTACTTTAATACAGAATTCCTTTGAACTCCTTCCATTCTGTTGTGAATAGTCAGACTTCATAGTACCTTATGATTACTATCCCACTGTGTGGATATACCACATCTTCTGATTTCCATCTTCAATGTAACAGTAACAGTTACATTGTTGCCATGTTGTGGCTATTGTAAATAATGCTGCAGTAAACACCATGGTGCATGTAATTGCTTTTGAGTTGATGGTTTCATGTTGTCTGACAGATGTGCACAGTGGAATTACTGGGTTATATAATATTTCCAATTTAATTTTTAAGGTAGGTCCAGATTGCTTTCCAACAACAGCTGCAGCAGTTTACAGTCTCACCAACAGTGTGCCAGGATTTCTCTTCTGTAGCCTCCTGGCTTTGTTGTCAGGGATCTTTTTAATGTGTGCCTAGCTCATGGGTGTAAGATCATCACTGGTTTTCAAAGCAAAGATGCATGTTTTTTCATGTTTCTTTTGCCTTTCTGGATATCATCTTTGGTGAGTTGTCCAGATCTGCTCCCCATTTATTTTGGGGGTTGTTTTTTATTAATAAATTGGATAATCTGTTGTTGTTGCAAATGAGGCCTACCTGGTGGTGCAAGGGAATAGTCTCAGCACTCTCAAGCTATCCCCAGCCACTGCAGCACAGGTTCGATCAGGCCGGGAAGCTAACCCACATGGCACAGCAGATCTCTCCTCCATCACCATTGCTCCCCTCAGGAGTGTGAATTTCGGTCTATCTGCCTGTTCCACCCCCTCCTCTGTCTCTAGTGAATCCTTTCACACCCACCCAGCACTTCTGGCCTAGACCCAGTTCTTACATGCATAAATAAGTAAAATACAAATTTTAAGGTTTTTTTTTCAAAACTTGTCAACTGTGTAATGTGTGGATATTATTTTCCCCTTTAGTAGGATATATATTTTTAAAATATTTATTTATGCATATAAGAACTGGGGTACAGACCAGAGGTGTGGGAGGTGGTGGTGAAAGGATTAACCAGAGACAAAGTGAGGACCTGAACAGGCAGATATACTGAAATACACTGCTGAGGGGAGCAGCAGGCAAGACAGGAGAGGTCTACGCTCCAGGTGTGTCAACTCCCTGACCAGGGATTGAACTTCCGCTGTAGGACTGGGGCTGAGACTTAGCCCCTGTGCCATAAGGGAGGCCCATTTGTCAGGGTTTAATATGAATAGTGTTATATGGCCTATAAGATAGTTTTATTTGTTTACCAATATAGGTTTATTTCCTATTGTTTGATCTAGCTGTAACCACTAGTCCAATTTAATAGGTGTGTAGACTGAAGGCACTGCTACCTTACTTCTTCTTAAACGGGTGTTATTTTTTCACCACTATTATCTTGGTTGTAGGTCTGTGATATATGGATTTTATTATTTGAATTAGATTCCTTTTATTAGCCTTTAAGGGTTTTTATCATAAATGGGTGTTGAATCTTTTCAAATGCTTTCTCTATAGTTACTGTTTTGTGTGATTTTTATCTTTTAGTGATACATGCTTTATATTTATCAACAATGTATACTAAATTATCCTTTCAACCCTAGGATAAATTTCACTGGTAATGATGTATAACACTTGTAATGTATTGGATTTACATTTGGTGAAGGATTATTGCATCAATATACATTAGGGATACCCATTTCTCTGTAGTGTTCTTGTACTATCTTTAGTTGGTGTCAGTATTAAGGTAATATTGGTACTGTGAATGCATTAACGAGCATTTGCTTTCCTTGTATTTTTAGAAATAATTTCAGCAATATAGGCATGAGTTTTTCTTGAAAGGTTTGATATAACCATAAAACTGTCTGTTCTTAGATTTTGTAAGGGGTAAGATTTTTTTTTTTTAAATTACTGTTTCAATTTCCATGATAGTGATTTGTCAGCTCTTCTGATTATTCCTGATTTTTGTCTTGGTAAACTACATTGTTCTGGAAATTTGTCCATTTCTTCAAGATTATCAAATATGTTAGTACATCTTTTCCTGTAGTAAGCTCTACTGAGTCTTTGTATTTTTATACCGTTGTGGGGGTAACCTCAATTTCATCTTAATTATGTTCATGAATATTTTCTCTTTTTGTTAGCCTTGCTAGTGTTTTCTTGATGTTTGTTTTCTTTAAGAACTTAGTTTCACTGATAATTTGCATGGTCTTTTGGGGTCCCGTTTCATTTATTTTTACTTTTATTTTTGTTTCTTTTTGCTAACTTTGGCTTTTGCTTGTTCTCATTTATGTTTCTTCATTTGTCATGCCCAGCTATTTACTTAGGATATTTCTTCCCTTAACATGGGCCTTTATTGCACTTATCTTCTGTTAATACTGTTTTTGCTGTATCCCTTAAGCCATATAGCTTGTATCCTTGTGTTGTGCAACTACCCCAGGCAGAGTAGGTTCACTGTCAGTTCTTACAGATGAAAAGCGAATTTTGGAGACTTTGGTGGATTGTGTAGGCATTTAATGCTGAAATGGGGGACCTGATAGGCAGACAGGCAGGTACTCAAAGAATGAAAAGTCTAATAGCAGAATAACAACTGAATCTTCGAGCCTCCTTTATACTGCTAAGTGCCCAGAGCCACCCAACTGATACACTGGTGCACATGCAAAACCTGTCTGTTACTAGTTGGATGTCTCAATGGTGGAGAACATAGCTCTTCAGGGTAACGGGCTGTCTGTTGTCTTGAAGGCAAAAAGTAGACTGATTAACTCATTTTCCTTACACCTTACCTTCCATTTTCTGCTTTAATTCAGTAGCTATTAAACACATGTTGTCTGGCTGCAATTTATATTCTTTTCTGTAAGGTTATTTTTTATTTATGCATACAAGAACTGGGGTGTAAGTCAGAGATGGGGAGTGTGTGAGAGGATTCACCAGAGACAGAGTAGGGAGTAGAACAGTGGATCTGCTGAAATACACTGCTGAGGGGAACAATAGGTGAGGCCTGCTGGCCCTGTGGGTTAGCTCCCTGGCTGGGGATCAAACACAGGCTGTAGTGATAGCCTGAGACTTAACCCCTAGGCCACTAGGGAGGCCAGCTCCTTTTCATCTTCTTATACATCATTTCTGTTGATTTTTGTGTGAAAGTTTTATTGAAGTTTTGTAGATGGTAGAATATATTGGTGGCCCAGTAGATTTGAGTTCAAACTAGTTTTGGTTAGTCTAGCCACAGTTTTGCTCTTTTCCTGCTCCAAACTATGTAATTTTGGAGTGTGTCACCTCTCTATATTTTTATTGTTGTTGTTGCTTTAAATATCTCCTTAAATATTTCTGTCAAGTCCAGCTTGGTTATGATACATTCTTTTAATTTTAATTTTTTAGTAAAACTCCATATTTCCCTTCTGTCTTGAACAATGGTCTATCTGAATTAAGATGTCTAGGTTGAAACCTTTTCTTTGAGAACTTCAGATATCTCTTGCCAATCCCTTCTTGTATATCAGGGGTCTACTGGGGAATCCAGACAGTTTGTTAGGTTATTCTTCTTCTCAATGTTTTTATATTATTTTCTTGTCATTAATTCTTAATAACTTAAAAGTATTATATCTTGTAGTATTTTGGTCAAATATTTTGTTTGAAATCTTTGGGCTTCGTAAATCAGGATGTCTGCTTCTTTTACTGGACTGAGTTGGTTTTAGGCAGTTATTTCTTTAAATACATTTTCTATATTGTCTTTTTACATCTCCCTCAGAGACACCACGATGTGGATAGTATTTCTCTCTAGGCTATTGAGAATGCATTCTTGTAGTGTTTTTAATGTTTTTGATAATTCTCTGTTGTTATGCTGTTTGTTATCAAATCAGGTGCATCAAGTTTGCCGAATCCCACATTGTTTGTCTGCTCTTGAGAGACCTTTTTTTTTTTTTTAAACTGTTACAATTCTATCTCTTCATTTTAGTTTTCATATGGAGATCTTGACAAAGTGACTTTATATTCTTTCTTCAATTAACTGGGTACAATCCTTGTTATTTTTTGTGTTTGTTTCTTATCCAAGATATTTGAGTATTTATTATTTTGTAGTAAGATGCCTCTTTACGTATTCTAATGCCCAGGATACAAGTGTCAGTAAGAGGAAGTTGGGAGAAACAGGGCAGTGAGGTGATGAAATTTCACCTCTAGGGAACAATAAGGATTGATGTTTTCCTAGGGCGGTAGGGTTCCTATAATCCTATAATCCTCCTGGAATTCTGTGGTGGGATTCCAAAATGACTCTCTCACCTTTGCCAATTCCTCACCTGAAACAGGTAGAACAATAGCCTGCCTGTTGTGGGCCCTGAGCTGTTGTTGAGCAACAGATATGAACTGGAGAGTGATTATAGTTTAGATGGAGTCACAAGACAGTGATTTTCTCTAGTTGGCTATTCTGGTAGGGAGACTTGATCCTTCATAGACCTAATTTATAAAGCCACTGTGGTGGGCCTGTCTTCCTGAATTAACACAGTAATCCTCTCATAGACTGTGCAGTCTCATACCATTTGCCAACTCAGCTTAATGACTACTCTTTCACTTTTTTAAGCATATTGATTTTTTATTATTATTACTATTTAGGAAGCACTGTCTATGATACACCTCCTCAGATGTGCATCACCAAATCGCATCCTTCACCACAGCCCCTATATCCCTGTACACTATCCCACTGGGCCCCCTCATCCTGTGCCCCATACCCATATTTTCCTTCTAGTGGCTTCAATTCTGATTTTTCTAGGCTTTGTTTTAGTTTTGTCAATTCCTTTGCTTTGTTTTGCTACGTTTTAGACAAATAAATTCATCTGGTACTTATCTTTCTCCATCTGGTTTATTTTACATAGCATCATCTCCTTTACCTCATCTATGTTAATACAAATGCCAAGTATTCATCCTTCTACAGCTAAATAGTATCCCATTGTGTATATGTACCACATCCTCTTAGTCTACTAATTTGTTGTTGGAAATTTGTTATTTCTATAGCTTGACTTTTAAATAGTACTATAATGAACAAGAAGTGAGCATATTTCCTTGGTTCAGTGTTTTCACATTCTTTGGGTAGATAACTAGAAGTGGGATTGCTGCACTGTATGGTAGAACTATTCATACCATTTTGAAAAACCTCTATATTACTTCCCACATGGACTGTGTTAGTCTACATCCACACTAACAGTGTACAAGGGTTCCTAACCGTCCAAACCCCCTACCAAAATTGCTATTTGTGAAATGAGACTGGACTAATTTTCACTGGACTAAGGCAGTATCCCATCGTGGTTTGACTTGCCTTTCCCTGATGAGTGATGTTGAACAGTTTTCCAGTTGTCTATTGGGCAGTTGTGTGCTTTTTAAGAGAAATACCCACTTAGCATTTCTGTCCATTTTTTTTTTTAAATTGGTCCCTTGCTTTCTTTTTATTGAGTTGTATGAGTTTTTTGTAGATCTTGGAAATGACTATCTGACTAGAGATACAATGTGCAAATATTTTCTCCTGTTTGGTGGGGTATCTTTTCATTTTAATGATAGTTTCTTTTGATGTAGAGAATGCCATCATCCCATTTTTCAAAATGTTTACTTTTGTTTCCCTTGCCACTTGGGTCCAGTCCATGAAAGACATCACTGAAGACAATATTTTGAAATGTTTGCCTTTGTTGTCCATTTTATGGTTTCCAGTTCTACATCAAGGTTTTTATTCCCTTTTTGGTTAATTTGTGTGTATGGTGTGAGAGCATGATCTAGTTTAAATTGCCTGCTGTTGCTGTCCATTTTCCTCAGTATACGTTTTGAACAGACTTTCCTTTCTCTATTGTATGCTGCTGGTTTTCTATTGTACATTAACTATGCATATAAATATTGGTGCATTTGTAGGCTCTCAATTATATTCCACTCGTCTGTCTATATTTATTACAATACCATAATGTTTTCATTACTATGGCCTGTATGTTTGAAATCTCAGAGTGTGATACCTTCCTTCATTCCTCTTTTTTGACAAGATTGCTGGGCTCTTCAGGGTCTTTTGTGATTCCATATAAATTCCAGTAACATTTGTACTATTTCTTTGAAGAAATCCATTGGAATTTATATAGAAATTACACTGACTCAATAAATCGCTTTGGGTAAGAAGAATGTTTGGACTATGTTCATTACATAAACTTGAAAAATTTTCCTATTTCTTTTTGTATTCTATTACTTTTTACAGTGTATTATAGATTTCATTAAATAGGCCTTTCACCTCCATTTTTATTTCTATATATTTAAGATATTTTGATGTTGCTGTAAATTTGATTGTTTTCTTGACTTTTCTCTCCCAGCTTGCTTCATCCCTATATAAAAAATAGACTTTTGCATATTAATTTGTAGCTTGCTACTTTACTAATTTGTTTCTCAGAGTTAATAGTAATGTTTAGTGTTTCCTATGTAAATTCACATCATCTGCAAATAGTGATAGTTTTCATACTTTTTCAACTCCAATTCTTTTAGTATTATTCTTTTATTGAAATGCTCTAGCAAGAACCTCCTGTAATTATGTTGAATAGTAGTAGTGAGAGACATCCATGTTGTGTCACTGGTCTTGGAGGGAAAGCTTCAGTTTTTTACCATTAAGTATGCGACAGCTATGTATTTATCATTTATGGCCCTTGAGAAGTATCTCTTTTAACTCTATTTTGCACAGAATGTTTATCATAAATGGATATGGAGTCATGTCAGATGCCTTCTTTGCCTCTATTGATATATTTTTATCTCTCTCTTAACATGAATTATGAAGTTTGATTTGCATATGTCAGCCATCTCTGATGTGACTCTTGATGCACACAGTATCCATCTGTCATTCAGGGGTTTTAACCTCTGTTGTGTGTAATTTGGTGTGAAATATATGGAGGAGAATTTAGCATCTTAACTGTGCTTCCACGTCTTCAGATATTGAAATTCCATGTCTTGACTTATGTTGTTGTGACATGCAGGGAGTGCAGAGAGAATGGACTGTGGCACCAGTTAGGCCTTGGCCTAAAGCATATTTCTGCTAAGATTTAGGTAGGTGATATTGGAGGAGTAGTTCAAACAGCAACAGGTTTCAGTGACTTCTATGTGGCTTCTAATGATAAGGGTTATTTCAGATTGAGATGAGATAGAGACTAACTGGTATATGCAATATATTGTACATCGTAGATATGCCAGGAATATCATGATGCCCCCTTCTTTACTAAAACTTCAATTTTCTAAACTGAATTCATTGCAAATGAAGTAAACTTTTTTTTTAAAGATTTATTTATTTATTCATACAGAACTGGGGTACAGGCCAGAGATGCGGAGGGTGAAATGATTCACCAGGCACAGAGTGGGGAGCAGAACAGGCAGATCAATGAAGTACACTGCTGAGGGGAGCAGCGGTTGGGTCAGGGGAGGTCTGCCGTGCCATGTGGTCTCCTCCCGGGCAGGCGGGAATCGAACTCATGCGGAAGTGGCTTAAGCTTCTTAGTGCTGTGCTTTAACCCGCTGCGCCACCAGGGAGGGCCCCGCAAATGAAGTAAACTTTATTGCATATAATTCACTTAGCCAAAGACAATGGTACAAAATACCCCAGATATTTTGTGTTATGCTACCTTTGAATCTGGTAACCTTAATGAACATAACATTTTTGGTTATATAGTCTCCTAAATTTAATGTTAACTAATTTTCCCAATAAATAATATAAAACTGCTGAAAACAAAACAAACGAACAACAACAACAAAACAAAACAAAACAACAACAACAAAAAAAAAACAGGGCCCTCCCTGATGGCACAACAGTTGAGGAAGCAACAATACAAGCTGGCCACAGCTGCTTCAGGACCAGTTAGATCCCTACCCTGGAGGTGACCCACATGGCGCAGCAGACCTCTCCTGACCCTTCTGCTACTCCCCTCAGCAGTGTACTTTGTCATTTGGCCTATTCTGCTCCCCACTCTGTCTTTGGTGATTCTTCTCACCTCCCCTGCACCTCTGGTTTGTACCCCAGTTCTGTATGCATAAATAAATATAAATAAAATCTTTAAAATAACAAACAAGCAAAAAAAAAATACCTGGTTCAAAATCTCTTGTGTTGAAAAATGCAGTATTTATTCAGTACTAACTCTAGTGTGATACATATTTAAAAAGTAGTTATTGCTTCCTTATTTTTTTGATAATCACTGAGGCTGAATAGTTTGTGGAAGTTTATAAAGTTGGATTTTAGGCCCAGGTGTTTTTTTAATTCAATGCCCATCAGCCACACCATACAAAGGCAGCATTTCTGTGGCTGTGTGGTTGTGCAGGTAGAACATAATAGACTAGAGTACCAAACCAAAGCTTTTAGTACCACACTGAACCTTTTAATACCTTTTTCATGTGATTCTGATCAAAAGAGAATTTAAATACAGTGGAAGCAATTCTAAAATATATGGTATAATCAACTATGTCAAGAAAGGTATTTTTGATTCTATTAAATTTATGATTCATAGACTAATTTCTCAGGAAAAATAGCAAATTGTAGACAGCTATAGATTAGCCCTAGCTTCACAATAGGTAGAAAAAGAGCATTGTATGTGGGCTGAAAGGAGAAGAGTAGAAAGGAACAAGCCATAGGTGCTGTGCCTATTTGAGGTGTGAAGTTTGAAGTTGCAATTAAAATTACTTTATATGTTGGGGGCAAAAAAAACCCTTTTCATACGCAAATTCACATGCAACAATTTATAATATAATGTACAACTCTTCTTGCACATTGGTCATTAAATTATGTGCATAATATTATTGTCATAACTTTCAGGCTTCCTAGAATTAATGCTCCCACTTGTGTCTCTGTGTTTCCTTTGTACCAAGACCAAGTTATTTTCTTCCACTTTAAGTGTCGATGCTACTTTTTTACACTTTCTCACAAATCTCTCTATTCCCTTATCCCTGGTGAACATTTTTTTTTTAAACAATGTATATGTGATTTCTTCAAAATGCATTTTAAGAGTATCTTTCCTCTTCTCACTTATTTCCTATTTTCTCACTACTTCCAGCTTTTTCTCAGTGATAATAAATATATTTTAGCTTCCTAACTAAGCCACTCCATTAGAAACTATATAGCCTGCTACTCATTAATTAGATTAATAAATTGATTTTATATCAAATTAATAATTATATTAATCTTCTCTGTATCTTCAGGCTTCTCAAATGGCTCTATCCTATTTGTCTTGATCAATAATTCACCCTCTATTTTTCTCTAATTCTATAATAAGCATTTTGGCTTTGATCTATATAGTCTACATTTTATAACTTTACAGCCAAATTTTCTGATATTTTTGTCTTTCACTCTCCAAATTTCTAATTATCTTGCCACTGATAAATAAAAGGGAATTTTGCTAAGTCCATTGATGTTCTCCATTTCAAAATCATGATTTCTTAGAAATGGCCCAACACCATTGTTTATTTACCTTTTGATATCATAAGTGTCCAATATTTTAGGGATATTTATCCTCAATATCCCCTACTGATTCTTCCTCTTAAATGAGAACTGTGCTAATAATACTCATATCTTGATTTTTCTCATTTTCTATATTTTCCCTTGTATTTATTATGGTTATTTCTAGCACCATTGGCTTTTAAATGCAAATGCACAGTCAATAATATTTTTTTTCTGAGATAGAAAAGGGTGATTCAAACTTAAAATTGGTATTTTATTTTCTAGTCACTAGAAATTCAGTATGTTAATAACGGGATTGTTTATATTTCATCCCAAATCTGCTCTCCATCACTGTTGGGCGATTAGTTTGTCCATCCACCTCCTTCTTCAATCTACATACAGGACATGCTAAATTACTACCTCTTTTTAAGACATTAATAACTCATTATTAATTACTACTCACTAAGATTTTCTGTATCAGTTTTTCTTACCTGCACATGTCCAAAAATTTCTACCTCTAATGACTTTATTGTTCACAAAATTTAGTCACTATCTTGAAAACTCAAATCTACACTACTTTCAATTTATTCTCCCCACTGTATCCAGAATAATTGTACAAGTGTATGCATGATGCTTGATACCCATTAATGTCTTTCCATAGACTTTTGGTAAAGGCAGCATTGCCTTTTAAGATTTTTTAAAAGGAACTACACTCTCTCCTGTCTATCCTGAGAGCATATTGTATATTTAAAATATGTCTCTTTGAATTAAATTTCTGTAACAGTCACATTTATTTATGTAGCAGAGTCACTTTTAGGTCTCATCAACAACACAACTTTGGATTTACCACTTGCCTTATCTAGGTTAGATCCATAGTCACTTTTACTTCACATTCATAACATCTGCTGCACTTAAAATTGTTATTGACCTTCTTGGGAGTAACCTTTTTTTTTTTTTTTTTTTTTTTTAATTCACCACTGAGTTCCCAGGATCTAGGGGGGATTCCCAGGATATAACAAATACCCAGTTTAATTAAATTGGATTTTTTTTTCTATCATGTACATATATGCCACATATAAGTGATACATATTGGTCGACAAATAGATATATTGATAATGATACTAAATTTAAATTTAATATCCAATAGGTATGCAGGGAAATATGTGACTAAAAGGGGTAAATATGTGGCCCATGTTACCAAATCACCTTAAAACTAGAAATTTCTATTTCTAAATAAACAAATTTTATTTACTTTGACAGAGGTGGAGTGGTAGTAGTCAATGGAACAGCTTGATGACTTTCAAATACAGACCTAAGTGCTGACAAATAATAAGGGGTCCTATGAGATTTGGACACTTATTTTTGAAAGGGAATTCAGATATAGATAGTTGATAACAGAAAAGTATAAGGCTGGCCACATTCAAATTTTAAGATAAATATTTGTTAGGACATATGGCAAGATAATGAGCCTCAATCTGTTAAAAACAAACCAAATGATCCTTCTTTATTACATGCTCTCTATTGAACCAGAACGTATAATTAAGACAAGAGAAATTTATCTATTAAACCCTCTCTGCAGTTGGAGTTGCTTGATTATATTCTGCTTTTAAGCAATCTGCAATCTAGTCAGAATCTTTTTAGAGATCTTCAATTTCATTGTAATTATAACACTGAGCTTCCTCTAAGCTCAAAAGCTCAGCTTCCTTTTCCATAATGGTGGGAATATAATGACATCAATACATTAAGTAAAATTCACAAATGGCTATGGTTGTCAAGCAAAAATTGCTCTTGCCCATTTTTCCCTTAAAATATACATGTCAGAACACCAGAAAGCCAAACTTTCTAGTCTTGTTTCTTGTTAGCTGTGGAACTGTAAGTAAATAATCTTACCCTTGCAGTCTTCTTCCTAATCCTTAAAAAGTGTGCGTGACATTTTGGGGTCTCTTTCTTGTTGAGTTTGAAGATGCATTGAATTGTATGAAAGTTTTAAAAGTATGGAAGACATTTTAAAATTTAAATTAGTAATTTCTTTACCCTATACTTGCCTACTCAGAACCTTTGTTGACCTTTAGAGAGCAGATCCATTCAGGATCTTGCCCTGTTTATAGTTACTAGATATTTATATCCAACTCTTCTAAGTATCTATAGAGCTTGCTAACACAGATGATTGTTATATCTCCAGAAATTCTGATAGAAAAAGTGGACACACTTTTTTATTTGGCATGTCTCTGCTGTCACTCAAGAGCTGGCATGTTGAAAACTGCTGTTCTATCAGGGTTTCTCAGATTTCAGTGTTCTTAGCAATAACCTCTTTCCTCAAAGACAATTATGACTTTGATATATAACTCAACATCAATAGTTTTAAAAAAGAAACAAGAGTTTATGCTCATTGTTTTGAGTTACTATTTCTGAAACTAGCTTGTCAAAACCACACTTCACTGAGTCAGAATTTAAAAGAAGACTAGCATTATATACTTTCAGACATGGTCTCTGGATTTTTAACATCTAGCCAAATGCATTGAGAGACTTTCATCGTTAAAGAGGAAAAATCTATTTGCATAAGTAACATTGTTTAAACTGATTACTCCAAATTAAATTACCATTATTATATATCATTAAGGGTGTGGTAAAAGTTTGTTAGCCTGTAGGGCTTCAGCTGCTCTCAATTTGAAATAGCATGCTAAGGTAGCACGTTGGAAAAGGTCTAACCTATAGTTTGTCTTGAGAGTGTCCTACGTTTCATTTTTAGAGGTTGGTCTAGTAGATGGTAACCAACTCTCAGTCATGAGAAAGATCAGTCTCATCAAAATGTACAGATACTTCCATGGGTGAAATGCAGGTGGGCTCTGGCACCAGAGCAGTCAGGTATTTAAAAAAGAAGCATTCCTATGGAAACAAACAAAAAATAAAGCACAATTGTTAGTGGGTGGAGTAGTTTGAGTTCTGATGTCAGGTTTGAGAATTCTTAAATTGAGTAAAGGTGGTCAGTGGAAATATTACAGAATTCACGTTACTGTTTGAATGTCTTATCATGTTTGAGTCAACCAAATACAATAATCATGAAGATGTAAAACTTGAGAGAAGTCACAAGTTTTATTGTCCATACGTGAGCTGTTGTGATTTTCTGAAATTTTATACCAGATTTTCCAAAGCATAGCTTGCATGACTTTAGAAATAGGGTAGTATTAGTTTCTCAATGATTGTAAGGCATAAAGGTAAGGGCAAAACTAGTGACATTAAATTAATTTGGAGAATCAAGATATATGTATAGATAGATAGATATGTCAATAAGAAGAAATGAGATCCAGGTTAGTTACAAGTTAAAAAAAAAACTTCAAAGTTAATTTAGAGGATTAGAATCCAATACTCACAAAGGTATTAATGAAACATGACTTTGTTTCTACCATCATCCCCAATTTCTACCAAAGATAATCACAGTAAACTAATTCATTTGCAAATTAAGTCTAGTTTCAATAGTGTGGCATGTGATTTGCATAATAGCAATTTGTAGCAGTATAACAATTAACTATACAAGCTTTTTCAAATCTCTCTTGCTGGAACTTTTCACAAGGAGTAGTAGATTGAACATCTAATAGCCTGTTCAGATTAAGAAGCCACAATAAGGTATGGCCAGTATACCTGCAAGATTTGGGTTAATTCATCTCCTCTTGAGCTTCCCAAGATATCAGGGGATCTGAACTTCCAGGAAGAGAACTTCCTTTCTCATGGGATTGGCTTTCTGGAACCTAGTAAACAAAATATCAGGCTGAGTTGTCTTTACTAATGCTGTCACATCAATCTTAGTTCCTTAAACCCTTCTGATATGTAAATTTGTGCACAGTCTTCCAAATAAGACATTTTGAGTCAAACTTTGTGACACAGCCTTTTTTCCAATTGTGTTCTTTGAACGGATTCTTATTAATTAAATTTATATAAATCAGTCAATGCCATGAAAGTAAGAAATTAGGCAGTGAGAAAACAGTAAATGTCGGAAGTTAGTTTTTCATTCATTCTACCGTAGGTTTATAATATGGTATCATAACTATAACATTGTACCTTCATGTATGCATATTCCACACCACCACCACCATGCATCAGTACTACTCATCACTATCAAATCACTCATTCCATTCCTGCCATTATATATATTTCTTTCCCCTCCAATTAAATACTGTCTGTTTTCAGAGTCTAAGAATTGTTTTTGTTATATTATTTGTTTGGTTTATTTATATTCCACATATGAGTGCAACCATCTAGTGTCTGAGCTCCTTTATTTAGCATGAGCACTGAAGGTTCTACTCATATTGCTGCAATAGGCACAATTTCATTAATGGCACACAGCATTTTATATATCTATATCTATATCTATATCTATATATCTATATATCTATATTTATATATATACATCTATATCTATATCTATCTATATCTATATATCTATCTATCTATCTATCTATATATATATATATATATATATAGAACTTTCTCTGGTCATTCCTCAGTAGGTATGCAGGTTGCTTATGTCATGATTGCTGTGAACATTACTGCAATGAATATAGGGCTGCATAAATATTTTTTTGAATAAGTATTTTCATATTCTTCATATAAGTGCCTGGAAGTAGAAATACCAGATCATATGGTATTTCTATTTTTAATTTTTTTATGAATCTTCATACCATTTCCATAAAGGCTGCGCCAATTTAAATTCCCAGCAACAATACATGAGGGTTCCTTTTCAGTCTTTTTATGTAGGACATAGAAGTGAGGCATAGCTCATTCTGGTTTGATTTGCCCTTTCCACTAAGTGATGATGAGCATTTTTCATGTAATTCTGATCTAAAAAAAAAAAAAACAAACAACAAAAAAAACTTCATTAATGTTTTTTGAAAGAGTTTGTTTGTTTTAGATAAACTAAGTGTTTAGTACTGATATAGACTCCTGGCTAGAGATTTGAATGTAAGCTATATGATCTCTTTTGCGTATGTTTGTCTTCTCAAGAATGTCTTATGTCACACACACAATAGTTTTACCTCTGGATAATGTTGCCAAAAATTAAATTTTAATTATAATACCTAAATCTTTCACATCTTTATACAAATTAACCTCCCACTTTTTCTTTCTTTCTTTTTTTTTTTTTTTTAAGATTATTTATTCATGCAGACCTAGAGAAGCAGGGGCGGTGAGAGGATTCACCAGAGACAGAGTGGGGAACAAAACAGGCAGATCAATGAAGTAACACTGCTGAGGGGAGCAGTGGGTGGGTCAGTAGAGGTCTGTCCCACCATATGGGTCACCTCCAGGGCTCGGAATCAAACTTGCACTGAAGTGGCTGCAGCTAGCTTGCAGTGTTGTGTCCTAACCCGCTGCGTCACCAGAGAGAGCCTTTGGTTAGTCTAGGCAACAATGGCCTGTCAAGCTTGGTTTTCATTGAAAAGTGCTATATAAGCCCCAGCAATTTCTAGTAGTTGCTAGTAAAATAAATTATTTTTCTCTTCTGTTGAAAACATCTTTGAAAGGTTGTATTTCAAAGAGAGATGATCTAGGAATGGTACTATGAGATGAATAGGAGTTGAATTTCTGGTTTTGCAGAGGTTTGGGAGACTGGGGCAGCTGTACCTTTAAGTCTCTGGTTGCTTGATAACAAAATCTAACCTATGTTTAATAATTATCAGTAGTTTAACAGCAGCGATAGTTTAACTTATTTGCAAATAAGAATTGGCCAGCAGCCTGAGTGATAGTAAGGGCTTAAATACACACCCAATTACATCCTCCTTTTCTACTTTTTATCTAGTGATAACCTGTACATTCAGGACAGTGTCTTTGGGATATTTTCTTTCCCTTTAGGTAAATGTGGCATACTGAAGAATGAAAACATAATTCTACCAGGCTCTGAATGTGAGCTTCTAATTTAATCAATTTTTTGACCATATATTAAATAAATGAAGTATTTGTCAGTTTCCATTTCAGATAAGCAGGCTGTGTTTCTGGCAATATTGGACAATTGCATCATATACCACAGCCACCATTGTACATTAACGTACCACTGCTAAAGAGGATGAAAATAGTATTGCCCCAAGTCTGGCAATGGACTCTAGTTAGAAATAGAATTCTCTCTACCTTTCTATCCAGCTATATCTAGTTGCTAGTGGGGTATACTCCTCAGTTTTGTTGGGCTGTATCTTGGACTCTCATTCTGAAGGCTGTAATGCCTGAATTATCTGAAATCTGCATGACACAAACCATATTTTAAACAGAATGTGATTTAAGCAAGATGGCAACAGTTGTTTCTGTTTTGGAACCAAGAGGCCTGGCTTTGACAGGATAATGCAGTGTTAATTGGGTCATCTGCAGGGTCCCAAGAAAGAGTACTTTTGTTAATTTATATTTTTAATTGTCCCTCAATTAAGTGAACTCTAGAAGCAGTTTATGCTGAAATGCCTGTGTCCTGCCATCCCTGCAAGAAGTCCTACTTTTAAGTAAAAAATGGGGGTTTCTAGAAAAACATTAACTTGGCAGGTTTTTAAGAATCAGAAAAGTTTAATGTTAGATGTGGCTTATAATATTAAGTCTGACTTCTGTTCATCTTAGGACATTCCCTTTAGTACAGGTACTTCTTTCTATTCTTTTCAATTTAATCTTTTTAAGGTACCAATATGACAGCTGTTTGGAATGTGACCCTCTAAAAACAGTTTAGGCAGAATTTCCACCCCCCAAAGATCCCAGCACTTGACCATTGGCAAAAATCCCCATTTGTTTATTTATCCATGGGGAATTAAAGCAAGAATCCTTTTAATGGATTTACCACAGATGAAAGTGACATCCCAAGACGGTGCAAGAGTCAGCCCAGTATCCAAAAAATTTCACTCCCATGGCTGATCTAAGAGGGGAAAAAGCCACGAGGGGCCCTTATATTCCTAACAGCTGTTACAGAAAAGGAAGCCCGTCTCCCTTGACCTTTTGAACAGGATGCCTACTGGAGATTCCCTCTGCTCTGATTCAAAGACAACCTCATTCTAGTTTTGTTTCTCCTTACTGGAAAACACCACAAAATACAGAGACAAAGCAAACACTGATCTTTTTTAGGAGGCAATGATCAACCCCTTAGTTACTGAAAACTAGTCCCACCAGTATTACTCTTGCTAATCTGAATTTTAAAAGAATTCCAAATCCCTACTTCAATCAGGAATCAGTCAATTATGATCCAGTGAGATGACCTGGTTAAAAAAAAAAAAATGTCCGTACAGTATTGTCCACTGTTGTCCATGGGGTTCTGAGTTCCTTCCCTGCAGCGGCCGCTCAGGAGTAAGCAGGTCTAGTCAATGACGTAATCTTCTCATGGTCACCATTGAGATTCCTCTTGGGCTGGTTGAGTAATCAAATTAACATCAAACCAATTAAACTTAGTTTTGTTTTGTCTCTTAGTAAGTATGTGTACTTGGGGAATCTACCTAGAGATTTCCAAAGATGATGAGGTCAAATGGGTGGATGTAGTCTGAGTTTAGGAGTTGGGTGGGCACTCAGGGCTTCAAAAAGAGGAGGGGCTCTTGCTTGGTGAAAAGCCAGTGGTCTGTAGTTAGTTGTCCACCCTCCTATTTAGATAGGTTATTCAGACAGAAAGTTTATGTGTGGTGATAGCCCTAATTCTGGGTAACACCCACATTTTCATTCTTTTAGGCAGTTAAGGGAGTGTGGTAAGTTTATTTTTAGCCTGCTGGGCCTCAACCAATTTCTAGTCAGAAATAATCCCTATGTCAAGATAGCCTATCTTAAGGAGACGTATCTTTTAGTAACTATTTTCATGTTTTCAAAGTAAAACTGATGTTATTTTTGTTACTTTCATTTTAGGTTTGTCCCTGGATTTCCCTCATTTAGATTAAGGAATTAATATAAGTAACTGCAAATAAAAATATAAAACCAACATCTGTATAAAACATGTAAAAAATAAGCTGTTATATTTTCTCTATTGAGAAATACCTACTGCAGGAATTTTAAGTAATATGCACTTTTTCATTATAGTCACTAAGTTTCAAAAATTCAGTTTGTCTTCACATCATCCTGTGTGTGTGTGTGTGTGTGTGTGTGTATGTACAGAGGGAATTAAATTTTGAGCAAGCTATAAACCCAACTGCTTTTCAATATCATTACACTTAACCACAGAGCATGTAAGTTGCTATAATATCAGCATGTAAACTTTATATAGCTTTATTGAAACAAAGCTTCTGACAGTACACTTCTACAAGAGACAGAAAAAGCAAGCAAACTAGATATTTATAGTCAAAAATTTCTTCTTACGAATTAATATCATCATGAAGTATATCTATATTAAATAGTAAAGCTTGAATAAATATAAATATCATTCACCAAGGACAACTCTGTTTTATTTATCTCATGATGACTATTTTGTATATGTAGTTCTTGAAGACTAATTCTTCATTACCAAAGGACCCTAAACCTTAGAATTCTACAAAATTCCAAACTAAGAGCTTATGGAAACCTGGATTTCAAATATCATACTTTAAAAATATATATATTTGAAAATTCTAAAAGGACAGATCTATGGGTATCCTCTACTTGCACTTGCAGATTATTTCAAGTATCTGAAGATAATTATTCAGAATGTGAATTTATTAAACATATTTTCTATGATTTAGGCAAATATATTTTTCCTTTCATCTATATATTTTAGTTTCTAGCATCTTTAAGCTGTTGTCTGAGACTAATGTGATAACTTGTAATTCAGATAGTAGTATTCAGTCTTTCCAGTGTTTAATTCATTTGATTGCCTAAAGTTGCATAACATCACAATTTAAGCTTAGAAAGCTTCTGTCACTCCCAAACTGTAAATGCGGTCAGCTTCCTTCTAGTCTCTGCCCACTTTGTCCCCAGCCCAATTCTAGAAAACTAGTTTCTTTTCTGGGTATGTTCATATAAGTGGAATCATGATTACCTGGCCTTTTGCTTTGCTGCTTTCATTTACTTTCAAATTTCATCCCAAACCCATTTAATTCATTAAGAGTTATTACACCATTCTTACTAACACAGTCTTTCAAGTCATTTCACCTTTTGGGAAGTTTGGTTTATTGCAATCCTATATTTTTTCCCCCAAAGGTGGAAAGACAAATGTAAGCCATGTCCCTTCTAAATGAAGTGAGTTGGAGTTCTCATCCTTCACTATCTCTTTTCCTGATTCACTAGCTGTTATGTGTGATCTGTGAAATAAAGGTGATGTCTGGCCTGTGTCTGTCACAGTGCCTGCCAGCAGTCATTATGGGCTGCATAAAAACTACATAAGATCCTTTTATCATGCACTGGAAGGTTGGCAGTGCAGGTAAAACCTTTTTCTGTCGGGTAATTCATTGTTCTCACCTTAGAACGCAATTTAAAAAGGCTCAAGAGAAATAGGAAATGATCTTAATGTAGATCTAACACTTTTAAGCAGGAGAAAAATGATGAGCTGCTTTTACCTCCTTCAGAAGTTTAATAGATAAATCAGTCTCTAAATTTTATATAAATGGTGGGATGCATCAAAGACAAATCAAAGAGCCAGATAAGAGCGAAGTGGGCTCTTGAACATTTCTACAAAGTTACAAATAGCCATATTTTAGTATGCACTGCTGATTTTCAGGTCTCTAATTAATGTTAAATGTTTTTAAATCATGTAAATCAATCCTGATGGCAGGCAAGAGTGGATGCCCAGAAAAGAAAAAATGCAAAATTGTCATTGTATAGTTGTATCGGTACTCAAGTTTATAGTCATCTTTTAATATGGAAAGCTATGACTGAGAAGATAAAACTGAAACCTTGAAATACAAAATTCTCAAAGGCTCAAATTAGAGTTAATAGTGTAGTTATTCCATTATTCACAATGACTCTTTACTAGGATTACATAGGAGGGAAACAGAGAAAACTTACTTTGATAGTTGATAATGTGAATCTGGGAACAATGGTGGTAAATCAGATATTAGCCATGAAAAAGGTGATATTATACTTGCTAACTAATCAGGAACAAATGTTAGGCATAGTCAACAGACATCCCAGACTTGTCAGAATAATATTCTTGGATTTATATAGAGAACTTAAGCACCCATAAATCCAATATTCTATTTTGCCTACTCTGGGTTGTACTGAAGCCTATAGATACAGGTGTCAATATCACAGCAACTATCCCCAGGGACGTTCCCATGTCATCCATTGCTAGGTAACTTCAAATTAGCTAGTAATATTTGGCTGGTCCCAGCTCTCCATCCATAAAGCAGAATTGTTGATTATAATCATCTACTGGAAATTTAGAAAAGTAGTTAAAGTTCCTAGTACATTGCTGGGCCCATGATTTGTTCTTAGTAAACAGTAGCTATTATAATACCATCCTTCATGTGAGGAGTACTGGAGAATTTCTGCCCTTGACACATTTTTCCCCAAAGATTTATTAATTTATGCATACAGAACTGGGGTACAGGCCAGAGGTGCAGGGGAGGTGAGAGGATTCACCAGAGACAGAGTGGGGTTGCAGAATAGGCCAACTGATGAAGTACACTACTGAGGGGAGCAGCAGGCGGGTCAGTAGAGGTCTGCTGTGACAAGTGGGTCACCTCTGGAGCAAGGATCAAACTCATGCTGAAGTGGCTTTAGCTTCTTAGTGCTGAGCTTTAACCTGCTGCGCCACCAGGGAGGGCCCACTTGAAGCATTTGAAGCCAAATAATTTATTGTCAATCGAATATTTTTTTTTATGTTCTGGGTGGCAAAGCTTAGCATGGTAGAGAACAGATTGGCTAGAAATTGAACTACCCAATGCACTAAATCTTAATCCATTAATAGTAACTGTCAGCATCTGTTTCAAAAGTTTGTCTTTGAAAGGCATTTAGGTTAATGAAAGCTAATATTAAATTTTGGGAACGCTAACATCAGATTTATAAAGTAAACTTTAGGATTTACCATTTTACAGTTTGTTACTCCTTTTCCAATTGTTATTAATTTCACTGATAAACACAGCACATGGAACACAGCACATGGACATAGTTTAAGCCGTTACTTGGTGTTTCACTATATTTGTGTTACAAAGCTTGTAAAACAGAACGAGTTAAGTAACTGTTTCAATATAACGGAAGTATGTGAATAAGTAATCATAAAATTCCATTTTAAATATTTCCTATCCTGAGATTACCATCATATTAGGAACTAGTAAACAGTGCAAAAAAAAAATCCATAAATTCATCATCCATGTGTTCTAGATTGGCATTCATTGAAGAGCTATGTCATCATTTCCTAAGTCTTGTCTTGCAAGGGTCTGACTCCTGCTATGTGGCTGATATCTCTTAGAGGCCACATGAAAAGCAAAGCCATTTTAGCTAGTATTATATTATTTGGTTAAACTTTTAGTACAGTGAAATTGAAAAGATTAAGTACAATTGAATCTGGGATTCTTTCTCTTATTCTCATTATACAAATATAGGGAATTCAATTCTACTTATTAGCATGTTTTATATAATGAAAAATTTATTAAATCTGAAATATTTATAGGTATCCACAATGAATGTTGTACATAGCTCTTTATCTTTTGTGAGGAAGCAGCAACCTAAAAAAAAATAATAAAAAAAGCACTGAATAAATACTAGACTGAGAAAGTTTCTAAATATATGAAACTGAATCATATCATCTGATATTATCCTTGAGAATTAATAGATTTTATCATGAGGGAATAGTGTGCTCATATTTAAAATACTTGAGGTATCTTGTGTTATGCAGATCTCATTTCTTAAAAGAAAATATTGTGTTTAGATCTGGAATATATTAAAATTTACAGTTGATTTTCTTAAAAAAAAAAAAGCTCAAACATAAGATCAAGGCCTTAAATATTGAGTACTAGATATTTAGATAACCATGTTTATATAGAATTCTTGGATTTTTTATTTTTAATTGTGTCTGTTTTGAGTTACCATGTGCTCTCATTCACTAATATTAGATATCTCAAAACATTTCATTTAAACCTTAAAGCACTAAATAATTTTGTAGCATTTTGTTATTTCTTATCCTCAATTCTACTTCATTCAAGAGTTCAGTGGATTAATTGTTCACTCAAAATCCAATCTTAATTTATAATATTTTTATAATGGCTTAGTTTTTATTCAATTACTGTTTATAGATTATGCAATTTTTATTTTCATAACTGTTGGTGAGTATTAAAATCCAAACTTACTAATGGTATTTACAAGGCCTTCTGGAATATGTCACTACTCTTTTTCATCTTTCATATATTTATCCTCAAGCCTGTCTTAGCCAGAATACCAATCTGTCATTCTCTGGAAGATGGGTATATACAGATGCCAAAATTGGTGTCTTTCCCCTCTTATCTATTGAAAACCTTTTGTCTTTTATGGCTGAACACAAAAACCTCTTAGATACCTTCTAGTTCCATGTCCAAGTAAATAATTACATTTTATATTCAAATTATCTGCAATTGTAGTATAATTATTTGGCTTTCTATTATATTAGGTCAAGCTTCTGCTTGATTGATCTTACCCTGAATATTAGGATTATCTAGTCTTTTGTGTATCCATTCATGATTAGAAACATCTGCATTTTATGATTGTATTTTGAGATTGCACTGGTTCACAACACCATCACTCAGAGCTACTGGCACACATCAAGTATATGTTACATACCTCGCCTTCCATCAGGAAGTACTCATTTGTCCTCTACCATAGTCCACTGGGTCCTGTCTCCTTTACCCCCTCTTGAAGAAGCATTCACATAATTTAAATATCAAAATATGTCAGTATATATGTTGTAATCCCACATAATCTTTGTGCTATCTTATTAAAAATATAAATCTAATTACAGTTCTCAAATACATTACTGAATTTGACTATTATAAAATGAATTTCTTCAGTTTTGTGCTATTATTATTCAGTAAAATCCTGAGAGTCAGCAGATATCTGAACACTGTTTACATTGTTACAGGACCATTATGAATTAGGATTGTGAAGAAATGAAAAAATACAAAAGTCTCTCTAGTAACTTTTCATTAGTCTGTTAGCTGATATAAAACTATCTTCAAAACAACACTGATAATGTTATAGCTTATTAAAAAGCATCAAATGTCTTATCATTATTTCTGTATTAATATACATGCTCATCTATGGTAAAAATATTGAAGGTACTGACTGCCATTTTCTATAAATACAAGAGAAAATGCAGCATAAGTATCTACAACTTTTATATCTTGGTTTACAACTAGAACTTGATAAGATCGTGTGGTATATAACCATCTTTGCATAAAATTGCCCTCCGAATTTCATATATTTTGTACAATATCTTAAAAGATGAGTTATAAAATTAAAAGGTTTGGATTAGTTTGTATAAAAGAAACAATCATAAAGAGTAAATCATGCTTTGCAAACAGAATCTGAATCACGTGGATGTATTCAATATTCTAAAACCTGGCAAAAATCAGTTGTCTGACTCAGATTTAACTTATTTGGAAAATGAATCCAAATATTCTCAGGAATAGATAACACTAAAAGCAAACCCAATTAGGTATCCCTAAAAATGGTTGATGGTTCTTCAAATTGCAGTAGTAATGATATATTTTGAAGAAATAAAGTAGTTAACCTGTTAAGAGTAATTTGCTGAGTTTCATTTTGGTAAAATTTCATTAACCCTGATGTTTTCTTTGTTATAATGAATGATATGTGCCAATCTTAATGTTGGGAATCACAGCAAGCTGTCTCATAATGTGGCCCCTTGGCATGTTGTTTTGAATTAAAGTAACTTAAATAATTGGTGCAAAAACAACACTAATACTGTGTATCCTCAAATGTGATACATTATTTCCATATGCAGAAATGTAGCCCTCCCTATAAATGAAGGGTAAAAGGCATCGTCATGATAAGAGCTAGGGAATTCAGGATAGAAGGCACTATGCAAACAAACTATTTCTTTACCAATCAACAAGTTATGAAAATTGTTTATGGGGGAAGCTTTAAATGAACTTTGTTTACAAAAGACATGAATGCAAAATGCTCTTGTCTGGCCATCTCTCTGAGAGTTCCATACATATTTTGTCTCTGCCAGTCAGTATTTTTAGACCAAATAGCCTAGGAGGAGAAAAAAAAACAAACAAAAAAAAAACAACTTTTCTCTCCTAGACTAATTATGTAGACATGTTATAAGAAAGTAAGTTTTGAATTCAACATAATGATGATTGGTGAAGTCAGTTATACCAACAATAATTTACATCAGTATTTATAACACACCAGGGTGATTTCAGTTAGAGCATTACTGATATCATAAAGACACCGTGTATTGCTTACTTATGATATGCCATGTCATTATGTTATCTTAGCTTCACTGCTGCTGAAAGTAAAAAACAAGATTATTATGAGGTTCTGTCCAGTTGTTCCAGACCAGAAAACCAATGACACGACTGAACAAGATTGCTGACATACATAGCTAGCAGATTTCAAAACCAGATGAACTGTAATATAATTTTGAAAAAAAAATCTTTTATAGATTAGGTCAGTAGCTTCCAATGCTGTCAGATTCAGAGAAAGATGTAAAGAACTATATTATCCTGAACTTGCCATTTACTGAATCAAACCTTCAGTGACTCAGCATTATGGGTTTTAAAATATCTCCAACTGACTTTGATGATCATTGAGCTATGAAAATCTAGATAAAAAAAAATCACAGCCAACTACAAAGAGCACTGGGTGAGAAGGAAAACCAGTTATGTTATTTCTCTTGCACAATTAAAAATATATAGGCAAGTCATAGACTATTGATTGAATTTTCCTGTGGTCTCCTGTTTCCCCTCTTTGCCTTTTGTTTTCTGATATGGGTAACTCCCACTGATGGCAGGATGCTTTAGATACTACTAAAAATACTAGAAGTCACCCCCAAGCCACAAATAGTTATACAGTGGTTTAGTACAATTTCAAAGTTGCCTTTTAGACTAAAGGCTCAGAAATGAATAGCCTGGCCAGAGATCCCCTTAGGTTACAGGAGCATGCTGTCTTTCCTCAGATGTTTTTGGTGACATTTTCACTCTCAGACAAAGGCATTAGTCTCTGAAGGGCCAAGTCAGACGGTGATCTTAATAATGCATGCTCTCTAGTCCTCAAGCTTTCCTTGATCTGGTGCTGAGGATTTCCCTTGCTCATATTACATGCTCTAACTATCTTTCCATAGGAATGAATTCTTACCTAGAGATTGGCTTGGTAACAACTTTAACCACTGGGTTGTTGGAAAAGTCATGAAACATTTTTGCTTGAAAAACAGAAAAAAAATGTGTCATGAGTTTTCCAACAAGCTGATCGATCCCCAAACAACTTATATAGTCTAGGCAATGTCTAAGAAGGACTTAATGTTATTGTAATGACAACAGGGGGTGCACCATGAACCACATGTGGAAATACAGATATGTGGATATGTATATACACATGGATATGTATAAGCACAGGGATAAATTTATTCAAATGCTTCATTTCTGGCTTTTTGATTTTGCTTCCAATTTGCTTTCCACCAAAAACATGAAGTGGTGGCAAATTATTGTATTTTATGGATAAAGATATGAAAGCACAAGTGGTAGGTAGTTTGTACATAATAAGAGCTAATGTGTGACAGAGCTAAGAATCCAGGCATTTTTGTGCCCAGAGTTAATACTGTCTTGGCAAAACTCATTGTTTGACTTCTGAGTCTTTATAATAAACTGGTATTTCCTATAAACAACTCTTATTTTTTAAATATGAATAGACTTAACCCCAAAAGGGAAGATATATATTTTATGCAAATCTTTATATATAGTAGTCCAAGACTTTTTTTCATTTTGGCAGATTTCTTAGAAAAGGTCATATTGAGTAGAGAGACTAGTGATTAAATCATTCAAACAGCTGTGCATGTATAACATATCCACTCAGTGGCTGGAAATATGTTTGTTGGAATATATATTTTCTAAAGTAGGGAAACAACTAAAAATTAGACCTTGGTGCTCTGAGTTTGTTGTCTAACAAGATGGCCACAGTTTGATTACCTGATTAGAGAGTAAGAAAGTAAAAAACTGATATATTGTACACTAGTAATAAAGAAAAAGGAAAATTTAAGGCAGATGTGTCAATGAGATATGTCTTGAGATCAGTACTTAAACTTGGATGCATCCTCAAAATCATAGAAATGGGGTTGAATTTTCTGTAAAATCATAAAAACATCTATAAATGTGCTTAAACATCTCTAGGCAATGTTCAGTAGCTTGGAGTTACTTTCATCCCAGAGATATTGCTCAGCAGTTACTGAACAAATGAACATAACATCTGTGAGGGTCCTGAACAGGGCATGTTTGGTGCTGCTGCTGTGAGATTTGATTTTCACTTCCTCTTCTAAGGGCAATGCAAAACTCCAAGACAGAAATTCTATTTTAACTTTTCAACTATGATAGAGCCAGCAAATGGACATAATAACCTGCGTGGAAAGGAGATCTCAAGTGTAAACAATTCAACCTGTGTTTATATAATGACAGAGAAACAGCTTAGAGGGAAATAAAATGGTATCTACTTAGAACGGTATATTTAGATACAAGCGTATTCTATTCCCTTCTCTGTACACACGCTTTGAGAGTTTTGACGACAAGGGTATTTATACTCCAGTTTTTATGGAAATGTTTCTCCTAGCAGATTTTGATTATAACTCTTAATTATCTTTACAGTGGGAGTCCAGGGGCCTACATGATTTCAGCTGCAATTTTGAGGAAAAAAAAATAGAAACAAATTTGTAGCTTCAGTTTTCTAATTGCACACAGGTCATACATTTAGAGTAACTGAAAATTTCATGCATCCTCTAAATACTAAAGAGACAGACTCACAGAGAAAAAAAAAATAATCGAATCAGCATAATGAAGACACATTCTAATAGAATAATTAAGGATTTTACCACTCAACACTTGATAATTTTGAATGATAAATATGGCATTTATATTACTATCAAGCTTAATTTTTAAAAAGAAAAATTGTGGTGTTCTGTCTTTTACATGTAGGTCTGATCTAATATATTTTCAAGCAGTGGCTAATGTTTTTGCTATTTAGACCTGAAATGTCTAAATTACAATGTAATTGCAAGTTATTTCTATGAAGATGTATAAGACATTCAAATTAAGAAAAAAAGCACACATAATCGTAATGTTCATTCATGCAAAAGCAATCAGAACAGATTGATTTAAACATGAAGGAAGGAAATTTAAAGAATAAGTAACAAAAAGCAAACGAAGCTCCTCATTTAAGATAAGTCATTGTACTTAAAATTTAAAAATAATTTATCTTTATATAAAAAACACACATAATGTAATAGTCCCAGATCTCAAAGAGCGAAAGGACATTATAAAGGCATTCACTTCCTGCAAATAATTCCCACAGCAAATATTTACCTCATATATTTTTTTTGCAACCCTTGAGCTAGCTTCTGGGGATAAGAAAACCAGCAAGATAAAACCATATTCTTGAGGAACTAACCAGCACACTGTGGGAAGCAGTTACATGAACGTTATGAAATGATGTGCATATGTTTTAGGAGATACGTGTAGTTTGATGCTACCAAAAAGGGCTACCTTATTTTAACTTTGTGTCCACTGGTTTGGGTGATGGGATGTTGGTAGATTGTAGCTGAGCAGGCATTGTGCAGAAGTGATTTCTATGCATGAAAGAATCAGTCAATCATACTAGATAGAGGGATGACACTTGCATAGGCATGAAGATAGGCATTGTGGGTTTGGGGAAACAAAATTGATGTAGAAACACCAAAATAGTTCAGTAAAAAATGTGGTCAGATATTGGTGATATAATTCAATCTGAAAGGAGAATTTGTATCAAAAAATGTAAGTTTAAGAGGCAATTATGGTTATTCTAGTTGGTCTGATCCCAGCTGGAAATTCAGCAATTCAGCTCTGCTACTAATCACTTGTTAGCACAGGCACAAATGAGGGTCAAACTCGCCGAGACTGACCTCACTTCAGGTGCTAGTAGCAAGATTTGGTGTTGACCTCAGTCTACCCCGCGGATTTACAGGTTTGAGGATTTGCTAGAATGATTCACAGAATCCAGGGAAATGCGAGCCTTATAATTAGTGTCTTACTCTTCTGGAGGGGGAAGCACAGCTTCCATATCTATTGTGCTGTGAACTTTCTTAGCATAGTGCTATGGTTCCCAGCCAGGAAACTCCACTGGGATAGCTATAGAGTATTTCTGGATTTAGAATATAAACAGGACTTAGAAAATCACCTATCATGTGCTTGAACTCATCCTCCTGCCACCCTCTGGCACCCTTGTTAACCATTTAGATTCTGGCACCCTTGTTAACCATTTAGATTCAGTGAGCCAATGCCCACTGTACATCTAAAAACATACTACTCACTGTCTTTGCTGTCTGTTCCTTTCAGAAATGAATCATACTTCCTTTATGATGTCCTGAACATAAATGTTGATAAAGTTAGCTTTTGTTGATAAGAAAATGGGCAAAGGGAAAATAAGCTTAAATCATATACACATCTAATCTAGTCCCTAATGAAGAATAACTATTTCAGCAATTTTAAGTTTCTTCCAGCAGTTCCGTCAGGGCCCTGATTAGTGTTTCTCACTAACCTTTTCCAGTTGGCCCTATCTGTAGGCATCACTTAGTCATGGTTTGCTGCTGCTTGAGTGAGCAAAACCTTTACTCTTGAGCTCTCGTGGTTGGTATGATTTCCTGTGGACATTAAGACAGGACACGACAGTATGCATAGGAGCCATAGACAGTGGACAGCTTCCTCCTTAATCCTATTTTCTCTAATTTGCAGGATTAAACATGTCTGCTGGCAGAGGAAATCTTGCTTTCCCATTCACTTACTGTTGAGTACCTCAAAGGGATACATGGTAGACTCAATTTGAAGTTACCTGAAATCATTGTCATGCTTCTTGGTGAAAGATGGATTTTATTGAATGATATAGAATTTGTTATATAAGGATCATATCCTCATGTACAAAAGTAACATTTGTTTAAAGTTCTCTTTTTGCTTTTTTTGTTATACCTGCTTTGCTTGAGTATAATTCCTGCCTTGCTGGAGTATAATTCTCATGTCAGTGTTAAAAAAAGAGAGAAAACGTGTTATTTAATCCTACCCACCAACCCACCTTGGCAGTATTAAAATAACTTCTAAACTACTGATTTTTTTACGGATTATTTCCAGAATGCATCTGACTTCAGTCCCTTCAGTTAATCATTATTCCTTTTCAATTTATTTTTTAAATTTCTTCAGATTTCCTACTGTATTTTGAGACTGAAACCTCCATTTAATCAAATAATGGACTAATTATTGCTAGTGTTTGTTATAGGGGCTGTTCCCTAAGATTTTGCTATTATTCTGCAGTGAGTCAGGGAAAAGTCCTCTTTGTCGATGCTGATTCTTGCCACCTGTAGGTGCTGAAATCATCACCACACTTCACTGTTAGTCATGTCCTTTGTTTGGTAAATCCAAATTCTTGGTAAGGAAATATATTCCCTTTTTCTTATTCAATGATAATCATTTATGTATTACATTCTGTGGTTTTACATTCATTTTTTAAAATACAAGATATAGAACAATTTCAGAAAACATGTACTATACATGTATTTCAAACCAGAACAAAAGTAAAACGGTGTACTTGTTTCCAGAGTAAAGATCAGTGATGGCATTTGAGAACCCAGTTTTAGTTCTCTGCTTCCTAATCACTGGTCTGCATGTCTGTGACCTCCTGCAATCCCCTAGGGTATGCTGGCGCCATAAGCAGGTCATTAGTGCAGACTTCTCATGAATGGCATGCATAGAAGCGAGCCCAGGAGTTTCTGGTTCTTTCTATGTGAGGAAAGAAGTCCAGAACTCGGTAGTGGTCCATTCATAGGCCACTCTACTAGCCTGATCTGGCCTTGTAGCCCCCAGGACTGTGAAATCCTATTGTTTATAGGTCACTCACTGTGTGATATTTGTTGTAGCAGCCCAAAAACTAAGTCATCACTACTGAATCAAACAAGTCACCAACTGCACTTAACATTGGTTTATTCATGTTGTTTATCATTCATACTCGTAATAGTTGTGAATTGTGCTAGCACGGAGTATGTGGCTGACAACCATTTAGACATTGGTAATGCAACAATGTATGGAAGATACATCGTTTTTGCTGTCTGGCACTTACATTGTTAATCTGCACTCCACCCTGCTTCAGAAACAGTTTATTTTCTTGATAATTTAAAGATCAGTAACTGTCATCTCCTCAAACTACACTCAATTCAAGTATGTCACTATCAGATTAAGACCTTTTATTTTCCAACTCATTAATCGCTTTACACTAATTATAACAGTCCTTCCAACTCACTAACATCTCACACACTTATTTCTTCTTTTTCACCCAATACCTGATTAAATTCCACAACCAATAACTGTAATCATTTTGTTGCAGACACACACGACTTGCATTCAGCTTTCTGTTTTCATACTCATTTGGCCAAGCTGCAATCCTTGCTTGAAAATAGGAAACAGACAAACAAAAACCTAAAGTTTCTCATTGGTTCTTCAAATCTGACTGATGATTTTAACCCCACAATCATGTTTTTTTTTTTTTTTAATCCATCCACTTCCTCAACCTGAAAGATTACTATTCCATGTTTATTCTTACTACAGTTTTTTTTAAATAATTATTTATGCATAGAAGAACTAGGGTATAGGTCAGAGGTGTCTCTCTCTCTGTGTGTGTGTGTGTGTGTGTGTCTGTGTGTGTGTAGGGGGAGGATTCACCAGAGACAGAGTGGGGAGCTGAACAGGTGGATCAACTGAAGTACACTGCTGAGGAGGCAAGCAGTAAGACAAGAGTGATCTGCTGTGCCATGTGGTCAGCTCCCTGGTTGTGGATAGAACTGTGGCTGCAGTGGTGATGACATGATAGCCCTGAGACTTATCCCCTAGCCACCAGGGAGGCCCCTAAACAGTTAAGTCCCTCTCTTTATTTAAGTCAACTGGTACCACTGCTTTATATTTTACTAACAGAACAGATGAGTACAGAAGATGCTCTAAAATTTCCGTATTACTGATCTCCTTCTTTCATTCCTGACTATCTCTTCTATTCTGATAAGACCACGGAAAAATCATCAGACTCTAGTTCAGATCTTTAATTTAGCCACCCAATTCAATGTCTTTGTTGCTGTCTCAAGTTGTTACTGCCACATTTCAGTCATTTTCCCCTTATCATTGTAGCTATACTTATAAAACCTTGCTATTACTCTCCTATTAAAACAAAAACATCCGACTCCCTCAACCCTCTTTCTGCATTCATTCATCCAAAATTCTCTCTATAGCAAATCTTAGTCACTTTATATATACATGTTATCTCTATGCCCTGTGACTTAGCCCCTTCTTCTTAAAACTACTTGTTAGGATTTGCCATCATTAATAAAAAAATATTAATTAGGATACCACACCTGTGATTTCGAAGTGGCTAAATATATTTCTAAGTGGTGAATGTACCATTTTTATCCTGCAACTCAGCAGCTTTCTTCTCAATTGATCACTGTCACCGAAGCTTTTTCCGCTTAGCTTCCAAGTGCCTTCCCTAGTTAGGCACTACCTCACACTCTGGTATGTCTCAATTTCCCATTTCTTTGTACATAGGTGTTGGAGGACTCTAGGTGTCGATTCTGAAATATTTTTGACTGACGTGTGCTTTCATAAAATTTTATTATATTTTATACCTTTAATGCACTTTCAGATCATGAGTCAAATGTTTATGATCTCTTAAATATGACTCCCTTATCTAAAGGTTTATTTACTGTAGACACTGAAGAGCCTATATTTTATTTTCCAAAATAAAATATGAAAAAACTAACTGCTTAATATTTTCTCACTCTTAAAAACAAATTCTTCCTGTTAAAGCATATTCATGTCTATAAATTGATTCCAATTGGTCAGGCCAACTTCCTTGAATTTCTCCGTGATATTTTTCCTCCCACGTTCCATAAATCTATATAATAATCCTGTTCGCTTTATATTCAAAATTAACTCCAATCCAAATAGTTCTTGATACCTCTGTTAGCATCTGCTCCAAGCCACCCCATAGGTGAAAAGTTATTAGAACCAGGTTATTAGAACCAGATTCTCTCTGCTCCTGCCTGGACTCTGTGTTTACAGTTCACTCCTTTAAAAACAATGGTAAGACCATGTCATTCAGCCCAAAATTACTCAGTGGCTTCTCTTTGCTTAGGGTAAAAGAGAAAGAAAAAGGTTAATAAAGAACAGTTCTAGCGTTGGCTCTGTTGGCACTTCCTGGTGGGTTGGTTGGTTTACTCTTTCGAGGCACTGAACACTAATGATCGCACTCTGCCTCTTCCCTCTCAACTTCTGCTAGATTCGGGCTGCAGCTGTCTTCTGAAGTCTGCCCTCATCAGCGTAGCCATGCTGGCCTCAGAGAGCTAAAACCCCTGGGTATTCACATTCCCTCAAACGGCCTTGAAGACTGACTTGTGCAGGGGTAGGAATACCCAGCTGCACTGATATTAGGATCAGATGAGAATGGTCGTTCGTACCCTAGTACTTTCCTGCAAGAAAGTGTGTAGCACGGTGCCTGAAATCAGTCTTGATTTGCTCCTTTCTCTTCATTAAAAACAAAACAAAACAAAAACCAACAACCAACCAAACAAACAAACAAACAAAAACCAGGCTTTTCTGGGAACATTTCTATAATAAATCAACTATCCTACGTATACAGAGCACTTCTGGCGAGCTGCGGCCGAGTCGGCGCTCCATCTGTGTTATTTCTTTGGCACATCGTCTCCGGTTAATTACCTCCGCAATTTCTGCACTTCAACTTCTTTTTCCCTTTAGCTTTTCCAGCATGGTAGCAGACACATCCCCTCCTCAGGCCCTTTGCATTTTCTCCCTGCCTGGAATTCTTTTCCTCCAGATCCTGTAAGGCTCAGGGTTGCATCTATCATATATCTGTGCTCAAGTTAAGCCTTCCAGGGAGACCCCTTTTTAAAAATTGTATAATTGTATTTTCCACCACTCACACACATTGTCTTCCTAACTCAGTTACCATCTTTGTTTTCTCCATTATAGTTACCAACCTAAAAAGTACAAAATAGCTTATGATCAGCACTTACTTCCTGTCTCCTACTCACTAAACACTCAGAAGGCAGCACTTTGATTCTCCAGACCTTTGAATGGTACTGGTGTACTCAAAGTGATTATTTTCAATGAGTTAAATAATTCATCAAGTTACTCACATTCAATAATATTAAGTAAATGTTTTATGTGTTAATGTGTTTGTACAGAAAACATATTTAATCAGTACGTAGCACCAGTCACATCATTTACAATGCTTAAGTCAAACCATGGTAACTTGTATACATAAGTTTCTTTCATTTTTCACTCATAGCATATTGTCATTTTAACATGGATTTGCAAAGGTAAGAAAATATTTTCAATCAACTAGATGCTATAATTTACTATAGTTTGTACTGCTAGAAGAGAAAATATGCATGATTAAATAAACTTTTTAGAAGTAACATTAATAACATAAACCAATTCAATAAAAAATACTGCTTACATTACCACACATTTCTATAATACTATTTGAATTTTAGAATTACCTCTAAAGTCAGTGCTGTAGTTTTCTACAAATATCATATACTAAATACACTTGTACTTTGAAAAGAATAATTAAACGACTGAACACTTCCCACAAAAACAGGTGGATGACAACATATCACATAGTAACCATCTTTTAAAATCTGGGGAAGAAAGTTAAATTCTAAGTATCAGCATTTTATAAGAATTTTGAGATGAAAAAATATAATTGAAAATAACATAATGATCTCTACTATAACCAGCTCTGTAAGCAATGTTAGGAATGTGTTTATGATATTATGAAATCTCAGTTAAATGTGGTATTTTTTTAAAATATAAGATTCCTGTCTCCAAGGTTGGTCTGTGAAAGTAGGTCTGACTGCATACATATTATGTTAAAATTAACTGCCTTTTAACGTCAGTATAAAGTACTGCTTGTGAAACAAGGTCAACTGTAATGGTCAACTTGATTTTCCAACATAGGAAATGTGTTTAGTGTATTGGCAACAGAAAACACCTGTACCACACTGTGATAAAATTGCCCCTAGTCCTCTGCGATCAGAAGGCCACTTTTCAGTGTATTTAAATAACAACTCCTACTAAACAAATAAGGGGCCTGCTTCCTGCTCTCTTCTATCCAATATTTAAAAAGTGACCCATTGGATATTCAGATGTAAATTAGGTGCCTATATTTGAAACACTATATAGATTTTTATAAATGTCTCTAAATAAAATATACTACTTTTACCAGAACAATTTAACAGTTTTACAGCATTTGATATGTTAGTATGAAAAATCAGATGGTAAGATAACACATCATGATAATGTCCAGAAAATATCCCTATCATTATTAAGGACACAATATCAGGGCTACTTCTAATCATGACTCTATTACCTATTACATTACAAAATGGTTTCAATTACAACTTATCCTTGTGACTAATAGGTCTGTGAAGCCATGCAGACACCATCCAATCTTAGGGAAAGGGATTCGTAGTTTCACTGACATTCTCAGATATGACCTTTCATTATCTGCTATTTAGAGGCGGGCCCCTGAAGCACCGGGACCTGCTTACATAAACACATAAGCAGATTCTTCTTAATCACTTTTCAACGCTGTTTAGTACCAGAGGATTTAGTTCTAAATCTGCCACAGTGAGAACTGGAATGTGCTACAAGCAGATGGTAGCTTTTTCCCCCCCTTAACAGAGGTAATATCAGTGTATACCCGTGTATATGTATTAGCTCCCTGCCCAAGTATGTGTCACCATACCATACCCAGTAAGAACATGCAGTGCAGCTGGTGCCTGCACCTTCTATCTGAATGTCAGCTGTGCGGTACACCACTCACATCCCCCTCTTTAAATCAAGGTTGGCTCTGAGTCTGCTTTGACCAAGAGTTTCAGCAGAGATGATACTATGCCAGTTTTGTGACCTAGCTCTTCAGGGTTGGGCAGCTCTTTTGCTTCTAAAAATATTTTTCTTGGAAACTGCCAAGAACTGAGATATTTGGCTGACAGTAGGCCCTGTCCAGCCAATAGATAGGTCTTCCGCTGTAGGATCCACCCCAGTGGACGATCCAAGCAATGAACATGAATCTCCCCTCACAGGCCCAGCCCAAAATATTCTGGACGCCTACATTTGGAGGTAGTTTCAAATGATGCAATAGATAACTGAAGCTTAAAGACACAGCTTGACTTTGGCAAAACTGTCACTGAATACACATTTACTAATGTCTTCTTTAAAGTTCTACCAATAACGTCACGCTTCTCTCATTCTCCCAGAGTTTGGTAGTAGAGGTAGTAGCGGTGGCAGAATATGAAAGTATATACTGTCTTCAAGGATATCGGGAATAGGACACCAGAACTAGTGACTTGTTCCTGTATTCCTAATAGTACTTAACACTCCAGAATCACTTTGTGGAATAACTGCTGGTGTTGAGTCAATGCTTAGTAGTTTGTGGACAACTTATTTTTCATATTGTATTAAGCATAACATCTGGAGGTCACAGATATTCATTTTGTGTTTAGAATTGTTTAAAAATAGGTACATCGTCTCTGACTAACACAAATATCACAAGTACTATTGGAAAAACTGGGAGGAAACAATGTAAGTCACTCAGTCAAATTACAGTAACATACAAAGTTCAGTGTAGAGGTTATCTTACCCGCATTTTGGGACACATTTTTTTTTGGGGGGGTATAGTGGAGAGGTTTTTAAAACAGAGCAATTGCAATCAGGAAGGAACCATAGAGAAATAACTTAAAAAATACATAATTGTAGACATTTGCAGGATTTTAACTGTATTAAATAATGTGATGTTAGTACATAAAAAATAAAAGCACATATCACATCATTGCATCTGCTTTCACATCACAGTTTCAGGTCTTGATAACCTGTCACAGGGAATATTACTTAGGCTTCCTGAGAGATGCTGCTGTTTCTGCCTTGTCTGGAAACATTACTCAAAAAAAAGAAAAAAGTCCTCTAAAGTATAATTCTTTTGTCCATGTATTTACTAGCAACTTTATCTCTATGGAACAAATCCCAAATCACTATATTCTATTGTGAACCCTCTCTGTAAAGATGTCAAAACTTTATTTTACTTCTTAACAATCTATATTATTCTCTTCACCTAGGATATTCACATTCTCCAAACTTTTCCCTTAAAAATTAGATTTCAGTTTCCTTAGATCATACCGACTCCCTCTTTGAAAGCCTCTTCCTCAGTACACACACACACACACACACACACACACACACCACCTTCAAGTCAAATATTGAGACCCAATTAAAAAGTATGGATGAACTATTCCCAACTATTCATATCCTAAACTAATGCCTCCTTTTCCTCCATTCATTTATCTCTATTCAGATCTTGACCTCTATTAATATTTTACTTCTTCAAAGCACATTTGGGGCTGCCAATAATTCTCCAGTTTCCAATTTACCTTTATTTCATTATTAATTTCATTATTACTCCAAGTTTTCATTTGCTTGTGGCTACACAGAAACATGTCCCATCCGTTTTGTAAGATACAAACTCCTTGCCAGTTGTTTTAAGGAAAGCTCTTTCTCTTAAAAGTAACCAAACTGTTTTTCTAATTTCCTTTCCTTTCCTTGGTATGACATTTGAACTCAGTGCTGAGGAGCTAGTTTTGACTAGCTAGGTAATGGCAATAGTTGAGGTGGAGGAGAAACAAGTTGAACGCTGAACCCTGGATGGTGCTGTGGAGCACAGCTGCCTGTTTGCACAGGACCACCAGCCTATCACCTGGTCCTGGAAGTGGGAAATGTGATTTGACAAAGAGGCTACCATAGCAGAAGCATGAACATGCTAGTCTGTGAGCTTTCTGAGTACAGAAATGGTACATCAGCGACTTCCTCTTCCACACAGCACAGGGGCTTACACTCTAGGTATTGAGAGTCCCTTTAACTTCACACAAAAAATGACACTTCAAGAAGAAATTTTATGTAACTTTTTTTTTCTTAAGTTGAGCTTAACACCATTAGTTTATCTTATTCATCTATTCCTAAAATGAGATCATTACTTGTCATTCTATAAACAAGTTATTCATTGTTTACAAGGAAATCAGAATATTTGAGAATGAGGAACTATGTGGAAGGGAAATGTTGGCTAAGAAGATAAAGAGAAAAGAAAGTCCTCACGAAGTTTCTGTGTTTCATTTATAGTAATTCTTTGTGCATAGAGGATCCTCTTAGAAGAGCTCCACAAAGCAAATGGTATTTCAATAGCAAATATCACAAAGACCAAAGGAAATTTAAACCTAATTCAGAATTACTCAGTAAAGGTCAGTGAGAAGTGGACAAGGGAAAAATAAAGAACGTCAGATGATAGGAATTTTCAATAATGTCCTCATCAGAAAGGTCAAAGTTATTTCCCTACTGTTTTTGAAAAAGATAAACTTTCAATTAAGAATTGCTGAGTAGTATTAAAAAGAGCTTGCTTTTAGCATTTTTTTTAAACTGAAAAACCCCAAATTGTTTTAACTCAGCACAGCATGTAAGAACGAGGCCTTAAAAATAACAAAGCTATGCTTCTTCTCTAAGTCCTCTGGCATAGGTAATCTCTCCTCCTGACTAGGACTTCTGTTATCTTGTAACCAGAAAGGTAAAAATCTGACTGAAAACCAGTTCTTATTAAACAATTCTGAGTCACAGACTAACACTAAAAGCTAGAGAAACCTATGTAGTTCATACAAAATTTTCCATATAAATGCAGAAGGACCACTGACATCACGAATCTGTGTAAAAACCCCTGGATTTAAAGAATTTAGCATGCATGAAAGAAATTCTCCTGTTACATCTGGATCTCTTATGATCTGGCCTAAGTACTGATAGTTGATGTTTGTAATGTATTTAGTTGAAGTATCCCATGTGTGTCTGACTTCTGGTATTTTTGGAGAACTGGTTTCATGGCATGTGATGGGAGTTACAACTATCCTTAACACAAAACAAAATGAAAAAGAAACCTAGCATAACAGGAAGTGACTATATAAATGGATAGATTATAGAATTTAGAAGGTGTGCATGTTTCTAAATGGCCTGACAGGAAGTTTATTTAGGGTCACAGTGTGAGTGACCCTTAAGGACAGTAAATTATTCATCCTTAAGGACAGTAGATTGAGAAAATACCACAGAGGTAAATAGTAACAATCATTATGTAATAAAATTAACTATAGAAGGAATTAGAACAGATTTTTTCCTGTTTATACAGAACATAACTTTAAATGTAGACATCTGACTCAAAGTTGAACAATGAGGAAATCACTCCTCTGGCACATAAAAGAAGCAGTGGTATAATGTGAACATCTAAAGTTATTATAGCAACCAGATTAGGGAAGAAAACTTTTCCTAGTAAATATTAATAACTTTAATAAACTTTATGTACATAACTTAGTGCAAAAGCAGTAGAAGTTAAGTTTCTGAGTTTTTTAGAGACATCTAATGGCACCTGAATTTATGTGGGAAAGGAATATGAGGTCCTGCTTTATTGATTTTTTGAAATATTTATTTATTTATACATACAGAACTGGGGTATAGTCACCAGAGACAGAGTGGGGAGCAGAACAGGCAGACAGATGAAGTACACTGCTGAGGAGAGCAGAGGGTGGGTCAGGAGAGTTCTGCCACGCCATGTGGATCGCCGACCTCCGGGGCGGGATCGAGCTCATACTGAAGTGGTTTTAGCTTCTTAGTGCTGACCACCAGGGAGGGTCCAGGTCCTGATTTATAAAGAATTCATGAAATTAAAATGATATACTGTGTCATTAATATACTTAGAAATAAGCAGTTGGATTGTAGAAAGTGAACTTTGACTTTGCTAGTTTTATAAAATCCTTGGAACTATTCTTTCAGTAATTCCAGTGAAGGGGATTTTCTAATGAAACAATTACAGAAAAGTTATTTATAAAAGTAAAAGTAGTCAACATTTTACAATGAATACCCTATACAATGAAATATGTTAATAAGGAATGGCATATAGATGAGATAGACAAAACCACTGTGTATTGTATTTTATTTTGCATGGCATTTATTGATGTGCAAAATGAAGTTATTAGACAGGAAAAGTTATGTTCTTGTGATGGAGGTAAAATTAGCTTAAACAAGTGAACCTAGTTTGTTCTTTAATTTGGAAAGGTCAACACTGTTGGTACTTTGATTTTAATTTTTGAACATAGAAAATATGTGGCAGGTTAGGGCAATTAAATTATCTTGAGTAAGAAATCATCAAATGGAATGACTGCAGATTAAATTTTGGATGAGATTTTCCTGAAAAATGCCTTGCTCCTACAAAAAGCATGTCAGACCAGAATTACTCTTATGACACTAAATACACAAACATGCTTCTAAGGAAAATGTGTGTGTTAAAGGGTCTCTAAATGCTATTTCTTTGGATGGTATCAAGTATCGTGGTTTGGAATAAAACTGATAACACCTTTCTGGCCTAAAAAACTCAAATGTTGAAACTCTAGCAGCAATATCTACTGGCTATATCAACAGATAAGGAGGAACATCACACAGAAATTGCTGTTTGCAGCAATAATGTTGTATAATTGTAAAAGCAGCAATGGCAGCTGTGAATGGAGCATGATTGCTGGATGATAGCTTCAAATTTTATGAGCTGGACCTGATAAAAGTCACCGATTCCTTGGATTCAGTAAGTACCCAGCTTTCTGATTTTGCCTTTATTTTTCAACTTGTCATTCTTGCACAATGCCTACTGCATTAACTACACAATAGCTAAAGTGGGTGCACAGAAGTATGACACCCTAACTATATTCTCAGACAACCTGAAATGTACAAATTGTGTCAGGACACCGATAATGACATGGTCATTTTTTGCATTTCAACACATTGTTAACCCTTTGGATAATGGGTACAGTGATATTAACTCAAAACAGGAGAGGTACGTAGACTCTTTCTGCAATAGGTATACTTAATTCTGGAGAGGAAAAGCATACCTTGAACAGCAGAGACAAATGAGCTAAGGGAGTTTATGAATAGATTATTCACTGACTAAAAGGCAAAATCGCTAAGATGAACAATTTAAACCAGTTTTCAAGGATTAAAAAATGGAGGGATAGTAGCAGTATAAACTCAGAAAGCATAGACTTTTTTTAAACACAGGCACAGTAGTAAGTTTTATTCAATTTGAAAATGTGAGAAAAAAGCAGATTCAGAGTTGTTGTCAAGGCCTGATCTTTAAAATAACAGTTTTAAAAATTGATGTATCAGTCATTACTGAATGAGTTTTTGAATAGGAAAACTTAATCTAAGGGAATTCTGTAAAATACAAATATATAGAATATGGGAAGAAATATAAATATGCTCATAAAAGGTGTAAAGAAAAAAGCAGTATTAAATATACTGTTTCAACATTATCAAACAGAGTAATGTTCAGAAGCTTTGGGAATTAGGAACTCCTTGGTGACCTTCATAATAATAGCACTTTTAGCTGAGTGCTGAGTACAGAAGCCAGATGCAGTGGGTTGAATAGTGAATAGGAGATACTGAAGTGGACAAAGAGCGTGAAGGCTATTCCTTTGAAAATTTTGGAGAAGAAATGGAGGAGAGCAACTTTGAAGTAGCTGAAAGAAAGAAAGGTCTGTGCTAGCATATCAAAGTCATTTTTATCTTCTACATAAAGATCCTCCTTTAAAGCCTTCTTAATAGTCTGGATGTTAGTAAAACTGGAAATATGATAAGGATAATCTTTGTGTTTAAAAATCAAGGTGTTTGGTAAGACAGAATCCTGTGATTCTTCTGCTTATAAATGTAGTTATGTTAAATTTATTAAATCAAATCAGATATATAGCATCTTGAAAGAGTTTTGGAGGATGCATGGAAAGCATACAGTACTCTTATAATAATTCAAATTAGTTTATTTTTTTTTTTTTGGAACCAGGAAAGATACTAACGATATTTGACCATAGGACAACATTGTGTACTATTTGAAGAGATGGGCTTTGACCAGTTCTTACAGAACAGCATCATAAAATTAGTGTAGTCAACAGTATATCAAAAATGGAATGCAATGAAAGTAGAAGTTAAATCCTCTGAGAGAATTCATAAGTAATAAAAAAATCTGAGAGAATTCATAATAAAAAAATCTACCAATACTTATCCTCACTTGTGCAAACAATTCTAACTGATAATCCTTCCTTCCTTACTGAACTTCTTCAACTTCCACATTTAACCATTGTCCAGGTATGTATCATATGTGTATTGTATAAACTGTTTCTATTATCTTTCCACTTTCATGAAAAATCTCTTAATCTATAATCCCTTTCTCAATCTCTCTCTGGCTCTCAGTCACTCATTATCTCTCTCTCATATTCTCACAGCTCTCTAAATCTTCCTCAATCTCATATTTGTCTATCTCTCATTCTCATCTCTGTCTCACTCTTTCAATCTATCACTCTCTCTCTGTCTCACTGTCACTCTCTCAATATCACTCACTCACCCACACCTCATTAGATCTCAAGAGCTCTCACAGACCCCTCTTTATCTCTAAATCTCTATCTCTTGCAGTCTCTCTCAGAAATCTCTAGACCTCTCTAAACCTCAGCTTAACTCTCGATCTCTCTCAATTTCATTCTTGATCTCATGCTCTCAATTTTAGTACCTCTATTTCTGGCTCTCTCACTCCCCCAACACACACACACACACACACACACACATCAGTATCTCTCCACCTCTCTCTGTCTCATACTTTATTAATCTTGCTCTTTATCTCTCACTCACTGTGAAGCATTCTCTCAATCTCTCTCAAACTTGCTATTTGCCAAACTCCATCTCTGACAAACTCTCTCTGTCAATCTCTCATGTCTCTTGATCTCTCTCCATCTCTCTCCATCTCATTATTTCTCTATCCCTAAATTCCGTTATCTCTCTCAGCTCTCTCCCACTGTTGATCTCTAAATCTCTCTCATTCCCTCTATTCCTACTCTGTTCTTTTTTATTTATAAATCTCTGTTTCAATCTATTGTGTCTGTCCCACTCTACCTTTTGATCTCAATAGTCCTCACGATCTCAGTCACTCTTGATGTCTCTGGAATGCTCTCACTATCCTGATCTATCACTGATCTCTACATCTATCGATCTCTCAGCTCTGTCTCTATATGTCCCTCAATCTTGCTCTTGATCTCACATTCTATACTTCTCTTATCAGATTTTTTTTAAGATTTATTTATGCTTACAGAATTGGGGTACAGGCCAGAGGTGTCACAGGTGAGAGGATTCACCAGAGACAGAGTGAGGATCAGAAAAGACAGATATACCGAAATACACTGCCGAGGGGAGCAGTGGGCTGGTCAGGAGAGGACTGCCACGCCATGTGTGTCCAACTCCCTGGGTGGAGATCAAACTTAAGCTGCAGTGGCTTTGAAAAGCTTCATAGCGCAGTGCTTTAACCTGTTGCACCACCAGGGAGAGCCCAGATTCTTAGCTGTGTCTCTAAATCATTTTCACTATTTCTATGTCTCAATTTCTAGCTCTTGAGCTCAGTAACATCTCTGTGGAACTTGCTCTCTGGAGCTCTCTCTGTTTCAATCTCATCATCTCTCACTCACTATATTATCTTTCTCAGCTTTATCTGCAAATCTCTCTAAAGCTATCTATCTCTCTTGAACTCAATCTTTGTCAGCTCTGTCTAAATCTCCCAATCTGTCTTCCTTATCTCTCACTATCTGAAATGGGATCACTCATCTTTCAGCTCTCTCAAACTGTCTCTGATTCTTACTGTCTCTCAATTTTAGCTATATATCAAATTTTCTTAAAAGCCGTCTCTTGATCTCAATCTGTTTCTCAGTATTTAACTCTCTAAACTGTCTCTCAATCTCTGGCTCAAACTTTTACTTCCACAATCTCTTTCTGTCTCTTAATATCTGTTTTTCCCTGTATTCTCCCAAACTCTCTCAATGTGCCTCAATCTCTCTCTCAATCATCCTCTCAATCTTGACCTAAAATGTCTTTTAATCCCTCAATCTCTATCTCCCAGTATCTGTCTCTATCCCTCAATCTCTGTCTCTCTAATCTCTCACTCTGGCTCAATTTCTGTCATTTAATTTCTCTCAGTCTCTCTCAATCACTGTCTAACTCTTGGCCTCAGCCTCAATCTCTTCTCTCACTGTGTCATTATCTCTCACTCTCTTCTCTGTCTCAATTTCTCAACTGCTTTCACTCTATCTTACCTCAGTCTCTCTCAAACTCTCTGTAAATATGTCCCATTTTCTCATTTTGTCTCTCACTTGGTCTCTATCTAAATCACACTGTCTTAATCTCTCTCACTCTGTCTCTCTCTTCGCTCTGTCAAGTTTTGTCTCTTAAAGTGTGTCTCTGACTCTCTACATCAGTCTCTCTCAATCACTGTCCCAATCTCTTGCCTTAACTTAAGTATCTTAACTCTCAATCTGCCTCAGTCTGAATCTCTTCTCACTCTGTCTCAATCTTTGTCTTTCCTTAAATCTCTGAATCTCATACTGTCCTAGTCTCTCTCAATCTCTTCTCTCTGAGACAGCTGTTGAGAGAGACAATCTGCCTTGACCTATGTCTATTAATATCACAATCTTCTTTCTCATTTTCATCTACCATTTTGCCTCTCAGTCTGTGGCTGTACATCTCAATCTCAGTATAAACCTACCCCCCATTCTCATCCAGATATCCTCTATATATCTCAACTCTTGATCTCTGCTCCCCTGTCCATCTCTCCTCTCTCCAATTTCTCTCCACTCCTCTCCCCTCTACTCTTCTATCCTCTCTCTTCTACAGCTTTCCTCTCTCAGTCTCCCCTCTTGATCTCCCATCATTCCTCAAGACCTCTCTACTCATCTCCCAAACTCTCCTCTCCATGCCTCCTCCAGATCTCCCCTCTCTCCTTTGCATCCCTCGCCCCCCTCCCTTCCATCTCTCCTCCCCTCCCCTCCATCTCTCCCCCTCCCCTTCCCCATCTGTACCCTCCACTCCATATCTCCCCTCTCCCCTCCCCTCCAGCTCGACCCTGTCTTCTGGATCTCTCCCCTCTCCCCTGAATCTCTCCCCTATCTCTCTTCTATCCCCTCTCTCTCAATCTCTGATCTCCCTCCTCTCAATCTCTGATCTCCCTCCTCATGATCTCTGATCTGTCCTCTTGATCTCTGATCTGTCATCTAGATTTCTGATCTCTCGATCTCTGATCTCTCCTCTCGAGCTCTGATCCCTCCAGCTCTCCTCTCTCCTCTCCATCTCTCTTCTCTCCTCTCAATCTGATTTCTGATCTCTCTCTCCTCTCATCTCTGATCTCTCCTATCATTGATCTCTCTCCTCTCGATCTCTCCTCTACCTCTCGATCTCTGATCTCTCGATCTGATCTCTCCTCTCCTCTCTCTCGATCTCTGATCTCTCTTCTCTGACCTCTCCTCTCCTCTCGATCTCTCATATCACCTCTCTCCTCTCGATCTCTCCTCTTGATCTCTCCTCCTCTCTGATCTCTGATCTCTCCTATCTCCTCTTGATCTCTGATCTCTGATTACTCCTCTCCGCTCGGTCTTGGATCTCTCCTCTCCACTCGATCTCCGAATTCTGATTTCTCCTCTAGATCTCTCCTCTCGATCTCTGCACTCTCCTCCCGATCTCTCCTATCTCCTCTAGAACTCTCCTCTCTCCCCCTCCTCTCGATCTCTACTCTCTCCCCTCTCCTCTATCTCTCGATCTCTGATATACCCTCTCGATCTCTGATCTCCGATCTCTCCTCTATCTCTCTATCTCTCCCCTCCATCTCTCCTCTCTCCCCTCCATCTCTCCTCTCTCCCATCTCCCCTCGATCTCTCCTCTCCTCCCGATCTCTCTTCTCTCCTCTCGAATTCTACTCTCTCCCTTCTACTCTTGATCTCTGATATCTCCTTTCTCCTCTCGATCTCTCCTCCTCTACCTCTCCATCTCTGATCTACCCTTTTGATCTCTGATCTCTCGACCTCTGATTTCTCCTCTCCCCTCTATCTCTGCCCTC
>NW_004567111.1:14794522-14796134 GCF_000260355.1 Condylura cristata
TCTCCTCTCTCCTCCCGATCTCTCCTCTCTCCTCCCGATCTCTCCTCCTCTCAATCTCTCCTCTCTCCTCTCTACTCTTGATCTCTCTGATCTCTTCTTTCTCCTCTCGATCTCTCCTCTCTTCTCTACCTCTCCATCTCTGACCTATCCTCTTGATCTCTGATCTGATTTCTCCTCTCTCTTCTCCCCTCGATCTCTGATCTCTCCTCCCTACTCCCGATCTCTCCTCTCTCCCCGCGATCTTTCCTCTCTCCTCTCCGCTCCCGATCTCTCCTCTCTCTGTATTTCTACTCTCTCCCCTCTACTCCTGATCTCTGATCGCTCCTCTCGATCTCTCCTCCTCTACCTCTCCATCTCTGATCTACCCTCTTGATCTCTGATCTCTGATTTCTCCTCTCCCCTCTATCTCTCCCCTCTTCTCCTCTTGATCTCTACTCTCTCCTCTCTCCTCTTTTCCTCTCCTCTCCATCTCTCCTCTCTGCTCCCGATCTCTCCTCTCGATCTCTGATCTCTCCTTTCTCCCCTCGATTTCTCCTCTCCTCTACCTCTCCACCTCTGATCTATCCTCTTGATCTCTGATTTCTCCTCTCCCCTCTACCTCTATCTCTCCCCTCTTGATCTCTACTCTTTCCTCGATCTCTGATCTCTCCTCTCGCCTCTCCATCTCTCTCCTCTCTCCTCTCTCCTCTACCTCTCCACCTCTGATCTACCCTCTACCTCTCCATCTCTGATCTACCCTCTTGATTTCTGATCTGATTTCTCCTCTCCCCTCTATCTCTCCCCTCTTCTCCTCTTGATCTGTACTCTCTCCTCGACCTCTGATCTCTCCTCTCGCCTCTCCATCTCTCACCTCTCTCCTCTTTTCCTCTCCTCTCGATCTCTCCTCTCTCCTCTCCATCTATCCTCTCTCCTCTCGATCTCTGATCTCTCCTTTCTCCTCTTGATTTCTCCTCTCTCCTCTACCTCTCCACCTCTGATCTACCCTCTACCTCTCCATCTCTGATCTACCCTCTTGATCTCTGCTCTCTCTCCTCCCCCCTCTCCCCTCTATTTCTCCCCTCTTCTCAATCTCTGATGTCTCCTCTCTCCCTCTCCTCTCCATCTCTCCTCTGAACCTCTCCTCTTGATCTCTCCTCCCACCTCCCGATCTCTCCTCTTGATCTCTCCTCCCTCCTCCCGATCTCTCCTCTCTCCTCCCCATCTCTCCTCGCTCTTCTCGATCTCTCTCTCTCCTCTCCATCTCTCCTCTCCTCCCGATCTCTCCTCCCAATCTCTCCTCTCGCCTCTCGATCTCTCCTCTCTTCTCCTCTCTATCTCTATCCCCGATCTCTCCTCTCTCCCCTCTCAATCTCTCATCTCGATCTCTCCTCTTTCCTCTCCATGTCCCCTCTCGATCTCCCCTCTTCTCTCCTCCTCATCTCTCCTCTCTCAGTCTCTCCTCTCTCCTCTGGATCTCTCCTCTTCTCTCCTCCTGATCTCTCCTCTTCTCTCCTCCTGATCTCTCCTCTTTCCTCTCCATGTCCCCTCTAGATCTCCTCCTCTTCTCTCCTCCTGATCTCTCCTCTCGATCTCTCCTCTGCCTCTCCTCTCGATCTCTCCCCTCTCCTCTCCT
>NW_004567111.1:14796814-14797084 GCF_000260355.1 Condylura cristata
CTCCCCTCTCTCCTCTCGATCTCTCCTCTTTCCTCTCTCCTCTCTCCTCTCAATCTCCCCTCTCTCCTCTCGATCTCTCCTCTTTCCTCTCTCCTTCTCTCCTCCAGATCTCTCTCTTCTCCTCTCTCCTCCGGATCTCTCTCTCTCTCTCTCTCCTCTCGATCTCTCTCTCTTCTCTCCCCTCTTCTCTCTCTTCTCCTCTCCTCTCGATCTCTCTCTTCTCCTCTCTCCTCCAGATCTCTCTCTCTCTCTTCTCTCCCCTCTTCTCTC
>NW_004567111.1:14797877-14824527 GCF_000260355.1 Condylura cristata
GGATCTCTCTCTCTTTCCCCTCTATCTCCCCTCTCCTCTCTCGCTCTCTCCTCCAGATCTCTCTCCTCTCCTCTCTCCTCCGGATCTCTCTCTCTCTCCTCTCGATCTCTCTCTCTTCTCTCCCCTCTTCTCTCTCCTCTCTCCTCTCTTCTCTCTCCTCTCCTCTCTTCTTGATCTCCCCTCTCTCCTCTCGATCTCTCCTCTTTCCTCTCTCCTCTCAATCTCTCCTCTCTCCTCTCCATCTCTCCTCTTTCATCTCGATCTCCCCTCTCGATCTCTCCCTCTCCTCTCAATCTCCCCTCTCTCCTCTCGATCTCCCCTCTCAATCTCCCCTCTCTCCTCTCTCGGTCTCTCCTCTTCTCTCCTCTAGATCTGTCTCCTCTCCTCTCTCCTCCGGATCTCTCGATCTCTCTCTCTTCTCTCCCCTCCCCTCTCCCCTCTCTATCTCCCCTCTCTCCTCTCGATCTCTCCTCTCTCGGTCTCTCCTCTTCTCTCCTCCAGATCTCTCTCCTCTCCTCTCGATCTCTCTCTCTTCTCTCCCCTCTTCTCCTCTCGATCTGTCTCCTCTCCTCTCTCCTCCGGATCTCTCGATCTCTCTCTCTTCTTTCCCCTCTTCTCTCTCCTCTCCTCTCGATCTCCCCTCTCCCCTCTCGATCTCCCCTCTTTCCTCTCTCCTCTCAATCTCTCCTCTCGATCTCTCCTCTTTCATCCCGATCTCCCCTCTGGATCTCCCCTCTCCCCTCTTCTCTCTATCTCCCCTCTCTCCTCTTGATCTTTCCTCTTTCCCTCGATCTCTCTTCTCTCATCTCTCCTCCCGGTCTCTCCTTGCTCCCCTCTTCTCTCTTCTCTATCTCTCCTCCCGGTCTCTCCTCTCTCGGTCTCTCCTCTTCTCTCCTCCAGATCTCTCTCTCCTCTCGATCTCTATCTCTCTTCCCGATCTCTCATCTCTCCTCTCAATCTCTCATCTCTCCTCTCAATCTCTCATCTCTCATCTCGATCTGATCTCTCCTCTCGATCTGATCTCTCCTCTCTCTCTCCTTATCCTCTTGATCTCTGAACTCCTCTCCTCTCTCACTTCTCCCTCTCTCCCCTCCTCTCTCCTCTCAATCTCTCCTCTCCTCTCGATCTCTGCTCTCTCTCCTCTCTTTTCCATCTCACCTCTCGATCTCTGATCTCTCCTTTCCCCTCTATCTCTCCCCTCTCCTCTCCCTTCTCTATCTCTCCTCTCCACTCGTTCTCTCCTCTCTCCCTTCCCATTTCGATCTCTCCTCCTCTCGATCTCTCCTACCTCTGGTTCCTCTCTCCGATCTCTCCTCTCTCCCCTCCCCTCCCTTTATCCTCTACCTCTTGATCTCTGGTCTCTCCTCTTGATCTCTGATCTCTCCATTTCTCCTCTGGATCTCTCCTGTCCATCTCTCCTGTGTTCTTTGAAATATCTTCTAGATTTCTCCTCTCCCCTGACTCAATGTCCCTCAGTCTTTCTCTTAATATGTCAATCACTGTTTCTAAACCTGTTGCAGTCTCTTAAAACATCTACTTGTCTCTTTCTATACAATATCTCATCTCTTTCACTGTTTTCTATCTGTAGCTCAATCTCTGAACCTCAGTCTCTCTCTCCCTCTCAATCTCCTTGTGTAAATCTGTCATTCTCTTCTCTCTTCTTCATCCTATGTCTTAATTTCTTCTCTCAGCCTATGTCTCTTAATCTCTGTTTCCTCTGTCTCTTTCTATTTCCTCTTAATTTCTGAAAGACTGAGAGACAGATCAAGCCAATCTCTTTTTTTTCCCTCTATCTCTCAGTGTCTTTCCTCAGTCTGAGAGGAGATTGAGACAGATTGTGTCTCACTATCTCTGTAGATCTCTTGCACCATCTGTCTCTACCTGTCATCTTTTTCTCTTTATCTTAATGTCACTTTCAATTTCTCAAGTGATCTATCTCTCAACCTATCACTTCTCTTTGTGCATTTCTCACTATCAATATACATCTGCTTTCAACCTCTCAATCTAAATATTTTCCCCTCCACTCTCAACACAACTCTCCCTATCTCAACCTCACCTCTCATTCCATCTCTCAACCTGTCCCTCATTCAATCTCATTCTCTCCCTCCATAACTCTCTCAGACTCACTATCACTCCTCTCAATCTCTTTTCCACTGTCTTGTTCTGTCAATGTATGGTACTTCCAGAAATTAAGGGGGAGGTAAGTAATATTTCTTGTATTTTTGTACATTCCTGGTTAACAACTTAGAATCAACACCTCAACTAGGTTGTCTTTCTCTAAATTTTTAATAATGCATATTTTAAATAGTGAGTAAGCTAAAATCAGACCTGCAAAAGACACATAACCACTTTGGGTAGAATTAAATCTAAAATCCAGTTTTTTTTTTCATCCATGATGGTTCTTAAAATGTAAAATTAAAATTCTTTTAATTACAAATTTTCTCAATTTGCCAACTTGACAAAGAATAATGGCAAGCAGATTTTTCACTTTATCAGAAAGAGGTATGGTTAAATTTACCAACTTTGTTGGGAAGGAGTGTGGGAACTAATGTTCAATATATGTTTTTCTTTTAACAGTAATCTGTCGCTCCCCGATGCTTAGGTTGTTTTCACAGCATTGCTACTCTGAGAAGAGGGGAAGCTTTTTCAGCATCAAGAAGTATCAACAAAATGTGTGTGTGTGTCTGTGTATATATATATATATAGTACAAATGTCAAGGAGAAATACCAAAAGTATTAAATTTGTCACACAGTTTATTCTAAATAGTGCACTTTGAAAATGATATCCTAAATAATATCCTAAAAGCTGTATTGCTGGTGTACCAAACCTTTCCTGTCTTGCCTGCTGCTTCCCTCAACATTATATTGCAGTCAATCTACCTGTTCTTTTCCACACTCGGTCTCTGGTGAATCTCAAGCCCTGTACCTCAGGCCTGTACCCCGGCTCTTACATGAAATTATAAAATATTTTAAATAGTAGCTGTATTGCTTGTAAAGTCTTTACAATATAAACCAGTTATTTCATAAATTGCATCATGATTATTATATGTGGGACAGATTTTCTTAGATGAGTGAATAGAGATGCAAAGTATGAACAAAAGTTTTGTAGCAATAATTCTGAAAGTATCAGCTGAAAAAAAAAAGGCAATTTCTGATCCAAAGATGTCATTTTACAGTGTGAATTAAACAGGAGCCTAGGCACTTTTATCACTATCAAGTTATCTGTCAAGTCCAACAGGGAAACTAAGATTCAATTTATTTTTATATAAACTTTGAAACACTAAATAATGCTGAACTCCCCAATTTTACTGAATACAGATTATAATTGACTATTCACATTTTACTACAACTATTGAATTATCAGTAATTACATTACTGATCTAAGAAGGGGGCTTCCCTTACAATATATCTACTACACAGTCTTGACATGTGAAAAAAAAATGCCGAAGTGAGTATAACACATAAGACACAGAAATGTACACAAGCACTATACTATACAATATAGATAAGGGGAACACTGAAATAGATTGCATAACTCTAAGTTATGTGTTATTTATAAATTAGAAAAAAACATGCACTTAGAGTCAAGAAAACATTTTGTAGCAAAATTAGCAGTATAATGTTTGTGGGCTGAAACCTCAGCTCTTTCACATGTTTGAGCTAATGTGATAATGAGGAGATTAGCAATATTTTATCTACTTATTCTAATGGAAAAGATAACATCTGAAAAATTCCAATAATGCAAATGATGTAAAATTTGAAACAAATTCCACATATATAGGTACTTCAAATGACATTTATTTTCCTTATTCTTATTCTTCTAGAAGATACATTTGATATTTCTTAATAATTTTCAATATAAGACTTTCAATAAATTTTGCTTTAAATAAAGATGCTGAAAATCATTGTTCCATTCTAAGATTTTCTCTTTTAAAAATGTGGTTCATAACACTTGATGAATTTGAGAATTTTAATTTTTCCAAATAAATACCAATTGTTAATACCTTTCTTTGCCTGACAACCATAAAAGCCTAGAGCCTAATGCACCTAAGGAGTGTAATGAAAGCTTGGTCCTAGACCATTAACAGGGGCATCATTTAGCGAAGAAATGCACAATGCCACACCCCTGTCTCACCTGTAGTGTATCAGAAGCTGCATTTTAACATTTCTATCTCTGCATTGACTTTTAGTACTTGTTATATTACAAATCCCATTGACAGAAGAAATTCAGGCTGGGCCCATCCATGCTGGGCTATATAACAAAGAACAGGAAACAGCTGAAGGGAATACCCAGTTTTTAAATGGTTGCTACCTCAGAATTATTGTATTTCCTAGGTTTTCTGAAGTTTGAAAAGTTTGAAAGACAATTTATTGGCATAAAAACATCAAGAATGTCTGCTGAGACTCATGTTCATTTCTAAGTAAAGTCCATCCATGCAATTGAGCTTTCAGTTAGTTTTATGTGAAGAAAGTAAAACTTGGAATTTAGCAACAATCAAAGTCGGCAAGAAGCATAGGGGTAGCTTTCCTGTGTGATCATTTTATTTTGATTTCAACTGAAAATCCAGTTTCATTCAGTAAAACAGGTTCATGTCTAACTTGCAGGGGGGGCAAAAAAAAAAAAATAAAAAGCTTCACTGACCTATTTCTGCTCTTGTCACCTTTCAACTGCCTTATCCCTCAACCTGCAACCTTTGTAGAAGTGAGATTTGCAAGAAAGGATTTCCATTCACTAATCTCTGTCCTCAGTTACCATGAGAGCCACCCACAATCCTTATAAGGAATTCTCCTGCTAGTTTTCTTAAGTCCAACAGAGTTATCTTTATTAAGGTTTTGAAACCATTGCTTCCTCACACATAAGATTGTATGGGATGGTTTTGATGTTTACATGACATGTGTGAAACACCTGAAATACAGTATACAGTCTCGAACAAATCCTCTTCCTTGCATTACATATTTTACAACACAAATGACTTCCAGATATGTATTTCTAGTTGATGTCTCCTAAACCTCAGACCCATTTTCTCAGCAACTCAAGGATGGTCTTCATGAGAGATATCCTAATGGTGTCTCAAAATAGTTAAGTCCAAAACCTGAACTTTGAACCCTTATCTCTGCCCTCAGTTACCATGAGAGCTACCCACACTCCTTATAAGGAATTCTCCCATTAAGCTAGTTTTCTTCACCTGGTCTAGCTGCCTGCCCATTCAGAATTCCTATCTCACAAATGTGGTTCCCTGTCTTAAATGAATAGTGACTTAAGACATATCTTTGATTATTCCTCTTGTCTTTGAGTGGAAATGTCTCAGAAGAAATCTTTTTGAAATTAAAGTTTCCAAGAGATTTCCACTTTTCTGAACACAACCATTAAAAAAGTTCAGATCACACTTTCAACCCCCACACCCCTATCTCTCTTGTAACAGCCAAATAATAATACTGAGCCTTTGACAAAACAGACATCTTTAAATTATGGTAAGGTTCACTGCTTTTATTCTGTCACTTTTTAACCAAAAGCAACTATGACATCCTTTTGGCTTTCAAGAAAAATGTAAGTTTTTTTTTTTTATTTTGCATTTTGAGTTTTTAATATATTTCAATATAATATATACTCAACTATTTTGAAGTGAAATTTTTAACAACTATTACCTGAAAATAAACTGAAATTAAATTACCTTTAACAATATATTTAGTAATATCACAAAGAATATAGTGAATAAATGGATTGAGGCCAAAAGTCAAAAGATGCAATCATGCAAATGAATCTCATGAGGAAAATGTGCAAGGAAACTAAACATTCCAGGCAATAATATTCTTTCCATACCTACTCGTATTACTCCACTATTGTCTGGATGAACATACACACTTTCAGAGATGACTACATGGACGGGGCTACCACACCTAGTTCTCCTGTCTCTACTGAAATCCTTGTAATGACCATTCTGAAAAATCCATACCTAAGTTCTCCATGCACTCTGGCATCCTCTGGAAGAGGATATTATCAGCCACTCCATCAGTTTTGTACATCCTCAAGCCATTTCTTAAAATTAGCCCAAGAACCATTCTTGGGTTATCCTTCTGAACTTCCAGATTGTGACATTAAAAAATAGCGATAGCCCAAGAGCTGCAATGCAGTTTCCTCCCTTCTGCAAATGGGAAAGCTGTGACGTCTGCTCCTGGGAAGAGTGTAGCTCTTCCATTTCCCTACTGCCCAAAGTTACTTTTTAAGAAAAACAATGTCAAGAGGTCACCAGTTGTCAATGTTTCTCTATTTAAGAAGGCCACCAAAGCAGGAGAAATATTGAGAATGATTTTTCTTAAAAACACCAAATAACTGCCTTTAAGGGCTATTTGGGGTTAGAAGGCTGCATCTGTAAGAGCAAGAAAGAAAGCACAGGGGGCTCAGGGCAGAGGTCCACAGAGGCGCCATTAATGTTCACCCAAACGCAAAGTTGCACCTGGTCTGGCTGCCTTCCCATCCAGTACACCACTGTAAATTTTAACAGAAACTTTTGAATGTCTGCAACATGTCTGAAATTCTCTCTATTCTGACCATTTGAAATTCACATCCTATCTCCCTAAAAATAAGGTCATAAAGGGCTCTCCCTCGTGGCACAGTGAGTTAAAGCACTGCATTATGAAGCTCTGTGAAGCTGCTGCAGCATGAGTTCAATCCCCCGCCAGGGAGCTGACTGACTCACATAGTGTGAGAGACCTCTCCTCACCTGCCCACTGCTCCCTTTAGCAGTATATTTCAGTAGATCTGACTATTCTGCTTCTTACTCTGTGTCTAGTGAATCCTCTCACCCACCACACCTCTGGCCTGTACCCTACCTTCTGCACTTCTGTAGCATACATAAATCTTTAAAAAAAAAAAATAAGATCATATATATATTTTTTAACACCAGTGTCTGCATTATTACCTGCATATTATCTAAATCCTTTGCAGGATCTAACATCTCAAGTGTCAGATTGTTTTGGCTAATTATTGTGTCTTTTCTTCAATCAAGGGAATCTCATTTGTGTTCTGAATCCCTGGCCTTTATTTTCCTAACCCTTTATTTATAGTTTTAGTGGCCTAATCTAGTAACTCTATGCCATTACATTTTCCTGTGATTTTTTTTTCTTAAAATTTGATGACTTCTCTCTTAAAATTTCCTTCTAGATTTAAGATTCCATTCTCCAACCACCATTCCAATTCTTCCCCTCTCTTAGTTGTCATTATGTAATAGATTCAGGCTACGTTTTGGTTCCTCTGCCTCAGGCTACATTTTGGTTCCTCTGCCTATCTTTTATCATCTTCCAACCTATAGCAATCTAGCATCAACCCCACCACACTGTAAGGCCACTCCTAAGTCCACTTACCACCCAAGTAAAAGGAAAATAAACTACTATTATTTTTCTTAATATCCACATAACAAAATATCTGATACTGTCAAGAACCAAGCAGAATAAAAATGGCTGTTCTTCTGTACTAATAAAGTTACACCAGGGGGAAAAAAAAAACATTAAGTGTATGTATTTATAATGTCTCTTGACACCAAAGTAGCAACAAGTAACAATTTTCCAACTCGCAATGACAGCAAATTAATTTTAAAAGGAGATAAATAAGGTCTGAGGATTCAATGTAGAACATGGTGACTATAATTGATAACATGATCATATAAGTGGGAGAGTAGAATTTAAATGTCCCCAAATGTGCAGTGGTGGACTTGTTCATTTAATGGGAGAAATCCTTTCACAGTGTGTATGAGCAAATATATCAACTCATGTCATATACTTTCATTTATATTTGTCAATTATTTCTCAAATTTGAGAGGGAAGGAGAGGGACCAGAGAGTATTGAAAAAAAAAAAACTAGTAATTTGTGAAATTTCTTAAAGGGGATTTGCTAATTTTCAGGATTATACTTTTAAGTAGGAACTGTAGTAAGAGAAACAACAGACCATGAATTGCTGGGAATAAAGAAAACAAGCTGGAAAGGTGGTTTTACTGGATCTGATTCATGGACTGGAGAACATCTTCTTGGAAGTCAGAAGGAAAAAGCAAAGCACAAAAAATGTCTCATGCATTGAGGAATGAGGGAAACCATCAAGAGGTGAGTTCCACACGACAATGAAAGTATCAGCAAGGCATCAACTCTGCTGTGGAGAAGGCCTCCCTGTCATCACACACCAACACACCTTCCTAAAGTCTGAGGTGTCTTTGATCTCAGTCCTTTCTTTAGCACCATTTGAGAATGCCTTAGGCTTTCTAGGGAAGAGTCTGCATTTGGGAGGCTGTTTGGCTCAGAGTGACAAAGGAAATGAAGTCAGATACATGCTACTGTCTTCCTGCCCCCAGATTCTCACAAGGAAACATCTGTAAGAAGCTGCTTGTGCAAAGAAGAGAGACTTCCTTATGTTGCAAAAAAAAAAAAAAAAATTGACCACTATAACCACCAGAGAAAATAAATCCAAACTTTTATAGCAGTTTCTTAGTTGGAAACATCCTATGAAAGGGATGCAGACTTATCTGAAATAATCTAACTTCTTACCATAGCACATGAAATCACACTTCAAGGCTTGACCTCATCTTAGAACAGGACACTGTCCCTCACCTCTCCATCCCAACCCAACCACAGCGTGGTTCTCATTCTAGCTAAATTACAAGGGACCTCATTTTATCAACTCTCTCCTCTTTATGCACTCCTGCTATAAGAGAAGTGTTCTTCAGCCTTTAACTTTATTTCCACTTGAGATAACTGCTAATATAACTTTTAAATTATCTTAACTATCACATAATTAAAGGTATCTTTGCTGAACCCCGAACTCACATGAGGTTCCTTTGGTGTCTGTGAATATGTGTTTATCCATGAATGTGTATTTGTGTATCTGTGTGTATGTCCTAGATTTTTACCTTTTGTTCACCACTGGAAATATTTGACATCATTATTTGTTTCTACCTTGTCCTACTGGACCAAAAATATTTTGAAATGGCTCTGTCCACCTGAAATTTGGGACCTTCAAATGCCCTCACTATTGCATCTCTTTTCTTTTAGCTGTTTGTCTTTCCCAACAATGTCCTTTGGATGAAAAGAAATTTACAACGAGGGCTGAGTTACACTGTGTATCAGAGTCTGAGAATAAATATATGTAAATTATCAAAATAGTGACAACTGATAAATAATTCAAAGGATGGAAAAGTGCAAATAAGGTGAAAGAAGCAGAGGCACAGAAGAGAGAGATCTGGGTAACCAATATCACAAAAAAGCACAAATTATGTCTCATAATTGAAAAAATTGTGAACACTTACAGGCTAATATTGCCTTTACATTTTCATTTATTGAATAAAAGCTATTTCTTGAACTACTACCCACTATTCAACTACTAAAATAAAACAGTTCTTCTAGGTTCTTCATGACCCTTACACTAATTCCCAAATGCACATAACATTTTTAATAATTAAAATTGAGGTCAGAGCCTCCATTTGCTGAAGGGTTAAGACTCATTGCCACAGCCCGTGTTTGATCCCAGCCAGGAGCTGACACACATGGTGCAGCAGACCTCTCCTGTCTCCCGGGTGCTCCACTCAGCTTCACTGGGTGCACCTGTTCTGTTGCCCACTCTCTCTGTGATGAATCCTCTCACCCCCACTTGACCTCTGGACTATACTCATTTTTCTATACAAAGTAAAAAAACAAACAAAAAAAACTGAATTCAATATTTGTCAACTGCAATTTTCATTTAATTTACCAAAAGTATTTTCCTACACAGTATTCATAATAATTTTATAAAGGTGATACTACCCTTCTGCCTTAACACAATGTCCTGTTTCTTGGTTCCTATTTTATTCCAAGTTCTATTTTAAAAATAAAGTGACAGTAATAGGTTAATGAGCTCATGTCTTCCAAATGGTTCAGTTATTTCTTTAGGTTCATTTTTCCTAAGACAAAGTATAAGCATTACTTTGGATCCAAATATAAAATTCAAAACATTAATCTTTTAAACATCATTACTTAAATTAGGAATAAATATGGAAGATTTAGAATTCAGGTGACAAAAGAAGTCTATCAATGTTGCCAAAATGTATGAGCAAGAAAATACTTGGCTATATATCTGGACTGTGTAAATTAACTTTCTTTATTCCTTCATCTTCCCTCCCTCTCTTATCCCACCTTTCACTTTTTTTCTTCTTTTTCTATCTGCTATTATTGTTGACAGATTACTAAGGCAACCTAGTCTATTTGAAATTAGCTTTCCAAAAAGTAAGATTGCTGTTTGAACAGATAACATTCAAACTGATTCCTGTGAATCAAATAGTCTATTGTGGGACAGACAATTATTCAGTGAGTTGCCACAGACTGAATACTACTATTTCAACTTTTTTTCTCTAGTAATTTTTAAATAGAAAATGCTACAAAAAAAAAGAATTTATGGATTCATCTTTCCTGCCTATTTTATTCTCTCCTTCCCGTTGTCTTGCTTCCTTTCTTATCTCATTGTTTCTGCACTCATCTTTCTAAAGGTAACTACTTAAAAAGAATATATTCTAATTGTGTAATTCATATTTAATTGTAATGAAGCCATTTATCATTATGGTAAATTTATTATTTTTTTATTTCAGAAATATAAACATTCAGCAAAAACATTCTTGCTATAAACCTTATTTGGCTGGTATTTAATTTTCTTTAGGTCTAATTTTCCTTCTCCCTTGATCATGTAGTAGAGCTTCTGAAAACACTGGCAGTTTCTGCTCATTTTGCCTTTAGCTAGGATGGGCTTTTTTTTTTTTTTTTTTTTAATCTCGAAGGAAGTGCAATTGCTGAGAAAGTTATTGGATAACTCAGCAGCAATTTTGTTTCAGCAAAGGGAATACATGAAGAAAAAGAGTCTTAGGGAAAAAAAAAATTGTGAATCATTAGAATCTATATTGGAATGTCCAGAGTCAAAGATGCAGATTTAAAATGACATATTATCCCAATTTAATTGTTTTAAAAATGGAGTATGTCCCTAAAGATTTGCATTATAACTGCTCAGTTGAAAATATCAAAATTCAGAGATTTTGGAATGGAGTAATCAAAAAATGATTTGACTTTCAGCATTATCCTGATTCTGCTAAATTAATGTAAAAAATATGGCAATCAAAAAAAAAGCAGTAGGTATCTGCAAATGCAGTGAAAAGATCATATATAAATTGTTTAACATAAACGTAATATTTAATGTAGGGTCAGCACATAGTTCATGATGAAACCACTAAATTCATCTTTCCAACTTTCTTTTATTGTAACTGACCAAATCATACCCCCTCCACTTTTCACTCACACAACTTCTCAAATTGCCTCCTGTATCCTTTTCATTTATCGATTTCTATTTCTGCATTTCTTACATAAAGGCAACTCTCTTATTTGGCCAGATTACAACCAAAGAAACAGACCAGGAAGAAATATGCCTTAATGATATTTACTGGAAGAAATTCCCTAATACATTTATAGGAGTTGGCAAGAAAAATCCCAAACAGGAACTGCCAAAGGAAAAGCAAGTTGGAACTTTCAGGCAAAGTTGAAGTTACTACTCACAAGTTGAATTTCATCTTCAGTAAAACTTCAGTTTTGCCCTTGAGTTCTTTCAAGCTGATTATACCAGGCTTGCCGAGATTAACTAGCACAACTTCACATGTGCAAAGTCTACTGACTGTGGGATTTGGTTACACCTACAAAATTACTTCTTTTGAACACCTACTTTTTTTTTTTTTTTTTTTGGTTGAATGACCAAGATCACTCACCTAGTAAGTTAAAATAGACAGTTGCAGCCTAACCCTTGTCAAGGTGGTACCCACCCACATCTCCTTTAAACAAACTTAGTTCTTAAATAAAAACAAAACCAAAGACATGCACCCACAAAACATGATACAACTCGAATAAATCAGGCCACCCTAGATGAGGATGCAAAGCCTTGAGTTGGTGCTCACACTTCTCCTCTGAAATCCCTTTAATTAAATACAGTGAGCAAACACTAACTATTGTCACTACTCCTCACTTTAGAGAAGAGGATAAGAGAGGAAAAACAACTATCATGCACGTGTGTGCACACATATTTAGAATGGAAAAGGCATGCTCATAATACAGTTTTTTTTTTTTTTAGGTCTGCAACACCTCAATTGCATCTTATGCAATTTTAAGCTACTTTTTCCCTATACAAATCCATATGTATTTTTGTCTTTGAGAAGTACCACTGTTGGTCATGATACTTTGGAGGAATACCCCAAATTTTACTCCTAAGTATCTGGGCTGTTAGCAGCCCCACTGAAATTGGGGATTATAATATCCCGTTAATTTGAGTCACAGAATGTGATCGTATTAAGAAATACCCTCTAAGGAATATTCTGTAGCCCAGATTGTTCCTCATTCCCATTGCTCATAACAGTTCCCCTTTCATAACCAGGATCAATCACACCAGATTGTATAGTAACACTCACATATTCATGGTATTTTAGGGCAGGTAGTGTTCAGTACAGCCAGGTGGCAATAGTTGCCTTCAGCTTGAAGGGATTAGTGTATCACTGTGGACCTCTTCCCTTTGGAATCAAGGAGTCAATATTTAAAATTTAGTGCATAGGATGTGGAGAAAAAGAACTCTCCCACACTGCTGGTGGGAATGCAAAGTGGTACAACCACTATGGAAAGCTGTTTGGAAGACACCTGCACCCCCATGTTTATTGCTGTTCTATTTACAATAGGGAAGAAGTGGAATCAATCCAAATACCCAGAAGTAGATGACTAGATTAAAAAGATGAGGTATAGAAATAATGGGATAGTACTCACAATGCAAAAAGATAAACTCATGCTATTTGTGGCAACATGGATGGAGCTGGAAGGGGTCATACTTAGTGAAATAAGCCAGAAAGAGAAAAAAAAAACCAAAAACCAAAAACAAAACCAAAACTGGATGGTTTCATTCACAGCAGGAGTGCAAGAGATTGGGGAGATTGGGGGGGGGACGCAAATGTAATAAAGTGAAAAAGAAAAACAACGACTAACTATAAACCAGAGACATTTTTATGGGAGTAGAGAGGGAAACAGGATCAAAACTGGAGCAGGAAGAGAACATGGGTTTATGGTATGGCACATGGGTGGATTGGTGGTGGGAAGTCCATGGGATTACAATTGAGACAGAAATATACACAAAATAAGGATGATTAAAATAAGTAAAAATAAATAAATAGTCATAGGAAGGGGGCATAAAACTTGCTTGTAAATGAGCTCATACAATAGTGAGATTCCCTCTGTCTATCATTCCTTAATTCCTGTATCAGTAAATGCTGGCTAGTGAATAAATTGGACTATATAATGGATGGCAGTTTAAATATGTAGCTCTGCCTCAGCCCTATAAGTTGGCACCTTTATCTAGTATTATAGCAGAGTTCATAGGCTAGATTTCACTTCAGGATGATGCAAACATGGCCAGACCACTGACAGAATTCCATGGTGCTACAATTACCATAACCTCCATCCTTCTCATCATGTTCATTTTTTTAAAAGACTTTATTAAATTTGGCATATAAGAACTGGGCTGTAGGCCAGAGGTGCAGGGTGTGGAAAAAGTCACCAGACACAGTGTGGGGATCAGAACAGAGGTTGGACTGACATACACTGCTGAGGGGAGCAGTGGGCAAGACAGGAAAGGTCTGCTGCACCATGTATGAGCTAGCTACATGGCCAGGGATTGAACTCAGGCTGCTGTGGAGGGCCACTGTGGTGGTAGCAGACTTAACCCCTGTGCCACTAGGGAGGCCCCCATCATGTTCAATCTTTTAATGAACCCACTGGGCAATGCTGTGTTTATGTGAAGAGGCTGGCTTGTATTCACAGAATAGATATTTCTATCCAATTTTTTTATTTGTTTTGTCTTTGCATTCCAAAGAATGTTTCATTTTCTAGAACTTGTATTATGCAATTTATCATTAACAGAAGTAATATTGGGTGAACCCCATTGAGTGTTGCTACCATAGTGCACCTACCACCAACTGACCTGTGTTCTCTACCACCTAAGACCAATGTGCTTCTTCCCTCCCCTCTTGGGGCATCACCCCCACCTCCCTAGTCAATTGCCAAGGGTTATTTTTTCAGCTTGCCTTTATGTGACTGTTTATTTAATTACTTTATATTCCAAATATTAGTGACACCATCCAGTATTTTTCTTTCTCCTCTGACTTATTTCACTTAGCATTATCCTTCCAAGTTTGATCCATGTTCACCACAAAGGCCATGAGTTTCTCATTTTTTTTAAGATTTATTTATTTACACATACAGAGCTGGGGTACAGGCCAGAGGTGCGGGGCAGTGAAAGGATTCACCAGAGACAGAGTGGGGAGCAGAATATGTAGATCCACTGAAATACACTGTTGGGGAGGAGAGCAGCAGGGAGACAGAAGGTGTCTGCTACAGCGTGTGGGTCAGCTCCCTGGCTGGGGATGTAATTCATGCTGAATCGGCTGAGGCCAGCACCACAGTGCACTTTGCCCACTGTGCCACCATGGAGGGTCCTGAATTGTTCATTTTTAATACCCAGTGGTAATGCACTGTGTATATTTTTTAATTTATTTCCTACCATATGCGTTAACTAATATAGCAAGTATACTTCCTTCCCCTCAGGTCTTATCAGGATAGTAGTACCATTATAATGGATTAGGACATGTTTTGCGGGAGAGAAATACAATCAAGACTCAAGCTGGAGATTAGATAAACAAATGAAGGTGCATGTAGTTTTGCCAAATGAAAGTAGAGCTTCTTGTGGTCCTTCTTAAAAGGTTTTCAGAAAAGATTACTTATGAGATCATTACTGTATGCTAGTTTTGCAGGATGTGCTGATTTTCTCAAGCTATGAATCATCAGCTGCAACTGGATTCACCACCTATCTGAGTGTTGTATAAGTCACTGTTATTCTGACAACTATTTTCTGCACAAATCAAGTAGGAAGCTGAGAATCACCACAGTCTACCCTTCAACTACTTGAGAGTGGTGATCTCCCCTGAATGGAGGATTGCCTTTGGCTTACTATTTTCCTAGGTGAAAGCAGTTCTAGAGGATTCCACTTGGTCTTTCCTACTAAAACAGCCCTAACTTTGCAGTTTAACAAATCAGCTTGGAAATTAGGCCAGCAGTTGAGTAAGTTAGCTGCAGTTATGCATACTGAAACTGAGGGGATGACCAAAGAACAATTAGGAAGCAACTGAATGCATTATGAGCCGCGTAAGGGGTAAAACTTTTCCTTGGTGTTTCAGTAGTTCAAGATAGACTTCATATACTTGATCTAGAATTTGACTGTTTATATAGAACAAATGCAAGTTGAATAGAATTCTCTGTGTCTTTTTAAAATATTTTTATTTATTTATGCATACAAGAACTGGGATGGAAGCCAGAGATGTAGGGGTAAGAGGATTCACCAGAGACAGTGTGGGGAGCAAAGCAGGTGGATCTACTGAGACACACTGCTGTGGACAGCAGTGGGTGAGACAGGAAAGTGTGCCATGATGTGGCATATGGGTCAGCTCCGTGGCTAGGGATCAAATTCATGCTGCAGTGGCTGGCGAGAGCTTGACAGCTGAGGCTTTAACCCATGTACCACCTGGGAGGCTCAGAATTCTCTCCTATTTCATTTTTTTCTTTCATTTGTTTCATTTCATAAATACTTTTTACATTATTCTTCATTTTGTACATTTTTCATCTCCATTGAAATCCCTGTGGACTTCCTACCACCACAGTCCCATGTGTTCTCTCCACCCCAGTTTTGATCTTGTCCCCTCCTCCCCCGTAAGATCACCATATTCAAGTAACTATCACCAGACCTCAGTAAATCGATTACTCTAAGTGCTTTTACAGAGTTATCCATTAACTTAATCATGCCCCCTTGTCTTTGCTAATTAAATACAATTTTGCCTATGCTATTCTGGGATCTCATTATCCCACTGCATTTTGGAAACCTGTGAAGGTGGCAGCCATTGCAACTTAAAATCTACGGAGAACAATGACCCAGGACTTATCAAGGATTTTGAGGTACTCCTCACAAATTTCAGTTTTAGTGAAAGGTGTGTCCTCTGGACTATCAGAGTTGAAGAGCAATCTTACATGAGAAGTCCATCTTAACCTTTGAGTCTTCTTAGTCTTTGATACTTTCCTGCATTGTATGCCAAGAAAGTTTTGCAGTAGGATACCTTGGCCTCAATCCTAAAACTAGCCAACTGTCTCATTTCTAATCACTGGAACATAAACACTAAATGTAGAATCTCTGCTTATCAAAAAACACAACCTGTTTGAAATTTATGTTCCTTTCACTGTAATTATATATCCTTAAGTTCCATTCCCACACATTTTCCAGATTTCTGCCAGTAAAAATCAGAAAAAAAATATATTTTGGCATGTGGCATGTATTGAACAGCCTCCTGGGTTATAGCTTCTACCTCACCACTAGCATTTGATTCTAGTCATAGATCTAGAAGCAAATAGTTTCTGGAGTAGATCATGAGAAGAATCATCAGTGGCCTGCATATCCACAACTGAGGGAAACTCATCTAGGATAATCCTCTCTTTAAAGTCAACTGATTACAAACTTTAAGCACATCTACAAAATGCTTCACAGCAACAGTCACACCCATATTAGTATCTGATTGAATAATTGGGGATTATGGTCTAGCCAAGTTGGCATAGATACTCACTCTCACCATTCCCTCCTCTATGTGTATTTTCCAGAACCAGGAACTCACACAATGTCAGCCACTCAGAGGGTCTCTGAGAATATGAGATGTTACCATGAGACATTGGTTTTAATGGCTGAATATGTAATGATCCAAAGCTTAGGTGTTGAAAATATGTTGTTCCTTATTTGCAGAAAAACAAAGAATAAAATGAGGAGATATATAATAGAGAGGAACAGACACATGGAGAGCAAAATGCTGTTAGAGTAATTTCTAGTTGTTTCTGAGGTCCTTGACAAACCTCAGTAATCCTGTGATGTATTTTTCTCTTTTAAGTTTATTTGAAGACTTTGTGTTGCTTGAAATAAAAAATACTCTAATTCCACGATGTTTTCAAATAAACTATTTGGCAAGAAAATATAATTCTGAAATATTTAAAGTAATGAATTAAACCAACAAAGCAAGGGATTTAAATTAAAAACAATGTGGGCCCTACCGGGTGGCACAGCAGGTTAAAGCACTGCACTAAGAAGCTAAAGTCGCTTCCACGTGAGTTCGAACCCTGCCTGCCCTGGAGGTGATCCACATGGCGTGGCAGACCTCTCCTGACCAGCCTGACCCGCCCGCTGCTCCTTTCAGCAGTGCACTTCATCAGTGGCCTATTCTGCTCCTCACTCTGCCTCTGGTGAATCCTCTCACCGCCCCTGTACTTCTGGCCTGTACCCCGACTCATTATACATAAAAAATTTCTTTTAAAAAGAAGTAAAGCAATGTGTGCAATTCAGAGCCCAGCCTCTGATGTCTGCCATACTTCCAAACCATTCCAACATAGAGACCTTTCATTCACTAACCCAAGATTTTAATTAGGGACCTCCATGCATCAAACACCATTCATGGCATATATAGACATATGTTTACTCAGTCAGCTCAAAGACTGATAGGCCGAGGAGACTGAAGCTTAATGTTTAGTGTCTTAAGAAAAAATTAGAGCTAGTAAGTACTTAGGCATGAAAGAAGATGCTTCTATAAGGTTGTTAGCATGTGTCTAGCACAATTCAAAGATTAACAAGTAAATGTCTTCATTCCAAATAATAGAGAATCAAAGTCCACTCTCAGCTTAAACGATTGTGATTTTAGATAAAGGGTTAAATGTTCCACAGATAAGTCAGGGCCCAGGAGTTGCTTATGCCATTTTTTACTTCCATATCCTTTTCATAATGAAAGGACTTCTTAGTTTAATTTAGTGTGGTAATATGCCATGGGGAAAAAAAAAATACAATTTTTCAAGTTTCTCTTCCCAAATGTTCAATCCTGGCCATTGAGACATATATCAAATCACTTAGTGGTTCTGTTGGGGAAAGTTCCTCAATAAAGTGAGGGGGAGGGGGAGACATGCTATTCTATACTGGGACTTATTTTCTCCTTTTTCTCTCATTTTCTTTCTGGGAACTATTACAGATAGAACTACAGCAACTGTTTGCAAACATGCAGGTGGAAATGACTTATGGACGACAGAATAGAAAGAAGTCTTGATCTTAGATGATTGTGCAGGAGAGATACCAAGTCAACAATAAACAGCTTCTGGGGTTTTTCATTTGAAATAAATAAATAAATAAATCAGTGCTTAATATGTGTGGCTTGGTGTCTTATTGGCATCAAAATATAATTTTTAACAAAAAAAAAAAAAAAAAGGATCATGGTGGGGCCTTCCCTAGTGGCGCAGCGGGTTAAAGCACAGCACTAAGAAGCTAAAGCCACTTCAGCATGAGTTTGATCCCTGCCCCAGAGGTGACCACATGGTGCAGCAGACCTCTCCTGACCCTCCCGCTGCTCCCCAAAGCAGTGTACTTCGTCAGTCAGCCTGTTCTGCTCCCCACTCTGTCTCTAGTGAATGCTCTCACTGCCCCTGCACCTCTGGCCTGTACTCCAGTTCTGTATGCATAAATAAATAAATCCTAAAAAAATGATCATGGTAAACAGACATGGATTCTATAAATGAGAAAGGAGAATCAACTTCATTTAGGAAAAACTGGTGGTAGGCTTCCTCTTTCCAGTGCTGTCCTTTTTGTCTAATTCCAACTTGAAAACTGAATTCGCATCAAACAAGGAGATATGCACCAAGATTATATATATATATATATATATATATATATATATATATATGACAAATATGAAGTGCTTGTAAAGATACTGTTAGAAACCAATAATGCTAAAGAACACATGTCAATCAGGGAAAAGGAGCTACTTGCATCTAAAGGTTAAAACATTTAAACCCCAAGAGTTGGAAATATTCTGTTAGTACTGGTATATTTTCTTGGCATTTATCTTGTCATTTAAAATCTTCACAGCATGCAATATATTAGGTTTATTCTTCTTGCTCTACAGGAGACTGAAAGCAGTGCAAAGACTAAAGAGAGGAGAGGAAAAAGATGGGGGTAGCCTCTGACTGATTCCTTGTGGTACACAATAGAATCTTGGAGTATAGATGTAGAAACAAAGAACATGTATCATGTATAGTCACCCTTTTGTATCAATATCTTATGCTTTAAAAAAGCTTCACTTTAAAACAGGTAGTAGAAATGCAAGCACTATGGAGGTGCCCTTTCCTTTGAGAATTATGTTCCAAAACTAAATGTGAGAAATTAGTTTACACCTCATCATTCTCTAACTATGGCTACTTCATCTTCCTGTTTTTCCTCTCTTCTTACCCTTTGCTTGCTTGCCCCATCAGTCCTCCCACCTATGCAAATCTCCAGTGGGTTAGCATAAGTTGAAAATGCTCCAGTTCCCTGGTGTCCAACGTCCTTTGCAAAATAAAACATTATGAAAATAGATGGATCCGGAAAATTCTTTCGGCATAAGTTTTATAAGTCAGCTAAACCACTTCTGATTTTTAACATTGAAATTAACTAAGAATGTAATCAGATGCATGAAAGGACATGCATCCCATATACCATACCAAAAAGTTGTCAAACTGCATTTGCCTTCTTAGACTTCTTTTACACAAGTCTTGCTTTGTTTTTGAGTTTCAGTTTTGGCACTACAAGCTAGTGTGTGTCTGGCATGGCTTTCTCTTTCCTACATTGCTTCAGAGGTCTTGCTCCTTGGGTTTCCCCCTAAGGATCCATGATATGATGTCTCTTTTCTAAAGGCTAACTGACCAGTGACTGACACCACTGAATGCTTAGAGACAATATTTACCTAGTAGTTAATTAAGAATTCCAGGGGTTATATGCTGTCCTATGCTCATTGCAGCACTATTTACAGTGGAGAAATTATGGAAACAACCTAAGTGTCCAGTAAGAGTAGTGGATTAAGAAGATAGGTTGTATATCCACAACAGGTTACTACTCAGAGATCAAGAGACAAGTGCATGCCATTTGTGGCAATATGGACAGAACTGGAGGGGATTATGCTAAGCAAATAAGTCATAAGGAGAAAGAAAATACCAGATGATCTCACTCATGTGTGATATAGAGAACAAAAACACAGGAGCATGTACAACCAAACACAAAGAAATACGACTGCAACACAGGCTATGGAAGAGGAGAGCAGAGAGTCAAGAAGCAAAGTGTTGAAGAGACCAATGGATTATGATGGGGCGTCATGGGTGCTTTTGTATTCTAACTCTGAATTATAAGTTTATTTCAATGTTGCCTTAATAAAAAAGTACAATTAAATATAAAACCTAGCCAGACATTTAGACGGAAAAAGAAGGTAAGTAAGACTTTTTGGATGTATCTTTCAGTTTTGGGACCTTAGTCAATTATACAAATTCTAAGACTTAGTGGTTTTTTTTTTGTTTTGTTTTGTTTTGTTTTTGTTTTTTTCCTCCAATGGAAAAATAATGTTGCTGTCTTATATTTTTGGTAAAGAGTAAAAATTGCATGGATAGCATACAACACAGTATCTGGCACAGACAAACATGTAGTAAATGATTACAAACATGTAGTCAACTCTGAATCATATCTGAATCATAGCATTACTTTATCTCTTAAACCAAATTAGGTTGTGTACTCTTTGAAGGTTAGAAACATGTATTTTCTTCATAATCTTCACGTTGAAGACAGCAGACTTACCTACATACAAGAAAGCATTCAGCACAAAATTGTGAATGATATATGGTCAACATATTTTTTTAACAAAATATTGAAGTATCTACAGTTGTACCATTATTCTAGGAACAAGAGATATAGTGATATATAAAATAGAAGATGAAGAAGTCCTTGCATTATGCAAATAACAAAATATTATTTATCCTTGGGTTCAGATGATCATGCCTGTTTCAATGGTACTTCTCTCCAAAAATTATGCTCAAAATATTCTACATTATTACAAAATACATAATTACTAGCTAGATCTGCAAAGAGTATATGGGACTAAAACTACACCTTTCTTTCATGAGAACACAGCTCCCGAAGTATCAATGCCTGCTTAATACTGGTATATGCTTGGGTTTTTAAGGATTGCAAGATAAGGACTATGACCTTAAGGCTTTGTTCATATAATACACAGTAATATAATGATAATACTGAAATATTCTTAGGGAGCAATCGAGAAACTGCTCATTTATGGCTAAGAGAAATATCGAGTCATATGAACAAGGGTATGTGACTATTTGCCACACAGCAGCTAGGCTAACTAGATGCCAAGTTTGACCACTTCTCTGTTGCAAACTTGCAAAGGCTTTACATTGCATTTCTAATGAAATCCAAATCTTTCTCATAGCCCTTATCTATTTTTTTTTTTCAATTTCATTTTCTAGCAGTCTTCACACTTTCCTCTAAAAAAAAAAATCCTTTTTTGGGGATTTATATTTTTTTTCTCCATCCCCAAATCTTGGAACAATGTTTGTAAATGATATTTAGAAGTTCTAATCAGTGTGTTAAAAATGAAAATGAGTGAAAAAAAAAATGAAAATGGGTGAATGGTTGGGAGAACTACCTAAGAGTCCTTTCCTGTAAAAGGAGGGAAAAGCTGTCAGGTAGCTTTATATTCATGGCATTGGTTGACATTGCTTAGCTATATAATTTCAGGAAATTTTTGCATATTGAATTTTGTAGAAGTGAACTTCAAAAAATGGTGCACTTACGAGAGGGCCTGTGTACAATGACTTTTATACACCTCGATGGCCCACTAAGCTTGTCTACACCTCGATGTAGTTTTATACACCTCGATGGCCCACTAAGCTTGTCTACAATTTAACACTGGATTCAGGATGAATGGAGTTTGGAGGAACTCTGAATCATCTGCATGGTTTGGTAGGCAAAAGCTTGGTGAATGCATTATGGGTAGATTCTTCCAGGCCCCACAGCCTGAGATATTACCTGCTGCTATGAAGCTCTGAGTATACACTTTCCCCCAGCATTTTGTAGTCATATGAAAGGGAAACACACTTAAGGTGATCTGTGTTTTTGTGCTGCTCCTCAGAGTAAAACAATAAACAATGATTTCACAGTCCAGATTTTGATTTGAAATACTGAAATTTAAGTAACAATAGTACCAGTTGATTATCCAAGATTGGGTCTGTAAAATGGAAGCACTAGGTGGCTTATATCTGTTTTGTTCATTTTTAAGGAAACTTAAAATTGCCTAATCTTCATATTGGGCATATGGAAATCTATAGAGATGTGGTAATGATATTTCCTTATATCCATTTATGTATTTCCTTGGAAGAGCCCAGATCATTTTCAGCTATGACTTTTACAGATCTTTATAACTATATACTGATATTTTTAATCTAGATTTATAGGAAAAAATAGTATAAACATAGTTTTATTGTTAAATTGATTATCACTAAATTAATTCTGTGTGTAAAGTAAAATAAGACATCAAACATGAAGAAATACAATTAACAGAAATCACCTTTGGTATCCAGCTTTGTTTTCTACATGTCTGTAGTTCCCTCTCATGTACATGGAAATTAACATTTACTGCAACACAATAGATCCTCAACTTTTCTTTTCCTGTATCCTAATTTGACATCCTATATATCTCTAGCTAAAGCAATTAGTTGTGACATGATATGGTTTACTTCAGCAACAATCATTAATCTGTCCTTTGCTGTAAGTTCATGAAATTGGCATGAATCCAAACACTAGCATGTTTAGAAATCAGAACTCTGCTAACTAAGTCTTATTAACCCCTATGCAGCAAACCAGTGGAGTATTGCTAAAATATGAACAACAGCAGATAAAATGATGCAACTCTAATATATTTAATGAGAGAGAACATCAGAGATTTATATATTTAGGTATCCATAAAAATATTTAAAGGGCCCTCCCAGGTGGTGCAGTGGGTTAAAGCACAGCACTAAGAAGCTAAAACCACTTCAGCATGAGTTCTATCCCCACCCTGGGAGGTGACCCACATGGCACACCAGACTTCTCCTGACCCACCCGCTGCTCCCCTCAGCAGTGTACTTCATCGATCTGCCTGTTCTGCTCCCCACTCTGTCTCTGGTGAAGCCTCTCACCACCCCCTGCACCTCTGCCTGTACCCTGGTTCTGTATGCAAATATAAGTAAATTCTTAAAAATAATTCAAGAAATTAATAATTACTTAATTCTTAAAGATCTCAAAAAATGAATGCCCATATGGGAGGTATAACATTTAGACATATAAACACTGTGTAAGTACATGAATGTTTTATTCTTTCTCCTCACACTAGACCACGATTTCCCTTGCTAGACCAACAAGTGACAATGAAATTGTGATAAGAAATTTAAAAATCTAATTATTAGCTTTGAAGCTTTAAAGATCTAAGAAACCCTAAGTTTGAAATACTGATTTCTACCATAGAAGTTAGAAAATGAATATTTTCTCTAGACCAAAGTAGCAGGACAATTACTAGGCATTGAAAACAAAAGCAAACTATGCATTCTATTTGATAATATGAGTACCAGGAACAGGTAGTATAGTTTCAAGTAGCATATTTTTGCATAAATCAACACATTCCACAAATATTCGAGACAGGCTTTGGTGTTTAAATGGCCAGGACTGAGCCGCTCAACAAAGACTCATTGAGTCCCAGTGGGCTGCAATGTTTCTCTTGCAGTATGGATGGACATGAGTTTGTGTAACTGAAAGGGCCTTCTGGCTGGAAAAGGAGGTATGGCAAATTGTGCAACAAACTATCTCAGCAGAGGTGAGCAGCCTTGGAGGAACAAAGAGTGTTATTTGAGCTGGTTACCAGAGATGGCAACATCTAAGTGAAATCCACTCAAAATAAAATCTAAAGACAAACATTTAGACGTTAGCTGTCTACTTTGAAGGTTCACAGGATTCTGATAGAAGGGGATATAAGTGAAAACAGAGAAATTACCTTATAAAGTGAGTATTAGCAAGTAAGAAAATTTAGCTAATTTCATTGGGAAAACTAGGAGTTCCTCTCCCAAGCAACAAAGACATACGATGCTTCCCTTCCCCCACTTCACCAATTCCCCATCTTCCGCTGATTCAGAGCCGATCAAAAGTCAATCACTGCACTTCCACTGTACCACAGTGGTGGCAAAGTGGATTTAAAGTGCCAATGCAGTCTCAGCATGAGAAAACACTCAGCAATAAAGTGCAGGTAGTGACAGCTGGAATTCAGCTTACCTGTGTAAGCTGAAATCTTCAGGGCGAGAGAGTAACAGGTAACCAGCATCACCTCCTACACTGCACAGATACACAAATCAACACATTAAACTCAGCCCACTTGGTCATGGATTACTCCAGAGAAGTATGAGCTACCATTGGCGTCTTGGTCACTGTAAGTATGGTGTTGGTGGCCACTGCTGTACACAACATTTGGATGCTACATATGTGGGGCATGGCACCGGAAAATGATGAAGTTGCAGCACATCAGCCCAACCTATAGAACGCCTTTTCCAAGCTGGCCCATTTTGTGGTGCCAACAGCTTCTGTGACATGACTATGGCAATTTGTTTCACCTCAGTTGATCCTCCTTGTATGTGTTTCCCTTCATGAAAGATGGTATTACATAGGGTTGATCAGGCACTCTAGGAACTGTTGGGTACTGGCACTCTAGTATGGATCTTAGGCAGGACAGACCCAGCTAACTTCAAAAAATGTGTTAATTAAAGTCAAAATGAATCCCTGACTCCAGTTAGGGGTGACTTTTAACAGCTAACTTTTCACCAATATTTGAACAATGAAGCAGAGGTAAGAGCTAGAGACTTTAATGAAAAACCTTCCCACTGGAATATGCAATCACCATTCCTCGTCACAATGACTGTATATATGTTTCTATTGATCTACTCCTCAGTTATTGGATGACTTAAGGCATCCCAGTGGATTGGCTTAGCTTCACTGAACAGTTTTTATGGTCACCTTACTGAGAGAGCCTCCCTATTATAAGATAATCCATTTGTTTCCCTTGCCCCTTTGGTAATCTAATTTGTCTATAGTTATTCCCTCGCCTTAATTCCTGACCTCTGACAAGAATGTCACCCCTGGGGGCCTCCCTAGTGGAACAAGTGGTTAAGTCTCAGCACTGTGGAGCTATCACAGTCACTGAAGCATGAGTTTGATCCCTGACCAGGGAGACAACATAACATGGCACAGCAGACTTCTCCTGTCTCCCTTGCTATGCCCCTCAGCAGTGTATTTCACTATATCTTCCTGCTCTGCTCCCTACTCTCTGGTAAATCCTCTCAACACTCCCCCCACCACCCAACACACACACACACACACACACACACACACACACACATTTCTGGCCTATACCTCAGTCCTTCTAAAAAAATAAGATCTTTTTAAAAAAGGTCCCTTTTCCTCTGTTCTCTCGTGTTACTCACACTCTAAGCCAAGTTTATATCTGGGTGTATTACTCAAGGGTTTTCACTACTGGGAAGTTATTTCCTTGACATGGTCTTTCAGAACTGACTCTAAGTGGAGATTGCGTAGCCAGTGAACCATTTTCATTTGTACTCTTAAGAATGAACAAAGCCATTCAAAATCCCAATCATCTGCTCATACAGGAAACATGCAACTGATACTACATATATGGATATGCATGTCAACTATTTAAACACTGGATCTTTTCAGGGCCAAATATGTAGGCACTGTTTAATTAAGCATCTACCTAATATATGTAACAAGCTTTATGACTTGAAAGGCCTGTCATACCCAGTTCATGAAGCTCCAGCTAGAGAGTTACTTACTGCCCCTTCCTTAGGCGTTCAGTCTCTGCTTTCGTCTATTAGCTTGTCAGATCTGCTTTTCACAAGAATGGGTTTCTGCTGCTGAGAGGATGGTAAATTTATGGTAACTGTTGTCCATTCTTTAACATAGTGTGGGTTTGAGAAGCACACAAAGTATTCCTAAGTACTTTGGACACCTCTAGCAACTTGAGACCACCACCCTGGCCATTATGATCTAATTAGTACGGCTACAAATAGCATAATTTGAGTCTGTTGCAGAACCCTATCTTCCTCTGTTCTCCACTCAAAACAGGCACTTCTTTAAGTCACTAATTATTTGAGTCCATATTTTGAGTCCAAGTGTAACAGGTGCAGTCCTCAGAATCCAGAGTATACAAGAACTACACCTCCTTTGTTGTAGCAGATGACAGTGCAATAACTTGTTCTGACCTGGGAAATTTGACTAGGATGGAGACTATCACACTACATTCTGTAAAGCTCTGAGGACATAATTAGTCTCTTCCGTCTTCTGGATGGGATAATACACACACACACACACACAATTATATATATAAGTATATATAATTATATATGTATATAATTATATACATACATATATCACACATATGTATATATGCATATGTGTGTATATACATATATACACATATATACACACATACATGTACATATATACATATATGCATGTGCATGTATACACATACATATACACATATGTGTGCATATTCACATATGCATATACACACATATACATGCATACACATACATATACACATATGTGCATGTTTACATATGTATATATACACATATACACACACA
>NW_004567111.1:14825128-14833707 GCF_000260355.1 Condylura cristata
ATATATATATATACATACATACACACACACATAGAACAGGGGTAGAGGGAACTTGACAGGTATTTGGGCCACTTGAATATTCCATTTCATTATTATTCTCTATGTTTTGGGACAGATGGGTAGATTCTTGCAACTGTAAGTATTCTATACTCATCTGTCAGAAAAATGAACATAGGATGGTCTCAGGGACATTCTAGGGCCAAATCCTCAGATTTGGACCAGATTCCAAATTGTGTCATAATATATAGGTTCCATATACTTTCACATCACAAAGGAAGCTGGCAGTGCACAAAAACTATTGTTGGTACAGAAACTCTGATAGCCCCAACTTGGTTTAAATGTTCAATTTGTAAACCATGAGAATATACTACATTATACAGTCCATCAGCATTTCACAGCTGAGAGTATGTGAATCAATATGGGAAGAGTTCACAGTAAGAAGTATGACTAATGATCTCCAAATTAGCCATTATAGTAAGAAACACTGGAAATGAACTATGCATACATACTGTAATCACTATTTTAGATGACTGATGGAACTCTTTATAATAATTACTTTGCAAGACTTAAGATAGTGATGCAAGTAGTAGTAGTATATGTAGGTCAGTATTCATGTAGTAAACGCTATACTCTAAATGGTTACATTATACATTTCATGTAAACATATATATGGTGGCCCACGGGTTAAAGCAATGTGAAAGTAAAGCCACTGTAGCACCTGGTTTGGAAGCTGACCCACATGGTGTGGCAGATCTCTCCTGTCTCACCTGCTGCCTCCTACAGTAGTGTTTTCCATTAACTTCACCTGTTCTGATCCCCCCTCTGTCTCTAGTTAATCCTTTCACCTCCAAAAAACCTTTGCCCTGTACTCCAGTTCTGGTATGCATGAGTAAATCTTTTTAAAATAAAATTTTATTTATATTTTAATATAAGCAGCCTAGTATGTTTGCCTACAAATAACACACACACACCTCACCTCATGTATACACATACCTCATGTAGAAGTCATTCATGATTTTAGAGGTCAGAATTTAAGTTCATTAGAGATTACAGCTACAGGGCTATCAACTACACAAAATAATGTCTCTTACAAGATTGGAATGAAAGGATCAGAGCATTTTAAACTGCATTGTGAAAGGAAAGCACCTCCTAGTTGGTATAATTCCAACTAGGCATTAACTTGAAAGATAATAGTCAGAAAGGTAGAGCACACACAAAATGAAAAGTGGCTTCCTTGTTGTGAAAAGCTGTAATCTATTCCTTCCACATAAGGCAAGAAATACCTGAAAGAATTTGCCCAAGTAAACTAGAGGAGCAAAAAGAAAAGCAACTTAGAAGCTAAAGAACTAATTTGGGGGTTTACCAATGTTACTGAGTTACCGGCTTCTGCTATTTGTAAGCTACTTCACTTCAGAAAATTAATTTCATGCTTGCCTACTCCTGTAAAACTGACTGAAGGGTCTCATCGAGGTTTGGAATGATCAAGGGATTGCCAAAATTATGATTGAAGGAAAGCCCAAGAAAAAGCTATCAATAAGACATAGGTCAACGATCTCTTCATTTTAGTAGTGACCTACATATATCAAATTAGGGCTATTAGTTGACTATGTTAGGTATAAACTTCAGTTAAAAAAAGACATGGCCTTTCCTGGTGGCACAACAGGTTTGGATGCAGCACTGCAAGCTGGCTGCAACCGCTTCAGTATGCGCTCGATCCCCAGCCCTGGAGGTGATCCACATGGCACGACAGACCTCTCCTGACCGGCCTACTGTTCCCTTTAGCAGTGTACTTCATTGATCTGCCTGTTCGTCTCCCCACTGTGTCTCTGGTGAAGCCTCTCACCACTCCTGCACCTTTGGTTTGTACCCCAGTTCTGTATGAATAAATAAATGAATAAATAAATCTTAAAAAAAAAGGACATGACTTTAATATACATATAAAAAAAATGAAATTTTGCCACTTCAACAAAACTGAAGGAGCTGAAGGGTGCCGTGCTAAGCAAAATAAATCAGAAGCAGAAAGACAAGTCTGATGTTTCTACTCATTTGTGGAAGACAGAAAACGAACAAGGAAATCAAAACCAAAACAAACCCGGACATTTTACTGTAGAATTGAGGTTACTGGAAAGGAATGGTAGAGGCTGAGAACAAAGTGGGGAGAGAACCCAATGGGTGGGTGGAGGAAGGTGGGTGTGGTAACTGGAGGTTATATACACAGTGCTGTAAACCAACAGAACCTCAATAATAATAATAATAATAATAATAGATCTTCTATTGCCCCAAAATAAACAGACCTTGATTGTGAAAGAAACCAACATACATTTAGAGCTTACTAAAAACATGAAACAGAAATATTTAAAGTTTACTTAAGGCTTAGATTTCAAGCCTAGCACTTCTTAAAAGATTTCTGGACTGGGATTATCCATCATAATATAGGAAATCATTTTTTCAGTTATGTTTGGAGCAAACAAGAATGTTTTCCTAGTTTCCTATGAAACAGTACAAGATTAACTCTATTAGGAAGTAAATGAAATACTAAAAAAAAAAAAAAAAAAAAAGTTGCATTAAAGAAATAAAATAACCTGCTAGAGTGTTATTAAATATGGGCTGGGAACTATGAATTGGTACCTGGTAGCTATTTAGATACCTGTATAGTTCAGAAAGAAATATGAAGTCTTTGTTAGGCTTACAAAAAATATAAATAAAGGTTTCCAGATAATTGAATTATAACGAGTTAAAACTTATAAAGTACAGCTTTTGTCTGACTTTGTGTCTAGTACAGCCACTTGAGAAAACTTATGTAATAGTAGTCGCCTTGAGAAGGGGGAGGAAAAACTTCGTCCTCAGTCATCAGAGTGCAATAGTGGACAATCTCTAGTGCTAGTTCCTTCAGCTCTATCTGAACTGCAGAGGCCTTTGTCAGAGAATTTCCCTGGGAGTGGGGTTAATGGTGGGAGGGAGTGGCCTGCATTCAGTCACTAAGCAAGGTAGGCATAAAGGCCCAGCCGTTCTAGGCCAACTTGGGACGACTCTGCAGGGCATTACCCACTGCAGTCTCTCTCCTGAGAGCAGCATCAGAACTGCATATTCATTCCATCTCTCTACTTGTCAATCCTTTCTGCCACTGTTCTCACAGGCACTATGTCTGAATATTTTTTTTTTAAAGATTTATTTATTTGTGCATACAGAACTGGGGTACAGGCCAGAGGCTCAGGGGCGGTGAGAGGCTTCACCAGAGACAGAGTGGGGAGCAGAACAGGCAGATGGATGAAGTACACTGCTGAGGGGAGCAGCGGGCGGGTCAGGAGAGGTCTGCCACGCCATGTGGTCACCTCCGGGGCAGGCGGGAATCAAACTCATGCGGAAGCGGCTTTAGATTCTCAGTGCTGTGCTTTAACCCGCTGCACCACCAGGGAGGGCCCTATGTCTGAATATTTTATACCTAAAATTCACCTCAATCTCTGCTTGTAGAAATCCATGCTCCAGCATAAATATCCGTATGCCTAATTCTGAGCTTACAATGGGCTATGATTGAGTATTTCTTCCTGGCCACCATCCCTTCTCTTCCATTTCATAGAGCTGGACATGGAAATTGGGATAGACAGGTGTACAGGATTACAACCACTAAAGATTTAAAACAAGCAAACTTCTTGAAAGATGGGGTTTTGCACATAGCAGTCACATTCAAGTTATGTTTCATCCCATTTCTCTTTCCAAATTTCCACATCTGCTCTCAGCTATTCTTCCTCAACACTTTAATCCCAAAATACCCACAGACGTTCTTACTTCCTATATATATATTCTGTACATATTCTCTTGGGCAGCAAAAGATCAGAGCTCCTCACATATCACCACTACTGAAATGAGTCTACCCGAGGCATACCCCGACAAACTTCCAGCACTCCTTTTCGTTATCTTTTCAACGATCTGTTATTTTCATATTTGGGGAAGAGTTATACATTTTACTGTGGATGAACTCACCAGGGGGGTCTCTTATAACTTTTCCTGTCTTGAGCAAGGAGAGGAACAAACTCCAAAGGGCATCTTATTTTAGCAACATTGCTTTATACATGACAGCTAAAGATTTTTTTTTTTTTTTTTTTATGTGGCTATCCCCCACCTGTTCATGCTGGAGTACATCATTAGCTCGGGACTCCTCTGGGTAAATCTAGTTCCACCTCTGAATTGATATTACAAGATTTCTGCCCACAGGATGCAAAAGACTACTCAAATTTACAACAGTTCATTCTGCATGAAACATCCAACGTCTCTGGTGCTTAACTTCAACCTGGTTTACCATTTTGAACTGGATCCTTCTGACCATCGAGCAGTTAAGAGTCTTTGGCCAATATTTTGAATTTTCATAATTTGGCATCTAAGAGTGACTTACGTGCACATCACCTACCAACCACTTTGCTAAACATCCTGCCTATAGTATCATTTACACATTTATTTATGATATCCATACATGCTAACAAATTTTTCCAAGTAAAACTACTTCACTGTCCCCAGGTGCTGGCTTATTTTACCAATGTATGCTCAGACATCAAGTGGAATTTAGTGTGCTGACATATGAATAATTTACTGTCCATACTATTGTTCAGTGAATAAATGAAATTTCTGAAAGTTTATCTATTTCTGTCCAGGTCACACAGCTTATAGGTAAAGGAATCAATTTAAGCCAGGTGATCTGTTCATAGCTACTTTGCTATAGTGTCAGCTTAAAGATAGGTGAATGTAATAATTCACCAGATTTCTTTTTACAAAAGGGCCGATGCCACTTCATGTGACCCTTTATTCATTATCTAAAAAAATAAAAAAATTAAAAAAAAAAAGATTATTTATTCGTACAGAACTGGGTATAGGCCAGAGGTGCAGGAGTGGTGAGAGGATTCACCAGAGACAGAGTAGGGAGCAGAACAGGCAGAACAGTACACTGCTGAGGGGAGCAGCGGGTAGATAGGAAAGGTCTGCTGCACCATGTGGATCACCTCCGGGACCGGGATCAAACTCGCACTGAAGCGGCTGCTGCTAGCTTGCAAGTGCTGCATCCTAACCCATTGCACCACCAGGGAGGGCCAACAGGTTTCTTTCCTTGAATATACTTTCATGTATCAGAACATATGGAAATATATTCATTGTATTATGACAAAATATTTTCATGTCATGGAAAAAACGCTGAGTGAATCAATGATGCCTATGTTGTTGTTAGTAGATTCCTCTGGTGTTACATAGTGCACAACTGTAGCCAAGTGAACATAGAGGACCTGGCATTATATACACTTTTAATTTTAAGCAGCAGCATTTAGCCAGTGAATTTGATCATTTTTTTTTAAAGTGATTTGGTAAGTGAATTTCAGCTGGGAAGTGGGGGAGGCATTTAGCACCATTTTTTATAAAACATATGATAATACTTTCATATGAAAGTATTATGCCTAAGAGTGTTTTAGGCATTCCAAACACACACACACACACACACACACACACACACACACAATTCACATCAAACATGGAGTCAGCAAAGAAAATTCGAGATATGCAGGAAACCAGTAATATAAAAGAAGAATCTTTCTACTATGCAAACCTAGAGGCAGAATTTCACAACATACATCAGAGGAAAGTTTATTCTCCAAAGAGTACTTCGTAAGTTGTAAAACTCAAAGCAAATTTTAACCAATTGCTGATACAGAAATCTAAAATTTTAATAAAATAAAAACACTCATGTGGGGAAAGACCATCTCAGCTTTCATTAGCATTGTACAAGAACATAAGATCAACAAAACTAGAACACAGCAATAAATGTAAAAGGATCAAAACAAAGAAGTAAAAGATATCTTTGTAAACGATTTTCATGAATGTCGGTAAAGTATAATTAAATGTTGACATCAGATTCCACCAAATCTTCTGTTTTAATACTCGGATGACTTATCAAGTAAATGCAAATGTTTACAATCCCTGTAATGGATATGTTTTTAAACCTACTTTTAGTTCATTCACAAAAATATGGCATTTAATCTAAGCTGTTACTATAGGAGAGAAACATAGGTTCTATATACTCTACCACTGTTGTCTTGAATCTGGACCAAACTTGGGCAGTTTAGATAACAGCATATCCCATGAATAAACTGACCACCTGCTTGGTGACTGAAAGTCTTAGAAATATTTTCTGCAGCCCCTTTGTCAGTTTACCTTGGGGGTCAACTGTAAGGCTTGTAACCAATGCTCAGACTCACTGTCACCATCTGAATTTGTTCTAGCATCTAGATCTGACTCAGCAATCACTTTTACTTTTAGCTTAACAGATGATAGTCAAAGGATAAAACATTTTGCGTTCTATTAGTCTGCATTTCCTATGCAACCAGTTAAACAAAGCTCCAGGAGTTAGATCTATCTCTAAATTGTGTTGGTAACTTTTCCCTTTAGTAGCTGATTGTGCCATGGCTGCTGATCCAAAACGGGTCAGCCACATGACTACTCAGGAATTGAAGGTTCTTTGTTCCCTGCACTCTCATCCTTTCTCTTCTAAATCTGTCTTCTGTGAGTCAGGGCTGTTCTATAAATTCCATTTTTCTGATGCTAACTATAAAATTCTATACTCAATTACAGTGTGTGAGGAACAGGGACCTTCTCCACTACCAACCAATTCTTTAGTGCCAACTAAGTATCTTATAATTCGATTCAACGTAATTCTCATACTAACTACTGGAAAAATAGCATCAGATTTAAGGGTCAGTCCTCCAAGATGATGGCCCCACCACCATTTCAGCTATCAGATAAAAGCTCAGGGTCTCACCTATGCTTCTCATCAACTAACTAGACCAGCGGTTCCAATTAAAATCTGACACATTGGGTTCAATTTTTAAAGGGGCTCACAAAACTCAAACACTCTACTTTTAACTGGGTCCACCGGTTCATAAGCACATATAACTCAGAACAAGCCAGATGCAAGAGACACATAAGTGACACATGTAGCAAGGGTGAGGGGCAAATGAGCTCCTCAACCTCCACCTGTTCCCTAATCTGGACTGTCTCTGAACTCTGCCCTTTGGCTTTCTATGGACATGGAACTACACAGGCACACTTGATTAAACCACTAATACCTGGCAACTGATTTAACCTGTAGCTCCTTTCGTCTCCTTGGAAATCAGAGACAGAGAAAGCTCCAGGATTAGATCTCCTGGCCCTAATCCTCAGGTGATTTTTCAAAAGTCCCACTGTTTTTATTCCTCAGGAAACACCAGGGTTGTAGAACTGTGTGCTAGGCACTGTGAACAAAGACTTAATATCTACGAGAAACCCTTTACTATCTGAATGACCAAATGTACATATTTCTTATAAACCACAATATTGCATGTAACAAGCTACAGATCCACTTCATGAAAACTGCTGCCTGGCACTCTGTTGCATTAATGCACCATCTCCATGCTAGTACAGATAATTCTAAAATGGACATGCATTCATGTGCATGCCTTTGTTTCCTCCATACTTGTTGGATAAAGTTGTATAAACATGATTATCAAGTCAAAGGACAGATGAAATTTAATCTTCACACAAATCAAGCTGCTCTCTGGAGTCACCACAAATCAATATTCTCACTGCTCATGAAAGCACCCTTCCCTTGCCAACCCTACATGAGATTAAACATTTTTTTTTAACTTTGTCAATACCATTAGTAGAAAAGCAGTTTTAATTATTTCAATATATATTTACTTATTACTAATTGGCTACCACTTTAAGTATTATTGACACTAGATTTCTACTGCTGTTGAAACAAACTAACACCAGCTCAGTGGCTTAGAACAACACATACACATCACATCATAGTTCTAGGGGTGAAAAGTCTCAGAGCTCATCTGGGTGCTTAGCTTAAGTGTCAGAAGAGTGAAAACTGAAGGGCCTCAGGGACACATACCTTGCTGGAGCCTGGGGAAAAAGCCGTTTCCAAGCCTACTCCATTTGGCCAAATGCAGTTCCATATGGTTCTGCAGTCCTCATTTTCTTGCTAGCTGTCGACAGAAGTTGATCCTTGGTTCTACACATCTTTTTCCTTCTTGTGGTTTAGTAACTCCAAATATCCAGCAACCAGCAGTGGTGGGTCATGTTCTCATGCCGCTGGAATCTCTCTTCCTTTGGAGAAACTTCTCTGCCTTTAAAGGGTCATGTAGTTAGATTAGGCACAGCTGATCTTAAGGGCCATAACCTTAATCACCTTCACAAAATCTCATACATAAAGTACACATAGGAATTAGGATACTCAGCATGTTTATGTGAGCTGTATTATGTGTATACATCTACATATATAGTTTTTAAATGAATTTTCAGTTTGAAGGCTAAAATCTCTACACCTACAGCAAAGAAGGACTTACACTTATTCTTCAAGTCTGATATTGTTCTTATTACTTGCTAAATTACAGGGTGGACATGGGATTATTATAGATTTTTAATGGGGAATAGCTATAACCATAAATCAGATGCTGACAATTAATCTTTTTTTTAAGATTTATTTATTTGTGCATACAGAACTGGGGTACAGGCCAGAGTCCCAGGGGGGTTGAGAGGCTTCACCAGAGACAGAGTGG
>NW_004567111.1:14834887-14864137 GCF_000260355.1 Condylura cristata
CCCCACTCTGTCTCTGGCGAAGCCTCTCACCGCCCCTGTACCTCTGGCTTGTACCCCAGTTCTGTATGAATAAATAAATAAATCTTTTTAAAATATTATGGTACTTACAGTTAGATTTTCAACTTAATGCTATTTTTTTTATTTAATATCTCTGCACGAGCATTAGAAAATTATGTAAACATGCTGATCCTTGCGTTAAACATCTATAAAATGGGGATAATTATTTCTACACCAGATGATTCTGTGGATTTTCAATATATATGTGTGTGTGTGTATGTATGTATGTATGTATGTGTGTATGTACGTATGTATGTATATACAGCACACTGTATCTACAGTGTGTGGAGAGTTTAGTTCACAGCCTGTTATGCACACCTGGCAATTGCTAGCTGGTAGTGAAGCCACTATTCTTAACTCTTTATATAACCTATTTCTTAAGGTCAAGCAGTTTTATCGGACATCCTCTTCCATCTTACTGTTAAACTAATTTTAGGATGTATGTAAGTCTAATTTTGGTAACTCTAAAGCATATCTAATTATTGAAATGTCAGGTAGATAATCAGAGAGGAGAGAAAATTTCAGAAACTATTAAGTGATATCATGGAAGAGACACGGTGTTCCAGTTCCTCAGAATTCACTAACTTCAATTTAATCAATTCATTACTGTTTTATTTTGCTAATTTTTATCCTCCAAATTGTAACAGTACTCTTCCATGCTTCTTCCAAATTTTTTTGAAGGCAAAACAAAAGTTTTAGTTTGCATTTTTTTTTAAGACTTACTTATTCATACAGAGCTGGGGTACAGGACTGGGGTACAGGCAGAGATGCTAAGGGTGAGAGGATTCACCAGAGACAGAGCGCGGAGCAGAACGGGCAGATCGACGAGGTATTCTGCTGAGGGGAGCAGCGGGCTGGTCAGGAGAGGTGGGCTGTGCCCTGTGGAGCTCCTCCGGGGAAGGTGGGAATCTAACTTATGCGTAGGTGGCTTAAGCTTTTTAGTGCCCTGCTTTAACCCGCTGCGCCACCAGGGAGAGCCCGTTTTAGTTTGCATTTTCATCGAGATATTTCTTCACAACACAGTGTAGATTCAGAAATACAGATTTACACCTATTTCATATGTCTGTTTCCACATGATATCCCCTACAAAGGACCCACTGTCCTCCAGAATTCTAATTACAGAACAGTAGAGTTATGTTCAGGTGAATGTGGAAAGGTATGAAACAACCAGGGAGAATCACCCAGAAGCCAGCAGCTGTCCAAACATACTGCAGTGTCATAAAAACAAAAACATAGACTAAGGGAGATGGATAGAACATTATACAACATCTAGTCGAGCTTCCTTATTTTATGTATAAAGATAATGAGTCCCAATAGTATAAATAAATTCCGGAAGGTTACAATGCTTCAGACACTAAGAATAAATCCTGGATGTTCCTTCTCCTAGTAACACACAGTTTATGTTTCAATGTTTATTTATTATTTTATAACAAACCCCTTCCTTATGTTTGTCCTCCCACTGTTGAGCTTTTCATTGAAAGCAAAAACTGTTCAGTATTCTCCTTAGAGCTGTGCGCTGTTCACTGTTATTTTGCCTGTAAGGAAGAATCCTGACCCGTGGGGCAGCGAGAGGCATGTTGCTGCTGTCAACAGAAAGGGCGCTGGGGCGGCAGGTGAAAAGACTCAGCAATGTATAAAAACCCTTTACAGCAAAGTTCACCCAGGTGTTTCCCTCCACTTGCAACCCACTCCCTCCCACACCACCTTAAGAACAGGTGTGACCCCTGGAACATCAGAGCATCAGCAGGGTAAGTGAAAGGTTATACAGAGTTGAAAAGCAGCAGAAAATCTGAAAAATAAGCAAATTTGATAAATGGCATCTGTTTTCAATATGGGGTTCCAATATATAAACTTTGCATCCTGTCTTCACTTCTGAAAGGAAAAGTAACTAATATGCACCAAAAAAATTACTGACATAAATAAGCACAGAGTATGACAGATAGTAATTCCAAAGGTCAGACATATTAATAAATGTGTTATTTTAAGACTTACATGTTGTCTTGTGAAATCAAAAAAATATTAAGGATAAAACACATCACTCTTGTCACTTAGACCAGTTTCATTTATTCTAATTATTTTGTTCTCGATTTTTTGGATTTTCTCATTAGGAATTATCATTAAAAGTTCATAAGCTAGTCTTGACAGTGAATAATGAGCAAGTTGTCAGATTTAGCCCATGCTGACATTTCTGTTCTCGATTTGATGGTTGTTGACCTCATTAGGTGCACTTATAAAACAGGGCTTATGATCTAAAAAAGGTTGGAGAGCTGAAAGTAAACTACTGTATAACCTGTCACTTTCCCAGTCTTAAGAAAGTGGATTTGATGTATTAACTTTTTCTAATAGATTCAAGATAAAAGAAATGTTAATATAAACACAGATTCTAATTTTAATTATCCATAGCAAAACACTGGCTGCCTTTGAGCAGGCCATATGCAGTGTGGGTAGGAAACTATAGCACAGTGGGATAGAATTGAGACATATGTGAGCTTCATATAGTCCATGTGTGTTTATTAAACCTTCATATCGAGTAAGAAATGACAGCAGACAATCAATGGAGACTTAAAAAGCCTAGATGATTGCTGAAAAATCAGTTACACAAAAAATTATAATAGAAGATAGAAATACATGTATAGCTCCTTCAGTATTATATATGTATATATACTATGCCAAATAAGGTCTAACTTCACTATGGTAAATAAATAAAGTCTCCCCCTCAAATTTTTCCCCTGAAAGTCAAAAGATCGTATTTCACAGTAATATTATATGGTGCCTTGTTGATGGTAGAAGTTGTTATTTAAAAATATCCAAAGTAATTTCTGAACAGATGCTTAGAAATAGTACAGACCTACTTAGGGTGACCATGCACGCACACACACACACACACACACACATCTCATATACTCTATGTAAGCACTTTATCTCTATGGAAACTTCTCTGTTTTACTCTTTCTAAAACGATGAATATTTGAACTTTAAATACCCAAAGAGCTATTATTATTATTACTATTATTATTATTAGATTTATTTACCTATGCATACAAGAGCTGGGGTATAGGCCAAGGGTGTAGGGGGTGAAATGATTCATCAGAGACAGATTGGGGAGCAGAACAGGCAGATGTATTGAAGTATACTGCTGAGGGGAGCAGTAGATGAGACAGGAGAGGTCTGCTGTGTCATGTGGGTCACCTCCCTGGCTGGGATCAAACTCCTGCTGCAGTGGCAGTGAATAGCTTCATAGGGCTGTGCTTAATTAACCCTTGCACCACCAGGGAGGCCCTGCAATCATTTGGTCTCATGTTTAATTTCTTGTAATGCTTTGCACATTGTACATTTATTTAACTTACAATTATAAATATAAGTAAAATTTAAAGACATATCTAATTTGTTTATTTGAACAAGAACAGAACTTCACTGAATTTTACTGTTGATGTTAGGAAAAATTAATCAGGTGAATTGTGTTTATGAGAATCACAATTTACTGATACTATTATTAGATTCTCTAAATATAAATGTTTTCTCACTGGCGATAAGTTGATATGTTGTAAGACAGAAAGCTAGCAGTATCTTTGTTCTTTCCCTTTAAAATTCTTTCTTAAATTTCATTTGTTCAAAATAAAACAATGGGTAGCCAATTTTTTTAGCACAACCAAGAGTATAAATCCAAATCTTCAAATATATGATAATCAATGTATTTCCAGATTCTGATTATAATTCAGTCACATATACTAGCAGTGAATAAAAATATATGCTCAACATTTATGTCCAGATACAACATAAAGTCAAAACTATTTCATCTTATAAAAGCCTAAAGCTCTTTCATTTTAGCAATTTCTACTTTAATCTGCACTGTGATGTGTCAACCTGAGCTCTAGAGAAATCTCCCTTGTATGAATGACTTTATGTTGCCACATATTCTTTGAATAGAACTGATGCTTGACTAATTTTAATAGCATTCTGTTACTTAAAGAACAAAGCCATTATTATTACATATTTAATTATATTAATCCTGAGAAGAGAGATCACTGAAAGAAGTTATATTTATTTTTTTCGCATAAAAAAAGCTCTTTTCGTGTGCAGACTTGTGAACATGTATATTTATCAGTAGAAATATGGGTGCAGTTGCTTGGATTCAATTTTCTTTCTGTCACTACCTCGTACAGTTATTATAGGTAAGTCAGATAGCCACTCTAATTTTAATACTTTAAATTTAAACATAATCCTTGTTATTACTGGATCTAGGAAAAAGGACAAAAAAGTTCATAAGCCCTTTAACATAAGCTTAGACCACTGTTTTGGAATATTAACCAGATAGAGAAAATTAAAGCTGCTGTGGGTCAGCTTATAACAGGGTGGTCCCCAGAAAAAGGGGAGGTTTTAGGTTCCCTGCTCCACGAAAAGTAGGGTGGAGCTGAGCAAAAAGAAGAAAATCTGGAGAGGAGACTGAAGAGGATGGAAGTAGGTTGGAGGCCAGAAGGAGACCTGGAGGAGGCACGTGGTGAGGAGACATGTGAAGAAGCGGCTCTTGTTTCTTGGTCCTGGACTGAGTGACACAGATGTGGGTGAGAGACCCAATGGGAGGTTAAGTATGACAGGGTTAATCTTGATTTTGATTTTGATTTTGCTCTTTTCCTCCCAGACTTATCTGGCCATTTCTGACCATTTTTCATGGATCTCTACTACAAGGCTTGTGGCAGGCCTTGCTTTGGGCCAATCCATTTTGGGTGGACTTTCACCCACGAGAGGATGGGTAACTTCAGATGTTTAATTTAAAAACTATATTTTTTGTCTTCTCTGGATTGCACTGGATTGCACACTCTGGATTGCACACTCATTGTATTAAAGTTCCTTTCCATTAAAGGTCTTATATGCTTTGTCTTGATACGACAGATGGCAGAACATATTCAGAACAGGCAGGTTTGAGGATTCAGGGGTGCCCCCTCCCTGCCCTGTAATAAAGTGACTGGGGCAAATGGTGACTGTAAATAAATATTTGGAGAAATATTTCTCTGGATGGTCTATGTTGGGGACAACTGCACACACACGGGACTCCACTTTGGAAAATGTTACACTTGCACTGACCACTGATATTCTCTTGGTTATGGATCCCAACATGTTTTGTACTCTGAATCTCCCCATTTCGCACAGTACTACTTTTTACTTTTTTACTTTGAGGATTATACCTCACCAGATGGTGCATAAGCAGCAAGGTCCTATGAAAGAAAAATAAAATGCATCTATTGTTCAGGTCATAATCAAAGAAATAAAGAGAACGGGGGATGACTGCAGTAAGTACGTGGTAGATCTGCAAGCAATGGCAGACTGATGCACTAACCCAGAACTAACTCAGAAAAGTAAAAAAGCAGGAGGCATTGTCTCTGCTTGAGAAGCAACAAAAGCAGAAGTACTTCTATGGTGCAGGAGCCCTGGTCACTGTAAAGAAGTAAGAACAGCAGCAGCTTCACGCTACTGATGGGGGAGGAAACTGAAGCCATTAGTGAAAATTGCTAATGCCAGCAAAGCTCCCTGATGTAGCCAAGGAAAGGGAGATACTTCCAGTTTCTTGCTGGTATTTCCCCAATAGTATCCAGTTGCTAATGAAGTCTGGGAAACAATACATGCAGAATCTACCCTCTGCTCTGCCTTCATGTTACAAAACAGATCTGGGAAAAAGCTGAAATGACCCAGCCCTCCTCTTTTACTCTCTGACATCCATTTCCCCATATTTAAAAATTCTGTATTTTTGACGTGAGATAACTGTCATATAAAGCAGAATGTCTTCCTTTCCTTCCTTCGCCCTTCTTCATCTCTTCCCAGCCCTGCGCCCCTCCCCCCTCAATATAGCTTCACTAGTCATCACAATAATATCAACTCCAAGGTCTCAATGTGATAGGAAATTGTCCCTATAACATTCAGATGTGATCCTTTCATTTATTGCTAGCCTTATCTATGCTGTGATTAGCCTGTAGTACCCACCAAAGACTCTATATAGTATTTTTACCAGTAACAACTTAAGCAAGTTGGGATATACAATGCCATAAGGACAAAATATACATGTGCTTATAGGACAGATCAGTGCTGGAACTATAATTACAGTCGTGTCTTGTCTTGTACAATGTCTCAGGAAAACTAGTAGGGTTGCCTATCAATTTAATTAAGATTCCTAACATAGGTTACACAGCACATGAATCAGAATAGCACGCCTACGTATAGAATGGTGTCTCTTACATCCAGAAAAAGTGAACACATATTGTGCCTCTTTCCTAGTGGAAAAAAGCACAAGGTAAAGCATCTGGGCTTCTACAGAAAGAATATTCAACATATCCCACATTAAAATCACTGCAGTGATAGGATCCTGAATGTTGTCACAATTTTTCTCTTGTTCTATAGATTTGGCACATGCATCTAACTCGAGCTTGAGGACCCCTGATGCTTTTGTTCACCAGATTCAGTACCATGATGTCACTCATATGGCATGCAATTCAAAACAGGATACTTTTTTATCATTTTCAAACATACGAATTTTGTATTTTACAAGAAATCAAATATGTGAAATCAAAGATGGTTTTCTTTCTGTTCTTTCTTCAAGATACACCTTCAAACACTAAAAAGGCATAGTATCCTGGAGGCTGTTTGACAGATACGTAGAACAGTTGCCAAGAGGAGAAATACCTTTTCAAAATAAGGTCTTAGAAAACAAAACTTTTAAATCTACAAGTCCACTCTTAGAAGACCCCAATCATAAGAACACTCACACAGTAAAAAAAAATAAAGGTAAAACTGAAAGTAGCCAAATATAAACCTAATGAAATTCATTTTGGTAACAAAATAGAATGGAGCACATTAGCCTCTCTAAATCACATTTGTTCCTCTGCAATCATTCCTCTATCAGATGGCACTAATCCTAAGTAACCTCATGTTTCTAAAAACTAGCTACTCATTACAAGCAGCGCTTTAAAAAGACAAAACTGTTAATAGCCTAAAGCTCAAAGTGTTAAAACTTGACTTCCAATTACTTCCATTTCCTTCAACACTTAAATCAATTTTTGAAGACAATTAGAGTGTCTGGAGCTAACATACATATATCTTTTCTTGTTTCTTGCAGTTTATATAGTCACTTCTTTCTTTCCATCCTTGCTACAGTCTGGATGGCAGTATTGATCTGCTTTCACTTTTTATACTGAGGATTCATGAAACCCTGTCTTCCAGACTCATGGATTCTACTTTTCACTGCAATGCCATAGCCTTTGTTATTATAAATACCAACAGTCTTTAGGAACTACCTCATTAAGGCTGGTTCTTCTGTTAATGCCTTGAAAAACAATACATGTTCTGAACATTCGGCTAAAGGAAGGGTCATCATGGGACAGTCTGTCTCTTTTTTTCAATTGGAAATTCCATGGGGAGATGAAGCTACAAATTATGCATCTGGTATATGCCTGCAGCCCCTATATCTACCTGGCTTTATGAAGGCAAATGGAAAACGCAAGGAGTAGAGACGGTAACAAAATCACTATGGGGTTGTTTGAGTCTATGATTCCCATCATTTCTGAGGTCTGAGGGCACATGTCCTTTCCCATGTTTCAGCTGTGTTTTACTGGTAACCAAACATGACCAGAAAGCCACAGAGGGTTGCGGTTTTTTATTTAGTACTGTACCTGTTTCTATGCCTAGTGGCACTAAATAATAGAAAATTAGTGGCTTAAAGTATCACAAATCTATTATCTTATAGTTCTGGAGGGGAGAAGTCAGAAATTTAGTCTTTACCTGGATAAAAATAGGGTACCCATCATGTTGTGTTTCTCTCTATAGGTTCTCGGGGAGAGTTGTTTTTTTTTTTTTTTCCAAATCACTCGAAGCCACTAACATTCATCTTCAAAACTAACAATCGCTGATAGAATGCTTCTCACACTCTGTAACTCTAGCTCTGACTCTCCTGCTTCCTCCACTCACATTTATAGACCAATGTGATTATACCAGGTTTACCTAGGTAATCCAGGATAATCTCCCCATCTCAAGAACTCCTGATTATAAGTTTTTAATTTCATCTAATGCCTTCATTTCCTTGTGCTAGTATTTTAAGAGCATCACAGTTTCTAGGAACTAGGACATGGACATCATTTGAAGCCTTTATTCTTCTTACTATAAGCACAGAACATTGAAACAACAGGCCCTCCCTGGTGGCACAATGTATTAAAACACAGCCAGCCCCACTTACAAGCAACCATCTTGGATTAGCTACTGGTAGCTATGGGTGCTTCTAGGCAGCCTTGTGCAGTAGTTTAACACAGAAGGCAGGTGGTTCAGAAGAAGAGGTACATGGAGGATAAGGTGCTTACTTATATCTTTGGACTTGCACCAAGGCTTGGGCCCTCACAGGAGAGAGGCCAAGAGAGACATGAGAGACACTTGGAAGAGAGATGTGGATGAAAGACATGTGGGAGGCTCCCAGCAGCAGCCTCATCTTGATTTGTACTTTGAATTTGACCCGTTAGTCCATGACTTGCCTGGCCCCATTGGCCTCCTTCTGTTTCCCTGCCAGAAAAATGCCTTAGACCCATGTGAGCATTTGGGATTCAGGGGCCCACTTCAGGCCTACTCTGTTTGGCTGGGCTTTTATGCATGAAGGGATAGGTAACGCTGGTGTGTTATCAGGAGTCTATATCCAATTTTCTGTTCTCTGCCTATGCACACTAATTGTATTAAAGTTGTTGCACAGTAGGTATGCTATACCCTCGTGCACACAGATGGCTGGATCCCTAGTGTGTGCAAGCCTGGGGCTCAGGGTGACCTCAGCCTGTGCACAATCTTTACTGACAGATACAGAGGAAAAAATGCTTTACATTTGATTCTTATATCCCATTCCCCACCAACTGTAGGTACTAGAAACCAGAGAGAAATATGAGCGACTATTGATGTTGTGGCATCCCCAGCTCTGGTCTAGTGATTTTTTGTGCTGGCTCAAAAGGAAAATGCAGAGGAGTTTGGGGGTAGGCGTTCTTTCCCTGCAGTGCAAGCAACCTGAATTAGTCAGACTGCATCTTCCTCTGAAATACGGACTCTCTCTTTCCCTATTATATCACTTGAAACACCATACCTTACAAGTACATATTTCAAAAGAAGATCAAGGTTATATTGTTTTTCAGGGATATTTTGCTTCTGAGTCAGAACCTGAATACTTAGCAAAGATAACACCTATTTTCTTTCAGGGTGATCATAATTGCAAATGCACCCAGTATAGTAGGTCTAAAGATTTATCACACACCTTTTTATGATAGTCTATCTATTTTATCAGCAAGGACACAAAGAAAAAAAAATCATATGCTAAAAAGGATATGTTGATATCATTTACCTTAACAATCCAAGAGTGGCTAGATTCTAGAATAGTTATCAATATGTTTCTATCTCATCAGGACTCTCTAAGGATAGCAAAACATGCAAAATGAAATAGCAACAACTGCTTCTGATATACAGCAACATAGAATCAGAAATGTCACCACTATTTTAGACAGTATCTTTAAAAGATAAATGTGTCTACCATAATAACAATGAAATGAAATAAAGTTAATTCTGATACTGATTTCCTGATACTGATTTTTGAGAATGGACTCCAGAGAACATGCCTTGACCTCAGAGCACCAATCAGCAGATATCAGTCCTGAATTTGTCATTTAAATCCTATTAACTCTCCAATGCAGAAGTACTAAGCTTTGTTGTATAGACAACACTGAGTGATTAGCTATAGTTTTTCCTCCTTTTTATCAGTTCTCCCACATAATATTTATATATTTATTGCACACATTTAATCTTGCCCATGAAAATGCGCACACCAACAAAATAATAATGATTTTTAAAGACAAATGGAATTGCACTAAGGTAGACTTCTTAAACTGGGCCCAGATGATGATGCTCAGGTAATCCTTTGGTGAGGGTGTTGGAAAGATGCTAGAGGGTGTTAGTAGCATCTTTGGTCTCCAGCCACCAGATGCAAGTGATAGTGCCAGGTAGCTGTGACAACCAAAATGCATTGCCAAGTATTGTCTAAAGAGCAAAATCATTACTAATATGGGATTAGTATATGTAAATGTTTTTCCACTAGAAGAAAAATTAGAAACAGTCAGATACTGAGATACTGAGAAATATCTGATAAGCTTACAGTGCCTATAGCTCATCATCAAAATACTTTCTATTATTTTCAATTAACAACCTGAATTTACCATTCTTTTCATTTCAGGTTATGTATTTTCTCTTTACTTAACTAAGCAATATAACACAGTCATAGATTCCTTGTTCACTTTTTTTAAAAATGCCTATTTACGACCCTCCTTGGTGGCGCAGTGGGTTAAAGCACTGCACTAAGAAGCTAAAGCCACTTCAGCATGAGTTTGATTCCCGCCTGCCCCGAGGTGACCACATGGCGTGGCAGACCTCTCCTGACCCGCCCGCTGCTCCCCTCAGCAATGTACTTCGTAGATCTGCCTGTTCTGCTCCCCACTCTGTCTCTGGTGAAGCCTCTTGCTGCCCCTGAGCCTCTGGCCTGTACCCCAGTTCTGTATGCACAAATAAATAAATCTTAAAAAAAATACCTACTTACATATTAATTGCTATTGAGTCATTTTTCAGTTATCCAATTTGAGTATATGCTGACATCCAGCTAGGTATCCTCCTTTATAGGTAACTCTATATAAATACGTTTATATATTTATGATTTTTTTTTTTTTTACTTTAAACATAACATTTTGGCATACTTATTATAAGACAGGACAATATAGCTTATATGTTGAGCTGTTTACAAGTCTTGCCACAGTTAAGTTTCTCCAGTCTCTATTTACTATGACTTTTTTTCTTCTAACACAAAATACAACCTGAAACCCTGAAATGAATTATGTTTGACAAGGTCTCGCTTCTCCTGAAAGCCAGGATGCTGATTTGTACAAAGACAGGGACTATTTAAGAGTTGGCTGCGCTCTATAAGCAGGGGATGATGGATCTTCTTAATCACTCTCTGGTCTTTCCCTCTCTTGCGACTCCTGAATACACATCAGGCTGACTGAACTGCACTCATTTCCTCAATCCACACTTTGCTTCTCTTGGTCTCCAGACCCCACATATAATATTTTTCACCTCAGCCTCCTCACATTTCCACATTGGAGTCAAGCGACGGAAATCACTGGATTTTGACAGCACAGCTTGGTGAAGCTGTAATTTTAATTTTCTGCTGCTCCCTACTGTTGGCCTTTCTTTACCATGCTACAGTTCTTGCTGTTTTTAATAAACTCACCTTGGTCTGCTGCTCATTTTAATCAGCACATATGGAAACCTCCAGGACTCTTCATTTTTAAAAATCTAGTCATCTTGACTAGATTCAACCAGGGCTGAAATCACTGGTCGGAAGTGTTGAGACCCTTGAGGGAAATGTGCTGTAAGGTGAGCGAGCTAAAACAGCAGTGCTAAAATAAGGACAAAGGCACTCAAGTGAGACAGGAGTAATTGAAGCACAGCCAGTGCCCTATGGCTTCAAAGATCTGAGCATGAATTAAGTAAATATATCTTACTAGGAAGGGAGAGTGTAAATCAATGTATTAACAGCAATAAAGTAATACCTGGCAGAAAGTGATTTGAACAGTGAAAATGTGATAAATTGTTAAAATGTTTGGACAGAGGAAGAGTCCAGCTTCCACGACTTGACAGTATCCCCAAGGACCACGGCTCTTTGCATATTTCTTCTTTATCCCTTCATGTTCTTGGCAACATCACACACTCCAAGCATCATTAAGCACCTAAACTGGAACCCAAAAGAAGTAAAGGAGACCCTCACAAGCACGCAGGTTTTTATCACAGAAGAAAATCTTTTCTGCAAACTGTGGAAGATGGCCTTTTATAGCCTGCTGATCAGAATTGATCAGGTGGGCACTTCAGCTAATCGCTGGCAAAAGTGTTGTTCATACTGGGAATGACCACTCAAATGGATAGAATGGATTACCATATTCATGAATCAATTCATGAATCAATTATTCATGACTCAATTATTCCTGCTCTTGACTTTCCAGAGAACATTTTCACATGACACTAAAAAAAAATAATAACTGGTTCCTACTAGCAAAGTAGAAAAGGGAAAAAAATAGCTACTGTTAGTCAATCAACACTATTTGCCACAACTGGCAAATTTTATTAATTTAATTAAGCCTAAGTTGTTTATGCATTAAATAGGCAAGCATTGGGGTATAAATTTGACCTGGAAGTTATACTCAAGTTTGTCCTAGAATCTGGGCATTGTTCTATGATGACAGACCATGAAGGTGATTATCTTTAAATCATAAAGTGAGGGCTTTCTCAGTCCCCCTAAAAATAAACACTCGAATGAAACTTCAAAGACATTAGAAAGCAAACAAACATAAATAAATATTTCAAGGAATTGGCCTATTTATAAAAGGAAATGGATTCCTCTGCCCATTCCAATTTGAACTAAATCATGGCAGAGAAGAGTGTTGCGCATAAACACTGGCTTCCCAAATAGTGCTTCCAAAAAAGGTGCTTCTAGTAAATCTGGGCTTGAAAATCCCATTGAATATGATAGAAAATGACAGGTACCTTTTTGTGGACAAAGGTCTGTTTTCAGATTTTAGACATTAGAGGTTTATATTCTTGTCTCTTCTCTTGTTTATCTCCCATCCTATTGCACCACTAAATTCTCTAATAATTCCCTAAGTCTCTGACCATTCTCTCCTTTCATTATCTGACTCTCACTATGAACTACCTATACTACTTTCTTAACAACTTTCCCTGCATCTTATAGGGAGCAAAGTCATTATCCAAACCAGCATTCCTACTGTGCTAGACTTGCTGTAAAAACAAAACAAAACAAAACAAAAAAAGAAGCACAGATAAGGCCTTAGGTATGGATCGACTTCCTCCTTTGAGAAAGTTCCATAAAAATTCATACTGGGAATAACCACTAGAATGAATATAAAATGAGCTTTTACACGAGGTTAGAATTTTTGAAATCCCAAAATTGTTTATGTAAACATTACATTCAGCATAAGGTTTGAAGTTTATTATTTATCTGACTCCAAATGTGAATGTCCAACAGTTTCAAAATGATTTTGAACACAAAAACCCAAATTGTTCTTTTCTCTTGAATAACAACTATCTCATCCAGAAAGACAATCTCCTATGTTTATCATGTCAGGGCTCTTGGGATCTAGGTTTAAATCCCAGCTGTTAACCATCTGTATAAGCAAGGTCAAGTTAATTAACCTCTATCTATTTTTTGACAGGTGTGAAATGGGTATATCACCTCTTTCTCAATATTGTTATGAATATTAAAAGTTTATATTGGAGTACTATAAAGATAACCTAATTATCTTTAGTTTTAGAGACAAAAAATGCCTGTTTATATAAAACTACATGTTATTCTTGGATACAGACATATTAATGGTTTTAAGAAAAATAATATAAATTTGTCTTTTCCAATGTATGGCAATTTTAAATGGGCAAGGAATGAGTTTAAAACTTTGTTCCATATATATGTAATACTTGTAATCAAGCACTTGAATTTATAAGGCGACAGTCATTAAGATTATTTCCTCCCAGAAATTAGATTCTTGATGTGAGTTCTTGTAATACTGTGCACACTGATTTTCAGGCTTTATGTATGAAACCAAATAATGAAACCTTGGGATTTAATCTCAAGCACGAATAACTAATATAATCTCATACAACTGTGTTTCCTAAACATAAATGTGGTTCACAATTAATTTATCCTGACCCATATCTTTATTAACATTATAAAAGTCCATATCTATGACAACTAATCATGAATTAGTGCAAGATTGCTAAGCCAATGTGGTTAATTCATTAATTGAGAGTCAATTAATACTTCTTTGATGAATTAAAGACAAAATAAAATCTAAGGAAGGCGATAACCTTTTGATTGTATTATATCATTGAATTGTAAAGTGCCAGAGTGGACTTTCCTTTTATGTAATGAAAGTGTTCCATGGCAGCTTCATGCTATGGATCCCACATCCAAGGGTTATTTCTGCAAAGAAGTTTCACTCAGACACTGGCCAGCCACAGAGCCAGGCTTCTCACACCACGGAAGCTCCTTTGCCTTACAGATCCTGGTTGATGGAGGTAACTGATCACTGGAGCTGACATGTCTTTCTTGGTCTTCTTTTGTCTCTTCCTACGTTGTATGAAATTCCCATTCTTAAGATTTAAATTTACCAATAAAGAGTAAGATTTTGAAAGCATTAAGTACCTCATCGTCAGACCCCAAAAAGGCAGGACCCAGGCTTGCAAGTACTCTCTCTCCTTCCCTGCCCCTCAATTTCCCTTTTTTCCTGATATTAACGGCTGTGTGGTATTTTGCCATCATAAGAAGCCTCAGGCCCTATTCTAGTCATATCAATAGGTTCAGACCAACACAAAGCAATCAACAATCACTATTTACCCTAACTTTACTTTATCTAAATTTTCTTCCTAAGGATATATTTTTCTTTACAGTAAAAAAAAAAAAAAAAAAAAAAAAAACAATGTCCTTTTCATAAATTAACACTAAACAAAATGAAAAAAGTTCAACCACGGCTATTATAATTTTTTTCCTTAACTAGATGTTACCTTTAGACAAAAGTGTGATGTTTATTTTATTTATCTTTTTGCAGTTAAAATTTGCATGACAGAATCAGCATGTATGCCTACTGCTTGTTTGAGGAGAGCTCCAGTCTAGTCCTGAGACATCTGCAAAGGAGGGAAGTAGATGAGACGTGGATTAGAAGTGCTGAGAGCTGTATTTCTGGGGAGGGAGGAAGATGGGATTTTCAGCCCCTAACACTCTGTCCTCTTTCCTCATAGCAACAGCAGCACAGGAATCTCTCAGTTTTGGGCTCACAGCAGTGTGTGATGTATTTTCCATTTTTGCTTTTAGAAGAGGAGGAGGAGATGTAAGTTGTCCTTCTCTAACCAGCAAATCTATTCTTAGAGTTTCCCTGCAGCAAGGATCATTTGGGCCTCATCTCTCTGTCTGTGATGATTAGTAACACTCCCTTCAGTTTCTCTGACTTGGAGATGTAATGAAATGCCCTCGTATTCTGATTATAGTTCTGTGAAGACCTCAGGGAACCCTGACTGACAACTAAGTCCCTAAGCTTGCAGACTTTCAAACTGATGGAAAGAAGTCTCTTCAAACTTTGAGAGAAAAGTATGTCTTACTGCTTGTCAGGATTGCCTTATCAGAGCTGCTCTTTCCACTTTAATCCCCATAAACTCAGGAAATAGAGGTGGTGGTGGTGGTGGGGGGGGATCCATGTTTTGTTGTGTCTGGAATAGTCATTGATAGTCACTGACACTCATTTACCTCAAATTTCTGGGTATGACAGAATCTTACAAGTATATTCCATGGATTAAGGGGTTGATAAATGGAATTTGGGTTCCAAAAAGTAGCATAATCATTTATAATACAATATAATGTGGCTTATTTTCTACAAAGCCCTGGCTATACTTCAAAGTTAAACCAATAGTTTCTTATAAGATGTCTTAGTCAAGGAGGGTATATTTTTATACAAGATTCAATCTAATATAGAGTTCCAATTTTCTAGTAAACTAATATAAACCTGACAAGCCATCTGACCCATGTGAACCATGAAAGTCTGCATAAAATTTGGTTTACTTCCTATGTAACAATCTCAAACCACTGCTTATAAATCTGCTCTCAAATTAAAGAGCAGCAATAACAACTGAAGAAATTCTGTTCACCTTCACCTTCATCTCAAATGTATGTGTGAAAACAAAATGTAGAATACAAAATATAATTTTGAAGTGCTCCTCATTCTCTTTTGATAATAATTACACCACACTAGTGCTGACATTCTTTAACACTCTGTCCTGACTATGACAGTCCAATTTGTCCCTGATAATATCCACCATATGACCTTCAAGTTTTCAGTAAGTCTCAGAAACCTTTCTACAGGACTATATATCAAAATGCCACAAACCAACTAACAGGAGATAAGTTGCTCCTTCAAAATGAAGGACCTCACCAATTTTATAGTCTCCTGATTGCCCCTAATTATTCTGTTTTATGCCCATTCATTAAACCGTATATATTCAACCATAAATTTCCAAGCATAAAATCAACACAAGTAGAAAAAAAAATCATATTCTACACATTAAAGAATGAAGACCACATTCTAGGTGATATTGTCTTTCCTAAAAGAGATTATTGTTCTTATCTCTCTTCCTAAAATTAGGCTAATCTCTTAAATGAAATCAATCTAATTCCATTAGAGAGTGACTTGGGTGGGAGCTGGGCTGCAATTTTGGTCAGGTTTGGTAAAGTCTGACCTAGTTTATCATCGCGCTACAGTATGATTCTGAAAGAATTTCAATTGAGAGCCTGGCATGTCTTGTCTACTTAACCTTAATTATGAGGAAGAAATGGGGAAGACTCATTTCTGCTCTTCAGAGGTTTCCAGGATGAGTCACTGAACTTTTCATTCCATTCACATTCAAAACGTGCACAGGCTTCCAGAGCTGGCCTCACATATTGAGGCTTATCATTTTAGTCCCCGGTTGAATGTATGTGTGTAAGGTTGAGGCCCCGGCAAGGTTGGGGCAGGAAAGAAAAGAGGTATTTAAAACAGCTGCCACCTGCATTCTGGGAACCAAATCTGCATGGCTGGCACCTTGATAAAAAACAACCAATGCCGGAAAAAAAATGCCTTCAATTCCACATTCGTAACTTCCCCCAAGCCAGACCCTGCCCTATAAAAGCTTACCTTTGTCCTCCAGTGGGTGCAACTTCTATGACCTCCATGGGGGTCGATGAACCTCACCCAGGAGCACAATAAAGTTCCAGTCTGTCAGAAATTTTGCCTGGATCTCTTTTTCTTGACCTCACCAAACCTTTCTCTGTGCAAATGTGAAAATCTCACTGGATTATTATATCCTAGGGAGGGTACAAGTCTGAAGATGAGGCCTTCAGCTATAAGGAGTACAGGATGGAAAAGAGGTGAGTGGATGCAGAGTTTCATCACTTCTGATTTTCCTTTCATGTCTGCTTTATTTTCAGATTCTAGCCTTTGTCTTTGTTTCCTAAGCCCCCTAAGTTATGGATGATTGCATGCTACTTTATAGAAGCTTTCAACCTAGTTCCAAAAACTCTATGTAACCAGATTTCAGCAAATGTCCTGTAGAGGAAAACCAGCACGTATTTAAGGATTTCCAAATCTCCATTTTTGCCACTTCACTCCAGCACTCTACAACAATTTTCTGGAAACTCTTCCTGACAGCAGAGTCCTGACTGTGTTAAATATCAATCCATAGCCTCTAGCCTACACATAATCAGAAATCCCCTGAGAAAAAGTATCTGCAATGCTTAGTTCAATTCAGAGAAGCAGTCACTCTCTGTGATCTCAGTCAATTTAACTCTTTGCAAGCATTCTTATCTGATGACTTTAATTACATACTCTTATAGTTTATCTAGATTTTCCAGCTGTCTTTAATGTTAGTGTCCATATTCCCTTCCATAACCTACTATCTTTATTTGTAAGCAGGAATCTTAGCAATTAATTAAATATGACAACCCAGTGGATTTTCATCAGTATTATTGTTTAGTAGATGAAACCATCTTAATGAAGGGTAGCAAAATATGCTACTCAAAATATAACTGTAAGAATTGAAGATGTAACCAATATATATACATTGATCATTTTCGGCTGTTGGCATTTGAAAAGCAGCAAATATAAGAAGAGGCTTTCTCTGTGCTCCCTTTATCTACCTAAAGATAGATATTCTGAAAGGAATTCATTGCCATAAACCCACTTCAGGAGTTTCATCAGACTAGAAGAATTACTTTAACTGCAGGAAAGAGGCCTAGAAGTAGATACCACACCCAAACAAACATTGTCACAAACTGTCATGCTTCATATCTATTCTCCTAAAGGCTCATTCAATTTTCCTAAACATCATTTATTCTTCCTTAAGAAACCTACATTCCTCCCCCATCTCTTTTCTTATTAAGGTAGCATTTAAGGAGACTCTCTGGTGGTGTAAGGATTAAATCAGCATCATCATGCTATCACTGCTATGGCCTGAGTTTGATCCCCTGCCAGGGAGGTGACCCTCATGGCACAGCAGACCTCTCCTATTTTGCCCAGTGTGCCTCTCTGCAGTCAGTCTGACTGCTCTGCTCCCCACTCTATCTTTGGTGGAATCTTCTCACCCCTGCACTTGTTGCCTACACCTCATTTTTTCTATACATAAAAACAAAAACAGCTAGCATTTAAATGAGAGTTCTAAGTCAGCTCAGAGAGTTATTCATTTTTCCCTAAGTATCTGAGTATCTCCTATAATATATGATATACACATGCCAATTAACTTCTTTGGCTTTTTTTTTTTTTACTTGTTAATCTGTCTGATATTACAGGTGCTTTAGTTAAGAACCCACCATAAGGGTCAAGGGAAAATGATTTTTCCTCACCTACACTATTCATAAGAACTTTCTATTTCTCACCTCTATTAATTCTTTCCTCGCATACTTTATCCTTAAACACTTCATTTCAAGTCATGGCTTCACATCCCAGATGTTTATGAAAAAAAAAATGGTATCTAAAAATCTCTTCTTGAATACTCCAATTTTACTGAAAATGAGTTTGCTATCTTTAATCTTAAATTTAGTTTACTTCTTAGCTCTCCTATCTCAGTGACTATCATCTCCAGACTATTACCTTGTTATATACCTACTTACATGTAGCTTTTGGTTATTCAGAGTCCCATTCAAAGTTGGTAAGTTTTTGATTCAGTGGATAAACAGGTATTGATGAGGAATCTACATGCATTAAATGACAGAACCAAAAACAGAACTAGGAAAGTATGTATTTGCTTTATAAGGATAATGGGCTTACATCTAATATTTTATGCCTCTTTATTCTCCTATCTCTGTCTTACACAGACCACAGGGTCTCAGATACCACCCCTACGGACACTGATGGGATGTTTCTTTTGCTTCTCTAACACATCAAGATACTTCTCCAAATCAATACACATATGTCCTAGAGGATTGTAAATATCTACTAGAAGGGAAGGGATTAAGAACTGTGCACACTAAAATTTTAAAAAAATGCAGAGAAAGGGAACTGATGTAATAATAAAACTGTACAAAAACATGTATTGATATTTCTGCAATGCAAAACATCTAGCAGTTCCTTTTTCCAAAAGGACAGACATTAACATCAATATATTCAAATCTAGTGCCAACAGCTGATTTAATTTGGGGCAGCAAGTGAAATGAGTCACCAGTATTACTTTTACTAATCTACTAAATTCTATAAGATGCCCCAGTCTTTCCCACTTACAAAATTGAAAAATTATATGAATATGCAATAGGAATAATCTCATATGCATTTGAAATATTTGTGGAAGTACAAATTCTTACAGTATCTCCAGGGATATAGCATTTAGTTTTGATTTATTATTTCCAAATAAGTCGCAGCTCTAAAACTTTCCATTTGGAACGTTCAATTAGCATAGTCCTTGTGCCATAGGGTGGAAACTAACTTGGGATTCGGCTATTTGGATTCTGAAATAATGCTAAGAGCTAGAGAAATAATTAGTGCTTTTAAAATTTCACTGCTCCCAACATGAGATGAATTCTGCTAGAACATCTTTAGTTACCTAGCATCCATAAACTCTCACTCAGATTGTCAGTTCAAAGTGGTAGTCTGAAAATCTGGTTATTTTTTCACTTCATCGTTCGGTTATATACATTAAATATTGCCATTATTCTTTGTTAGAAAAAAGAAGGTTCAAATGACATCATGTTCAGAAGTCAAGCCCTTGAATCATCCTGCCAGGATCTGAATTCAGAATTCATCAGTCTCTTACAAACAACCCTGCCAAAATAGATAACTCTTTGTAAACTTCAGCTACCTTGTCATCATAATGAATATGCCAACACTACCTGATCAGCAAAGATTTTCCAATTCATTGTAATTGTCTATGCAAACACTCAACACACTCACAAATCACGCTGGTAATAATAATAAGCACTGATAACAACACAAAAGTGTTATATCGACATCAGTACTTTAAAGGTTCAAAAGTTTCCCCTCCATCCACATTAACCATTAAAATTTTCATCAAAAGTTTTAATCCTTTTTTTGGCTAAGTTCTTTGTCTTTACATCTTTTATTATAAGTAATCAAGCAGTTCATTTTCTACTTTTGGAAACAGTTTTTATGGAGGAGGACAAATGAGCAACAATTCTTTTAACCACGTTTCCTGATTGTGAATGAAAGAATATATTTAGTGTTCAGTTCTTCTGGGTCAGTGATCTAGCTATTTCTTCCTTGTCTAATTTTAGCTTTTTCAATCCAGTGTGTCTACTCTCAGCTAACCCCTCCCCAATCAAAGTGTAATTTTGTCTTTCATTACAGGCATTGTTAAGGGTTTCATTTGATTCCAACACTGTATTTATCTGGGATTTTGCTCTACCTCTAAAATGTAGTGGCTAATTTTAGGGCTGCACTGAAGGGTTGAAATGTATTATTTCTAAATTTATACTTACAGCAAATTTTCATGAATAATAGAACTTAGTACTCCTCCATTATCTGGTTATAATCACTATTACAATGCTGTATTCTTAGAAAAGTCTTTACATTTTAAAATCTGTTATGTAAAGTTTCCAAAAAGTGATATAAATATATACCATTCCAAGTTACTAAGATCTACCTGAGATGACCTAGTTTACTTTTGTCATATTTTAGTTTTAAAAAAGTAATATCTATGCGATTTGATCTTTTGTAGAAATTACTCATACTCTCTCATCCATAAACATTCTACTTTAAATATACTTTTCAATAGTCTTATGACTGTTACACTCATACATGAGATTGTATAAGATATGCAGCTCTCTTGTCCCATTGAGGAATGACTCTGCTTTTTACATTTTCTCTTCTTCTATCTCTTTGGTTAAAATTTGAGACATTTGACTCTGGTGAATCCTCTCACTGCCTCTACACCCTGGCCTGTACCCCAGTTCTCTATGCATAAATAAATAAATCTTTTTAAAAAATTGTGACATTTGAGCTTAAAATCAGAGAATTGTCAACTCTCAGCATATCTAAGGGGAACAGTTGAAATGTACAAAACCAGCAAATTCAAACAAGTCAAAGGGATTATTCAGAACATGAGTCACTAGAAAAATCACAAAAGTCACACTTTAGGAAATTACTCATTATTAGATATCTATAAAAATAATATTTAAAATATAAATCACAATTTAAAAAAATAGTACTAAGCCAAACTTTTTCTTTTTGCCAAATATGGAATTGCTTTCCATATATATATATATATATATATATATATATATATATATATATATATCTCACAGGACTGACACTGCAATGTATTAGAGGAAAGTATCAGTTATATTACACCATAGACACAGAGTACATATGATCTACCTGTATAGACTAAAAAAAAGCAAAACTAAAATGGTTAGTCCAGAATATAGGGTGATACTTATCATGTTGAAGAAGTTTAGAATTTCATAAAAGAGAAAGGAAAAAGAGACTAGCAGAAAGGCCAGTTACACAGATGTCTATAAATCAATACATGGCTTCTACAAATTATCTCCTACAGTGCTATTATTGTCTATAATACTTACAGTTGTGCCATCTTCCAAGATACTGAAAGAAGAGTGGCCTCCCTGGTGGTGCAACAGGTAAAAGCACAGCACTATGAAGCTATCTGAAGCCACTGCAGCATGAGTTTGATCCCTGTCCTGGAGGTGACCCACATGGCACGGCAGATCTCTCCTGACCTGCCAGTTACTCCCTCAGCAGTGTACTTTGTCCATCTACCTGTTCTGTTCCCCGCTCTGTCTTTGGTGAATCCTCTCATCCCCTCACACACGTCTGGCCTGCACCCCAGTTCTTGTATGCATAAATAAATAAACTATAAAAATATACTAAGAGAAGGTATTTTCAATATGGAGAATTTCTAAAGAGAAGAAGTTAAAATAAATAAACATCCCAGGCTCTCCCTGGTGGTGTGAGTGAAAGCAGAGCACTACGAAGCAGCCACTGTAACATGATCTCTCTTCCCAGCCAGGGAGCTGACCCACATACTGCTCCCCTCTCCTGATCTGTCTGATGCTCCTCTCAGCCATGTATTTCAGCACATCTGCCTGTTTTGCTCTGGACTCTGTCTCTGGTGAATCTTCTTACCCTCTGCATCTCTGGCCTGTACCCCAATTCTTGTATCCATAAATAATTAAATCTTTAAAAATAATAAACTTCCCTTCAAATTTAAAAGTAATACACAGCATGTTGACAACAAATTTGACATGAACTTCTGAATATCAAACTATATTGCTAAACTCACTGGAAATAAAAGAGATGCAAAGTGAAATCACAAAAATATACTACCACATTTTCTTAATACCTGTCATGAAGCTAAGTTTTTCACTTTAGCTTTTTTTTGTTCTGAAACCAAATTTATGTTTGTTTTGTCACCTTCCAAATCATCTAGATTAAATATTTTATTTTTACTTGGTGTACATGCTAGAGTTACCACAGGTAACTTCACTCCTGAAGGATAACAATGATCAGATAAAACAGGTCAGCTGGAAGTTTAAGAAATGTTTTAATTACCCGACCTCCTTTGTGATTTTTCTTGGTGAATCCTTATTACACTTGAAGATAACATATATTACATCATAGCTGTGTATGTGGTACTATAAAAAATATTTAGGTTATGCTGTTCATCCATGTTCAAATCTCATTTATTTACTTGGCATTCAAAAAGAAATATTATGTCCATACACTATAGTATGGGATCCAGCAATGTTTTGTAGTTTATTAGAAGAATTTTAACTTATAAGTTTACCTGCTGTATGTTTATTAAAAATACTTTAACTTTCAGGTTGTTCTAATAAGTAACTCAGTTAACCTCTAGATGAGGGGAAAGTAACCTTTGGATGTTAGCATGATGTATCTAACTTCCATTAGCTCTTGAACCAGGAGTTACATATATTACTGAGAAAAATGATTTAAAAATCTTCACCATAATTGTGAACTTGCCTACCCTCAATTTAGATTTGTCAAATTTTGATTCACTATATTTAAAACTCTGATAGTATGTGTCTATATATTTAGGCCTGTCATATTTTTTTGGTGAATTGATAGCTATTATTAAATGTCCTTCTTTGTTTCTTTGTCCTCTGTATTTTTTACAAACATGCTGAATTTCTTCTGTTTACTTTTTGCATTCTACATGGTTTCCTATGCTTCTATTTTTAGCCCATCTTTACGTTTCTCTAAGACAGATAGAAGTGGGTCGTGTTCTTTCCTTCAGACTAATAGTCTTAGAGGATTGGGTGGAGAAATGCTTGTTATTAGGGCCTCCCTGGTGGCACAATGGGTTAATGCACAACACTGTGAAGCTATCCATAGCCACTGCAGCACATTTGATCCCCAGCCGGGGGTGACACTCATGGTGTGGCAGACCTCTCGTGACCATCTGCTGCTCCTCTCAGCAGTGCATTTCAGTCGATTTACCTGTTTCTACTCTTCTGTCTCTGGTGGATCCTCTTACCCCTGTACCTCTGGCCTTACCCCAGTTCTTGTATGCATAAATAAATAAATTTTTAAAAAATGCTTATAATGAATGCAGTTATCATACTACTGTTTTTTTTTTAAATTTTCTATCTATTTTTAAATCCATCTTCTTTCTAATTTTCCTTTAAATTATTTCAGTATTTTCAGTGCTAAATTTAGATTAAAAAAAAAAACTTTCCTATTTCAAGCTGATCAAAGATACACTGACCTTTGACCTAAAGACCATGCATAGAACTGCATTCAAAATCTGTCCACATCTCCCACCCACTTGTGCACTGGCTAGTCCTCTTCTACAGGACCAGCAATTTCAGCTACCTCAACAGGTCATGACCAGACCCTTCCTCTTCTGCTGAGCAATATAGCTCTCCATGGTCTCCATCTACTCTTCACCTTACTCAGACAAAAGGCTGGGTGTTTATGTTTGTCAACCTTTGTTGACCAAAGATTTTCATTGCTCTGTGCACAATACCTAAAAACAATCAAATTTGTATTTTGTCCAGTTTATAGATCTTTTCACTAGCAGGACAAGGGCCATTTAATATGTTATGGTAGAAAGAAATAAAACAATGTAGGTTCTTAGGGGGAAGGGAGAGGGAAGAAGAGAGGGAGAATAGAGAAGGGAGGGAACACAGGGTCAATGGTGGCAGACTGTGAGTTCTTTGCTCGGGGGTGCAGTACAACAGGACACCTGAAAGGGGGGATCCTACCATCCTATATGCAAACTATGATGTAAACCAATTTTAACTCAATAAAAATATTTAAAATAATGATCAGCAGAAGAAGTTCTGATCTCACCCAAAAACTCAGTCCTCAGTGTTGTTATTCCAGGTTCCAGCCGGAGTGCCATATGTTTTTCTATACAAAGTTACCCCCGGTTCATGTGGTGTGTTGCACTGTAAGGAATGAACGGCAGAGTATCTTGAATCACGACTAGGATCTTCTCTATAATACCTTTTTTTCTGTACAGTTCATACTCAATAGTGGCAATCCCCAAGTAACACAGTAAAAGTGACAAGCAGGCTACTCAGAAGTGGGAAAAGCTGTGACTAAAATCAGCTGTGTCTCTCTTTTTTTTTAATATTTATTTATTTATGCATTCAGAACTAGGGTACAGGGCAGAGGTGCAGGGGCACTGAGAGGATTCACCGGAGACAGAGTGGGGAGCTGAACAGGCCGACTGACAAAGTACACTGCTGAGGGGAGCAGCAGGTGGATCAGCAGAGGTCTGCTGAGCCATGTGAGTCACCTCTGGGGGTGGGGGTCAAATTCACACTGAAGCAGCTGCGGCTAGCTTGCAGTGCTTAGTACTAACCCTTTGCACCACCAGGCAAGGCCCAACTTGGTGTCTTTCTACTGGGTGGGAGGTCATAGTATTACACTCATCTTCTACTTTAACAGCATATTTAGTTTATTTAAATTATACATACTATCAACATTATTAGGTTCAATTCTTTTATTCTTCTATTTGTTTTACTTGTTCTTTCTCTTTTCTTTTTTTCCTTCTGTCCTGTTCAGTAATATATCAATTATATTTGATTTTCTACTTTATCTCCTGTCTATAGTTTTAGATCACCTTTTTGTTTTTATTAATAGTTTATTAGTTGGTCGGGGATGAAAATATGTATGTTCTACTCATCTAATGTCACATGGGTCTTACATTACTTCACCCATAATTAGCTATAAACACTTCATACTCCATTGCAACTGGACCCCTACATTCTTTGTGACCTACCTGGCTATTTCTATAGAAATCAAGGAATTCTTATTCATATCAGATTCCTTATCATCATCTCTGGATTACATAAAATTTGCACTGGAAGAATGCTGAATTTTCTTCACTGATTCATTGGTTTAAAACTTGGTGAAAAGTTCTTCTGAGGACATTTTAAAAAGATGGCTATACATGTTCTGTATGATATATATGTTCCGACAATCTCCTCTGGGCCATTATTACAAGCTAATGTAAAGGTGACATTTTCAGTTCATTAATGTAAGGCCAATGTTACAGGTCCTCAACCCAAAAGTTTGGGTCCTTTGCCCTGTAAGGGTAGAATTCACCAGAGTGTGAATTAGTGATGGAATTCACAGTTGAACCAGGTGAGTAGAGAGCTCATGCACGAGGGAGCAGGTGTGTGGCTATAGGAGACAATAACCTCGCTTCATGAAATGAGTTAGGAGGAGATATTTCAAGGCAGGTCTACCAAGCAGGGAGGAGAAGAGAAGCCTCACAGCTTGCTTTGGGTTAGGCCATTCTCAGGCATGCACAGATTGGTTACATTCCAACCTTACATGTGGCTCTCAGCTTTTTTTCCTCCAGGAAATTGTGAAATAACCCTTATTCAGGTTATAAAGCTTTTCCTCAGCTGTGACAACTCATGGTCAGTGTGGTGGGATAAACTGTTTGGACAGTCTGCACATTCATGATTCACTCCACCTGTTCAAACAGAAAAGGGTCAACTCACCCTACCAGCTAGCAATTCATTTTATCTAGGCTGTCTCACCATCCTGAGTCCAAGTACATTTTTTTCTCAGCAGCTTATTAAATCTATTCCCCTGGGCTTCAGCTAAGACATAAAATCATAAAGTATATTCTATATATACACAATCATATATAATATCTTATATATGCATGTAAAAATTCTATTGGTTCTTCCATTACTCTCCTTAGTCTAACACCTTGAGTATCTAATCCCATGTGTACTTCTCTACTGAGGACTTGCCTTCCTTTTATGCATAGTTATTACCTCTAAGGTTCCCCATAAACCACATATCTAGAATTTTGGTGCCACACACTAAATGTGATGGACACTGGCAGCAACACCCTCCTTGGTGTGAAATGGCAAAAAAACTTGGCTGAATTATATTTCTATCCTACTGTTTTATGGAAGACAGAAATTTTAAGTGATGAAATTGGATATTTAACTGAAGCTAGTTTGAAGCGAAATGTTGAAGATGTAGCTTGGCTTCTACTGACTATTTCTAATAAAATGTGAGAAAAGAGAAATAACTCTAGGCAGAATTGTTAAGCACAGAAAAGCAAAACTTAAAAATTGGAAATGCTCAGCCTACGCCTACCCATATTGCAAGAAATGAGAACACTAATGTTGTGGCCAAGTCAGTCTACCATTTGATAAGGAGATCTGTGTGAATCAGTCACAGGCACCAAAGTGATACCTTTTATCCACAATAACAAAAGGGTGATCCTTAAGGGTATTCAGAGAACCTCTGGGTGGCCAGATCCACTTAGACTCAGAGTGTGAAATCTTAGTAAGAACAGGAGTTGAATGAGTGGGACTACCTATTTAATTCCATGGGGACTTGGATGCCCCTGGTCTGTGCCACAAGGTTGAGCTATGACATGGTTTGCATACGACAACCCCATGGTGACATGGCTGCCTCCCAGATTTCAAAGGATGGGGTCTTCCATGGGCCCCTGAAGAGTGTTGTGCAGCGGTATGTACAGAGGGCTGCTGCTTGACCATTCCACCACATCATGGGTGGCAGGGCCTCTCGTGGACTGGAGCAGAGCACTGAGTCAGGTGGGATTATACTCATATTTAAGGTTAAACACTGCTTGTCCTGTTAGGTTCTAAACATAACATCGGATCTATCACTGCTTTCTTCTTTCCTATTTCTCCCTTCTTGAATGAAAGCACTTAACCTTTGACAATCCTACTAATATATTTTGGGAGTAAATAACTTATTTGGGTTCAGAGGCTCACAGCTGGAAGGAAATTTTTTTGAATCATATTTGAGTTTTACCTAATTCTTATTTAAATAATGTTTGGAGTGGATTTTTTTTTTTTACTTTAGAATTTTGAGTTGATATTGGAATGAATAAATGTATTTTCCACATTAGGACAATAAGTTTTTGGCAGGGCAAGAAATGGCTATCATAGACTGAATGTTTTTATTCCCACCAAATTCGTATGTTCTATTCTTAATCCCTAATGTGATGTTATTAGGTGGGAATTCTGGATGGTGATTATATCATGAGGGTTAGGATTGGTGACCTTACACTGATATCAAAGGAGCTGCCTTGATATTTTCTCCACTTGGAGACAAAGCAAGGTGACAATAGTCTGTAATATATTAGTTCATCAACAGAACCTTACTATCCTGGCACCTAATGGACTTTCAAAGTTCAGAACAAGTAGGGATAAATGACTATTGCATATAAGCCATGCTGTCTACTGAAATTTGTTATAGCAGTTAACACAGACTAGAATACATTCGGACATGGAGCATTCAACAAGTTAAAAGCCACAGAAGAAACACATGGTGGTGGGATGAATCCTTAGGATAATTAGTATCACCATTGTCCTGGGTATAATGATTAGAAGATTCAAGACACAATACAATACTTTTCTTCAGATAAGGTTGTAGGTGCTTCTTCCTTTAGTCATAGAATTTGAGGTCAATTTATATGTCATTAATTTTTTGCACTATCAATCAATGTTTCCTTAGAATCCCTCATCACATATTTCATTGGCCTGCTCCTGCTCTAGTAGCATGTATCTTTCTTGCCATGAAAAACCAGAAGGGGCAAGCATGTATTTTTTCCATAAATCTATAGAACCTTCAGAATAATTTAACATGAAATTTGGTCACTAAAGTCTCTATCTTCTAGCTGCAAAGGAGAATTAGAACATGAAGAGTCATCATCCCAATTTTTTATTTATGCATACAGCTGACTGTCAAGGTACACTACTGAGGGGAGCAGTGGGCGGGTCAGGAGACATCTACCATGCCATGTGGGTCATCTCCCTGTCTGGGAATCAAGCTCATGCTGAAGTGGGTTTAGCTTCATAGTGCTGTGCTTTAACTTGCTGTGCCACCAGGAAGAGCCTCTGTCCCAATATTTTAATGCCCAACCAATGACTGGAATATTTACTTTCTTACATATGACATTTGTGAAAACTCACCCACATATAACAACTTATAGCAAATGTACTATGAAAATATGGTCTACTATCCCATTATTCTGGTAAGAGGAATTAGCAATCACTCTGTCAAGTATCTATGTAGTAAATTTTTAGCCATATGGAAGCTATACATTCCAACATAAGGAAAGAAGTTTAAGGAGAGACAGGAATATGATTGAAAATGGATTCCAATATATTTTAAGTATACTTATATTTCAGTTAATATATTGCATGGTATATCACTTTCCTGCTTTTTGCTGTAATTATAACCAACTTTGTGGTTTACGACAACACATATTTGTTCTGATTATTCCAGAGGTCAGAAATGTAATCAGTGTTTGCTGCTTTCTAGAGGTCTCAAGAAGAGATACTGTGCCCTCCTTTCTATTTCTACTTATATTTCCTGGTTCATGTCCCCTTCCCTTATCTTCTCTGTTTCAACTGAGAGGTTATATTAGTGCTCTTGGGTGATGTAAAAGTGTAGTGGTCTTAAGCTGTTGCAGTCTTTCCTTACAGTTCTCACATTTGAAATGCAAGAAATCATGTCAAAAAATGAGCTGTAAAAGTGTGTGCCCCTATCAGTTTGGGGGAATATTTGGGGCAGAATACTTTTTGTATCTTTTTGAAGGAACACAAGGTTCATAAAA
>NW_004567111.1:14865007-14889982 GCF_000260355.1 Condylura cristata
GCTTTTATCTCCCAGACAGAAAGAAAATAAATTTCTGTGGTTTAAATTTATATGGCTATTACAACAGACCCAGACAGTGGGTACAGACGGTAAATGAAAAAAAAAAGGAAGAAAGAAAAGGGAATATGCTCAACTCATATTAGAGTCAAAAGACAACCCTTGACCAATATCCAGCTTTTCTAAATTGAGAGAAATGAAACACAGAAATACACTCTAAAGAGGAAGTAAAATCTCTCTTAATTATAGAAAATAATATAGCCAATCCTTTTCATACTAGAGGAAATGCAAAGGAGAACTGCGTTACCATCCATTTTCTACTTTCCAGATTGGCAAAAAACTCAGCATCTTACTGCATTTTTTGTTGGCAATAGTGTAGAGAAGCAGGCATTCTCATGGATTCTTGGAGGAAGTTTAAATAATACAAATCTAAGGATATCACTATTGCAATCTGTTCCTCAAAAAAAGGCACACTTTGATCAAGAAATTCTACTTCCAAGAATTTATTCTGCAGTTCTTAGACAAATACAAAATTAGCTATTGCACATTTATCACTGTTTCATTTCTCTCAATTTAGAAAAGCAAGATATTGGAAATAATTTTATTGCCTGTTAATAGAATACTGATTTAATGAGACTACAAATCCATAAATTGGCATAATATAGGGCTATAAAAATATGAAAAAATCCCCATATATGTTGAATGTAAAATGTTCTCCTAGATTCATATTTAAGTGAAAAGCATGATGAGAATAATGTATAGTAGCTTACTACTACCTATATCAGAGAGAAAATAGCAATTTGTGCATTTATGAATATACATATATGCACATATACATATAAATGTATCAATTATATGTGCATCAAATCTCTACAAAAGATAAAACACATTGACCTATGATGGGAGAACTTGTATTGTTGGGGGACAGGATAAAGGAATTATTTTGTATTGCTGCTTTGTATTCTAAATGTTAAATATTAACCGTAAATTGCCTATTAAAAACAGTAAAACCTTTTACATTGCTCAAAAAATTATTAAGCATGATATCATGAAGATATCTTTAGTTTAGTTTTTTTTTGATGTAACAAATATTTAAATGGTATTTGCCATGTGCCTGCTACTGTTCTGAGCCTTTGCCCCCTTGTGTGTCTGGTAACTGGCAGTCGCCCAGAGTCACACAGTGCAGAGGTGGGCAGCTATCCAAAGTAATTGAAGCTGAGAATTTGAAAATGAGACATTTACTACTAACAGCTAATAAGTACAGGGTACAGTGCTTTACTGTAAAGGATTACAAAAGTGATTAAAGTCTTTTTTTTAACCTCTCTAGGTTGCACAATCTAATTTATTACTGAAGTGAACATTTATAACATTAATTAGTAAAGATCACTTTATTCTGATTCTTTCATTTGCCTTAACTTGTGAAAATGTGGCCTTTATCTATTCATAGAAAATCATTAATGTTCAAATGTTGATGGTTTTGTGAGAACTGAAAGCAACTAATATCTTTTGAATTATATGCAATTATTGTATAAGATTACTGAAGCTATTTCTTAAAGAGGCTCTTGGACGTAAAGAAGCATTAGCTGTTTCAGGACCATATTTTCAAGGGTATTTTTGTTTGTTCATTGAAAGTGTCTCCTTCTGGGCTGGAAGGCACATACATGTCTTTCCAACAAGGCTTATAAAGATATTATGTCCCCGGAGGAAAGGTTGGACAGAATTGACACTATCCTTTTATTAGACTGGGGTTTCAATGCTCTGGGTTCCTCACCTTTGACACAAACCCACTGTGCATACAGCATCTTCTGGGTTCTCCTCTGCATCTCCCACCATGGGGTGGGGGTTAAGAGGAAAGAGATGTGACTGGAAGCTCCTACTGACTGCCATGCTGTGGTCCTTGACCCCAGGCTCACCAGTCTTTTGCGAGGATTGTGTAGTGTAAGAAGCTAAATTGCTCCATTACATTAAGGCTGACACCCTCCAAGAACCAGTTGTTTTCAAAGAACTACCTCATTTTTTCAGCAAGAGTATTTCAGATTCAAAATTTAGACCTAGTTTGACAGATTATTATTCATTTTTTTTTCTAATAAAGAATCTAAGCCTATCTTACACTCAACATGTAAACTAATAAAAATGCCGGAGAGGCACACACATATACATTCAAATACATATTTGAAAAATCACACAAAATATAATTAGAAAGAATGAATGCCATTGTTTGATGAATGGTGCCTATGCCATACTTAACTCCCTCAGTCTGGTGAATTCACTAACACTGCAACCATGATAGGTCCAAAGTGATAGAGAGATAGATAGAGAGATAGATAGATACATAGATACACAGATAGATACATAGATAGATTAGATAGATAGACATCATTACAGAAAACAAGGATAATTATCTTTAATGCAATTATTTATTTGGGAATTCAGATTAACAAAATTCTGCCAAATCCTTACTTCATCTTCTGCCTGTCTTTTCATAGTAGTCTCTGCAGAGTGGATCCCACTATTATGCTTCTGTGAGGAATCCTTTGGCAATTGAACTCCAGTGAACTACTACTGTTAAGGCCTATTGTTATTTAAATCAAAACATAGACAGAGCAATAGTATAGATTAAAGGAACTCCTAATATCAATATTTCACAACTAGATTGGAAGTAAGCTTAAGGAATGCAAAACAGTAATTTTATTTTAATAGGAAAAATTTTATAGCAGTGATATTAATTCTATAATAACACCAAATTCTATAATTACACAGTAATGTCATTTATATGACAAGTTTTGTACTTTTATAATAAAATACAAATTATAATATGCACAAAAGCAAAGACAGTCATTCTATTAAGTATTAGGGAGATAAAAACAGTCATTTTTGTCTGACCTTCTGTTAACTAAATACTCTCAGATTTCAGAGTCCTGCTTAGCAAGTTTCTCTGCACATTGATTTAGTGCTCTTAAGAGCTCAGTGACTAGACTATTGCTCACTGCAAGACTCCCTAATTTGTTCCAAATTATCACAATTAAGGAAGGAGCTTTAAAGCTTCCATCATTACACAAAAGCTGCATTTAGTTTCATAGAATTCTGCTTTGGCATTTTAAAATTAGATAGTTTTAGGGTATTTCACTCCCTTTGAAAAATTAAAACTAGTAATTGGTCAACAATTGCAAAGCTCTATTTAAGAAATCATTCTGAGAAACCAAAAGTTTGTCACAAAATTCACTAGGGATTAACATTAATATTTTCTATGTCCATTGGAATTTAAGGCAGTCTAAAACAATAATTTTATATGATTCTAAATAGGAATAGCAGATTTAAATATAGAAAGCATTCAATATTTAAATTGAACATAAAGCATATTTCTAAATATATAAAATATGTACATTTTCAGAGAAGTGATGGGGAAAGTTCAGAGAACTTTTAAAATGTTTTTAATTTATCTCACCAACTTCACTTACAGGAATTTGTATTAAAAAATCAGAACAAGGCATAAGAGATGTTTGCTATGTACATATAAATCATTATAAGTCATGCTTATAATAAGTAGCAAAAAAGCAAATATCCAATCATAACTACATAAATTCATAAAAATGTAATATAAATAATGGTATATCAATAATATGAAAGCAATAAGAATCCTGATTTTGGAGACTATTTTACCAGCTGAAATAGATTTTATGTTTAAAAGTATTTTTTAGTTAAGTATATTAAGAATGAAATATATAACTTTTTCTTCTATGTACCAAATATGTATTAAAAAATCAGTCACACAAGTGAGATGTTCTGTACAGAAAGATGGAGTAGACTCACTTTTTTTGTTCCTTTCTCTAAATACAATCAGAATCCTTGGGCTGCCAATTATAGATGTACAGAAGACTCTGCAAGGCAAAAAGAAGACTAGGGGTCATAGGAAGCAAGAGATAACAGAGTAGTTGCGAGTTTTTAAATCTTTTTTGGTCTTTATAGCCCTACACCTGGAGACAGAGAAGCCAGCAATGAAAAGGTAACAACTGGTGCAGACAACAACAAAAAGTAAGTCAACAAGATCAATCTCTTTATGGTCAAAGGACCAGTAAAGGATGGGCAGCTATTCAAGAAAACACTTAAATAAGTGCTCTACTGTTCCCAAGCACCACAGAAATTCCAGTGGACCTACTCTCACACATGTCTACCATTAAGGTCAGTAGAATCCAATTCTCATGAGGCTTTGCTGTGCCCCAATACATCTGAGGCAAAGAAAGACATAAGGGTTTTCACTCTTGTCAGATAATAAGCTCCACGTTCCTGCCAAATGGTTTTAAGAGCAGCCACGTGGAGAACCTGCACTTCTTATCCTGCCTAGAATTACAAGAGTCTCTTTATCGATTGTGGGGATGGTGTCAGAGGAGCCCAAGAGTCACAACATTCACTATTAGCAAGTTACAACAAGGCGACCTGACTATGGTGTCAGTGGAAACCACATGCTGAACTGAAATGACTACTTCAGACCCAGGCTAGCATTAATGAGAAAACCCTGCCCCTTACTCACTGCAAAGTTAATGCAAGACAAGTTGTAAACCTGAACATTTGCCTCCATAATAACAAATCAGAAAGCACCTACCCACTGTTGGAACAGAGCCATGGAAAACCAGTTAAAACAGAGGTACACATAAAATCTAGAATCTCAGAACAAAATTAAAAACCACCCTCATTTTAATAAAAAAATGACTGTCATACCAAGAACTACAATGATCTCTAATTGAAGGAAAATATATAATAGCAGGGTTTTTAGGGCTATATGATAATCATTTTAAAGAGGTCATGATACAGTGTTTCCATCATAAATCTGAAACAAATAAAGCAATAGAGTTTAAGAAAGGAAATACAAAAGTTCAGCAAAAAGTGAAATCATAAAGGAGAACCTAGTAGAAATTGTAGATTAAATATTACAATGATAAAAATAAAAAAGCAGATTATGAACACAAGAGAAGCATGACTTATCAAAAGAAAAGCACTGGAAACTGGACAACAAAGCAATATTAATCATATAATCTGAACAGAGAGGAAAAAATAGCCTCAAGGATTGGTGGCATTATCATAGTCCATGTGGGCTTGTATATTAGAAAACCACATACAGGGCTGCTTATAAACATCCAAAATTTGCATCTGATATTTTGGAGATCAAGGCAGCATCAGATGCAGTATCTGTGGAGTGTCCACTTCCTGCTTCAAAAATCATCCTCTCTCCCTTATATAATTCCATATGGAAGATATGAATTTCTTCTGTGTCACTTTTATATGGACACTAATCCGATTCATGAAGGTTCTGAACTAATGATTTGTCGCTTCCCAAAGTCACAACTTTCTAATAACATTGCATTACAGTTAAGATTTCAATATGGCAATCTTGGTGCGGGGGAATGACATCAATATTCAGGTTATAGTAGTCATTCTAAGAGAAGATTTTACTATTGTATAAATAGAATCCTGCACAAGGAAGAGAAAGTAAATGTTGAAAGAGTATTTGAAAAAATAATGGTTGCAAATGTATTAAAATTAGTACGAGATAAATATATAGAAACAACAAGATAAGAGAATCCAAGCAAGATAAACTTAAAATAACCCACATGGACACATTATAATTACATTTCTAAGAACTAAAAATCAGAAGTAGTCTTGGAGTTATCAGAAAACAGCAGCAACACATCTATGAAAACATTTTAATAAAACATTAAAATAGTTTTATTATCAGAAAACATGAGGAAGGAAAGAAGTGATAAACAACATTTCAAGTACTAAAAAAAAAAAAAAGAAAAGAAAAGAAAAGAAAAGAACTTTCAACCCCAAATTGTATATCCAGTAAAAATATTAAGAATCAGAAAGAGGGGCCCTCCCTAGTGGTGCAACGGGTTAAAGCACTGTACTAAGAAGCTAAAGCCACTTCTGCAAGAGTTCGATTCCCGCCTGCCCTGAAGGAGATCCACATGGCGTGGCAGACCTCTCCTGACCCGCCCGCTGCTCCCCTCAGCAGTGTACTTCCTCAATCTGCCTGTTCCGCTACCCACTCTGTCCCTGGTGAATTCTCTCACCCTCTGCATCTCTCTGGCCTGTACCCCAGTTCTGTATGAATAAATAAATAAATCTTTAAAAAAATAAAAATTAAAAAATAAAGAACCAGAAAGAATTGGTATTCCTAGATTAAGCAAAACTAAGAAAATGAGTTGCCTCTGAGACCTTTACTGTAATAATGGTGGTAGAAAATATTTTGACAGGAGAGTAACAGTGAAATAAAATAAATTTAGAATATTAGGATAGAAGTAATAGGCAGTAAGAAAAATAAGGGTAAATATAATAGATTTTCTTTTTATTCTTATTCTTGAATTTTCTAAATTACCTTTGACAGCTGACGGCAAAATTGTAACTGTCAGTTGTGGTTTCAAAGTTATATATTTGGCAGTAATGTTATAAATTTAGAAGATAAATGGGTATAAAGTATGGTAAGGCTTCTATATATAATTTGAACTTTAAAAACATGACACCAGCTAAACAGGATGAATTATATCTCCACATGTAATGCCCAAAGAGACATTACTAAAAGTGTTACACAAGAAGATATACTCCATAACAATATCAATCAAAATAACATTTTAAAGTTTCAAGTAATCTATAGAAAAGCAAAACTGTGAAGCAAAAAATAAGTAAATAAAATAGTCTAACAACTTAGTAAGCATCTTAAGTATAATCATTTTAAATATGCCAATTAATAAACAGAGCTGTTAGAATGGAAATTGAACTATATAAAGTCTATAAGAAACTCAGTTCCAATATATAGGTTGACACTAAAAAGAAATGAAAAATATGCATCATGCATATATAAGTGTAAGGAAAAGAGGTTTGGTTATATTAACACCAGAGAAAGCAGATTTAAAAGTTCTGAAAATCACTAGAAACATAGACATTTCTGAAGGGATCAATCCAGTAAGGAGCAATCCAGTAAGGAGCAAGAACAAAACCCAGAGTAGCAAGCTATATAAAAATAGATACAACTGAAAGGAAAATAGACAAATTCTCATTATACCTCAAATTTTTAACCACCCTAATTGTAATTGATAGAATAAATTGAAGATAAGTAAAGATGAAGAAATAACATCATTAAACAAAGATATCTACTCTAAATAATAGATTGTAAACCAAGACTACGCATTTCTTTTATAAATGTCCATACAAGAAATACCAATATACTAATATGATCATATTAGAACATACTATGGACCAGGGACAGACCTAAATTAAGGTATGTAATTGAAAATATAATAGTGTATGTTCTATGAGCTCAGTGGAAACAAATCAGAAATCAGTAACATAAATATAACTGGAGAATTTAGTTTAAAGTCACCCAATATATTTTTCTTTTATTTTTATTTATGCTTACAAGAATAGGGGTATAGGCTAGAGGTGCGGTGGGCGGGTAGGGGTGTCGGGAAGGATTCACTTGAGACAGTGAGGAGCAGAACGGATATCCTGAAATACACTGCTGAAGGGAGGGGCAGGCAAGATGCTAGAGGTCTGCTGCACCATGTGGGTCAGCTCCCTAGCTGGGGATGCAACTCATGCTGCACTGGCTCCTGGTAGCTCTGCAGTGCTGAGCTTGGTAGCACCACGCAATCCATTTTTAAGTTATTTTCTTTTTTTAAAATTATATGTTTCAAGTGCATAATATTATAATTCAACATCTGCATGTAGATTATGATGACCCTGGCTAAAATTCCAGTTTCCATATACCACCATACAATTGATCTCCTTCACACACAATTTGTCCACACCTCTGCCTTTTCTAGTAACCACCAATTTGTTCTTATAATCTAAGGAGGAATGAATGGAAAAAGATGTGGGGTCTATGGGTCACCACAACACACAAAGAGTAAAAAGATGAAATTTTGCCACTTGCAGTAACATGTATGGTCTCAGAGAAAATGTTGCTAATTGAAATAAATCACAGGTAGGAGGAAAATTACTGTATGATTTTATACAAATAGAAGATAAATAAAACTTTTGAACCAATAAATACTTTTAAATTATGAGTTTAATTTTCATAAAATGATGAAAATATCTTCCCTTCCACTATCTTTACTCTTTCTTTTAGTAGATTTCGGAAGGAAAATAGCATATGCTAAGTATAGTAATGTTAAGCAGAAACCTAGCATTTTTACTTAAACCCATAATTTTTTTCTTGGTATTAGAAAAAATTATGCTGTGTTACAGGAAGCAAAGTTTAGGAAAAAATGCAAAGTTGATATTTGGAAACTTTATTATAATTAAATCTGTAAAGAGGATTTTAAAAAATCCCAGAAGTGATGATTGTGGATAAAAATTTTCAGTTAGGTCTGTCAATTTTGGCCAGCTAAGTGAATAGTTTCTAATTTCAACTTTTGTGTGGTTAAGTATAGTTTTGCTTCAAAATGAATCAATCCCAATCCATTTCACAACTGAAGATAATGACTTTCTTGCTGTTTGATATCTAAGAATTTTATTCAATATTTAAATAACAATGGCCTTAAATCTTCATTAGAAATTAGTGTTAATACAACTAACTCTTTTCATTCTTAATAAATAAATACACATATACAAAAACTGGAAAGCTAGTTTTATATATATATATATATATATATATATATATTATAAGGATTTATTTTACATCATTTTGTGTGTTTTTTTAATCTCAGTTGTAATCCCCGTGGGAAAAATATATTTTTCCACCATTAGTAGATTAGAAAATTTTCTTTATTAGATAATAGAATATTAGGGGAATTTTCAAAATGAGTATGCATTTATTCTAACACTAGCAAACATTGGTTAAAAGTATCCTTGAACTCATGTATTGAAATCTCCCTTTCATTCCTTGATTTTCATTTTGGTTCCAGAAGTAAATTTAAAATTATTTATGCAATATTTTCACAGTAATGAATATATTCTCAAGTGCTGTTTTATTCAATTCCAAATGGAAACATTTAAAAGAAATAAAGTGCTTTGGTAACTTTAAATCACTCCTATTACACACGGCAATTTGAAACTATTGAAGCATTTTGTAAGGGTTTCTACTTCAAAGAGAGCAATACTTTGGGATTATAAAGAGTTATTTAACTTTATTGCAATACTTTGGATTTATTAGTAACATTTTCAAAGAAGGAGGGTTATCATAGCTTATAAATCTATCAACTAAAACAGTGTAAAATATACTTAATTGATATAAAAGCCATAAGATAGCATGCACCAAATGAAAGATGAAGAAATGGAGAACAAGAGTTATAAACAATTTTGAGGTCAGATTTTCTTGGACTATACATTAACAAGCATAGAATTTTTAAATAAATGATAGCTGTTAAAAACTCCATATAACTAGAACTTACAATTTTAAACTTATAACCCCATTAAATGATGAAAAATAATCCTTAAACCAACTGTAAGCTAGACAGAACTGAAGAATACCTGTCAAAATCAGTAAAATATGGTGTGGTAAGAACTTCAATAAAGTTTCCAAATGAGCCCTACTTCCTAGTGTTCATGGCATTGTGCAATGCCTTGTTCTTGATTATGGACTGGGCCAGTGATGCATGTCTTAATAACAAAATACAGTAAAGGGCCTCCCTGACGCAAGCGGTGAAAGCGCAGCACTAGGAAGCTATCTGCAGCCAGTCATAAGAGTTGTATCCCCGGCAAGGGAGGTGACCCACATGGTGTAGCAGATCTCTCCTGTCTCCCCGATAGTTCCCTCAGCATTGTATTTCAGTACATCTGCCTGTTGTGCTCCCCACTTATCTCTGGTGAATCCTCTCATCCTCAGCACCTCTGGCCAGTTCTTGTATGCATAAATAAATCTTTAAAAACTAATAATAGGCTCTCCCTGGTGGCGCAGCGGGTTAAAGCACAGCACTAAGAAGCTAAAAAGCCACTTTTGCATGAGTCGGATCCCTGCCTGCCCTGGAGGTGACCACATGGTGCGACAGACCTCTCCTGACCCGCCCGCTGCTCCCCGCAGCAGTGTACTTTGTCACACCCGCTGCTCCCCACTCTGTTTCTGGTGAATCCTCTGGCCGCCCCTGCTTTTCTGGCCTGTATCCCAGTTCTGTATGCACAAATAAATAAATCTTTAAACAAACAAAAACTAATAATAAAATACAGTTAAAGTGATGCTAGTTCTGAAAGTAAGGTTAGAGGGAAAAAGTCAGTGGTGTCCATTAAAGCAAGCTGCCCTGTTGTAAGCTACCCCATGTACTTCACAGAGTAGCAAGGTACTGAGGCTCACCGTGCAACTTGCCACAAAGAACCAAAGCCTGACATGAGTGTGAGAGGGCACAGGAAGCAGATCCTGCCCAGGACTTCCTTCTGAAGAGAATGGTGACTGCTGCTGGCTACATTTCAATCTCAGGAGAGATCTGGCCAGCTAAGCTACTGGGTTCCTGATCCATATAAACTTTGAGATAATGTATTTTTTAACTATGAAGTTAATTAATTTGTTAACAAAAATAATTAGTATGCACTAGTAAAATAATCCTTTAAGGAAAATCAATAAAAGTCAATAGATTTCAATATATTTCCATGAAACAAAAAATACATCAATGAACTAAAATTTGCAAGTCAGATATTGAGACAAAGAGTAAACAAGCAACAGTGATAAATGCAATAATAAACCTAGATAAAAAAATAGATAAAATAAAGATTAGATAAAAGTGAAACTAATGTCAACAGAAAGATGATTAATAAAGTGCAAAGCTGGTACTTTTCCTTTGAAATATACTACTAATCTAAACAAGAGATGCAAATGATAAATATACAATAAAAGGGAAAATCAGTCAGTAGATTAAAAATGACAAAGAACATTATAAATAAATTTGAAGCATTAGACAAGATGCATATATTTACTGAAAAACACAAAATGCTTAAATTGCTTAAAAAAATAAAAGAATTGAATAGTCTCATTATAGAAACTGAACTAATGTTCAAACATATCCAGGTCTCGGCAATATTATAGATGTACTATACATAAATATCAAGATTTTGAGGGGGTGTTGAGTACTATATTAGAAAACTAACTGTGAAACAGAAAAACATGAAAATTGATTAGTTTTATGGGAATAAGTAAATTTACAAAATGGAAAAGGAGATTATAAGTAGAGCCAATGTATGGCATTAAACCATTTAAATTATTTATCATCAATCAATAACCAATAATCATATGTTATAGTAATATCTATGATTATTATTTTCATTGCTTAACTAATATATGCTATTGCTTACATAGTCTCTATATAAACATTTATATTAAATTTCTTCAAAAATAAGATAAATGATATGTTACTGAAAGTCATTAAAATTTGATTTTTAAAAATAGGATTTTGGCATAATTTTTGAAATTTACCAATATTATCTCATGGAGGTAAATGGAATACTTGTTATTTATAAATTCATTTTTATATAGGTTCATTTTATATAGGTTCTTAACTTTCAGAAGGCTCCCTACCTTCTGAAAGTTAAAAGATATCTTTAAGGGTTCATTGTAAAAAAAAAAAATACTGGGGAAAATTAGTGAACAGCATAATTTCAGTTAATGTTCATTCACAAAATATTGAGGTTCTGTGTGCAAGGCATGACTCTACACATTGTCAGTAGTTAGCAAAATAGCCCGCGAAAGGAGCCAGTAGGTGGAGACAGATGTAGAAAATATACTAACTTATATATAAACAAAAATATACACATATTGATATGGGAAAGTGAGTTATAAAAGTGGATATGGTACCTTTAGGATAGGTTCAATTTTAAGTAATTAAGGAAGAAACTTCTTGGAGAGATGGCTTTTAAATAAAATCCTGGATTGGGAAAGTATTGAATATCTATTTGGTAAAGAGTATTCCAAATACAGAGAAAAATCTGAGTTTTCTGAGGAAGAGTGTCTGAAGTGTTTGAGATGCTGAAATCATAATTAATGTTTAGCTAGTTGTCTCGACCAAGCCAACGAAGAGCTACCCGTAATTGGGTATGACTGGCTTTCTATAGGCTGGGAGGCTGAGTATTAGATGTATGGGTATACTGTGATAACATACGTTTGAAGGGAGTGATCCTAGCCCTCTGAATCATAGGTAGTCCAGTGAACCAATATTACCTTAAATATTACACACATATAAGCCCTCCTTGTTGCTGCAGCGGGTTAAAGTGCAGCACTGCAAGTCACAGCCACTACAGTGCGAGTTCAAGTCCTTGCCCTGCAGCTGATCTACATGGTGCAGCAGACCTCTCCTGCCTCACCCGCTGCTCCCCTTGGCAGTGGACCTCGTCAATTTGCCTGTTCTGCTCCCCAGTCTGTCTCTGGTAAATACTCTCACCACCCCTGTGCCTCTGGCCTGCACCCCAGTTCTGTATGAATAAATGAATGTTTAAAAAAAAATAATACACGTTCATATAAAATAAGTGTGGGGTTTGGGAGAGGTACGGCTGGTAGTGAAAACTTCAGGTGTTCAAAATTCTAACTGTTTCTATATTTTGGGGCTGCTACAATGCTGACTTTATAAACTCTCAAAAGCAGGTAGATAAAACTAGAGAAGGAAATGTAGTTAGATTAGATTTGTGAAGCCAAAGTCACTTCTGGGATTGAGATCTCATGTGTCATGCTATTTAATAATATAAATCTGTGCATTAAAATGAGATATAGTATTATTTACTTGTTCAGAGTGACAACAGCAAGCAAATCACAGTTTCTTAGAGATGTTACATACCATACATGTTACAAAATCCAGAGAAAAAGTTTTTTCTTTTCTTTTTTTTTTTTTTTTGTGTGTGTGTGTTTTTAGTAACATCCTGATAGAAATTCAATACATATATTTTCTGTGACTTTTTGGTTGAGATCTTTTTGTTTGCTTGCTGATATGTGAAGGCTTTTGCAGTATCATTTCTTAAGAGAAAGTAATAACTTAAGAATTTTGTGTCACTGGTTGCTATTCTTAAAAAATATATAATTCATAAGTTTCTTTGATGGATTTTGACAATAAAATTTATAGATTTCTGTAGAGATTTAATAGGAATATTGGTGTTCAAGTTCTACCAATCTTTTAATTTATATTTTGGCTTTCTTTTTTTTTTTTTTTTTTTTAAAGATTTATTTATTTATTCATATAGAGCTGGGGTACAGACCAGAAATGCGGAGGGTGAGAGGATTCACCAAAGACAGAGAGGGGAGCAGAACAGGCCGACTGATGAAGCACACTGCTGAGGGGAGCAGCGGGCGGGTCAGGAGAGGTCTGCCACGCCATGTGGATCTCCTCCGGGGCAGGCGGGAATCGAACTCATGCGGGAGTGGCTTAAGCTTCTCAGTGCTATGCTTTTACCCGCTGCGCCACCAGGGAGGGCCCTATTTTGGCTTTCTTATTATTCATATGCAAAGATGTATAGGATCAATAATTCTAAATATTAATTTGAAATTAAGGCAAAAGTAACAAATCAAGTAAAGTAAATTGTCACTACGGTCTACTGAGTAAACTAATTTGCAATTTAATTATTATTTTATGGTATGCATTGAGTTACTGAGATATGTTTGAAGCTTTATTTCTGGCATGTTTTTTCCCTTCAGACAATTTTATTGTAAAACTGCTACACAATTTGAGATACAGTATGTCAGATATGATCAGATGCAATCTAGTTTGCAGGGAGTCATTAAATTTTACCTTTCACAGAGATACATTTACTATATATTGCATGATCCTACATACACATAACTTCTGATAAATTCTGTTTTTCACAATTCACAAAGGACAAAGAATGTGCTGTGTATATGTATTAGATTTCTTTGTATTTTCAAGTATAATTCTGAGAGGTGAGAACATTAGTTTTTAGTAGACATCCATAAGAACTAAAATAGTGCTTGTAATCCTATATATTTGATGACTAGATAAAGTTTCCATAGTCTAGTACCTGGTATTGTAGATTTCAAACTTGTATGTTTATACTGTCTCCATAATTTCAGATACCAGGTGCATAACTATATTCACCTGCACCTTCAGTCACAGTCTAGGCAAATTTGCAAAATGAGTGAGAAAGCAACACTGAAAGTGTTTTTATATCACTTTAGCCAGAAATAGTGACATGCACATGTCTGTGATTATAAACAACAAGAATATATCATATTTGAACAAAACTCTATGTGGCTTCAAATCAACTTGCCTTTAGGTGACTTCCCAAAATACCTGGGTCCATTGTACCTCAACCCGAGTGAGAGGAAAGACGCACTGGTCTTAACTCTTTCAGATAAAATAATTTCCTTTTAAACATTTTATGTAAGCATATTTAAGCTAGGACATCACCCAATAAGAAAGAAATGACCTAAGAAGGTTAAAGGACCTGCACATTAAACAAATAAGGGTCACAATAAATTCACTCTGGCTTAGAGTTTGGTAAAAATGCATTGTTAGTGACATTGATGTGACAATCTCTTGGAAAGGTTAGAGGCAAAAAAGGTAGGAATGGCTTAATAGGGAATGGGAGAAAGAATGGTTAGCAGATAGGAGGAAGGCTTGATAAAAAGATAAAGCACAGAAAATGTCTCTGAGGTAGCCTTTTCTTCTTTTTTATTTATTTTTTGGTAATTTACAATCCTGGGTGCCAGTTACAAGAATTTTATTAAGATACCACTTAGAAGAAAGTTTAAAGAAATGAGAAAATACAGTTGTGAAGATAAGTTGGAAAATAATACAAACTTAGGCAACAAGTATTCATGGGTACCTACAAAAGTAACAGGCATTCTGGTGGGTATTTGAGGTAATAATGAATAAGCTGGCATGATCTATGTGCTTTTGATCAAGTGTTCTATTGGTTGAGACATTTTGAATTGAGTAAACTGATACACAGCTGTCATATATATTACAGTGAGGAAATAAACTGAAAACTGGGACAAAAACAGAGGAATTAGTGGCTGTAATGAAATTACATTGTTAGATAATACTGGTATTAGGAGAGGCCTTTCTAAGGAGATGGCATATAAATTTAAATATGAAGGATGAAAAGGATCCATCACAGGGGAATTCTGTGGACATAACTGTTTTATTTTGGTACTTCCCAAATGGGTCAGATAGAAATATCTCAATGTGTCTAGAATAGATTTCTTCCAATGTGTGTCATCAAGGATGGGAAGTAAAACAAATTTCAGATGCTGTAAGCCTAAAAAGCCCATTGCTACTACTTAAAATATTAAGGTTGTTTAGGGCCCTCCCTGGTGGCACAGCAGGTTAAAGCACAGCACTAAGAAGCTTAAGCCACTTCCGCATGAGTTCGATTCCTGCCTGCCCCGAGGAGATCCACATGGTGTGGCAGACCTCTCCTGACCTGCCCACTGCTCCCCTCAGCAGTATACTTCATCATTCTCCCTGCTCTGTCTCTGGTGAATCTCTCACCCTCTGCATCTCTGGTTTGTACCCCAGTTCTGTATGAATAAATAAATCTTAAAAAAAAAAATGCAGATTGTTTAAGAACAGAGAGGACTCTATGACCACGAAAAGCTATGCCCTTGTCTCCGTCAGCAGACTTTCCTAGCTGAAGCAATCACTGAACGCACTTTTGAAAACCTAGAAGAATGCAATTGGGAATAACATCCAGGTGGAAGTTTATCTGTACACATGTCCCTGAAAATCACATCTTTACTCCCATGAAAGGATTTAATCACCTACTTCTTGTATATCACGTGGTCATTACAAGAATTGTGTATCAATCACTTTTTCTTAAAGACTTGAAAGGGGGCCCTCCCTGGTGGTGCAACAGATTGGAGCACAGCACTATGAAGCTAGTAGCAGCTGGTCCAGCACGAGTTTGATACTTGGCCAGGAAAGTGACCCACATGACATGGCAGACTTTTTACCCACTGCTCCCCTCAGCAGTGTACTTTGTGGATTTGCCTGTTCTGGTCCCCAATTTGTTTCTGGTGAATTCTCTTACCACCCCTGCACCTCTGGCCAGGACCCCAGATCTGTACGCATAAATGAATAAATCTTAAAAAAAAAAAAAAAGCCTAAAAGGCCATAAGCTAAAATGAGTACATGCTAGCTGTTAAATGAAAGAATTTCAATATGGGGGTGCTGTGGCGATGCTCTTCTGAGAAGGGGTGAACCTTTTTTTCTAAATCATATGTAGTGAGGTAAACCCATGTTACAGCAAACAAATAAATTCAACAACAACAAAAAAAATTGTAAAAATCAAAGACCCCTCCGACAGCATTTAAAAAGACTCTGTTCTCAGGCATCAGCATAGCAGAGTGCCAGAAATCAGACCCAGAGCTTAATTATGAGGGAAATGACTACAGCATTACAGAATGTGGAATGCCAATATGCAACCTGGGTGGAAATCAGGGTGATTAATTGAAAACTTGTGGAACTCTGAGACAAGGGTTGCAATGTCTGAGAGGATGCACCTGAGAATATCAATCTCCTGATTTTTCCTGAAACCATCAGATCAAAGCAAATGTCTTTCACATCTTCCTCGCCAGTGTTTCGCTCAAACACTCGTCATTAGCTTTCAGTCTCTGCAACTAGAACATTTCACCTCAAAAGGAACATTGTCTTCCCTAGAACTTCCCTGACACTTTAGGATTTGGCTTCTTTAGAGAAGCCAAAGTGTTCTGAGTCAAACTAAAAGATGTAAGCAACTCTTGTCTAATGGAGAAGTCATCAGTGGATAAAAATGATATTCTCCAAAATACTCAAATTTCTGGACTTCTCTAAATATTTGTGAATTGGTCTGAATTTATTGTATAAGGCTTCTTAAAAGATCCTAGATGAGGGCCTCCCTGGTGGTTCAAGGGGTTAAGTCTCAGCATTATGAAGCTATTTACAGTTATTGCAGCATAAGTTCAATACCTGGCCAGGGAGGTGAACCAAATGACCCACGTCTCACCCACTGCTCCCCTCAGCAGTGTATTTCAGTCAATCTGCCTGTTCTGCTCCCTACTCTTGTCTGGTGAATCATCTCACCACCCCCTTCCACACCTCTGGCCTATACCCCAGTTATTGGATGCATAAATAAAATAAATCTTAAAAAAAAAAATTCTAGCTGAATGAGCCCCAGCTGCCTGTATTGATGGACCGGCCTGATAACACATTCAAGTTTTGACTTTCTTCTGTCTAATATTACTTAATTTTCCAGTGCTGGCCCATGGATTTTCCAAAATCAACAATTTATACACAGAAGTTTAGGTTAGGCTTTGAGCCTCTAGGAAAAACCAGGAATAGACCCAGACTAAACATGAGTGACAATTTTAATTTGTGGAATCTATTAATAATAGGGATTTATTCTTCATTCAAATAATATAGTAAATCAGATTTATAAACTCTTTTTCTTTTTTGTCTTGGTTCAGACATTTGGTTTTAATTTGCAAAGTGAAAATAAGTTGCTTCAGTTTCTGGGAACCTATATAATTACAATAGCATCTAGATAAACACTGTCTATTTGCTCAGCAAGCACAGTTTTGGGAACTGTTCCTAATAAAGATGTTCTCTGCTTTATCAATTCATGTTGTACACAGCTACTGCAAATTCAACTTGTCAAATTTTAGCATTTTATTTAATTTCATATAAAATCAATTTGATATTATATGAGAAAACTGAAATGAAAATTATTTTTAAAAGAATAATTTTTAAAGGAATCAGAAATATATTCATAAAGGCTTTATAGCTCCAAGACAATAAAGGTTGATTAAGGATTATTTTCATTGTGTTCATGATTTTTTCATATTTAAAATTCATGCAATAATTTGGGTAATTTAGCTTTTTATTGAAAAACAGGCCACAACCCTTTGTTATGGCTAATCATCAGCCTATTGCTCTAAACTAACTGGCTTATTTTTAAGCAGGGTTTAAGCCAAAACACTTCTGGTAAATGTATTAGACAGGAAACAATGAATTTCTGCAGAAAACAATCTAAATAGCATTTGAAATTGGTGATATTGAGATTAAATGCTATTAAAATAAGCCAAATTAAATTAAATTTCAGTGTTTATAATTTTTTAAAGTGCCAAATAAAAATTAATATTGTATACGGTCTTACTAGATATCAAAAGTCATATAGCACTACAAATTCTTAGTAAATTACAAAGAAAAATTGATAGCTTAACAAATCTAATTATAGAAAATTAATTGAACAGCATGGTAACTTCTACAACTTTATTGTGGAACATTTCATTTGGCTCATTTCACAAATGAAATAAAATATGTTTAAAATGTGAAGAAGGAGTGAAACAGATACATCTGAACAATATGACTTCACATACTCAGAGTTAAAATAGGGAGTTAAAAGGAAGCTCAAATTATCTAGCACAGAAAAGTATTTTTGCCATATATCTTACAAATTATGTCATATACGTCAAGTTAATTCACTAATGTGAATTTTAAAAAGAACAAACTGAAGAACAACCTGAACAAGGTCTAATGTTCTGTAGGTCTCAGAGGACATTGTCATTTACATAATATGGGACATAATAAAGGCCACTTTGATACTTCAGAAAATATGAATTAGGGAAAGGCAGGTACACAGGGAAGTGGGGAAGAGCAGCCTCCGTGATATGGATTATGCACTGATCGTGGGAATTTCAGTTACTGGGAAAGTGTCTCCATAAAAGCTTTGGAGTCAACAAAATATAATGCACAGCCTAGGAACAAAATTGGATAATTTTCACATGTTATTTGTTATGAGGCACCAGTGGTGGCTAAATAAAAGTGAGATCTTCTGGGCAAACCCTGTTAAGCAACATGTCACCCGTCTGATGATCATTGAAACTTTAACGCCTTTCATTTCTATTGAAATAGCTAATATCTATTCCGTTTAGTAAACTATGCAAACTATTATAATTTTAATACTTTGATTTCTCTTACTCAAAAAATTCTGGGGTTGTTTTAAAGCAACATGGGTTTTTTAAAACAAAAATTCTTCTTGTATCAAACTCAACAACCATAAATAGCATAATCCATGATTTGGATAGTCTTTCTCTGAATTAAATCCCTCCCATTTTCCTAAGCTTAAATGGGGTACTTACAATTCAGAAAATTTTTGGAGACATCCACAGATTAGTTTTCATACTTTTTCCATTTGAAGTGTACTCACATGACACCTTTAACATGGTGTTTTAAAAGAGATATAACTAATGCAATTAAATTCAAAACAAATTAGAATACGTTTTATTCAAGCCAAATAAAAAACCAAGAAGCTAATATGCATTTATGTTATAAAAATTTAGAGGTTTTTTAAATAGCTACAATTTAGTGACTTTTTCAGGTAGGAACTGTTTTCTTGTATTAATAACTTACATATATCTACAGATAAATATAAAATGTATTCATTTTCAGGGAAGAAAATATCACATTCTAATTGCCATAAACCTGTCTTTCACAATCTAATACTAAATCTTGAATATATCAAAGTTGGAAACAAATACAAATGACAAAGATAGAATAATGACAGTAATAAGTAATAAGGCATAAGTATAAAGCATAAACTGAATTTTAAATATCAAACTCCTGTGATGTAACAATATTGCATTACACCACATGTAGAAACAATTCATAATTGTTTATAAAATAAACTAAAATCAAATTAGCTACATACTTGATAAATTCAGGTATAATCAAATTTTCTCTAACTGAACTAATTATCACAGTATAAATTACTTTTCCTCAAATAGAGTAAAGGAATTATGTTTACCATTGGTACTAAAAAACATATGGAATTATGTATCTGAATACTGATTATCATAGATATATAAATTACATATGCATGATATTTTTGATTGCTAACAGACAGGCACTAACATTCCTTTTTTGGAACAGTGTTTAACTTTTGGTAGACTATTTAACATTGTAGAATACTCATTCGACGTATTAAATGATATTTTTGCATATTCTAAGCACTGATAAAAATTGTAACATGATTCAACACAAAATTATTCAAGACAAGGAAAAAATTTAACAATGTTGAGATTTGATGAAAAACTAATATTGAATGTTTTTTTTAATGAAAGGAGATTTCATGCCATTTGCAAAAAAAAAAAAAGATGGAAATGAAGGAGGTAATAGTAAATGAAATAAGTCAGAAGGATAAAGACAAATACCAGATGAAAGAACACATCTTACATTTACCAAAAGAAGGCACTTGGAGAACATATGCTGACAATAATTGAGATTTTCAATCTGGGATGGCATCTGTTTTAGTCTCCTTGAAGGAGAAGCAAGGGAAAGGTTGGTTGTTCAGAAATCTGTTGTCTTGCTAATGAAGTACTGCAGAGCTAAGAGTCAAATGCAGTCCCAGTCCCATTTTGCTCTATTTTCTCTTTGTCATTTGTCATCTTGTGTTCCCTTTCTGTTTTCTCACTTCTGGTAAGTGTTTTCTATAATATACTTCTTGTCTAATATATAAAGACAATTACATAGTCAGTGGCCCATGATTATGTGGATTCAGAAAGGGAATTCAGGACTATCCTTTCACAGAGCAAGCACTGCAGTCATACAGACATTTGTAGAAATGCAAATAAGACACACAAATATAGTATTGCAGAGTATCATGCACTGTGGATGAAAACAGGAGAGCCAGGTGAGTGAAGGATTCTGGCTATGTGTAAACCTTTACACTATGAGCAACTAAGGGGACGTTACTTAGAATTTTTCAAATTTTTCTTTTAAAAGTTGTATCTAATAGCAGATAATAGAGCCATACTCTTAGTTCATGAGTATCCAATGAGGGAATACACTTTTTTTTACTTATTTTTTTTTTTGAGTGTGAGTCAGACACTGTGTTAATAAATGAATTAGACATTAGTCTAATAACATTGTTTCAATTGCTGTCCCATCAGGCATATGGATAAAAAAATCAAAAGACAGACATTTGAGAATAATTGGAAATGAAAAAAATATCTATTAGAAAATGTTAGAAATAAAGCACTTTTGTCAACTATAATTAAAAAAAACTCAATTGAATCATGAAGCCACTGAGGATTCTCCTACAAGAGTTGAATAGTATTGCCCTAAACCTCTTAATAATGACAATAGTAACAATGAGGAAAATAATGATGTATATAACATTGGGAAAGATGTTAATGAAAACAGTAATAAGAAAATAAGTGTTTCTTACTGACTTGCAGTACAATACAGGTTTTGAATATTAAGTAATAATGTAAGTGATTTGATTTTAGTATGCTAACAAATCATCAGGACTTAGATTTTCTTTGTACATCAAGAAATACATGAATAGAACTATTAATAATAGTATGACGCTGCTGTGAACTTCAATACTAGTGAAGAAAAAAATCTGATTGAACAGTTATTAGTGGAAAGTACAAGAGGACTCTGTGTGTGTGTGTGTGATGATAAACAGAATTTTATATCTGTTAGTTATCATTTGTCATTCAGAATAGTAATGAAAATCTCAAATAACAGGAACTCCTACATTTGCCTTGATTACAAATCATTCATAATTATAACTGATTGCCACTCAATGAGGTTCAGTCTGCATATTCTCTCTTTAAATATGGTACCCAGAAGAAAGTGATATTTTTCTGATGTAGTCATGTCATTAGAGTTGTTTATTTGATTTTTCAAGATATTATTCTAACATAAAAATTGCCTAAATTAATGTTAACATTACATTGCTGGCTTATCACTGAAATGAATGTCAACTATTCTTCATAGAATACTTAATCAATCCCCTTCATGAATCACTATTAATTTTTCAGGTGTGATGTCTTCTTTCCATCTTGTCGTGCTCTGTATACTGAAGAAAATTAACCTTTTCTCTTTTATGACTCTAAGAACTTTGCACATACAAGTTGTTATAACACATCCCAGTTTATCAGGATTTATTAGGTACATCCTGATCATTTTCAGTGGATTTCATTGACTCAACTCATAATCCATGTGTACTGAATAACTGAACGGACACTTACGTATTATAAATTTAGCTAAATTACAAATGCTTTAGGAAAATGCTCATTTTTTTTAGGTAATATTAAACTGTAAGTACTTTCAGTAATATGAAGCAATGTTAAAGTTGCCAATAAAGAAAGATGTTTTAGGGAACATTTGAGTACACACTGTTAAAATACTGACATACACTTGATAATTTTAATAACAGAGGATACCTCTTTTATTTAACATGAATTTAAAGAGTTGGACTTTCAAAGTGCATCTGTTCAAAATTAGACAAATTATGGTCATGAAAAAACTGAATTTTGAGTTTCCTTATATTAAATTGAGGGCAAAGATCAACACTGCCTGTTATAATAAAACAGTCCATTGTAAATTATAGTAAATGATAAAGATTGCAACATTGCCTCTTTAGAATATAATGCAGCTGAGCTTGTTGTGTGTACTTTTAATGTATCAATTTAATTTTCATTGCACTCAGATCTCTGCATTTTATTCTGTTAAAATGTTTTTGGTTCGGCCCTCCCTGGTGGCGCAGTGGGTTAAAGCACTGCACTGAGAAGCTAAAGCCACTTCCACATGAGTTCGAGTCCCTCCTGCCCTGGAGGTGACCACATGGCATGGCAGACCTCTCCTGACCCACCCACTGCTCCCCTCAGCAGTGTACTTTGTCAATCTGCCTGTTCTGCTCCCCACTCTGTCTCTGGTGAAGCCTCTAGTCACCTCTGGCCTGTACCCCAGTTCTGTATGTACAAATAAATAAATCTTAAAAAAATGTTTTTGGTTCATGAATTTATAGTGAGCTTAATAATGTTATTAACAATGAACATTAAATCTAAATAAGTTGACAAACCTCAAAAATGTCATTAGGTGACAAGGATTTAGTTTATTTTTTCTAAGGATAAAATCGATGACTCTGGAATAAACAGTTAAGAAAATCAAAATCAATGACTTGTTTCTCTCTAATTACCTCCATTGGGGTAAAGTTGGTTTACATCATTGTATTTGTTTTAGGGGCTATAAGTTTAAACCTCCACAAATGTATATTTCATACTCTGCCCATCAGCAGAGCCACTAGTCACCTCCCTCCCCTGATTCCAACTCATCAGCTTCCTCTTCAGGTTGTCTCAACTGGTCTGTCAGATGTCAAAGTTTTGTTAACTGGTTTAGTTTTCTCTGGCACTTTGATTCATTTTACTACATTCCACATATATATGAAATTATTTCACATTTCTTCTTCCTCTTTTAACTTATTTCACTTAGCGTTATCCTTGCTAACTCCATCCAAAATGACTCACGTGGCAAGAATTAATCCTTTTTCTTTGTAGCACAGTAGTATTCTGTTGTGTGTGTATATGTTTGTGTGTGTGTGTGTTAAAATACTATGTTTTTGTTTTTGTTTTTTTGTTTTTTTGATAAACTACTCTGTTCCTGGGCATGTAGGCCACTATAAATAGGATTTCAATGAACGCAGGAGTGTGAACAACCCTTTCAATTAGCATTTCTGCATCCTTTGAATAGATAATTGTGAATGAATTTACTCGGTCATATGGTAGATTGTTAATATCTTGAGAAATCTCGGTACTACTTTTCAGAGAGATTGGATAAGTTGTATTTTTATCTGTCCATTCTAGTTTACTTAATTTTGTCTCTAGGAGTTCTATGCTGTCCAGAAACAGCAGACTGGAAGCTGCAGGGGAAGTCTAAGCAAGTACACTGGAGGGAAGGTGGGTAATACTCCTGACTCCCTAATTGGTCACTTATAACTTATAAACCCATTGGTTATATAAAACTGGCTATATGTAGTTGCTGACTGTATACTCTGGCTACAAGTTCAGAGGACCCACAGTGGATGTGGGGTTACAGTCTTTCAGAAGCCTGTGATCTAGAATGCCCCTAATAAATGATCTATGCATATAGAATGCCCAGAGGAATTACACTTTTGCCTACTGTTCAGTGAAGCTGGAGGGAGATAATAGCACCTGTTCCTCATACCAGGCCACCCCCTCTGATTGCCTCCCATAAGAGGGTACAGAAAAGTCACTGGGCATGCCCAATTCCCTGTGATCCCTTTCAATTTCTTTCTAGGCATTGATCAGAGGTCATGTGGGCTAGATTTATTCTGTGGGTCACCAGGGTAAGCCCAGACAATCCTGACAGTCACGAGACTGCCTGAGGGATGCCGTATGGCTTATTCCATGCTAAACTGCATCCCTCAGTCCCACAACACATGGGACTCCTCTGCCGAACTATAGAATAGGTGTTGTTCTCACTGAAAATTATCTACCCCCCTTCCCAGGCGAGGCCAAGAAAAAGCCCAAGGGACTGCTAAGAATAGGGGCAGTGTCCCTTCTGTTTAACCAGCAGTTTCTCACTTACAATCTCTCAAGAGTTGTTTCTGGCTTTCCTCATTGCTAAGTCACTGGACCTCCCTACTTCTCTACAGATGTACCTGATCTCTCTGGAAGCACATCCTCATGCCTGAAGGAAGAATGACTTATGGATTCTGTCTGTCATTTCCCACTACTCTCCTCAGAGATGTCAGAAAGTGTGCAAGTTAAAGAAATTGGCTTTTAGTCAGAGGTGATCAAACTCCTCATATTTTTTCAGATATCCAAAAATGTGTTAAAATTGTAAATCTTACCTTAGATCTGAGTTTTCATAATATTGGCAGTAGGTGTGAATTGATTGACAAGTGTGGTATTGCCATGTTAATCTCCAACTAACAGCCATCCAGGAGAAATAATGATTATAGAAGCAAGTTGCTGAACTTGCAGAACTTGTTCCATAGTTTCAAATTGTTCTCAGACATTGTAATTATTCAGACACTACAGGGGCAGGATTTCTAGATAATGCTTTTGTAAAATAATAGTTTAAAAAATTCAAAGTTTTTTTTTTTTGTGGAGGTGTTTTCTCTGTTGATCAACACTATAAGCAAAAAACTAGCTCCAAAGGAAAAAACCTGGTCAAATCAGTTATTGTTTCTTGTTTCTCAACATTATTATAAAGCAACATTTTTGTATCTTTCATGTTTGAATGTGTGTGTGTGTGTACATATATA
>NW_004567111.1:14890082-14907521 GCF_000260355.1 Condylura cristata
AGAGAGAGAGAAAGGGGCAGAGAGAGGGAAAGGGAGAGTAACTGCTTATAAAAATACTATAAATATGACAAAATAATATTAGATATTGTCTTCTGTACATCATATGTATTTTCCCCTTGAGATGATGCATTTTTAAGGTAATATTGCTTACAGTGTAAGAAAGGGAAAGAACAAATAAACAAAATATAGGATTAGAAAACAAAAATATATGAGCTACTGGACTAATAAAATGATCTAATTTTTACACCTAATGCTAAGTCAAAACTGATCTTAAAATAATCAGTGTGAATTAGGAAATATATATATATATATATATATATATATATATATATATATTCAATGCATTACTCAACACTCAGCAAATATCTGTTGATGTGCTTGCCAGAAATACAAGCAGAGCTATTTTCAGAGAAATATAAACTAAAATTTTGCCACCAACTGATCCTAGCAAGAATAAATGATCAAGAATATGACTGGATCATGTATAATGTAGTTTTCAGTTGGAAGGTTCTAGTTTATGTCAAAAAATGAGTGATCAAATAATTGTTTCTGGATAAAAATATAACTAAATATAGTCACCATATGTATTTACTTTATAGGAATGCTGTGACAAAATATCGTGAACTGGATGCCTTAAAATAAATGTTCTGGAAATCAGAAGTTTAAAATCAAGATGCCAACAGAGTTATGTTTTCTGGGAAGACTCTAGGAAAGTATTACTTCTTGCCACTATCCAGCTTCTGGAGATTTCAAGCTTCCTTAATATTTTTGGCTTAGCAGCTATACCACAAATTTCTGCTTCTATATTTATATAGCTCTCTTCTTTGCAAGTGTCATCCTATACATTGGTCACAATGAATATAGGGACACATCAATATATTATTAATTAATGGCATTGCTAAATGAAGCGGACCTTAAAGAACCTGATAGGTACTTAAAAAATATTGGAGTAACACTGAATTATAACTTAGGCTACAGCTGTCTATCATTATAAATCAATCTCTACACAAATTGTGTTATATTCACACACACACACATTTTTTCAAATAATTTATTCCTGACAAAGACTCAATGCCCATCAACAGGGCAGTTACTTCAGTAAATTTAACTATTTTGCTTAGCCTTGATAAATCTAAAATGTGGTTTGTAAGGAGAACTGCTTCTTTACATAAATTATTTTTTGCCAAGCTGATATAAGCATAATCATTATCATAATTATTGATATAAGTATAGGTGCTGTTGGGACTGGATTCTTTGGTGGTATATATATATATATTTTCTTTGTCTTTGGTGGTATATATATATATATATATATATATATATATATATATATATATATATATATATATTATATATATATATGGAAGGTAAATCATAATTTAAAAAGGCAGTTCTATGATCTTAAAATGATAAGGGTAATTAAACAACAAAACATCACTTTCTCTGCCTTTGTATCTCCTTGTTTCTCTACAGAAGTACAAAAATCTTATATGTTAGCAGTCATCTTCTTTAACCAGTGACTCTTGGCAACACTGATTGACTGTATTTCTACATAGAATTCTGATATTCAATAAAGGATTTCTACATTTAAGTTGGAGACCTATGCATCCTTGTCAGAGTTGTTGAAAAATAGCTGATAAAGCATATGTTGAGAGCCCTTAAGCACTACCAGCATAAGTGTGGTTTCAATAAAAGCTTTTCTATCCATGCGAAATGAAGCTCACAAGATAGATATATAATCTTCTATTATGTGCTCTATTAAAAATTTCTAGTATAGGCCCTCCCTGGTGGCGCAGCGGGTTAAAGCACTGCACTGAGAATCTAAAGCCACTTCTGCATGAGTTCAATTCCTGCCTGCCCCGGAGGTGACCACATGGTGTGGCAGACCTCTCCTGACCCGCCCGCTGCTCCCCTCAGCAGTGTACTTCGTCGATCTGCCTGTTCTGTTCCCCACTCTGTCTCTGGTGAAGCCTCTCACCGCCCCTGAGCCTCTGGCCTGTACCCCAGTTCTGTATGCACAAATAAATAAATCTTTAAAAAAAAAAAAAAAATTTCTAGTATAATTCACTGAAACTATTAGAAATGTGTACCATTTTTATGTTGTACAGCAATTCATGTGTGTTTCTTTCAGGCAGTTATATTTATACACACACGTACATACACAACCACATTATACATAAAACACATGCATTTCCTTAATTTTTTATTTTAAAGACCATTTTTTAGTAAAATTAAGAATGTAAACACTACTTGATTTAAAACATCTTTTCACCTTAATCTAAGTAAATTTCATCATCTAACCTGTTTATAGTGGCAGTATACATATCCAATTTTTTGAGATATTATTATTTAAGGCAGCATTTCAGTGTGTGCTTTATTCATGCATTTTCTACTCTTTTGAATTTGACTAGTGATAATGATATAGAGTAAATCGATAAGGATAAACTCACTCGTTAAGGATACATCCACTTGGGAGATACTTGCTCATTAATATAGCTAGTTTAGGTTTTCCACACCAAATAAATTTGAAATCATCTAGTGAGGACACACTGGTAATATGGTGGGTATTTCCCCTTTTATTACTCCAAAGGGTTGATTTTTGTTTTTCACGCTCACTAAGTTTTATTTTCATATTACTTAAGTTTCTTTTAAAACTACTGGTATTGGTATTAGTCACATGAATAATTATTAAAATACCTAACAGACTAATTAATAGAATATATATATTTGAGAACACTTATTGCAGCCAAGTTAATTTATATTAATATTTTATTTTAATTTAAGTTAATATAAACTTGGACATCAGATGATTAATATTGTCCATGTTTATGTCTTAGGAATATGCTATATTGAAGATCAGAGTATCAAAAGTCTAGTTGAATCACTGTCTAATTACAACTGCAGGAAGAAGCCTGAGCCAGAAACAATTCTTAGTCAAGCCCCTCTCAAATTTCTAACCCATAAAAACTATGATAGGAAATGAAATAATTTTAATTGTTTTAAGTTATTAAGATTTGGAATGATTTGTTATGCAGCTGTGGATAACTAGAATGAATTATATCAAAATCCAGTGTGTTAAATGTCTACTTCTACATCCTAAGGGCCATTCCAGCCTCTTCTGGGATTATACTTTTTGATTAAAATATCTGGTTGACTATAAAAATATGTGATAGTTTTCTCTCTCTTTCTTTGTCTCTCAAGGTAGTATATATACTTGAACATGGAATTTAGGTTAAGATCTAGTGGCATATAATGGCCCTCTACACTATCTCTTTTAGTCCTAAATACAACATGAATTAGATATTAGAAATTAATAAAATGTGTCCTATTTACTTACTGGCAACTGAGGCTTCAAGACACTGAGTAATTCTGACAAATGAAAAAGCCGTAACACATGTGGTATGGAGATGGGAATCAAATTCTTGGATCTCTGATTCCTACTGTTTTAATGTTTCTAATCTAGCCATTCAGTTTCTCCAACAGTAGCTATTCACATATCTTATTAATGTGCTTTCCATTTCCACATACCACCTGTGCTCTCATTTAATTAGTAGATTTCTTAATTGAATTTTTTCCATTTTTTTCTAATTAAGTTTCTTCTAAAGCATACTAATAGCTTTACAAGTTTGATATATTTGTAATAAATGTTATTGGAAAGTAATTATTAACTCATGCTTACAATCTTGTTTGAATACTTAGTATCAAAAATGGCTCTCCTGCTATAAACAACTAAATTCTGACAATATAGGAAGTGACTTTTTATGCACTAAATGACAGTCAAGGCAGAACTGTAATCCTTGAAACAGGGAGATGCATGAGAGCGCTGGTTCTCTCCTGGGATCTGAGAAAAGCTGATCATGTCCAGGGGGAGGTGAGTCTGCGTGGCAGGCACCTGGAGGGACTGAACAGAAGGTTTCAAATGCCCCGATTCTTGTGGCTGGATTTGTGGGTGAGGGCCCTAAGAGCTGACAGGAGAGGTGGAAACACACTGCAGCCCTTCAGATAAAAGCTAAAGGGGATATGTGCACCAGGCCAAATGCAGATTCAAACTGCTATACATTGAGGTCTGAATGTTGAGAGGTGTTCAGGGCTAAGGATTCAGGACAGTGGGGTTCAAGTCAAGCCAGCAGAGACAGCGCTCCCTGAGCTCTGAGTCTATCTTTCAAGAACCCAGACAGGCATAGATTTGGCATTAGTGACACAGCCTCTGAAGATACATGTCCTACCATAGAGGTCACATGTGATAAACCATTTCTTAAAAAAAAAAAAAAAACAAAACAAACAAACAAAAAACTTCACATAAATAGATAGATAAAACAAGTAAAAGAATGTGAGAAGATCTGCCAGTTATTTACCTCATTACAAGGAGGAAATCAGTCACTCTGTATATGAAGACAACATAGATGAGACTCTTCATAACCCTAAAAAATTTCTAACATGCCCACCATACAACTAAACTTATCAGGCATGGAATTTGAGAACTGTTACAAAGATTAAAACTGACCCAAATATTGTAAAGCTTAATACTAAGGTGCAAGAATGAGAACAAAAATAAAACATAAATAGATCGTATCAGTAAATCTCAAAATCTTCAACTATATTTGAACTGTTAAATAACCAACTTTCCTAAGCAGAAAGCATGAAAGGAATTAAAATATGCTTTGATTGTAATTACAATATATTACAATATGAGAGTACTAGCTAAAATAGTTCTTAAAGTACCCAGTAATAAGTGGTTTGTTAAAACATAAAACAAAACAAACAAAAAAAAAAGAAGGCAAAGGGAGAAAGAGGAAATGATGAGGGAGAAGAAAAAAAGAAGCAAAGGAAGTAAAGCTGATAGAGTAAGAGGAGGAAAGCTTATGGTGATGGAGGAGGAAGATGAAAAAGAGGAAGGAATAAAAAGGTTTTTGTTTCACTAGAATGGAAGAAGCATGGATGAAATCATAATAATGGCAGAAAAAAAGAGAATAACACTGATAACATAATTTTAAGAAAGCTATAATAGAAATGTTTTGGTCGTGTGGTGCTAATTTATTTTCAGTTAATAGAGAAAATTACAATGTTACTGCCTTACTTTTAAATAATACTGCATTTTTGGGGTAAACCCCAACTGATTATGAAATATTACCCTCCTTTCAAACCAATTCTATACTATTCTGTTATACATGTTCCTCAGCCATATCGATATATCATTTCTCCCTTTTGAATTCCTTATCATTGGCACTGACCTAACATGAGTGTCCTAAGATGAGTTATGAAGTATATACGTTCATCATCAAAACAGTTTGGGTGATGAAAAGTTCAATATATTGAGCAAGTTATGACTATAGTGTTTAGATTCCTGGGTTTGCAAACAATATGGTGCTCCATTGCAATAAAATCACTATGCATGCAAATGGTGTGTGTGTGTGTGCGTGCACCTGTGTAAGTTCTTTTCCAAAAGAAGACAATGTCATTATTGAATAGCAACATGATAATGCTGTGAAACTAAGCAAAACTATAGCTTTTGTATTTGTTCTCAAGCTGCTTGCATAATTGATATTAGTCACTGTTATAATAAAGATTAAATATACGTAGTTTTTTTTTTCTAAATATACCCTCAGATACATTAACAGTCATTTATTTTATATCTATATAAGCTTTTTCAAAGTATTAAAATCAAAGAGCATTTGACTTTAAAGAAATATAGAGAAGCTTATTACTATATATGGTCTCCTAGCAATGGTGGTTGTTTTCCTTGCTGGGTATACTTTTACCAAGTGAATTACACTGTAGAAACATCCACTTTATAGAATCAAAAAATCATAAACCAGATAACGTAGATGGTGATTATTTTCCATTCCTATTTCCCTCTTTGTGTAAATAGAAGTGATGTTTCTTTTAACACCTACAAGTGAGTTATTCTTTTATGTTAGCTTTTACAGATTAAAATATACAACAATTAAAAACACGCTTATTCTCAGTTGATCTAGTGATTACAACAAAATCAGAATAATCTGTAGCAACTGCTAAAATTTAAGGCAATCATAGATACATAATACATAATGTTTTACATATACCAAATACATTATTTTACTATGTCTAGATACAAAATGAGCACATATGGAATAAGATTTTAATTTGTTGCATGAATAAAAATTAAAAAAATAATTTTATGATATTTATCATTTAGGCAGGCATTAAATCTCAGCAAGTTTTGGGATGTGATGGAATATTATAGCACAAAACATGTCATTTAGCACAATAACTGCTTAGCTGTAAGATATTTTTCTATGGGAAAATCTTACAGTAGGGTAGCATATGAAAGAACAAAATACAAAATACACATCCACATCTACTTTCTGTATGAATCTGCATATAAAGTACATAGTCACATATGTGTATCTAGATATGAATATCTACACACATGACAGTATACACTTACAACTAATTACAGATAAATGCATGTATCTCATACAAATAAGTATCTATACATATGCATATACATGTGTGCACATTCATACACACATATACACTAATGCATGTCTCTGACATCCCAACACTTGGTGTGTTTTATGTTTGATGCATACAGATACATATACAAAAATTTTGATGTGTGCTTTTATGCATCTATGTATATTTTCCATTTCTCACTACTGAGATGTGCTGTAGAAAGTTTATTAGGAGTGTACAGTACTAATGATCTCAACACCCACATCTTGGTTTCTTAATACCAGTTTCCAGCTGTTTGGATAGCGTCTGATATCCTTGCTAGAGGATGCAAAATATGAACACTTGAATAACACCTAACATAGCCATGGTTATAAACCAAGTAAACAAATATGCATAAGTTCATGCTGACATACTATACACACAGAGATATAAGTCTTACAGAAATCCAATTAATATATGCAGACTGGATGAAGGATATAGGAAATTACTGTTTGAAATATCACATCAGAAATAACTGCTTTTGGCAAGATTCACCAGCTACAAAAATAACTGACCGATACTTCCAAATACAGCAATGTTTTGAGGAAAATAAATAAGTTGAAAAAGACAGATGAGTTGTCACAGATTGGAAAAGAGTAAGAGGACATGGCAGCTCAAAGAATAATCTGGGTGAAAGGTTTATAGAATTCTGTTATTTTGGGGATCTGTTTGCACATAGAATTATCTCAAAATAAAAGGTGAAATGAGTAGAAACAAACATTTCATTCAAATAGTGCTTAAACAACTTAAATGACTCATTTTTTACAAACATTTACAAAGTCACATTTTGAATAACAGAAGATAATAACAAGCTATTATGCTTGAAGATTAAAACAGCTACTTGTCATATAATGCCAGGAAGACTGTAAATTTATTCCTGAATCAGGACACATTGTTTACTTAAAACAGGTTATACTGAGAATATATTACATGTTATTTTAAAAGAAGTATTTTATTTTCTACAAAAAGTATCTTTACTTCTGTTCTTTTGTTCTTCACCTCTCACCAACACCATGTAACCTTTTATAAAATACTGTGTCTGTAGCTACAGGAATGCGCATGTAGCCAACAGAATCAAAATAGTTGCCCATTGTCTGGACATGACTAGATCAAAAAGAAACTTCACTATAATAATTAGATTTGCACCCCCTTGTTCCTTCTCAATTTTGTGGATTCTAATGATGTGAATCCGAATCACTCTGTAGAGCTGATAGTTTTCCTGGATGAATGTATGCAGAACAGAGAGTGCACACCACCTAGATGCAAATTACTGCTAGACAGTAGGGCTACTTCTACCCTTCTCATTGTATATTATCTTTTTTTTTTTTTTTTTTTTTTTGTCATAGGATGGGTTAGTGGGGTGGCTGATGTTGTAAGCTAAGAAGTAGCTCCCTTTTACTCCTTTATGTTTAAACTAATTATTTACCAAGGTCAATTATTTTGTTGTTGTCGTCCTAATATCGTGCCTATATGCTAAACACAGTTTATCATGCTATAAACTTGCTCAGATTGTTCTCAGTTTGTACCTGCATGGTAGTGGCCCTTTCAATTTCAAATATCCTAGTTGGATAGAGATATCAAACAATCATGATACCCAATATTATGTAAAATATGAAATCATCTGGAATTTTAGAGTTTGAAAATGGCAAGGGCATTTATAAAAGTTACCACAAAACATATTTTGAAACTTGTGCTTCTGGTGCAGTATCAAGCTTTAGACTGAGATGGCATTCCAGATACTTAAAGTTGTTCCAAATCACTATATTATGTTAACTTTCCTAGATCATTTTGGATATGCCAAGTTGTTATGCTCTGATTTAATTTCTAAATATACAGGAGTAGGCCATACTTCCCAGCTATGATATGGTTTCCAATAACCTATGACTAGCCAGATTTACAGGCTGTGATACCATTTCTAAATACCTTTAGGCGTGCCAAAATTTTACACTCTGATTTAATTCCCAAATAGTTAAGAATATGCCAGATTGTTGGACTATGAAGTCATTGTAAGAACAGTTCATTACTTGGGAGAGAAAATTCTCATATGAGCAGATTATTTTAAAGTCTTGTATAATTTGTATTCTTTCCCCCCCAAGGGAAAAATGTGTTTAAATTATTTTCTTGCTTTTCATAATGCCTTTGACATTATTTTTTAAGTTATTTTTTAAATTTATGTATACAAGAAATGGGGTACAACCAGAGCTGCACGGGGTGAGAGGATTCATCAGAGACAGAGTGGGGAGCAGAAGATGAGACACAAGAGGTCTGCTAGGCCATGTGGGTCAGCTCCCTGGCCGGGGATCAAATATGCCTCATGCCACAGTGGCTGGGGATAGCAAGACAGCTATTACCCCTTTGCCACCAGGGAAGCCTTGTGCTCATAAATATACTGACATATTTCAATAATATGACAACATATTAATCTAGATTATTTAAAAGAAAATTTTAAATTGAAACACTCCAACATTAGTCTATCACTTTTCTATTGCCTATCAAAGATTTATTTATTTATGCATACAGAACTGGGGTACAGGCCAGAGGTGCAGAGGATTCACAGAGACAGAATGGGGAGGAGAACAGGCCGACTGATGAAGTGCACTGCTGAGGGGAGCAGCGGGCGGGTCAGGAGAGGTCTGCCTCGCCATGTGGGTCACCTCCTGGGTGGGGACTGAACTCATGCTGAAGTGGCTTTAGCTTCTTAGTGCTGAGCTTTAACTTGCTGCGCCACCAAGGAGGGCCTCTTGTGAAATTTTTATTTCAATTTCTGGCAATAAAATATCATTGAACCCCACTTCAAATATTGTCTATCACTCCTTCCTTTATTTACACATTCAATCATTTGGGGAGTGTTCTTAGACGATACTGTCATATTAACCATAAACTGGGTTTATGTTTTCAGTAAGATTATTATAGAACAGGATTCTACCTGCTCTGTGGGCTTTCAAAATAGACTTTCAAAGCATATGTATGAAGATGTGTCTAGAATGTGTTTACCAGTATGATAGGCATATAAGTTTCCCTGATATGTAATTCCTTGAGACCAAATTGCCCTACTTAATACTAAAGGCTGATGATAATGATGTCTATTAGTTAACACCGAGTGTCTACTTGTCTACTTCACACTTTAATAACATAGTAGTATTCCTATGTGTAATGAGAAAAACAATAGCTATTTATTTATAAATTGAAATACTATTGCATATTTTAAAAATACATTAAAATTATTGTCAGATGTAAAGTACATTTTTTTCTAGCATTTCTCTAAAAAATATAAACCCACTTTATTTTTAGAGGTGTTTGAGGTTCACAGGAAATTTTGGGCAGAGGTTTCCTATATTCTCTGAGTCCTGACACATACAGAGCCCTTCGCTCTTATTAAATTCTCCAGCAGAATGGCCCACACTTTATAATGGATGAATCTACATTCACACGCTATTGTTTTCCATAGTATATGATTTTTATTAAAAGTCACTCTTGGTGCTGAACATTGCACAGGTTTGGGCAAATATGTAATGAAAGATACTTACCATTAAAATGTCAATTACAGGGCCCTCCCTGGTGGCGCAGCGGGTTAAAGCACAGCACTGAGAATCTAAAGCCGCTTCCGCATGGGTTCGATTCCTGCCTGCCCCGGAGGTGACCACATGGCGTGGCAGACCTCTCCTGACTCGCCCGCTGCTCCCCTCAGCAGTGGACTTCGTCGATCTGCCTGTTCTGTTCCCCACTCTGTCTCTGGTGAAGCCTCTCACCGCCCCTGAGCCTCTGGCCTGTACCCCAGCTCTGTATGCACAAATAAATAAATCTTTAAAAAAAAAAGTCAATTACATTAATTTTACTGTCCTAAAAATCTTCTGAGCTTAGCCTATTCACCCTGTCATCCCCAACCCTTGGCAATTACTGATATTTTATTATTTCCATAGATTTCCCTCTTCTAGAATATTACAGAACTGACATCACAGTATGCAAAACTTTTAAGACTGGTTCTTTCACTCAATATACCTCTCAGTTTTCTTCATATATTTCTTGATAGCTCATTCTGATATGATATAGAACCCTTAATCATAAAATCAGAGGGGGGAAAAACATGAATCTAAATGAATATCAGAGCATTTGTTACTATATATGATTTTTGTTATCATTTTAGTCAATTTATTATTTTTATTTATTTTATTTATTTATTTATTTATTTGTACAGAACTGGGGTACAGGCCAGAGATGCGGAGGGTGAGGGGATTCACCAGAGACAGAGAGGGGTACAGAACAGGCAGATCGACGAAGTACACTGCTGAGGGGAGCAGCGGGCGGGTCAGGAGAGGTCTGCCAGGCCATGTGGTCACCTCTGGGGCAGGTGGGGATTGAACTCATGCAGAAGTGGTTTAAGCTTCTTTGTGCTGTGCTTTAACTCGCTGTGCCACCAGGGAGGGCCCTAGTCAATTTATTTTTAAAGATGATATTTTTAAGGTGTGGGGGTTGTCTTCCCTGTGGGCACAACAGGTTAAAGTATAGCACTATGAAGTTAGCCACCACCTCTTCAACACGAGTTCAATCTCTGGCACTGGAGGTAACCCACATGGCACAGCAGACCTTTCCTGTATCGGCTATTGCTCCCCTCAGCAGTGTACTTCATCAATCTATCTGTTTTGCTCCCCACTCTGTCTCTGGTGAATCTTCTCACTGCCCCTGCCCTCCGGCCTGTACCCCAGTTCTGTATGCATAAGTAAATAAATATTATTATTATGGTAACATTGCTTTACAACATTGTATATAATATAGTTACTTAGGTTTAAAACTCTTCAGATGTGTTATCACACCACTGTCCAAGATTTTAAAAGTGAAAGTTATTTCTATTTTCTTTATCCAAGATGCAATTGTAATTTGAAGTTTCAATTTCATCTAATATTTGTATTGAACATCACATTAAACTAATTATCTTTCTTTTTTTCGTGGTTTGGCTCCTATGTTGACAAAATACAATCTATCCCCATCACTTACTTTTCTTTAAATGCATTAAAATAAATCAACTTAGCTGATAGAATCAGGTAGGTTATGTTTGAAGCTCTAAAATACTTGTTTAAAATGTCTGCAAAAATACCACAAATGAATGATACTGGTTGGCTATAAATGTCTGATTCTACCATATCTGGAATATTACAGATTAAAGTTACTATGCTATAAAAATTTAGAAACATATGAAGAGTCTCAAATAATAACATTCTTTCAAAATTTCCTCCCTTTTTGTGGGTGATTTGATGATTGTACTTAGGAAAAAATTGATAGCAGCTTATGTTGTGGTTTACAAATCATTTTAAAAGTTTCATTCTCTGAGTCAAATTTGTGCTTGAAGTTTGATTGAATACAATTCCTTGAGGGTATACTATTTGCCAAAATAAAATCTCTAGATTTTTCTAGCTCTCTTCCATTTGTTTCCCATTAGCTTTCCCAGGCACTTTGAAAGTGCAACAACTTCTAGGGACAGCTCATGCTAATCTATAACAAATTCCGTAACAATTTCAGATTTCCTCAAATTGAGTAGAACATTAAGTATTTTCAAGAGTCCTGTGTCATCTCTCTTTTCTACAAAGTATATTTAAAACTTGTATTACTCTCATCTGTTTTACTCTTACCACCTGATTATCTGAAGATCCAACTAACTGTTTGATGCAGATAATAGAAATTATCAGACAGGATCTAGCTAAACTTTCTTTATCCTTCTATTGTCAATCATCACATGAAAAATAAGCCTGGATTTCCCCCCACCCCCTCTGGTTTCCTTTTGGCCTCCTCTGTTATTATCAATACCTCCATGCTGAGAGGGTTGCTTCTCTTATTTTGTCAACAGTAATACTTATCTAGTCTTGTGCAACACACTACCCCCAAGTTTAAGGCTTAAACCAACAACCATTTATTTCACTCATGATTTTGCAGGTCATCAATTTAGGCTGGTCTCAGGTGGGATGTTGTTCTAATCAGACCTCATCACTCACACATCTGCTGTCAACTAGAGGGTAATAGCTAGGGCTGGCTGGTTGATGTCTTGTCATGGAGGGCTCGGATTGATGCATTCCCTCTCATGTGCTATTCTCCAGCTGGCCTGTCTGGGCTTGTTCACATGGCATCAGATTTCTACAGACAGCAAGCCTAATGCCCAAGCAATTTTAAAGTGCACTCTTGCTTCGCACTTGTTATCGTGATATTGGTCAAAGCCAAGTTTTAAAGCCATCTATATTCTAAGAGTACAAAAGAGCCCAACATTAAGAGCAAAAGTTATACAGTCACACTTCATTTCGGGATGATAAATATAGGGAAGTGAAACATGACAATAATTTATCACAATAGCTCACAAGATTGGTGAGCCAAAACGCAACCAAATAATACACAAATAATATATTGAAGCCCACCCACTTATAAAAGTGGAATTTGACAATACCATTAATTTGTTTACATTTTTAAAACAGGGTAATACAGTACAGGTTTTTTTTATTTTTTTTAACCTTCTACTTGGGCACCTATAATTTTTTATTATGAGATTATTCCTTTATTTATTTATTTGCACTCGCCCTGGCTCCTACTAGCATATTGTACACATCAATATTTACTGATTATTGAGCAATAAATGCAAACATGGACTTTAGAGTAGTATTATATTAAACATCATTGTCAGCTATATCTTCCATGCTATGTATTTCTATGTATGTGATACTATTATTTCTAGAATCAACCTTCTTTCTCATATGCTAAGAGATGTGGTGAGAAAATATGGGCTTAGTGAACAGATTTCAGTTCAAATCATGAATTTCATAAGCACTAGTATGTAAATTTTGGAAATCGCTTACTTTCTTAAGGCTATCTTTCACAAACTAGAAATGGATAATCATACTGACTCTAAGATTGCTCTGAAAATTAGAGAAATTTGGGAACTATTATTCTTAGGGATATAGAGTGGTGATTGAGGAAGTATGTAGTAATGAGCAATATATTGGAAAACCTTAATACTGACTGTATTATAATGTTCACTTTGTGAAGATGCGAGTGTTAACAAGTTTAAGTGACATATATATTTATATATGATTATATTATGTTGCAGCATTGTCATTTTTTTTTTATATACTCTATTGATGTGGTCACTTGGGACAAACTTCCTCAGCATATGGGATATCCTAGTTCATCTCCTAAAAAAAGACTTATTTTAGGGAAAAAATGAAATGCAGTGATATAAGTATAGCATATAACACAATGTCTGGTTGAAATAAAATCTATATCCGTATGCTTTATTTACATTCCACCACTAAGACTGCTTAAAATAATGTTTCAGAAAAAAGTTCTTCCAAAGAATGCAGAATTTTTCATCTACCTCATTCACTCCTTTAAGTCCATAAATAACATATTTTAAAATACATATTTGAAAGCTTTAGAAGTGGGTAGGGGGCCTAGTTCCAGAAATTGATTATTAAACTTCTTTAATTTAGCTGCTACAAAACTGAACTCTTTCAAAATATATTATTTTCTTGGGAAAGGGTACATTTGGAGCAATTAAAATTTTTGTGTTTCTAACTATGAGTCAGGTTTACTAGGAATTTCAGCTTTTCTTTCAGAAAAAAAATTAAAACCATTCAAATATATGACCTTTACAAACACTTTATTTTCCCCTTGGAATTTCTAAGCTTCATGGGAACCAGTGAACATGTGACTCAGTATAATTTCTATACTGAGTCACACAAGTTGATGATTCTGAATGTCTGGTCCTAAAAGTTATCAGGTTGGCTGTCAAGATGTTTATGTCTCTGTGTTCACTGTTCCTCTTCTCCATTACTAGTATATGAAACTTTGGATTTGAATACTTACACATGCTTCTTAGAGACTCTTTTCTCCATTAACCTGGGATGGTCTGCTTTCCATAAATGGATTGACTGACCTTTCACAGCATGTGGATTATTGCCAGTCTAAGAGGACTACCATTAATACACTGTGCTCCCAGCCAGCTTTTCTACCCACACAATCACTACCCATTGATCATGACACATGAAGCATATGCCCTTCCAACCTTATCTATCCTGACTCTACTTGTCCTACTTATAAAATCTGTACAGACACCAGGGAGGTAGAAAGAGTGGGGTAAATTTTTCCATGGTACTCATACACATGATACTAAATTACCTTGAAGGACCATTTTAGAAAGAGAGAGAATCTAGTCTCTACAAACGTGATATATACTGAATCCCTTTCTGCTTCTTCATCCTTTCATTCCTGGTCCACTAAAGGCTGGACATTTCCATCAAGCAGGAATGAGAGTTAGCTCAGAACAATCATTAGTCAGCTGCTGTGTTAAATATTGAATTTAGAATAGGAAATTTGCTTTGGGGTTTTAATAAATAATGTGACACTCTGTGGGTTGCATTAAATTTAAGGTTATTAAAATCAATATATCCCTCAGATGAAAAAAAAGTCATTTAAATTCCAAGTTCTTACATAGTCCATTGAGATGCAAGTCACATTATTTTGAAACTACATTGCAGAGGGGCTCAAGATTGAGATCTATTCCTAAAATGTCTGCTATGGGGCAGGAAGAGATTTCTGCTGAATTACACAGTGCATTTTGAAACCATGAATACTGAACTGGGATATTTAAGACACTAAGATAAACAATTATCTTGATCTGTAGCATGCAAAGAAAAAACAAAAACAAACAAAAAAAAACCTGCAGTAGAAATAAAAAGGGCCAAATTAACAAACAGTATACATTATGAGACAAAACCATCATGAGAATTTCTTAAAAGAAAGCAGAATTTGTCACTGACCTGACTATACAATCATCTTAACAAAAATTACAATTACTTTTTGCCCTTTTAGGTTAAATGCATTAAAGAAAAATTAAGTTATTTAAGTCTGCTTCTAGGGTTACCACAGAGACACATTCTCAACCCAGGTCCATGTCATTTTAATGACAATTATTTATTAATTATTAGTATTGCCCACAAATATCCATTTGTAAGAAACAAGATAAAAAAAAGGACAATGTATTATCTTCACAGAGGGTTATTTTAATTTTATACTTGTTTCAAGGCTAATTTTTATAAAATGTATTTCTTAGTATTAATGTATATTTCTGTTATTTTATTTCCTCAATCTGCACTAGTTCATAACAGCTTGGCATAATGTTATTGTATGACTGAAAGGTAATAATCAAGGAAAAGATACTGCATTTCATGGGCTTCCCTCTCTGAGCAGAAGGTAGTGTTTTGAAGTGTCATTCTGGATAATCTGTACCAGAATATTCTAACAAATAATCACCTAAAGCAAAAAAGCTATCTCAGTAGTAAATATACAGCTTTCCTAGTCAAATCAGAAAAGTAATATCAGTTTTCTAATTAGCATTTTTTGGTATTTTTAAGAGTTTTTAAGAGTTTAACTCTTTCAAAATCTAAGTTATAATAGAATATTATTGATTGTATTTGTAATCATCCTTCTCCAGCATTTTGTATTATGTTTAGCTGAATAAAAGGTAACATTTAGAGAAGTAATGATACTCAATTTCAGGTATATGATGGATATAGATGCATTAGCAAAAAAACTCATTCACAAACACCTGAATTTATATTTAAAGCAGCAGATATTTACTACTGGGAATAAATATTTGTAATAAAAACTGAATTATGCAGAGCAGTAAACTTTTTTTTTTTAAATATATCGTTTCTAGAAACAGAAATTCAATTTAGTTATGTCTTTTTAGGGATTCTGAATCACTTCTGTGGGACCCATGGGAATCTCTGATTTTACTTTCTATGTTCCTTTATTTGCAAGCACTGTGGTGGACAGAATTCAAAGATGACCCCTGAAATCCCCCTGTGGGCATGCATTATATAGTCCCTTTCCCTTGAATGTGTATGAGACTTTTGACTTTGATTGGGTAGTGGCTTCCTTAATGAGAATGTTACATAATTAAAATGTTAGGAGGATCACAGTATGAGTGTTCTGTATTATATAGGACTCCATCACAGCAAACTAGAGAATGTACCTCCTAATGACTTTGAAGAAGCAAACCTGCATGATATAGAAATGACTACACCAAAAGCAGATTATGGTTAATAACCTCAAGGAGCAGAAAAATACAAGCAAGAAATCGGGGACTTTAGTCTGGCAACCACAAGAAACTGAAATGTTCTAATGAGCAGACTGGGAAGAGGGTGCTGAGCCTCATTTAAGATTGCACCCCTGTATGCTATTACTAGTTACATATAGTTTAATATTAAGATGAGGATCGTTTGTTTTCACACAGTTTACAGAAATAAAATGTCTATAAATATACTTTTACAGTAATATAGGCATTTATTTATTTAAATAAATATAAAGGCATTTAAGTCATTAGGAGGTGTGTTCTCCAGTCTGCTGTGATGGAGTCCTATATAATACAAACACTCATACTGTGATCCTTCTAGCATTTTAATTGTGTAACATTCTCATTAATGAAGCCACAACCCAATCAAAATCAAAAGTCTCATACACATCAAAGGGGAAGAGACTATATAATGCATGTCCACAGGGGTATTTCTTTAGTGTTGGCACTTACTAAGTATTATGTGGATTCACTTTCAAGGCTTTTTATTACACCAATCCCTCAGTCACTCATTTTTCAAAAATAATTACTAAAACATCCATTGTATTCAGAACTTGGGGTACAATTTTGTACATGAGGTTCTTTCCTTTTCTTTCTTTCTTTCTTTTTTTTTTTATCATATACTATCCAGCACTGCAGCTAAAAGGAGCCTTGATGAGGTAGACACCATATTTTTAAACAAGTTTAAAAAAAGTGTGATTTCACAAAAGTCAGAGGCTTTCTTATACACAAACAACCAAGCAGAAGAAACAGAGATTTAAAAAACCATCCCCTTTTCAATTAAAACAAAAAGAATCAAATACCTGGGAGTCAACCTAACAAAGGAGGTAAAAGACCTCTACAAAGAAAATTAC
>NW_004567111.1:14909136-14912783 GCF_000260355.1 Condylura cristata
ATTGAGATGAAAAAAAAAATGTGAAAAATGATGTAAAAATAAACTTTTTAATAAAAAAAGTGTGATTTAATATATTAAAAAGATGTACTTACTGATATTTATTCATAACGGTTAATATTCAACAGAACTACTTCCATACATCACAATTTATTATTCTTTGAAGCTGTTTTCTTGCTACATGTATAGAAAACCTTAAGAAGTTTTGCTGAAACTCTAAAGTGTTTAAGAGTCATCTGGGATCTTGTTAAAATATGGGTTCTACTCAATATTTTAGGTCAGGCAAGCCACAGTGTGGGTTCAGGGTTCTATTTTCTAATGAGTTTCTAGGTGATATTGATGACACTGGTCTAAAGATCACAAGTGGCAAAGACATACATGATCCTGCAAGCTGCCGCTGGGATCAAGGAAGGCACTGTGCTATAATTTGCAGTAGGTACATTTTGATGTGAATTTAAATCCAGATCTCCACCTTCACAAAAGCTAGCCAGTTATTTATCTTAAATAGTAAATGTGTTTGTTCTTTATTTTGTTATATCACAGATTAAATAAAATTGTACTAGGATTTAGAAAGGAGTCATTGCCATGAAAATGATAACGCATGGGTAAATATAGTCATTTTTCCTTTCATTCATTCTTTCTTTTTTTTTTTAATATTTATGCATACAAGAACTGGGCTGCCAGCCAGAGATGCAGGGGGTGAGAGGATTCACCAGATACTGAGTGGGGAAAAGAACAGGCAGAATGACTGAAATACACAGCTGAGGGGAGCAGCAGGCAAGACAGGAGATGTCTGCCATGCCATGTGGGTCATCTCCCTGGCTGGGGATTGAACACATGCTGCATTGGCTGCCAATAGCTCCATGGTGCTGTGCTTTAACCCACCAGGGAGGGCCCCATTTTTACCTTCATCCATTTGTTAGATTCATTAATGGATAACTGAATATTTAATGCAATGATGTCTACATAATTATATATTCTGTGCTATGGGATTGATAAACTATATAGTCAATTAAGTATTATAATATATAATAAGATCATTACTTATGTATGAAGTGTTATGATAACACTTTCAGGTACTAATAATTAATGGTATATATTGTTAATACCAAAAGCAGTATTATAATATAAAATATGTTACATATATATAAAAAAAAGTCAAAACACTATCTGGGAGGTCAAATGAATGGAATTCTAAAGTAATCAAATAAAATGAATCCATAAAAAAAAAAAAAGAGTGGCCCTCCTTGGTGGCGCAGCAGGTTAAAGCACGGCACTAAGAAGCTAAAGCTACTTCCACATGAGTTCGATTCCCGCCTGCCCCGGAGGTGACCCCATGGCGTGGCAGACCGCTCCTGACCCGCCCACTGCTCCTCTCAGCAGTGGACTTCATCAATCTGCCTATTCTGCTCCCCATTCTGTGTCCCTGGTGAATCCTCTCGCCGCCCCTGAGCCTCTGGCCTGTACCCCAGTTCTGTATGCACAAATAAATAAATCTTTAAAAAAAAAATCTTAAAAAAAAAAAGAGAGAGTAAGACAGGAAGGGACAGATACAAAACAAACAACAAGGCTGTGAACTTGAACATTAACGCATCAATAATTTCATTAAATAAAAATATACTCTATGAATCATTATAATAAAAGACTGATGATGTGAGGCTGAATAAATAAGTTATATAATTTCTATAAACTCTCCACTTTACAAAAGCAAGAGGTTGATAGAGATGAATGAGGATTTATACCAAGTAAACAAATCATATAAAAAATAGACAAAAATCTTAGCTAGAATAGATTTTAAGACAAGTAGTATATCAGAGATAAAAAGGAATGTTGTATAAGTTAATCATCTCATAAGGAAGAGATAACTATTATAAATGGAAATGGGCCGAGTAACAAAGCTTTCAATACTTTAAACAAAATGATAGTATGGCATGTCAAGATAGAGCAGGAATGCAAGGCAAGACTGTTATTTAGCTGACATTCTTGTATCATTTATTGAAATCATTAACAAATTAGTAAAAGCTGAGCAGGCTACTATGGTATGAAGAGTATGGTTTGGAGGGCAAAGGGCACAAAGTTTTACAAGGAACACCAAAGAGGTAACCAAACATCAATAGACATTTGTGTATGTGCTTATGTTATCACAGGTGGAGTCATCTTGAGACCACCATGAAGATAGGCATGTAATCAGGTCAACATTGGCCTAGGTGTCCCCAGGCCTGCCTTGTGACATGGGCTGTTCTTCATAGGTAGTCAAGGAGTGTTTTTGATTTGCACATAGCAAATCGGTCACCATTGCCCCTGAAATGTCTGCTCACAGGAATCCACAACAGAACTAAACAGACTTACAGAAAACAAATTAAGACGCTATCGAATTTATTTAAACATCAACATTTCTATCCCTACCCATTTATTTCATAATGAGAACCATTTTGAAGAATACTCTAGGCCACTGAAACCATGATCAATTCACTGGTGAATTTTATTAAACAAAGAATATTTAGAGAAGGAGGGAGTGTTAACAAATCATTTTTAAGGGCCAAGCATTACCTTTATTCTGAAATCAGACAAAGACAATACAAATATATTTCTACTTAGCTATCAACTGATTGATATTTATCCTGTGAAAATAAATGTAACGTCTATCACAAAGTATTAGGAATTATGTTCTAGCAATATGCAACATGCTATTATATCACAAACAATATTATTCCAGAAGTACAAATTTTCTTTAATATTTGAATATCATACAATTCAATATATTTGATTTAAAAATAAATTATGTGATCATTTAAATAGATGCAGAAAAATCATTAGATTCCTTAAAAATAATCTAATTGGATTATGGGAAGATGGTGGCAGGGTAAAGATGCCGAGATCACTGCATCCAGGCTTGCATAGGAATTGAGGACTGAAAACGGACTATAGACTTACTTACTGCAAATTTCAACCCAAATGAAAACACCCTGGACTCACTAGAAGGTAGATAACTGAGGGGGAATCAGTGATTGGGGAGTTCCCTTCTCGGAACTCCCGGGAAAACCCAGGTGCCTGGAAGTTGTGTGGGCTGCAGGAGCCGCTCTGACCCACGCTAAACCCTGGAGGTGAAGAGGATGTCTCAGCTCAGTGAGTGGAGTCCAGGCTACGGAAAGACTGCAAATCTGATCCTCAATACCTGGGTGAGGAAAATACCGCTGAAACTGCAGACCCGATCCGGAGCACCTGGGTGCCGGGCAAAGCCGCTGATCAGCTCGACCAGCTCGGAACAGGCAAGATGGTGGCAGAATAAAGATGCCAAGACGACTACATCCAAACTCCCACAGGATTATATAAAAACGGACTATAGACTTTCATGCTACGAGTTTCAACCCAAATGAGAACGCCCTGGACTCACTAGAAGGAAAATAACTGAGGGAGAACCGGCGATTGGGGAGTTCCCATAAGGGAAGCCACACAGGCAGGATTAGCTGAACCCTGCAACGCTGATCAGGGAATGCCAGAGGCTCCTTTAAAAATCTAGGCACCCGGACAGACGCCAGGAAGCGCTGCGGAGGGAAACTGCCTGAGGCAGCAGCTGTGGCTGCTCTGCAGCCTTTTGTCCCAGCCCTGCTACAACCCTGGAGATAAACTGAGACAATTCAGCTAGGGAG
>NW_004567111.1:14916787-14970950 GCF_000260355.1 Condylura cristata
GGATTATGGTGATGGCACACGGGCGACATGGTGATGGGAAACCCGCGGGGATTACAATTGAGATGGAAAAAAAAATGTACAAAATGATGTAAAAATAAACTGTTATAAAAAAAAAATCTAACTGAATGTTAAGTATTGCAACAAAAGTTGGTGGATACTATACTAAGCCCTACAAGTTGTATTGAATGATCAACACCAGAAATAAAGAAAACAAACATGAAAGAGTTTCCACTCCCAAGATGCGCTAGCAATTACTAACTAGAAAAGACAATAAGAATCAGTAGTTCTTACGAATCAGTAGGAAATGTGTAAGAAATCAAGTAGAGAATGAGTGTTGGCACACACAAATGATTCACTGAAGAAAAGTGAGAGGTTCTCAAAGATACTAATCATCTCAAATTCAAATAACTAGTGAAATATGTGTATGCAATAAGACTGGAAAAAAGTGAAGCCATGAATATTAGGTGATCTAGAAAATATCAAGCTTTGCTAATGGAAGTACAACCATATCCAGCATTTATAGGCACTATTTTAAGAACACTTAGAATTTAGTGTGTATATGTCCCATGACAGAGAAAACAGATCCAAAATTTATTTTTTTAAATACTGTCACATTTATCACTTGGAGTAAATATATATCTATGTATATCAGATGTAGATAAACACATATATTTTTGTGCATGTACAGAGTGAAGAACATTAAAACATATAAAAAATGAGAAAACTGAAGCATATGTCAGCATTCTCCAAATTGCCAGCTTGTGATATTTTCCATATTGATGAACTCACTGCAGTTTTGTCATGAATAAATTTGATCATGAATGATAATGATCATAACTCTCTCCTTCAGATAAAGAGTCAGAGAGAGCAGATTTCTGTGGCCATTATTTGAACATCTGGATTCGGATATGTCTGAGGCAAAGATGATCCCATGAGCTTTTCAATTAAATGTGTTAATAAAATTCTTTTTCCCTTCAATCATTTTACTGAGTTGTGATTTACACCTGAGATTTCAGAGTGATACATACAAATGCCTTCATAAAGTTTTACAGATAGAGTCTCCTTTTCACAAAATGATTCCCTACTGTTTACAAAAACATTTTATTCCTCATTCAATCACTATTCCACTACTCCACAATTCCAAATAATGTAAGAAAATCAACATTCACCATGAGACAAACATTATTTGAGGCAGGAAAATGGTGACAGTTTGCAAAGTAAATATTTTTTTTTTGGTCTTCTTTAATTCCAATTCTTTACACAGCAATAAAAAAGCCCCCATGAGAAAGGCAGCAAAGTTCACATGTAGCTTTAATGGTCTGTAATTCATAAGGTTGCACGCATAATCACACTTGCTCTCTCAAGATAACTGCCCACTGAAAGAAGTGAATTGGCTAAATTGCAAATAAGAAAATACCCCTTTTCCCCATGTGTTCAGTGTTCAGATAAATCCCCTTAGATATTCTTTTTACAAAATTAAAGGGAATTTTAGATAATAGCTTACACTTTTGACATTTTCACCTACTTAATTGACTAGGCTAATTAAAACTTTATGTTCAAGTATGTCCTCAATCCCAAACTGAATCTGTTAGTCTGAGTTATCTATGAAGTAAACTGAGCAATATCTATTTATTTGCCTTTAAATTCAACTCACTTGCTCCTTCTCTTTTTCCTGGATCAGTGGGCTTCATGGTGGTGAATAAAAATGAGGAAAAGTAATATTTAAAAGTCAAAAAAAAAAAAGTATAAAAGAATTTTTTCCTTATTTATTTATTTATTTATTTATTTATTTATTTATTTATTTATTTATTTATTTATGGTTATCCTTTGGCTGCTGAATGATATTCACCATGTCTAGCTTCCAAACACCAACTCTGTCATGAGTTAAATTTCTGGTTCTATGGCACACTCTACCCCCCTCACCTTTTATTTATCTCCTGGTGTGTGCTGCAGAAACACAGACTTGTGTGAAATTCATGAATCCTTCCCCTGACAGTTCAAATTAACCATTCTTTGTCCCTGGTCTCTTGGTGAAGTACTTTCAAGACATTGAAGCCCACTAACCCACAACAATGTCTCAAACATAGTCTTGCCTTACAGTCAGAGAAATACAGCTTGAAAGTTGTACAGCTTGAGTTGTCTTTCTGCACACATCATTAGCAGCAATTCCATATCATCTATAACCTCAGTTTCAAGGACTAAAGAAAGCCTGGGCAATGCTCTTGTATAATGCTGGCACTCCATCTCTGAGTGTAGGGGGTCACAAATGTATATCTGTATGTGGAATATGATTTTTCTTTTAAAAGCTATTCACCTTTCCAGCTAGGTTCACCTTGAACCTTCTTCATTTCATTCTGGGAACAATGGAGAATGCATCACATTTACCATGAAAGGAAATAAAGATTGTTCTCCAGAAATTCTATAGGAATTACCCTATATTATCTATAGGAGTATATCCTTTGATTAATTTATACATTTTTCCTTATATAACCACACAGAAAGATGGAAGAGGTTATCATTTATATCTATTAGAACATATTCCTCTATAAGTGATCAAATCCCTGACTAATGTTAATTTTAAAGTTACGCATTTGAAAGTATTTCCCCATTTTGCAGGAAGTCTGAGAAGTACAGGAAAGGTTCCAATGAGCAAGTTATAAAATACTTTCAGTGGCTTTCGCTACAGCTGAGCTAAAATAATCCATCAAACTAAGGGAAAGTTTCATGATTTGGAGTCTTGCAAAAACTCCAAAAAAGTTATTTTGTTTAGTAAGGCTTTGCTTGAAGAACACAGTAAGAATGAAAGATTATATTATAATATAAGCTATGGACAATCTAAGTATATTAAAGAGACATTTGTATAAGTGACTTTTTTTCAAGATGAAGTGTGAAAATAGACTTTAAAAAACTTTAAGAATATAAAAAAAAAATCAAATTACCTAAGCATACGTATCTCTGATACACTTCTCTCAACTGTGAGAAGTGAAAAAAGAAGTTTCTCCATATCTTAAAAACTGAAAAATAGGACACCTTTTCAAAGAGAGGGAACCAAAATAAAAATGTCAGAGGACATCAAGTTGATTGTCACCTCAACTGGATTGTTTCTTATATCTGGGTCAAACTTCAGTGCATTTAGTTAGTTGATTTCTTTCTGATAGATGCATTTCTTGGCTTTATAGGTGTGTGTATGTATCTGTGTGTGTATACACCTATATACCTATAATTAGATATATGTGTGTGTGTGTGTACACATATATAAATATAAAATTATGTCACCATGTAGCACCTACAACATTTCTCCATAAAATCTGCAATACATTTACCAAAGGCAAATATAAGGTACCATGTTATAATAATTAAAAAAAAAAGATGCAATAATGGTACAAATCCTAGGCTATTTTATATTTATGGGCTTACTTTGACTACGCTACTACTACTATTTTTTTCCTCTAAGTTTCCTTCATTGCTGAACAAAATATTTTTAAATCCATTTTATGATTCTCATAATTAAAAAAAAATAATATACGGGAAAGAAAAGTAAAATGAAGAGTTAAATTTTAACACATTATGTGACAGAATTGGCATGCTAAACACTTACCTTGTGGTGTTGAGAGGGTCGCTAGTGGAAAAGAGAGAGGAGAGGAAAGAAGTAGAGACAAAGGAAGGAGTTCAGTTCCATCCCAGGCATCACAATTTTTTCTAACTCCATGGAAAAATCTGGAATCAGAATGTTTTTTCGGATCCGTCCTGTGGACCAATATGGACAGAGCTCTGTATCTCCAACCCAGGAGAAGCAGTCCTTCCCAAAGAGGCACATGCAATTAAGACCAATCCTGGAAGGGCCAAAAGGTGAATGCAGCCTGCTGACAGCATTGCTAGTGGCTGTGCAAAAATCCATCTTTGCAACAGCATCTGAGCAGTGTATTTGTGTTTAACAACTAGGATTGAGTTGTAAATGCTTCTTTCCTATTACCCAGAGCTTCATTTTCTTTCTTTTCTTTTTAAACTGTATTTAACAAAGGAGTTTGACTTTGGGATCAGGTTTAAAAGAAATTACTAAAGAATGGTGAAACACATCCGCATCATCAACAGTTGTAAAAATGTAAAATGTGGGGACAAAGAGGCAAGGGTGTTTTGCATGGAATCAAAAAAGGGGCTGTGGTCTAGTGTGGAGACTATGGCTAGAATTTCACAGCAGCTTGTTAGAGAAGGGGCTATGGAAGGAGACACACTGAATTTGGCCTCTGTTCTCTTTCCAGAGAGCATCCAAATGTCTTGATGCCATGAGGAACAGGAGCACCAGGGAATCTATTCATTGTTGTCTTAAAATCATCTTCCTGAAGCTCAGAGCTGCAGGCCAAATATGCAGCACAAATCTGGAGTGCATTTAGTTAGTTGAATATCCAGCACACATCCTTCTATATATAGCCAGGGACTTAGTCAAAATGGTCTCTGTGGCCATAGTAAACATGGGCATTGAAAACAGAATGGGAAGTCAATAAATATTTGCTTAATTGATCTTTGATACACTGGCTGGATAACTTATCTCGTTTCTTTGCTTTATTTGCAAACATTTAATCACGTTTAATGATCCAATGTATTTTCTCAACTCTCCTAAAAATAGCCTTTCTATTATGGAAAACAATATATTAAGTTTTCACTTAACTTTGTAAATATGTTTTTAGACACTATGATTTTAAATGAAAGGACATTTAAGGAAGGTAGATTCCTGAATAATGTTGTTTTGCTCAGGAGTGGCTTATTTTTTTTTTTTTCTTCTCCTCATTGCTGTTATATCAAAATGACATTGAAAAATATATATAACTTACTCAAGGACCCTCTGGCACAGTAGAGAAGACCTGCTTTTAAATAACCCTATATTTTTTTAATCCCATCCACCTTTTTAATCTAAAGGTCAGAGTTACTTTACAATAAAGGATGTAAAGGATAAAAAGTAAAGAACAAAAGCTTTTTCAGTTTTCAAGTATCAAAACACACAAGACAAAGTCAACTATGCAACTCAGGCAAACTTCTATAGTATCGAAGTTTGTATAGAAGTATAGTGTAGAAGTCATATAAGTGAAATACAGGTAAGCTAAAAGTAAAGGGAACACAATAGAATGCACTAAAATTGACAATAGATTCATATAAAATATATAATATGGGGCCTCCCTGGTGGCACAGAGGGTTAAAGTATGACATTGCAAGCCAGCCACAGCTGCTTCAGTTAAGAATTCGAGCCCACATGACACAGCAGACCTCTCCTGTCTCACACGCTGCTCCCCTCAGCAGTGTATTTCAGTACAGCTCCTGTTTTGCTCTGCACTTTGTCTTTGGTGCATATGACAAGAGGCTAATGTCCAGGATCTAATAAATGAACACCTACAACTCAATGAACAGCAATAAAAGTCAATATATGGGCATAGGAACTTCACCTAAGAAGTTCACTTAGATGGCCAACAGGCACATGAAAATATGTTCATCATCACTTATCACCAGGGAAACACAAGTCAAAACCACAATAAGGCATCACCGTGTGCCAGTGACAACAGACCACATCGGAAAGATGAGGAGCCACAAGTGTTGGAAAGGATGTGGAGTAAACCTTGGTGTGGATGCATGCTGATTCAGCCCCTATGGAAAGCAGCATGGAAATACCTCAACATGTTAAAAATAGATTTACCACATGATCAAACACAGATTCAAAGGGCTCTATACACTTCTGTCCTATGTGCCAGAAGTAAAGTAAGTACCAAAGGACAAATGAGTAGAAGAGCAAATAAATGAAGGCGTGAGAAACAAACACCACCACCACCACACACACACACACACAGAACTGGAGGGATGATGCTAAGTGAAATAAGTCAGGAAAGTGAAATACCAGGTGGGTTCACTCAGTGTGGAAAATTGAGAAACGAGTTTGACAACACCACACCAAAGCCACACCTAGAAAGCTGATGGTACAAATGAAGATACAAGGGGTTGGGGGAAGACAGAGAAGAAAATGGGGAGAGGACCATCATATAACTCTATGGGTGCCTTGGGGGGTGAAGTGCGGTAACATCACCTGAAGAGTTGGGGCTTTATATTTCTGAATCACTTACAGTGTTGTAAACCAATGCTTCATTGATTCGAAATAAAAGAATAAACAGATATATCAGAGTTGTATTTGTCCCAATGTTCAATCAACATCGTGTATCAGAGACTAAAGTATTATAAAATCTATTGAATCTGGCCCTCCCTGGTGGCACAGCAGATTAAAGCACAGCACTAAGTAAAGTTAAAGCCACTTCAGCATGAGTTCGAACCCCGCCCGCCCTGGAGGTGAACATCTGGTGCAGCAGACCTCTCCTGACCCACCCGCTGCACACCCCAGCGGTGTACTTCATAGATCTGCCTGTTCTGCTCCCCACTCTGTCTCTGGTGAAGCCTTTCACCACTCCTGAACCTATGACCTGTACCCCTGTTCTGTATGCACAAATAAATAAATCTTAAAAAAAAAAAAAAAAGCCTACATTAAAAAAAAAATCTGTCGAAAAAAATTGATTATAATGACAATTTGAGCACAAGACTTTCTGTTATTTTAAACTTACATTTCAGTGTTAGAGACTTCTGTCCATATAGTTTACCAAGAGTAGCAACAATTCCCCAAATTCTTTATAAAAAAATATTATGTAACACAATGGTTAAGGACATGTTTTAAATGTCAATAACTTGCCTACAATAGTATTAGAACTTGGCTTTATTTCTAAAATTATTTAAACTTTAATTTATTAGACTTCTAATTCACTTTCTCTTTTGTTAGTTTTCCTTTCATTATAAAAAACTATTAATTGCTGGATTTTTTATTTGTTCCAATTGTTCTCTCTTTTAAATGTTTTCTTCTTTTTTTATGTTTTTTAAATGGTTTCTGCATTTTCATTAAGTTTTCAGGAGGGTTGAGTTTAGTTAACATTTCTATTTGTGGAGGGGTAGAGGGAATTTGCTATAAAAGTGTTTTTTTAATTCAATTTTAAAAATCCAAACTGTTTAATGTACTTTTTCTTTTTTATTTCCTTTCTACTTCATATGAAGTTTGCTTTCAATCCAAGTTAAATTCCCTCTTCATTTTTGGTATTAATAAATCATCTTAATCACCGATTTCTGAAGTAGATAGAATTTAATGAAATTGTTCTAATTCATTGGCTATACCACCTTTGTCTATACACAAAGAAAATATTCAATCTGTTTTATAGTATATCCAGATAAGATGTGGAAAAGGTCAGTACAGAGGTAGAAATACTATTTACTTGGGCATAGAATAACAAGGAACCAATTTGACTTGTGAAATAGATCTGTGGCTTGAATTGATGAACACCATAGCAAAGAGCTAAAACTAGTTATAAATTTATGATGTTGGAAGCTACCTCTAAGAACCTGGGTTAAAAAAAAAAAAAAGAAGAACAATATAGGTAAAGGTCAAGTTTATAGTGAATTGGAAAGTATTTTTGTGTATCGACTAGTTTGAGAATTTTTAAGAGGCAAAAGGATAACACTTATTTTATTGATAGTTTATTTGCTCTTCTGTACTCAGATTAACCACATGCTAATTTCAATTTTGTTTTCTTCTTAACACCATTGCTGCATATTATTTGGAACATTATAGGGCCTCACTGAGTGATATATCAGGGATAGCCTCATCTTCACTGGATGTAAGCAAATAAAAGTGCCACTTTAAGGATAGTTGTCGAAAAATCACAATGATACTGACCTACAGTGATTGACTCAAAGAGATAAACATGAGTTTTTAAATAGAATATATTTTATTTTGTGTGGTTTCTGGGTTATACACCTTGTATAGGATAGTGGTATTAACAACTTGCTCTAAATCTTCACTAGAGTGTGGGTGGTAAATTTTACATTCTAGAAAATAGAGTTTGCTGCATTTCTCATGAAAACATATGAGATCAAAATCTTTTTCAAAGGCAGAAAAAGTAGAGAATAAAAAAATATTTGTTTTAAAAGTACAGCGCTTTTTTTTTAACATTTGGTTTAATTAAAAATGTGGGTAAATTGGCATGTTTTGGACTGAGGAGAACATACATCCTATAGAAGGACAAAGAAAGACAATATATACCTATTAAAAAATATATATATTCACCATTATAGAGAGTCTGTCTTAGTACAGTGGAAAAATTCAGGGGCCAAGGCAAGGCTTTAGTTTGTTTTGCCTTTAACTGGAGAGATTTGAACCACAGGAGAGGAGAAATATAGGCCCAAAACACTATTAGAATAACAAAGTGACTGTAGACAGAAGACACTTTCTTTCAAATGCCTACCTGAAGAATGCCTTTGCGATTTGCTTTTGTTACAGGAACACATATCCCAGTAGTCTCAATTTCGAGAAATCTAAACCAGAATAATGTTCTTGATATGTCAGTGGAAGGAGAGACTCAAAAACGCCTTAGGAATCAAATGGCCTGCTCTGTGAATCTGATCCTGCTCCAGGAGCGATAAGGGAGAATGCTGACATCGTGATGAGAGTACAGTGAACAGAGGCTCTCATGAATGTGATTTATGGTAGTTGAGACTGTGATGGTGCCTGTCCTCATTCCGTCACACAAGTGAGATTGGAAAAGTCTTTTTTTTTTTCCCTTAAAAATTGAGGAGGAAAAGAAGAGTACAAGTTGGCAAATGTGAAGGTACCAAACATTAGTGTGAATTTCTTCAGTTGAAAGATGAAGGGGAACAAAAATATTCAGAATCACACCAAATATGAGAGGAAATAAACACATTCTCCCTTATGGATAATTCACTATAACCTGCCTGCAGGGAGAAACCCTTCTGCTTTATTTTACTCCATGTAAAAATGGACATTTGCCCCCAGTAGGATGAGACAAATGATTTGTTTTGCATGTGCAGGGGTGAAAAGACTAGACATGTGGAAGGAGAAGGTCAACTTGTATAATTCTCAGTTCGTAAGTAAGAAGCCCACCACTGCTACTTTCTGAAGTCAGAAATATAATTATTTCTTAGTTTTTATTTCCATTTACCTGTTTTTTGTCTTTTATGTTCAAGGATTCAGGTGATGGAAAGGGTAATATAAGGTTTAATATATTATCATATGAACTTATAATTGCAATCATAGTACTTAACAAAATTCAAAGTACCAAGGAACAATGTTAACAAGTGCAGGTGTGTTTCTACTACAGAGGTGTATGTGGGCATCAAGAACACAAATGTGAGTGTTTGAGACAGATGAAATGATCATTGATTTTGAGGATATTAAAGCATCATAGTCTTACAAAAGAAAATAAGTGAGCACATTTTCTCAATCATATTTCTGTTTATGAAATATTAAATATGTGATTTTATAACTTTTGCCATCATTAATATAATAACTCCCATCAATGATTATTCCATACTTTTCTACTTTAAAAGACTAGTTGAAAAAAAAAAAAAGTGGGGCTATTTCTCAACAACACTGGTTGTTGAGAAAACAATGAAGTAGATGTTACTATATTTATCATGACTTATAATGTAGTAATGCAGGTTAGTTTGTTGGCAAAATTTAATAAACCACTTTCCCTTCAATGCAATCTTATTGCATTTCTCTTGACAGTCAATCTAAAACTGTAAATGCACTATTTTACATTTTTTTATTTTTTATTAAATTTATTTTATTTATTTTCAAATAAATTTTATTAATTTATTTTTATTAATTATTTAATTTATTTTTAAAAAAAATACAGGCTATGGGAATAGGCTCATATCTCTTTAGATGCATATTACCATACCACATGTATTTTTGGGCCCCTTGCTGTCCTTCCTCATCAATAGTTTTAATTTTTCAGTAATATTTTCTAGGGTTTATTTTCATTTCATTTTTTTTAAATTAAAAATTTATTCTTATTTATTTATGCATACAAGGATTATGGCTTAGGAATACATGCTGAGGGGAGTGGCAGGTGAGACAGGAGAGGTCAGCTGTGCCATGTGGGTCAACTCCCTGGCTGGGGATCTAACTCCGGCTACAGTGGCTAGCAATAATAACTTGATAATGAAGACTTAACCCTTGTACCACCAGGGAGTCCCTGTTACTTTGTTTTGTTTGTTTGCTTACATTCCATACATGAGAGAATTAGTATTTCCACTTCTGACTTATTTCATTTAGCACAATTCCTTCCAGCAGTTGCATCCATATTGTCACAAGTGGCAAAGTTTGATCTTTATTCATATCTAAAGAGTAAAATAATTTGTAAATATCACCTTTTTTCTGTTCATCAGTGGATGAGTACTTATGTTGTATATGTAACTTGAATATTGTAAATAGTGCTGCAGTAAACATAGAAGTACATATTTCCCTTTAAATTGGTGCCTTTGCATGTCTTGGATAAATTCCAAGGTGGATATTGCTGGATCATATGGTATATCGATTTTCACTATTTTGAGGTACTTCCATACTGTTTTCTAATTGGACCCAGAACATGCTACATCCCCAACAACAGTCTATGAGTGTATCAGGTTAATGGTAAACAAAATATATAGAGAAGTGGGACTTTGCTGGTGGCACAAGGGGTGTGTCTCAGCAATATTAAGCTACTGACAGCCAATGCAGCATGAGATCAGACAGAGGATGACACATTTAGGGCTGCAGACCTCTCCTGCCTCAGTCACTGCTCCCCTTAACAGTCTACTTCAGTAGATTCACCTGTTTGCTCCCCACTCTGCTTTTGGTGAAACCTTTAACTTCCCCATTCCCACTGCACCTTTGGCCTGCACCCCAACTCATGTATGCATAAACAAATAAAACTATATATATGAATGCACAGCAATACATTATTACCTTCTTTTTGGTATAAATGAAACTACTCACTTGAAAACACCAAAATATATTTAAAAAACTTCAATTTATATAAACCTAGTATCTAATGCTTTACAATTTAAACTTTTCCTGAACTTTATTTTTTTCAATATGTGAGCAAAAATGTTTTCTAATTAAAGAAATATTCTTCAAAAAATTGAAGCTATAACTCCATGTTCTAATTATGAAAGTATAGTTAGTATTTTCCCATTTGATTCTCCTTCTCAGAAATCTGAATAAGGTACCATCAGAATTAGGTGGTGTTTTATGAGCATTGACTGACCTTGACCCATTTCTGACCTCATTTTCTCTTCATATTTAGAAGATATATTTACTCAGTGTAAAAATGCTCAATTCGGCCCTCCCTGGTGGCGCAGCAGGTTAAAGCGCAGCACTGAGAAGCTAAAAGCCACTTCCGCATGAGTTCGATCCCCGCCTGCCCCGGAGGTGACCACATGGCGTGGCAGACCTCTCCTGACCCGCCCGCTGCTCCCCTCAGCAGTGTACTTCGTCGATCTGACTGTTCTGCTCCCCGCTCTGTCTCTGGTGAAGCCTCTCACCGCCCCTCAGCCTCTGGCCTGTACCCCAGTTCTGTATGAATAAATAAATAAATCTTTAAAAAAAAAAAAATGCTCAATTCATCTTATGAAGTCCAGAAAAATTTTGCTTTCATATTCATATAGAACTAATAAAAGAACTCTATACTGCACCAACAAAAAAGTAAATTATATCATCAATCATTTGGAGTACTAACTCATCTTTCAGAACACCTGTATTTCAATGAGTGTTCTTATCTTCATTTTGTCATCTTTAAGATGAGCAGTCATAGATTTATCTGTCTATCCTCTTTGTCTTCCTCTGTCCTTTGCTCTCTCTCTCCCTCTCCCACCTCCCCAACAAACTAAAATGTCTGTTTGTCCAGGACAGAACCTATAAACCCATTCCAGTGCTTTTGTTGTCATGAAAGAGACAATAAGCATGTACTATAGGCTATGTCAAGACACATGCACACAGACTTCAGTGATAAAACAACAAGCAAAAACGCTGGAGGAATAAGATCCTAATCCAACCTAGAAACTCATTTTATAGCAAAATAAATGGGGCACTTGTTCTTGTTTACATGTTCTCATACTTCCCAAACCCCCAAATTTTGGTATCATTTGTAACATAGCCTGCTGGCTTGGAGTAAATAATATGCATCAATAAAAAGTCAATGGTGATTATTTTCAAATGTCAAAATGGACTTGGAAAGCCAGGGGTAAAAGCACAAATTACAATCCCTGAGGCAGTCATAGAATTTGTGTTCTTCATTGTGACAACTTGGACTCCACTCTATGGATTTTATGTAAAATATTTTATCAAATTATAACAGAAATACAAATGCACATACAAATCACATGTGTTCATCAATAAAGTTTCAGAAAGTGACACACTTATGTAATCAGTATGAACTAAATGCTTTAGAATTCAAAATACCTCTCACTCTTCTTTCATAGCACCTTTTCCTCAAGGGTAACTAGTAAACTAAGTACTGCCTCTTAACGTTAGCTTTACCTGCATTTTTTAAATTTATATAAATGAAACCATACGATATATATATAGAGAGAGATCTATATCTATATATATCTATATAGATCTATATATAGATATCTATCTATCTATCTATCTATCTATCTATCTATCTATCTATATATATACTCTTTTGATCTGGTTTCTATGTGCATATATCTAAATAGTAGATGAGTTTTTAAATAGAAAATAGTAATTACACCAGGGTTCATTTAATTAGAACAGGAAACTTTATCTTAGCTCATTCAGTAATTCATTCTCCTCATGCCAGTAGAAAAATATACTTCTATGCATTTATAATTCCACATATATAATTTATAATCATTATAAACATAATTCACACTTTCTATTCTATATTCATTACATATATAATACATATACATACACATTGATCACGTAGAAGTGGGGCTCATGTTACTGAAGAATGAATGATGAGGTCACAATACCAAGTGCTGAACATATAATCATGTACAAAGCCACACAGTTTGGTAGGGGAGTCTACTGAAGGCCAAGACATATAATGGAGAAAAGTGTCTTTAAAAAGTTGCAGAAAAATTAAGTACCCTTATTCTCATGTTTCTTTAAGTTTTGTTAAGTATTTAATTCATCCATTAAAAAGCTTTCCCATTTCCCTGTTTTGCTGCATAAGTCTACTAGTGATGAATAATGTAACCATTTGTCTCTATATAGTAGAGACTGTACAGACGCACATAGATATGAGAGAACAAGAGGTAGATGGTTACTCCGACTTGACTCTGACCAGAACAGCTAACCGAGTTTCAACTATAATTCTTTGAAGATGGAATATACATGATCTTTTTTAATGAGTAAAGTTGCATTATTTCTCAAACATACTGCTCTTTTATGAAGTTTAAGTAAAATTATAATTATTTATGTTTAAGTAAATTGTAATCATTCATTCAATAATTTTTTAACAACTTGTGTTTGGAGACGCTACCCACACACACACACACACCACACACATCTTCAACAACTGTAATAGCTATCCCTGTTATAAAAGTGGTTGATATCTTTCTCTATTTCACGATTTTGTTCATTCAATTTTATTAGCATCTTTATTACCTTCTAGTAGAGAACAAATGGTCATTCTTATAAATATCCCTCTACTTAAGCTTCATCTACTTTGAGCTCTATATCACATTCTTAGCAATTCACCACTGCATGATAATATAATGTGGTTGTATTACTTTCAGTGTCATTGAAAACAACAAACTTACTGTGTAGGAAAAATAAAGAATACCAAGATACCAAAATTGAGTAGCTTTATTCTGTGGAAATTTGACTGTATTTTCTAAGAAAGTATAATAAATGAAATGAATATAAAAAGGCCTAAACAGAAGTTACTCAATTAAAAAAAAATAGATTTTACTTGTAAAATCAGAATAAAGACTTAGTAGACATGTTTTCGCTTGTGGTCAGTATGAAGAAAGTTGGCATAATTGGTTAATCTATTGTATGATAAGTACACACACAAGCAGCATACATTCATTTGGTATCCTTCACTTTCATACATGTACTATTCCATGATAGATCTACTTATGCAATATCTTGAAATTCTGAGAAAGAGGCTCCTGTATAGTTCCTTCTATGTATCAATATGTTTTTTTAAATCTAGTATTTATACCAAAGCTTTTCCTTACTACTCAGTTAAATTACATTTTAAAATATATGTCATGCTTTAGATGAATCCAGCTATATAAATATCATGACTTTAAATTATCTATATAGTAAAAGGTTTTAAATTTTAAGTAAATGGTCTGTTTTCTGATAGTCAAAAGGCACTTTAAAATGATGATTTCAACTGCCCTTGTTTGAAACACTTAACTTACCAAAGCTAGTTTTTGTGTCTATGTTCACCACTGAGATTTTTGCTAGAAACAAAAATATAATATAAAATGGCATTTGACATAATGTAACAAGCATTTTTAACAGTTATAGAATCGAGGCTTCTTTAAAAAGTGATCTAGAAACTTTGATTTTTATGCAATAATTAACCATGTTAACAACAGAGATGTTCATGTTTCACTATGTTTATTCACTATTATTCAATAGTGCTTAATCTTAGAGGTTTTAGAATTCAATCAATTGTCTTTTATTGAAAGTTCACTGGTTCTGACAGACACAGAACACAGCATCCTTGTTTGCTCCTGTGACCATGTTGCTGATGCAGAAACTTAACTAAGAGTCAGTAGCAGCTTTTCATCAGTCAGCATGCTAAGCTGCATATGTCTGGATTGCAGTGCTTGGATGGTTCTGAATGTTCAAGCTGTATACCCTTAGGGCAGAATTCTTTCTGTGGGAAACTGCACAATACAGTATGCTTTACCAGCACATAGTAATCAATATCAGAATGACCAAAAATGGAAGCCAACTTGGTTTATGCACATCACATACACAGAAGCAAATATACTCTATGCACTTTGTCTATTCATCATTTGGACCCATTTTATTTCTTCCTGTTCCTTTAGAGAAAAGCCATTTAAAGACACTTTCATTATTAGGTGTAAATTCTGGTGAGACATGGGGCATACTTATGAGCTGAGCACAAATTAACCTTTATTTTTAGGTTACCCTCAAGTATACTAGTGTTTTAAAAACTATTATCGAATACTATACTATTATAGAAGAACAAAGGACAGTTGAGTAATTATTGGCTAATTAAACAATAATTATTTATATTTATTTTTATCATATTATCTATAATGTCCAGAGTTCTGGTAAAACACCCAATTATGACATATTTTCAAGTCTAGGAGATAAGACAAAATAGCACTGCATGAAAATCTAAGGAAATATACCTCTTTCTAAATGCAATATGCACTGAAAATATGCCATTTTATTTTAGTTAGCTTAATCATGAGTTTATTGCAAAATCACATCAAAGAACTTAATCTTTTCTTAAGAATGACCTTCAAAACCCCCTCATTATAGATTCTGTAATCTCTTTCACAAACTGAACTCATGGTTATAGATAGCAAGTAGATCAATCTCATTAGTAACAAGAGAGAATGAAATGTAAAGCCTAATCAACATTGTGTTGGTTGCTTCATTTCATTTACATGTTTCTATAATCCTTTTTCTTAAATATACTGATGTTATGTTACCAATGATGTACTGCAACACGACCAACAATGTGGGATTGTTTCTAAGTTTTGACTTTTTGCATTTTCCTATGAATAGCATGAATTTATGTCTACCCTTTCACTGCCAATATTCTAGATGGGTATTTTAAGCAGAAAGCAAATGATACAAAAGAATATCTCACTTTTAAACTAAGTAATAAAATTTTCAATTACTGATATTCTTAAATATCTGAATTCTAAAAATATCTAATCAACAGATGATATTAAACAGTGTTTTAACAACTCAACAAAATGTATGCCCTTTAATATTTTTTCCATAACATTTTATGGGGAAAAAAACCTGTAATCAAATGAGTTGATTTGGTGCATGAAGCATCAATCCTAAGGAGTATCTTCAATGAAATACTACTCAGCTATAATAAAGGATTACATTCTGCTATTTGCAACAATCGGATGGACAAAGAGTCCGTTACGCTTAGTAAAAAAAGTCAGACATAAAGAGACAAATATAAAGAGCTAATTCATATGTGACCTATTGAAAAAAAAAAAAACAACCAAGAGTCAAACCAAATAAACAAAAATAAACTTGTAGACTACAAGATCGATTAATATTTATGAAGGGAATAGGAACAAGGACGATAAATAGGGTAAAAGTGAACAATTGTATACTGAAGGGTAGAATTGGATTTCTAGTGGTAAAGCGAATGTAGTGTATACACATGTTGATTTTCAGTAATGCATACCTGGAAATTATATAATGCTATAATATAGTTATTTCAATAAAATAAAAAAGAACAAATTTTGATACACATGATCCATAACTCATCGTTGTAACCATGTTTTTCTGTTTAATGCAGAAGCAGTCACTGTTGTGTGATTCTGCAGCAGCTGAAACAATCACTCCTAGAATCTAGCCCTTATCAACAACCTGCGTCAACATCAACTCATTGTATTTTGTAAACTTACTTGGGAAAAAATGGATGAAGTGAATATGTAATTCTTATTTACTTATTTCATTGTTACTTAGGGGAAATATATCCTGTAGCTTAGAAATTGAGAATGCAGTGTCTCAATTGTGTATATTCTTTTAAAATTATAAGCATAATTGAATATACACTTAATATTCCACATACAGTGCTATACAGATCTGAAGGGAAATTGAAAGCTTACAAATTAAATAAAATTGACACTAGGTTTAAAATTCAGTTTCAGAAGCAAGAAGGGAAATTATATTAAGTTGTACTAATATTTTCAGAAAACCATAACTTCAGACTTATATAAACTCATAGAAATTACATTTATATGGATTGTTGCTTTATTTCATGTAGTTAATTTTTCAATATCTTCTACCATGTACACACATTTTTTTTTTTTTCAAATTCAAATCTCAGTCTTAGCAGGACTGGGATTCTCTGCTCCCACTCAATATTCATCCAGCACGCTCTGGTGTTTTTGAGCCAGCAACAGGGAATGTGCCAGCAGAGTCTCAAGCCCTGAATTTACATGCTGATAGGATAACATTGATTAAGATTAAAAATAATTGTTGGATAATTGTATAAAATATGCCAAATAAATGGCCCTCCCTGGTGGTGCAGCGGGTTAAAACACTGCACTAAGAAACTTAAGCCAGTTCCGAAATGAGTTCGATTCCTGCCTGCCCCGGAGGTGACCACATGGCATGGCAGACCTCTCCTGACCCGCCCGCTGCTCCCCTCAGCAGTGTACTTCGATGATCTGCCTGTTCTGCTCCCCACTCTGTCCCTGGTGAATATCTCACCCTCCGCATCTCTGGCCTGTACCCCAGTTCTGTATGAATAAATAAATAAATCTTAAGAAAATGCCAAAAAATACTTAAAATTAGTGAAATATTTATATTCTTTTTCTAATCCAAATATATACTTATCATGGTATTTTATAGGTATTAATTTATGGTATGAAGCACACAATACCTGTCATTTTGTGGACACCATCTTACATGTGGCCATTATTAAAAAAAAAAAAGATGTGTGCGTTTACTAAGATTTATTTATTTTTGCTTACAAGAGCTGGGGTACAAGTCAGAAGTGTGTGGGGGAGGAAGTGAGAGGATTGACCATGGACAGAGTAGAGAGCAGAATAGGCATATCTATTGAAATACATGGCTGAGGAGAGCAGAGGACAAGACAGGAGAGGTCTGCTGTGCCATGTGAGTCAGCAATCTGGCTGGGAATCAAACTTCTGCTTCAGTGCTGCAGGCAGCTTCATAATGCTGAGACTTAGCCCCTTGTGATGCCAGGAAGACCCCCTGAAATGCACATCTAATCTTTGGGCATCTCTCTATATTTTTATTGACATTTATGAGATGCTGCATTTCTATAATATCTAGACATTTCCTCTTCCAGCATTTAAGTAAAGCTGATTATGTCTGGCATAGTTTGTTCAATAAATGTGGACTCCTTTAAATCCAGAATGAGTCATTACTAAACTGAGAGTTGTTTATTCCTTTTTTCTTTGCTAATGACTTTTAAGGATGTACACATACACAAATCTAGACTTTAGTTTTAAGAGAGCTTTTATTTGAAGAAGGTTGTACTAAAAAAAAAAAAAAAAAAAAAAAAAAAAAAAAAAAAGACAGGTAAAAATCCCCTACTCCCTTGCCTGCATTTGCCTGCATTTGGAGGCACTGTCATTCTGAAAGCTCTAAGTTCTTTTGACCATGAGGCATAAACATAGAAAAAAAAAAAGCCATTAAGAGAAAATAGAAGGATGAATTAAATAGCACAGATTTTTGGTGTTTCCTCTAAGTGACTGCATCTGTTATGGACGTGCCTATCTCAAGACTTACCAAGACTTACCATCGTGATATGATTACTTATGTTTAGTGCTTAAGTGATTCAAGATAAAGGTGTTTGTTATATGCAGACATTTAAAATGGCCTCAAAAAAGAAAGGAGTCTATAAGATAATGGGGCTTGAAGCCATTATGCTTGTGTCACAACCACATTATGACAAAACAAAGCCAATAATCCCTGGAAGACAGACAACTTTCACATATCTCAGGAGCAGTGGCACAGGAGAAAAGGGTAGACAAAATGTAATTGGATTGTTTTTGGAGTAATATACCAGTGTAGTACTATCCACAGGCAGACAGACAGAAGCTGGAAAGGGTCCTTTCACTCTGTTGTTGTTGATCAAAGGGAAAATGCACACACTAGGTAGTTTAAAAACTGAGCACCCCACCACAGGAGGGAGGGAGAGCAAAGAGACAGTGCAGACTGCAGGAGGGCCACTGGAGAATTACTGACAGTGTAGATTACTGGTTTGAGCCAAAGCTACAACAGTCAGAGCACAAACAGACTGGGAACACCAGACTGGATCACCAAGTTCTCCTCAGCTTAGTTAAAGCCATGCTTTGTAGCCTGAGAATGTGATATATCCTGACACCTGCTTCACCCCCACAAAGGTAAAGGATGGGCACAAGAATCGAATGCTGCAACTAGAAATTAAGTATCTGGATCTTAATAATAGGACTAAATGTGCAAGGATTAGGCTTTGTATTCCAAAACACGGAGAGAGCAATTTCAGCCTGTTGTACTCTCTCAACTATAGTTTTAATTCAGTGCTCATCTAATTAGTAGGCAATCACAGCCTAGAGCTAGTATAGATTACAAGACATTTTTGACTGGGTTATTCAGAGTGGGGGAGGGATCACCATAGTTCCCCACCACACACCCACGTACCTACAAAACTTTAGGAGCTTGGGCTGAGGCAACCTTTGATGCCCTATTGTCTTAGTTCTTTGCTATGAATCATCGCTTACTAGCACTAGTGCTTTTGGTCATTAAACAATGGCAAGGTGTTAGTTTATGAAGTAGTAGACACATTAAGATTGTGAGTAAAATTTAGGATTATATTCAGCTACCTGTAGGATGTAGGGGAAAAAAAAGATACATTCATTAAGTTAAGAAAAGCAATCGCTCTATTGTAATATATAAAAACTAAAAGTGAAAATATATATAGGAGAACATATCATAAAGGCAGGAGAAAAAAAGGAAAGACCCAAACCCAGCAATAATATTGACTATTCCTGAGGAGAGTTTGATGCAACAAGTATAAGCATACTTCCCCCATTAAGAAATACACTAGATGATGTAAAATTGAACACAATAAAGACTGGGTTAATATGATACTGCTAAATCTAGAACTAAAGGATCTAAAAATTACTATACCAGAATTAAAAAGCACAGCAGAGGGCCACAACAGTAGCTAAATATAGCAATGAAGAAAGTTAGAGAGCTCAGATTACAGAGGTAGAGAACAGCAAAGGGAAAAAAGAATAAAGGAAGGAGACAGTGTAGAAGTTCTTTGGGATAATCTAAAGACAGATACACTCACTAAAATGGGGTTCTTGATGGAGAAGAGAAAGAGGAAGGGAAATAAACTTTATTTACAGAAATAAATGCTAAGAACATCTCAATCTGGGAAATGAACCAGATATTATGATCAAGTGGACAGAAGAGTTTCAAACAAAATAATACAGAACATACTCCAAGACATATAATTAAACTGTCTAAAATAAAGGACAGAAACAGAATATTAAAAACTTCTAGAGGAAGAAGACTTGTCCAAGGAATTTTCAAAAGACTTACCAAGCAAGAATTGAATGGTAGTAGATATTTAAGTATTCAATGAAAAATACTTCCAGTCTGAATAATTTATCCTGCAAAATCATCATTCAGTACTGAAGGAAAGGTGAGAAGCTAAATGTTTAAAAGGTAAGAAGAATAAAAATTAACATCTCTACCACCATCTGGTCAGAATTGAGAGAAATACTAATGGAGCAATTATAAAGCAATGACAATGAAACAAACTGTAGATGTATCAGAAATTTAAATTATACAACATGGAAGATGAAAAGATTACAAAATTGACCCTTAGAAAAGACTTTCAGGTCAGATTGCCTAATAAGTGACAGAAAGAGTCCATCATATACCAATCTCAGCAGAATCTTTTAACAAAGATCAACAGAAGTAACACATGAGAGGATGGAAATGGAATCTAACAAAAATATAAAAGGAAGATGTAGAAAATAAAAAGAAAAATTTTGAAAAACTTGCTCTCCTCTGTTCACTGCAGTTATTTATAATAGCTAAGATATGCAAACAATCTAAATTCTCCCAAACAGATGACTGGATCAAGAAGATGAAGTATAAACATAGTGGAATATTACCCAGTGATCATAAAAGATAAACTCAGGTCATTTGCAGAAACGCGGAAGGAGCTGAAGGGGATTATGCTCAATGAATTAAGTCAGAAAGCAAAAAAAAATATTGCATAGAAAGAATATAGGGGAACCAAATAAGGGAATGAGGTGGGGAGGAACAAAACTAGCAGGCAACTATAAAGCAGAAACATTCAGCAGGGCAGGGGGAGGGAAAGGAGGTTGACACAGGGGCAGGAAGAACATAAGTGTCAGTTCACGGGTAACTTAGTGGTGGGGATTGTATGGGGATTATACCTGAGAGGAAAAAAGCAAACTGTACAAAAATGAATAATGATGTAAAATATATAAAAAACATAAAATATTCAAAATGAAAATCTAACAAAAATAATGAATGGTGGCCCTCCCTGGTAGTGCAGCCGGTTAAAGCACAGTACTGAGACTCTAAAGCCGCTTCCGCATGAGTTCCATTCCCGCCAGCACCAGAGGTGACCACGTGGTGCGGCAGACCTCTCCTGATCCGCCTGCTACTCCCCTCAGCAGTGTATTTCGTAATCTGCCTGTTCTGTTCCCCACTCTGTCTCTGGTGAAGCTTCTCACCGCCCCTGAGCCTCTGGCCTGTACCCCAGTTCTGTATGCACAAATAAATACATCTTAAAAAAAAAATAATGAATGGAAGTAAGCACTATGTCTCAATAAAATTCTCAAATGTACATAACTTGAATTCACCAATTAAAAGGTAGAGAGTACCTAAGTAAGTTTTAAAACAAAGTCAACCTTCAGCTGTTTACAGGAAACATGTCTTACTGCCAATGATAAGCTGGGAGAATTTGTGAAGAAAGGTCTTAATATTCAAAGTAAATTAAACTATAATTCCCTATTTCAATGATAAACTTGGATAGAAATATTCTAATTAAAGTTTTGCAAATAGCAATCAATCAATTTTCCAATAAAAAAACAGGGATAAAAAAATTGGGTACTTGTCATTAAGGGAAGCTCCTCTTATATAGGGTGTTTAGTTAAAAATCGCTCAATTGCAATAACTGTCAGAATCAAACTTTTAAAGAAAATTAGGAATTTTCTGATAGATACATTTCATTTCTTAAAAGTAAAGAAATTGAAATGTTTCAATGGAAACACTTTCTCTGAGCAATACCTTACCTGTAAAACAGGCTTAGTACAGTATCAGCTTTATTGAATCTGACTATTAGGTAAGCTAATATGAGAATTTTAAATTGAGGGCTGAACAATGGGAGCAGTATCAAAATGGAATATAGTAGGAAAAAATAAGGGCATGCATTTTAATCATACAATATAACCTGTGAGAAAAATCAGAGGTAGGCAGAACAATGCCATATCAGGAAAACAATAAACAAAATGATCAGCAATTAAGACTATGAAGTATGTCATTTAGAAAAGCAGTTGGAAGATTAGCAGATCTAAGGTAAAGGTGCAGCTTATTTTTCACTGTAATGAGTTCTGACTTACACAGAATATAGACAAAGTCAAAAGTTAAAAGGCTATTTTGAACAATTGTGTTTTTCAAAATTTCAAATATTTTTAAGTAGTCAAGTCTCTAAATTATAGAAAATATTAACCTAAAATGACAGCTAGGAAAACCTCAATTATAACTGCCATACTAGAGGAAAAATTTTTAGGAAGATCAGTTCTGGATCACTAACAACAACATAATATATTTATATACATAGCTCCATATATGTGCATATCTATAATATATATGGAAAATATACTAGGATTATAGAGATTTTAGCCACTGATGCTTTGGCAAAATCAATAAAATGTCAAAACTGAAAAAAAAGTATATTAATTAATTTGTCCATAATATATATTTTGATATAAGTTTTGGTCCTACATACTTCCTAAAAGGATCTGAAAGTCAACGAAGATACTACAGAATATAACTTGCAAATCACCACCTTAGGCAACAAGGTGTTTTTTAGAGGTCACACTGATATAAACTTTTCCATCCAAGTACTTGCTTCACTCTCAATTAAAGATGCCCATACTCTTCTACAAGTGAATGCTTTCCTATAAAAAGGTAGTGTTGTATTACAAAAAGAGAGTTGCAATCAGAATAAAAATATATAAATTCTAATTTTAATTTGACAATGTTCAGTAGGTGATCTTGAGTCATTAACCTTCATGGTTTTCAGAGTTCCTTTTGAAACTGGCAGCTGTAGTTTTTTTTTTCTTTTTCTTTTTTTTTGTAACTCAGGACTGTTATATAAAAAAAAAAAGTCTGCCATGTTCTAGTGAGAATGTTAGCATTTGTTATCTAAGATTTTTATTTTGTGCGACTTTCCATCAATAAAGATAATTTTAAATGATAATTTGTCCATGGAAACACATTATAAAATAGATAAGAAACCCAAATAACAAGTTTACATATGATATAATACTGCCATGTGCATGTAGCTGTAATATATGTGTATAATTATATATAATATGCACATTGACATTACACTGACTACTTTCTATAAATGTGACTAATCATACCATGCACAAATGATTTTTAGTTATGAAAATGCTTGAAAGTAGTAATTAGTTATTTACATTTCAGCCTCCCTTGTGTTTTTTCTTTAGCTATATTCTTGGCAGCTGCAAAAGAATATTAGCTAGGTACTTAAGTTCTGGGCAAAGAACAAAACCAGATTGTTTCTTCATTACTCCACATTTTTACAAGTGACAGATAGACACAAACTCAAGCATGTAGCTAGCATTTATTTCTTTTTCAATGGGAAAATTGAGAGTGTCTAAAGAATAATTTTATGACAACTATGTCTTGTTTTTATTTTTTTTTTATTTTGCATTGATTAGTGCTGTGTTATTAAAGGCTCTGTATTTGTTTAGTTTTATCAGAATGTGACCAAAGATTTTTCTGTTGTTTCTTAAATCCTAATATTTATAGTGTATCTAAACAAGATGACAATATTAACTTCATTGTATTCTATGATAATCCAAACTAGTATATCACACTCTCTTAACAGAAAAAATATTAGAAAGAAATATCAAAGACAAATTATACGGAAAATAAATACAAATCTTTTGTCATGAGTAATCCTAAAGGTTACAGTATAAACAAATTATATACTATTATAGTTTCAACTCAATTTTTCACATTATAAAGGATATGAAAGATTACTAGAAAGGTTTATATTGCATAAAATAATTATAATTAAATGAAGAGCATAATTTATAAAGATGATATATTTCTCTAAATGATTTATTTGACCCTATTTATTAAACTTATTAATTTACTTTGACATTTGACTTAACTAATAAAGTAGATGGGGATTTTGAGTGAATTATACATATAGTAAACTCTTATTTTATGAAATATACAAGAACCTTCAAAACTATTTGTGTCCCAAAAAACACATAAACATATGTCAACAATCCTACCATATTAGGAGAAATGAGATTCACTTACTTTGTAAAATAAAATTTAATTTTCAGTTTTCTCTTTGGTTTGCAATGGCTTAGTTTGTGTTGAATTTAGAATACAATAATGTCTTCTAAAGGTTTTGATTATATAAAACATGTCATGTCCTCTGATTTCTTCAAGTTAATATGAGGAGACATAGACTATAGCCTTCAAAATCTCAGCTGTGCAGTTACTTGCAAGTTTAAAATCACTTGCCATGTTGATGTTCTTATTGAATTACACACACAATCCTTAAAATGAATTATATAGTGAGGCCCTCCCTGGTGGCGCAGCGGGTTAAAGCACAGCACTGAGAATCTGAAGCCACTTCCGCATGAGTTCGATTCCCGCCTGCCGCCTGCCCCGGAGGAGACCACAAGGCGAGCCAGACCTCTCCTGACCCGCCCGCTGCTCCCCTCAGCAGTGTACTTCGTCAATCTGCCTGTTCTGCTCCCCACTCTGTCTCTGGTGAAGCCTCTCACCGTCCCTGAGCCTCTGGCCTGTACCCCAGTTCTGTATGAATAAATAAATAAATCTTTAAAAAAAAAAAATGAATTATATAGTGAAAAGGACTTCACAGAGTTGCAGTCTCATGACTTCAAAATATTTGGAATGGAAATAAAGTTCAATTCTGCTTCAAATCCCTACAGAATTCTGGCTTTAGAGATCATTTCTCACTATGTATTGACTGAAGTACTACATTCTCTATACCATTGAATTATTATCATGTTAAGTATTTATTTTCTAGTATTTAGCTACCATTATAGCTATAGCAGAGACAGAAAGATCAGTATTGAAAGAAAATAAAAATAAAATAAGAAAATTAATCCCAATAGGCTTCTATCTAGTACTATATGTTATAGTATTTTTGATTAGAAAATAAAACTTACCTACTAGTCACATACCAATAGGATTTTCAACCAAGAAATAGTCTAATTTTCACAATTTTGTATCTTTTTTAAAAAGATTTATTTATTTATGCATAATGAAACGGGGGTACAGGCCAGAGGTGCAGGGGCAGTGAGAAGATTCTCCAGAGACAGTGGGGAGCAGAACAGGCAGATTAATGAAATACACTACTGAGGGAAGCAGCAGGTGGGTCAGGAGATGCCTTTCATGCCACAATTCTTTACCTTAAACTATTTGGAAGATGTTATATATGACTGCTTTGTAGACTCATTTTAGTTCAAAGTTGAGTTTTTTTGTTATAACAATTTTCATAAAAGTCATAAGTGAAATTTATATCTAAATTGCCATGGGAAAATTAACCAAATAGTCTCCCTGTGCTTTTGGAGAACAGGGGCCCACCACAGCAGCTAATGCCCAACCTTCTAGTAGTGGGATACAATCTCCTATCTGGTTGTCAGTTCTCCATTAACAATTCATAAGTCTAAACAACTCAGATGCTACCTTCAGACCCTATAAGATTTTTTTTTTAAATCTCATACAAATCAGTAAACAACATCTATCATACACACATGATTTCTTTCAAGATCACCAGTTCTAGCATTAGCTATTCAATGCTCACGGGAGAGCTTCCAGGGAATAAAGTGCACCGTGTACTGGCATACTTCAGCCTCACCATGTAGGACGACTCCAAGTCACCACTGTCCCAACCAATAAGTAAAATGTTTAACAGACTGAAAATAAACAACTCTTCTTGGCCTCAGGAGAGAACAGGACATAGGGAAAACACCTCCTCTCAAGCTTAGCAAGATGCACAGGAAAGTTAAGGGAGTTAGTTCTTACCAGAGCTGAGATGCAGGAATTGAAACTGTGGTGAGAACCAGCCCCTCAGATGGAAAAAATAACTGAAATGGATGTAGGGCAGAGAGGTTGAGCAAGGACAGCTGTTAAAGATGCAAGGGGTGGGGGGTTGGGCCTCCACCATAGTGTGAACTTTTCTTGCTGAAGTTTGATCAGGTGTTCACAGGAAATACTGGAGAATATCCCTTCAAGAAAGGGGTAGGAAAAGGAAACATTCTGAATTAAGCCAGGTGCATGCTTTTCTTAACAAGCCTGCCTTCTGGGCAAACTGGTGATCCAGTGTCTAAATGACCTGGGGAAAGGAAAACACCCAATTCTTGTCTGCTCTTGTGCTCTACACACTAGAAGAGGTATATTCAACTCCAGCCCACTCTATTCATACTCTAAGACCTAAGGGGGCTGTAATGACTGAGAAACTCTGGTGGCATTCATAGTCAAGAGGCACTGGCTCACTAAGCGGCTAACCTCTTCATGGGATGACTGCGTGCTTTTTTTCCTGGCCCTCACATCTCACTACCACTTTACACAAGTCCTATTTACAGGAACTCCTTTTACATAATGCATCTTATTCAGCTATCAGGAAAAACAAGGAAGGAAAAAACACAATTTGGAGAGGTAAGCAGCAGAACTACACACGACATGGATATTAGAATTATCTGACTGTAAATTTAAAACAATTGTGATTAATGCACTATGACTCTCATGGATAAAATACACACCACATAAGAATAGATGAGCAGAAATACTGAAATCCTGAGAAACTTTTACAATGTAATGTGAGCGATTAAAAACACTATAATAGAAATAAAGAATGCCTTTGACGGGTTCACTAGCAGACTGGACATAGCTGTGGAAAGAACCTTTGATCTGGGTGTGGAACAATGGAATCCTTACAAACCAAACAGAGAGAACAACGACTGGAAATAACCAAAACCGAAGGGAATGAAATGTATTTGGATAGTGGAGCAACCACAAAAGGTGCAACAACTGTGTAATGACAAACTCAATTGCCAGAAATGCGGTATCTTTAGGTGGGAGACCAGAGACTACTGAGTGTGGACATCAAGTAGAGGTATAAAAGCAAGAATGCCAGTGGAGAGAAGAGGTCAAACAGAATGAGCCTGAAAAAGCCCAATTAGAGAAGATGACAAAGACCATGTCCAAGTCCTCAAGAAGGGCAGCTCGCTTCAGAAGAACAGTGAGCTGAACGGTCAGAATCTAGAGGGCTGGAGAAAGAATGGGAGGGGTGGAGGTGTATAGTGAAGTCCTCTGTGTCACCCAACATAGCTGACTTTCCCTGAGAACTTTTCTAACAGAAAGAATCTTCTTCATTCTATCATAGTATGTTATATCATTTTATAGTGGCAAGACCCTTTCATTGTTGCAACTGAGACAGAGATTTAAGTACCTTTTCATATATTTGTTTTTCATTTAATACTCGAGGTTGCAAAACTACCACATAAGTTTTTGGGTTCTCTCTATTATTCTTTATTCAAACTTGGAAATAAGACAATCTATTTTCTGAGATCATGTCTTATTTGAATTATCTTACTAAATACAGCTTTGAGAAACCAACATATGATATCATTATTTTCTCCTTTAGGAGTTCATTGGGTGCATGATCTGCATTTGGTGCTATTTCAGGTAATAGTTTTGACAATGATGCACTGGTACCTAAGGGAATCACATGAATCCAAGCTCCAAGCACAATTTTTCTAAAGTCCACTTCTATTTATTTGAGCTTTCCCACTTTCCTATTTATGAGCCTAGCTAGAGGTTTTCCTCGTTTATTTTCCAAAAAAACCCACACGACTCTTGTCCCGGTTAGTATTTGAACCAATGATATACACTGTTGCATTTTTGCTATGATGTCATTCTGTTCCCAGGAATAAATTTCTATAAAGAACTCATAAAGTGAAAAATAGAAAACAAATAACCCAATCAGACTATGGGCAGTAGAGTTAAAAATAAACTTCTCCAAAGAAGACATCTATACAGTCAACAGGCATATGGAAAAATTTCCATTATTGCTTATATTCAGTAAAATGCAACTCAAAATCACAATGAGATACCACCTCAGGCCAGTGATGGCCCTTATAAAAGAGACCAGACATAACAAGTGTTGCTGAGGAGGAGGAAAAAGGAAGTCTCCCACACTACTAGTGGGAATATAGACTATCCAGCCCCTATGGAAAATAATGGCAATATCGTGAAATATTAAAAATAGATCTGCTATATGATTTAGCTATTCCACTTTTAGCTTTCTACTCAAAGAAGGCAAAAACATTAATTAGAAGGAAAATAGTTACAAAAGCCAAATTATGGAAACAACATAAGTGTCCAAAAACACATCAGTGGGTTAGGAATATGTGATACATATTCACGATGGAATACTACTCAACTATAAAAAAAGATAAGCTCTTGCCAATTGTGACAAAAAGGATGGAACTGGAGGAGTTTATGCTAAATGAAATAACTTAAGACAAAGACGAATTGCAGATGGTTTCACTTTTATGTGGAATATAAAGTAACAAAACAAAAAGTCACATAAACCCAAACTAATATCAGACCATAAACACTGTGACTGTAGAATTCAAGTTACCAGATTGGAAGGGAGTGGGGAGAGGGCAAAGTAAAGAGGGGGTATTTAGGACTACGGTAAACTTTTGATGATTTGATGGTGGGTGTGGTGTGGTAACATACACCTGAAGGATGGGATCTTTCACCTGTGGATCAATTGCAGTGTTGTAAAACAATGCTACCTCAATACATATTAATATATAAATAATCAAAAAATGAAAATTATTTAGTTCAATAAATACATGACAGTCAAATTTTATTTTATCAGTTGAGCTTGGGTAATGAAAAATGTCTCACTTGATTTTTATTGCTTTCCCTAACACTAAATCCCTATTTATTAAGCCAAACAAATGAATAAACAAAAAGTAGAAAGATTATATGTAAATAATCTCATTTTGTTCAATTCACTGAATACAATTTTTCACTAAGATTTATGTTGCAAACAACATCCCTTTTATATGTCTCTTAATTTAGACCAAAACTACCAATGCCTAGGAGTGAACCTTCAGTATCTCCCAATTGAAATACGACAACATTAATCTTAATTATTTTCCTGTCATGTAGTAGCTTTCTAAATAAAAGCTGAATTAGTGAATTGCTTATCTGCCTATAAATATTAGAGGAAGATTATATATGATCCATGACTGGAAGGAGGTGAGATACTTATATTTTTTGATTTTCAAGGCAAGAAGTAACAACATTTGGTGAGATGGTTGAAAGGGGGAGATTCCTGGCCTGTTGAAGGGACAGAGGACAGTTATGTATGGGACTAGATTTGAATAAACAAAAGAGATGATGGTAAATGGAAAAGTCAGGTGGTAAAACTGCCTTTAAGGACATAGTCTGTGATTACATTTACCAGTGTTGGTAACAGTCTACTGCCTATATCTTATTTATATGCTTACAGATAAATGTATAACAGGCTAAAAATAGGTTATTTTAGTATTTATCTGAATGGAAATATAGCAGGATAAAATAATTTTACTCATGAACACATTGAACATCATAGGTCGGAGTGAAACAGTTTCTATCACATTGTGTCTGTGTGTGTGTGAGAGAGAGAGAGTGTGTTTATGTTTTAAGTTTGAACTGAATTTGCTGTGGTTGAAGTAGTAGAGATGGCAGATAATTGCAAATTCACGTATCAATATCTGTAGGATTCACTATATCAGTCTCATTGCATGTTGCAAATTGCACAATATTATAATACACATTATATTATGTCAAGCTTTAATTATATTTTAAATAATTTAATGAAACCATTACATTTAAAAAATATATCTTACACAAAATATACAAGATCTCTTTATGAATTATATACAAAATTGTATTTCAAAAGCATGAATTTGTTTATTCATTTACTACTTACTTTTCATGAGTCAGGCTTTGCTTCATGATGATGAATTGTATGTGGCTTCTGTTTTAAGAAAAAGTAGATAGGATAAACTGAAGTGAGTCATCAAAAATATGTAATAAAATACCCCAAATCAGATTTTGTTATGTATAAAATTAAATGCCAAAAAAGAGTGAAAAGCAACAGATGGCCAATAAGAAAAGATGGAATTAAAATAATCAGGTCTGTTATTGACTAGGATATAGAATTAATTCAAACTTGAATATAAGATGCACAAATATGACTGACAAATGCAAAATTTTCTAAAGTCTGTGATGTGGAGAAAACTTATTTTTACATTTACAAAAATGAAATGGTGATAAAAAATAATGCTGCAGACATAATGTTATGCTGTGGCCATTTTCTTATTTAAATGCTTACCAATAAGATTGGGACAAAAAAAAAGTTTTCTATTAATCCAATGTAACATCTGAAATTGATTTTTCTATTTAAGAAATATTTAAAAATTCTGAACATGCAATAAGAAAACATTCTCATTAGGCAAAACCTGGGTAATGTGCGTACCTCAAATATTTAAATAACTACATCTTTCACTAATTAATTAAATTGTTCCAATGTTTGCTTTCCATTCTCAGGTGCAGTCTCAACTTACCTGTGCACCATCTCCAGAGTCCCTTGTGTTCTTCCCGCCCTTGCCTCTGCTCCTCTGCAGAATGCCTCTGATCTGTACTTATCTTTTTATTGTTGTTATTATTTCCCTCCCTTGGTTCCTCATTTAAAAACTGCATTTTAAAGCATTGCTTATTGCTGCACAACAAACCACCCCCAAAATTGTTTGCTATAAAAATAAGCATTGATTATTGCTCATAAGTTGGTAAACCTAGTAAGCTAAACTGATGGTTGTGGTTCTTCCGGTTTTAGCTGTGCTCATGCATGCATGACTGTATAGCTGGCAGGAATACTTCAGCCTGGTTGATCTATAATGCCACTGCTCCAGGTGGGATGTTGGCTGCCTCTCAGTCAGCTGGTTTTGTTCTCCTGGCATGGTCTATGTTCTAGAAAATAATATAACTAGACAAGGCCTTTAAGGTCTAACTTAAAAACACAATTGATATTCTACCAATCTGACATCATTTTGGTCAAAACAAATCTGAAGGTTAGTCTAGATTCAATTTCAGTAAGAAACAGATACTACTTAATGAAATTATAAACTCACTTGTCAAGGGAAATAAACTATCAGGAGTGGAACAGTTTCAGAAAATAACTTATCATGACCTGTCTTACAACCCTCCAAAATTCATACTTCTATTACCTGTAAAACAATATTCAGATTAACTTAACAGACTAAAGACACATCTGATCATGGCAACAGGTTCACAATCCAGAACCGTATGACCTACATTAGCCCAAAGGGATTGTCCAGATGCATCATTTCTTGACCTGGGACCTATAAATAAAAAGATGACCAACTATATTCAATGTATCCAAGATAAAATTAAGACAGACACAGAATAAAAGTATGTAGTTATTATTATGGGACAAAATAAGAGACACACAAAGGTAGTTGTGAATATATAGAAATTCTGAATTCTAGATGGGTGCATGCTGCCATATAGATCTACCCCAAGCATAAGAAGTATCATATGAATAGACCTTTTTTTTGTTGTTGCTGTTGTTCCTCGATGTTGTGAACCTAATGATTTAAAGATTCTTGATTTCTTTCTCTTGGATAAATTATTCAAAAATAATCTTTAGACAATGTCATCCACATCTGTAATTTTCTATAATCCTGGATATCAATAATAGAATAAATTAAACAGTTTAATATTAAACCAAGTAAACGAGTAATAGCTATAGGATTCTGTAACCCTCTCACCCTGTATTTACATAGTATCTGGTTTAAGTGAAACAAAAATAGGTTTAATGTTTACCTTAACATCAGCCTGTGAAATATAAACAAGTTGATCAAAAGTTGTATTTAAGTATTTTCATTGCCTGGTCACATAGAGTATACATGGAATATTAAAACACTGAAATATGTGGATGATTTTAATTCTACAAACATTTGTATACTCTTTCCATGAGAACCAGAGCAACATCTACTTAGAACCACAGTGATGAATTTAAGTTACAGTTCCATTATTTCCAGTTTTGAACACAAGCATATCAACAAGCCAGAATGGAAGTTGATTCAGTGTTATTGAAATATTCTGTAGTGCATATTGTCCTTATCAACTACTTTTGAAAAAAAAAAATGACTGCACATAAAGATAAATGCCTTTCTAAGGTGCTTGCCTATTTATAAAAAGTTAGGGACAAAGAGATCATTTTCCATTTTGAATTTTTTTAGTCTAATTTGTCAGTAATTCACTGACACAACTCTTTTAATCTATATGTGGACACCCTGAATTTCTCATTATAGATAATTTTACATAATAATATCCAAATCTATATACAGAAAAGCCAACCTCTGAAATTCCCCACTATTTCAAACTTCATTACATCTGTGAGTTATAATAACCACAGTGGATCTAGAATTATCTTATGTGTTTTGGCTTAAAGATTTGACTAAGCTTTGATTATTATTAATTTATTTTCAGAATAACACTTCCACTAGAAAAACTAAAATGCAAAATAGTAAAACAAAGTATAATTAATGAATGCTTCTGGAAAACACTGGAGATAAAATGAGTTGTATAGGAAGAGACTAGGGATTTCCAAGATGTGGGACATTTTAGTTGGTTGTGTTTTTACCTCAAAACATTTGAAACCTGGAAAGTGGTAGCTGGGAGAAAAAACATGCAGAGATTGTCATAAGCTCTTGAAACTAAGAAGAAAATCTTTACTTCAGTGGATAATAAAAAAAATTGCCCCAAGGAAAGTACCTTGTATGTTCAGTTGGGAAAAGTTAGGAGCAACGGTGAATGAAAAATTCAATGGCTAGTCTAAAACTTAAAGCCTAGGTTAAATCATCTTTATTTTGATTGGTTTTCATGTTCCGACTCTTCATTGCCTAGCAGAGGCAAAATAAATAATTCCTAAAGGCAGAAAATAGTGTGCCATGCTGCAAATATTTCCATATAGTTAAATATTTGGGTCTGATGTTGAAAAAATTTTCAAAAACACAATAATTGGCAAAAAAAAAAAAAAACAGGAAACCAAACTAAATTCAATATATTAAGATACTTTGATCCAGAACAGAATTATCAAATAACAGTATTTATAATTTTATAAATTTAAATAGTGTATAGAATTGTAAAACAAGTGAAGTCTAAAATAGCTAGTAGAACTTAGAGAAACAATAAAAAAAGATCTAATTGATTGCAGTGTCAATGAATCAGACTCACCACAGAACATGTAGATAAAGCCATTGTCCAGAACTCTTACAATTTACTAAGAACAGTCTAGCCTTCATTCACTGAAATTTATTAAATTATCTTTTGGCTAAAATTAGGCTGCTAGAAATTTGTTAGAAAACTAGAGATAACACTTGTTATATTTGTTATTAAAAATAGCATTCTGATACTATTAAACTTGGGTATTTTGATGTATTTATTTCTTCCCCAATTTAACAAATGCTTAATGTATTTGTAAACTCTACTCCTATAACGAGTATCTGGATCAACATTAACAAAGCAAGATCGATATAATGGACTCCTTGACAAAAGCCATTAGTGACTTAAGACATTTTTTACTTCAAAATCTGCAAAAGGAAATTAAATTCAGTCATGAAATTCCACATCACAAATTAATGTTTTGTGATTTTATTTAAAACTGAGATCACGTACTTACATACTGTATATATCAGAAATATCTCACAGAGGGCATCATTCATTCCATTCTGTTTTATGTTAAGTGGGGAATTAATAATACATGCATAAATACATGACTAATATCAACACATCTCAGTGAATGATTTATTAATATTCTCATTATAATGGCAAATTAAATGTGGGTGTATGTAGCACATAGCAATTAATTTTGAAAGAAGAATGAATAAATCAATAATGATAGAACAGAGGGCTCAGAAAGATGACTATTTGGAGATAAGTCTGTCAAGAACAGAGAAAGTTGTTTACAAGGAGGCTAGAATAGTTAGGTTAAAGAGCAATTTAGTTTTGTCAATTCTTATGTATCCTTTCTATTTCAATTTAGATGTCACTATTTTCAGGAAATAACTTGCTGATTCACGCTAAGTCATCAGATATGTCTAAAATATGGATTTACAATAAATTAATCAAAATTAAGGCAACTCAAAATATCATTCACAATTCGTTCCATAACATGTCAACTGTAACTTATGTTACACTGTGTCATTATTTTCATACCCACTGTTTACTCCTATGCTGTGCATCATGCTAATAACCTGAACCTGTATCGATTCCCCCCATCATTTATTTTTTAAACTCAATATATCAGGCCTTCGTAGTGGTGCAGGGGTTAAGTATCAGCCCTGTGAAGTTATCACCAGCTGACCAGGGAGTTGACCTAATGATGCAGCAGATCTCTCCTTTCTCAACCTTCAGCAGTGTATTTCAGTCCATCTGCCTGTTCTGCTCCCCACTCTGTCTCTGGTGGAAACTCTCACCCCACCCCCCTGCACCTCTAGCCTATTCTTCTTACATAAATAAAAATAAATCTTTAAAATTAAAAATAATTTCAAAATATCTCAGATCCAGCCTATTTTTTTCTATCTGATTTTGCCTCCCAAATTATCTATTTTTCTTTCTATTTGGCTTTCTAAAACTCCAGTTCAGATCATGTTCTCTCATATGTCTTTTTTTTTAATAATAATTCCTTCTTTCTCTTTCATTTGTTATCAACTCTTTTGCACAGACCGTGTGCAAAATGACACATCCAAATGTGTCATTATCTGTTGACACCCTTCAGTGAATTTCCATAGAATTTATAATTCTTATCATGGCCTAAAAAATGTTTGTGATGAAGTTCTTGATCACTTTTTCTACTTTAATTTACATTAAATACTTTTATTCTCTTTGAATTTGTTTTTCATGTATACTATTCTCTCCAGATTAATTCACATGCATCATTCCCTTTAGGTAATTTAGGTTTTAGGTTAACTACCTGCTTTATATTTTAATTTTCCCTCATATGTTTCTTTTGCTCTTTTATGTCTTTCTATATATCTACATGTGAGTTTGTGCATGTGTATGTGTATGCATCTACCACACATGGACTCAACAAGTGCCCAGCATGATTAAAATAAAAGCAGTATATAATGTCATACACATACACATAAAATACTGTAATACTTCTGAGAGATATCTTCCCTTAAGTTCTGCAGTGTATGTGAAATGTATACATATTTTTTAGTGAATATGTATATAAATTTTAGTGAATTCCTTGATGAGCAGAGAATGAATGTCAACATTTACTGCCAGAACACAATGAACACTCAACACTAAAAGGAGCAAGAATGTACTCATCTGTGGCTGCAGTCAATATAATATTATGTTATTGTAACCTAATCAGTATCTGAAGCAGATGATATTACTAGAACTTAGTCTGGAACAGTAAAATAGGAAAGTTTTGTCTGGCAGTCAAAATTTTACTCTATCCATATATACATATATATGTGTATGTAAATATGTAATCTTAGTCTATATATACATACACACACACACACACACACATATATATATATATATATATATATATATATATATATATATATGAGGAAAGAGAGGAAACTCCATGCAATTTATAATCTGTTCCATGTTCTTTATATTATTTAAATTGTCAATGCATATATAACTGATAGCAAATTTGTAGACCTTATTAAATAATTTCTTATAGAACATTTTAACATAGATTTTACCATGGAACTGGTGATTTTCAGTTGAAAAATAGCAGTTGTTTCAAAGATGTAGCTATGATATGGAAGGCCTTTTACCTATGGACCAGATTTTAATTCATGTACTAAAATGCATCTTATACCTTATAAGACATAAGTCTAATGTATAGTTCAATGTTAAATTACATTAGAAATTAAAATGGATATTGTAAGGCATAAAATGCTGCTATAAGTGCAGGTATATCATGGCCCCTGAATCAATGGATGTCTATTTGAACTAATTACATTTGCTAAACTCATTTTAAAATTTGATCCTAATATGAACATAAATCATCTATAGGAATCTGAAACTTTCACTAATCAACATTTTCAGAACTTGACCTATGGCTTAATATTCAATCAAAAATTGAATATCGTTATGGATAACCAATATAAACAGAACTATTCCTATTTCTCCATTCCGACTACTTCATATGGAAGGAAATCTCAAAACATTTTCCCTATGCATCTTGAAAATAATGAACAGAAAGCCACCTCTTCCTTTGCTTTAGCTGCTTTTAAGAAAGGAAATAAGACACACACAAAGAAACAAAAGTAATTTTTGAAGTTATTTTGTCAACTTGAAATCTAATTTTTTTATGTTTTCATAGACTATGTGACATTCTGTCATACAAAATATTTATTCTTCATCTAAAACTCTATAGAAAACGCAGTATAGTATCCAATAAAATAGCACATTGTGATTTCTTTTCATGTAAAACTGGCACACCACAAAAAAGATGCTCAAAATAAAAAGTCAAAGATAGTCATGTATTTTTTTAATCAATCAAGTTCAGTTTAATTAACATAACATCATGTAAGTTTCAGGTATGCATCATTATAAATCATTATTGCATATTCTACAATAAGTTCACCACTAAATATCCAATATTATAATTCACTATATAATTTTGTCCTTTTAAAGATCTATCTGCCTCCTTTCCCCCGCTAGTAACTACTAATTGGTCATATAGTCTAACATTGTTTTATTTAGTTCATTTTTGTTTTCTCTATATGCCATACTGTCGGGGACCGAGACCAGGACCTTGCCTCCTACACACAAAACAATACCTGATTGGAACTTGGGGCAAACATCCCAGTTGAGAAAACAGCATACCCGAATCCCTTCCCCACTTCCTCTCCCCTCGCACTCAGCTAGTTCGGTTCCTGAGACAGGTTTTGTTTCTGGCTCCTGAGATAAGTCTTCGACTTCCTTGAGATGATGACGGATCCCTCCCCTCAATCCCATTGGCCTTTAAGACATCAGACCATCAGACCGTCCCTCCCCCGTACCTTCTGTACCGCCCTCATGCTCGTATATATATATGACTGTATAAAGAATAAAGCTCTCTCTCTCCTCATCGAAAGACGTGTTTGCGTTCTTCCTCGCGCTGTCCCTGGGGCTCTACCCCCTCACCTGCTGGTCAAGGCCCCCCCCGCACCATACACTGTATGAGTGAACTCATACAGTATTTTTCTTTTTCCTTCTGACATGCCCTGCTAACTAATCATAATACATTATAGGTCTAACCAAGTAGTTGCAACTGTCAGGATTTTTGTCTTTTCTGTGCTGAGTGACAGATACCATATTTCCCAGATCCATTTGTGTGTCAGTGGGCATCCAGGTGGTTTATAGTATTTGACTAAAGTAAATAATAATACTTCAAGGAATATGGGGGAACCTATATGTCATCAAGATAATGATTTTGTACTTTTTATGTATATACCCAAAATATGGAATTTCTACTTTTAACTTTTTGAGTAATTGCCAAACTGCTTTCCTAGTTTTCCACTACCAGTTTACGGGTTCACTTCTTCCCTTTTATTCACATCCTCTTCAACACTTGTTTCTTGCCTTTTGATAACAGAAGTCTCACAAGCATAATAGAATATCTCAGTGTCGTTTTCACTTGAATTTTCCTACTAATAAGAGATGAAAAACATCAGTTCATGTGCCTGTCTATTAATATCTCTTCTTGGGAGAAGAATCACAAATGCCCCTTACAAATGAGTTTTTTTTTTTTCCTTGTTGAGTTTTATGATTTCTTTATATGTGTTAGATATTAATCCCTTGTTAGATGAATGGGGCATAAGAATCTTCCCCCTTCAGTAAATCTTTTTTTTTTTTTTAATATATGTTTCTTTCATGTCATCTCAACAAAATTTAGAAATTTCTGGTGACCTGTGGACATATGACATAATACCTGTAATTGCTGATATTTTAATGAATATATTTTTCAATATGTGGATGATATTTATTTTAAATAATAGAACACTTAAAATGCCTTAATGTTTTTTTGAAACATAAAGAGAAGAACTACATACAGAAAATAATATATTGAGAAACTGAGGAAGACATAAATAAATTGGAAGATTTTCTAAACTCATATATTAGAGAATTAAGCTTATTAAAGTGTTTATAATAACCAGAGCAATATGCAGACTTAAAGTAGCTGCTATAAACATTTAAGTGGCATTTTCCACAGAAATAGAGGAAGCAACATAAAATTTGCATGGAAGCATAAGAGATCCTAAAATATCAAAGTAATCTTGAAAAAAGAACAAAACTGGAGGCAGTTCCCAGTAGTGATCAAAACAGAATGGCACTGACTTAAAAAGAGATTCATAAAAGTGTAATAGAATAGGAAGCTCAGAAATAAACCCATGTATAAATCTTTCCAAATGTATAAACCATGGCCCGTTAATTTGTGACACAGGAGTCAAGAATACAGATGCAAAGGGGAATGGGCACACTGTGGGGAAAAAAAAAAGGCTGTCAAACCAATTGCTTGGGAAACTGGACACCTGCATTTAAAAGAACAAAACTGGACTCATCTTAAAACACAGAAATTTAATAAAATGGATTTTAAATTTGAAAGTGAAATCTGATAGTATACAATTCTTAGAAGAAAACAGAGAGTAAGTATCTTTAACTGTATGTTGGCAATGATGTTTTTGGCTTTATGGACAATAACGAAAGTACAAAAGAATGACAGTGTCCATATATCTACACAGGAGGGTCTACCTCAAATGAAAAAGCTTTCTTCACAGCAAAGACACCACAGACAAAATGAAAAGACAAATGAATTATGAGAAGAAAATATTTGCTAATCATATATTTGTCAAGAGATCACCATCCAGATATTCAAACAATTCGCAAATCAAGACAACTAAAATGACAATCATCATCATCATCATCATCATCATCATCATCATCATCATCATCACATCATCCAACTAAAAAAATAAATGGATGATATGAGTAGTAGTTAGTTCTGGACATGTAGGTATCCAATATGTACATGACAAGATTAAAAAACATCTGGGATCACCAGGGGCAGGCCACACAAAATCACAATGAGGTACCACTCATATTTTCTAAAGTTTTTATTATAAAAAAGATAAGAAATAAGAAGTAGAAATATGCACAAAGAGGAAATCCTTGTGCACTACTGATGGGAGTGTAAATTGATTCAACACCTCTGGAAAATAGAATGAAGTTCCACAAAATTTGAAAATATAACAGAACTGCCATATACAATTAAATTTCTTAGCACTTATTTGAAAAAAGACAAAAACCTACATGAAAAGATAGATGCATTCCTATTTCCACTGCAACATATTTATAATAATCAAGACAAGGGTGTGATCCATGTGCTCATGATGAGTATAAGGAGAGAAAATTGGAAAGAAAATGTCATATTTATCATATATGTATATATAATTATATTCATCAAAGTAATTTAGCCATAAAAATAATGAAATCTTGGACCCTCCCTAGTGTAACAGTGGGTTAAAGCACAGCACTAAGAAGCTAAAACCACTTCAGCATGAGTTTCAATCCCTGCCTCAGAGGTGACCACATGGCGTGGCAGACCTCTCCTGACCCACCCGCTGCTCCCCTCAGCAGTGTACTTTGTCAGTCGGCCTGTTTTGCTCCTCACTCTGTCTCTGGTGAATGAATTTGCTCACCGCCCCCACACTTCTGGCCTGTACCCCAGTTCTATAAGCATAAATAAATAAATCTGTAACTAAAAAAAAAAAAAAAAGAAAGAAAAGAAAAAAAAAATCTTGTAATTTTGTACAGCATGAATGAACTTGGAGGGCACTGTGCTAAGTGTCATGAAATAGTCACAGAAAGAAAAATCCCATATGACCTCACTTGTATATAGAATCTAAAATATACCAGCACATACACACATAGATACAGAGAACAATTCGGTGGATGCCAGAAATGGAGTGTTGGGGTTGTTGTCAGAGTGGGTCAAGAGTGCCAAAAGGAGCAAAATTTCAGTTATAAAGTACATAAGCCATGGGGATACACTGTATAGTATAGTGATTATAGTTAATAGCACTGTATTATATATTTGAAAGTTACTAAGAGATCTTTAAAGATATAATCATAAGAAAAAAGTTTTAATTGTGTCATAATGGTTAACAAGATGTATTTGATTATTTTGTAATGTATGCAAATGCGAAGTCATATTGTATACCTGACATCGTTTATATATTAATAATTTTTTAGAAAAGTAAATTTTGATTCATTATATACTAAATTTTAAACTTTATTAGATAAAGTATCTAATAAAGAAAAAACATAATTGAAAATATCCACAATGTGGATGGGCACTTGTGATACTCAAAAAATCAGCTATTGTAATTGCTGACAGATGGTATGTTGCAGTAAAGGCATTTAAAATTATCATATTTTTGTGCACTGCCTTCCTACAATTGTTCAGCAGACATCATTTTGCCATAAAGTCCTATGAAGAGTCACGGTACTCTTCAGATTGAATACTATAGTGGGATTAATAACTTTGTCATTCAAAAATTTTACTAAGGAGCCTCCCTAGGTGGTGGAAGGGGTTAATGTACAGCAGTAGGAAGCTGTCCACAGCCACAGCAGCATGAATATGATCCCAGCCAGGAGCTGCCCCCCCACACCTGGCACAGCAGACCTCTCCTGTCCACCCTGCTGCCCCCCTCAGCAGTGCATTTCATTGAATTCCCCTGTTCTGCTCCTCACTCTATCTCTGGTGAATCCTCTTCCACCCCCCCCCACACCTCTGGCCTGTACCCCAGCTCTTGTTTGTATGCATAAATAAATCTTTAAACAAGGGCAAAAATATACTAATAAACAAGAAAAATATGTATTTATTTTAGATAATGTCAGTTTATATCATTGCATATGATTCAGAAGAAAATGTTCATACCTCCTCAAACTTTTAAATCTAAGCTTGTACCATATGATATTATGTACCTTAACACTAATTCAAGAAAAAATTCCCCTTACTGACTCTTCTAGAGCTTTCAGAATGAATATGCTTTTTTTTATTTCTGGAAAGGACTTCACAGTGAATAACACCAATATATTTTTATCAGACTTACCAGTGGTTAAATGAATTGCACACATCTTATTTAAATCTACAATCCTGCAAGGGTGACAAGTTAAATATTATCATCACAATGATGATAATGGGGGAATGGTGGCAGGACATATTATTTGTAGACCATTTATTTTCTAAGCATCACTGTAAGTAATACTGAGGATTATGAGTTCTATTTTTAAAAATATGGTAATTTTTATTACCTAGGGAGATCACTGCAAATACCATCAACACAAGTTTAAATGCATCTTAGGAATATGGGGTAACTTAGAAAGTCTTAGAGAATCAGTTAAATATTAAATTGATCTAGGTCAAAATGAGAAGGATAGAAATTGAGGAGATAAGGGTTTCTACCAAATGCAAAAACATAAGCCTATGTCTTGAGGTATGAAACTACAGGATATATTATATAAATGGAGAAATCAGTATATGGACCATAGAGGTACAATTGAGTTGAAAAGGCTCAATTGTAAATGCTATGGTGAAAGCTTTTCTTGAAATATATGGAAAATAAATGTTTCAGTTTTTGAACATAGGCATTATTATAAATTATAAACTGAAATTATAAATCATAAATTACTAGTGATTTATAATTAGGGTGGTCATTCTGGTAAGCAATAAAGAAATTTGACTGAAATAACAAAATATTATAGATTTGTAGTTAATATAGCAATTTGGCATAATCCCAATATGAATATAGAGTATATGAAATATTATTTATATCATTCAGATTTATGAAACACCAAAACCACAAATGTCAGACTCTATAAATTTACCATTTTTCCCAGTACACATGGTGCCAGCACTAAAATAGAATATATGTCAGTGATGAAGCAACACTGATTAGAGAACACTTATCTCTACAGAAAACTCTGACCACAGAGAATTTAAAAATCAACAAAAAGTGAAACATTGAAAGGCAGCCCTATATATCTGAATTCTAGACAAATTATCTATTAAGGATAAGCATCCTCAAAAATCATTTGAACAAATTAAAATAAATCAATATATCAGTTTGTGATAAACCATTCAAATGAACTTTAGATAAAAATTTAAAGTGTTTATATTATTATAAATGTTTAAAAATCAATTACTTACTCCCCAAGAACACAAAGGTAGAAAATGAAAACTATATTAATCACAAAGTAGATAACAGAAATAAAAACTAAAGATATTTATCAAATAAATTTATCGAATAAATCTAAAGGGAAAATTGAATAAATTAAATGTTTTAAATAAATAGAGGAAAGGGTAAAAATGACATCTTAGTGCTTGAAAAATAATAATACTTACATTATTATTAAAGAGGATATCTACCTTTACATTTGTTAAGACATGGATAAAACTATTGATAGACAAAACAAAGAAATCTCCATTATAATAACCTTAGAAAAAGGCAGGAGTGAATTTAAAGATAAATATACAGAACATGAACAATGAAATTGACAAACATTGCCAAGAAAGTTATAGAGCATTTAAATAGAGAAATATAGGTGGGAGCACTTGCATTATCTGATTTCAAAGAAATGTTGAATAAGAGCATATTGACAGAAGAGTAGACGTTAAAATCAATTGACTACAGTAATTCATGTAAAGTAGGCCCATACTTTTATGGTCAATTGATTTTTAACACAAGTACAAAGGTAAATCAATGGAGAAAAACAGTTTTTCAATAAATGATGCTAGAATAACGGGATACCCATACATATGTGCACATATATGCTTGCATTCCTATTTATACGTACATACATACGTATACATTTGCAAATAAGTGATTTTGAAAGATGTAGTTAAGGAAACAAAAAGGCTAGTGAAATATAGTCCAAATGCAAATTTTATACATATATATGTATATAATTATAAAATTTATTTTAAAAATGCTATGCTAGCTCAATAATAAAAAAAATAATATACAATAACTAAAATTTTAAACAGTAATTTTACAAAAGAAGTGAAACAAATATGTATTGAACATGTGGAAAGATGTCACTATATGAAAATTGCAAATTTAAAAACCACATACAAATACAGTTATGCAGAAATTAGAATGGATAAAATTTTAAAGTATAAATAGCAAAAGAAAGATTACATGGTATCCTGGAGCCAGTGTAGAGTATATTGAATATAAAGAGGTGTGGGACATCCAGAGATGATGGAAATGTTCTGTCTTGATAATGGAACAATGAAACCACTGTATAAAATTCCAAAACACATTAAACTCTATACTTAAATTGGTAAATTTAACTGCAAATAATGTCGTTTCGGGAAGGATAAATGAACGAATATTATAAATCACCTTTTGGCAATTAATTTGACTATTCAGATGAAGTAGAGAAATTATTTAAAAGAAACACATTCCCATAACTTCATACTAAAAATAAATAGCAATTTGGACTAGCATTGCATATTGTTTAAAAAAACATTGAATTTTTAATAAAACTTTAATGAAAATTTCAACCTCAGAATTGGAAGAAATAAATACTGGTTTTACACAATCTTTTAGATACTATAGAGAAAGTAAATAAATCTCTATTTTTTTAATTCAGGTTTTTAATTTGTTTTGAGTAAAATCTTTAAGATTGTGTAAGATAAAAGGATCTAACTTCTTTATTTTGCATTTTGCATATATATATATATATATATATATATATATATATACCCAATTTTTCTAGTACCATTTTTGGTAATCTACAATTTTCTGCTGTAGGTACTTTTAGTTTTGAAATATATGTTGAAATGTGAAATTGTGAGACCTCTAGTTTTGTCATACCTGTCCAAGATTGTCCTGGCTCTTTGGTGTCTTGAAATTCCATACACTAGGCTTTTTCTTTTCATTTTTTAAAAAGAAAACATTCAGATTTTGATGAGGATTGTGTTACTAATAAGGGAATCTTACTACTACTAAATCTTCCAATCCAAGAACATATGATGTCTTTCCATTGATTTTCCGTTTTTAAAATTTTCAGCAGAATTTTATGGCTTTCAATATAATAGTCTTATGCCTCCTTTGCTTCTTTAGTATTTTAGTATTTGATGCTATTATGAAAAGATTGTTCATTACTTCCATTTTTTTTTCATTATTTATGGAGAAAACACAAGCTTTTTTACTTGTTGTTTTGTATCTTGTGATTTTGTTGAATTATTAATCACTAATTTTAACAGTTTAGTTGTGTGGAGATTATAGGAATTTCAATGATAAGATCTTTGAATAGAAATAGTTTTACCTTTCCTTTCCTAATTAGATGACTTTTATTTCTTTGTATTACATGAAAGTTTACAGTATGTCTTCCAGTATCATGCTAAAAGGAATTTTTAAAGTAAAAAATTAACAAAATTAAATTTGAACATGTTATCACAGTAGTGGTAGCTTTAATAGACAATACAATTTTTTTTAAATAATTAATAGAATAATGAATTTATTCTCTGTGATTTTCCTAAGGTTAATATATTGGAGTAATGCCAAAATTTTATATATGTAGGTCCATAGAATGATGTAAAAAAATCAAGAATAGGCCCTCCCTGGTGGCGCAGCGGGTTAAAGCGCTACACTCAGAATCTAAAGCCACTTCCGCATGAGTTCGATTCCCGCCTGCCCCGGAGGAGTGCACATGGCGAGGCAGACCTCTCCTGACCCGCCCGCTGCTCCCCTCAGCAGTGTACCTCATAGATCCGCCTGTTCTGCTCCCCGTTCTGTCTCTGGTGAAGCCTCTCACCATCCCTGAGCCTCTGGTCTGTACCCCAGTTCTGTATGCACAAATAAATAAATCTTTAAAAAAAAAAATCAAGAATAGACTCAATTCATTTTCAGGAAAGACAAGTAAATAGGGAAAGAACAATCTTTCCACATATTATAACAGACTTACAAATATGGTGGAGAAAATATTGACTCTCCTATTATATTTTAAAAAACTCAAAATTTGCCATACTCTAACTGTAAAAGTTGAATTAGCACTTCTAGAAATACATGAAAGATCCCATAACATTTGAAAATGCAAATATTTATTTGATAATAGAACTATAATAATGTTTTAAGAATTTATAATTTGAAATAAATATATAAATAATACCTAAGAAATATTTCTTGTTCTATAACAAGTTAATAACATGAAAAAACTTTCACTTGTCTTTTTTGGGGGTCTCTATAACTTTTTTTGAAGTGGCAGTGATTTAAAAAATTAAAGTGACTTTATAAGTACCTGAACAATTGTCTTTTAGACTGTACTTGTAATAGGATACATGAGTTCCCTTTCAGGGAACAAAAAGCAAGTACCAACTGTCAAAGCTCTGGAAAATGACATTTTATATCTTTGGTTCAAAACAGTGCTCTATTAGCATGCACAGTCAGTCACAATCCACTGCACTGCTATGATAATGAGTGAAGCTTTAAAATGTGAACAATATGCTGTCCTTGGCCCAAGGGAAGCTGCCTCCCTGTAAAGTGAAAATGGAATGTGGGAATTGGGTTTCTTGCCAGAAGTTCACTACTATCTCTCAGGAGTGTCTTCTGTGGGGGAAATGTAATTCATTTCCACCTTCAGGGAGAGACCTGTAACCTTGTGTAGCAGGAGATCAAGATTCCCATCCCTATTCTTTTTAGTAAAAATGTGTAAAGCTAGGGCATCTCCTTAATGTTGTGTCTTGGGTGTCCGAAATCATATAGTGGCAAAGTCTTAATAGATTAGCAATGCTGTTTCAAGGAGAAAATAAGCATTATTTGATTTTGATAGAAGTTTTTTTTTTTTTAACACTTTAAAACACAAGGTATTTGTGAACAACTTAAGTATTCTAGTGATATTTATCACTCCTCTCTCATATTTTTTCCATCAAAACGTTATTAAACAAATTATATGAGTTTGTAGGCATGACCTCTAAGGACTCTGAGAGATATTCAAAGAAAGCAAAGAAGGCCTTTCAATTTTTGTATAGCATCTCTGGGGCAAAGATCCAGAAATGACATGGTCAATGGACATTTTGTTCTGAATTCAATGTCCTCCCATGACCTTTCAAACTTAAAAATTAATACTTGTTCCTCAGTACTCTTAGAACAAAGTAGGGAAATTTAACAATATTTTATAGCATTAAGTAAGGGATACCTATCTTACTTTCCACCTAATCTCTTAATATAGGGCAATAAAAAAGTTATTAAAATTGAAACTAACATTCAACCACGCTTGTAATTTCATCCAACAGACATACTTCCGATGTCCTAAAATTTCACTTCTGGGAAGTTTCCATTCTATTTCATTTCATGTTTCTCTCCTGGACTTCTATGGCACTTAATCAAGTTTATTTGCTTGTGTTGTTATTTAAATGTATCTTGTATATCCAAATAAAACTCCTACCTTGACAGACTGCCTTTGTAAATAAATTAGTAAAGTAGCAGGGGGTAGTTTTATTCAAACAATAAGTACTGTTTGTTAGTTTGTTTGTTTGTTTTAATTATTAACTTTCTACCGTGTACCAAGATTTCAATAGAGTCTTTAAATCCCAAGCCTCACAGTTACAGGTAATTGTATTTCATTCTTTGGAAAAGGAAATAAAAACTTGGAAGCAGATACATTGTTCCTTGCAAATATACAAAGATATTTAAATTTCAGATTCAGGATTCCAAATAGGTCTGTCAAATTTCAAAACCTGTTTTACTTAAACTTCATTGCACCTTGGCCCATTTTGTTTTTCAGTTTAATTTGCTCATGGGTGTTTTTAATGGCTTCTGCATAATATCAATATTAAGTGAGATAGCCATAGGATACTTCTAATGAATGCTCAATAAAAACTTATAGAGTGATTATTTTTTTCATATTGGGCTTTCCCAAGAATCCTGGAAGGAAAGAAAAACCAACCAACCAAAATCCAAACTTCAGGTTATCGTGTGTATTTGGACATTAGGGTATGTACACCCTATGTTTAGCTGACATACTGGTAAAATAGCTGAACTAACTTATTTACTTACAGAACCGATTTTTCAGATAATTCACACCTAGGTACTATCTGAGTTCAAACTTTAAAGTACTAGACAAGATTTAAGATTGTAGGAAATTGTATATCCATTGATTCTTTTCAGCAGACTTCCCTACATGGTATGTTTTGCATGACTAAAAACATCTTTTCACTGACAAAACAGATGGGAACTGTAACAGATGAAAATTGTTGAGATATGCTAAAAAGAGAAGTTTAATAGGCCATCTCCAAGTACATTCAGAGTAAGACACTACCTTGATGAATTTTAACTTCCATAAGAACATTTTGTGGTTTTTTCACAAATCTATTGAATGCTTTAAGTAGCATCCAGAATAGCAGCATTACTGCATGTATTGTGTTTATCATCAACTAGTGAGAATTGTTCTATATCTGAGAGAGAGAAAAAAATCATTCTGACCAAGTTCAGCTTTATTTTGTTTTTATAAAACATAAACAGTAGCTGACACAGTGATCACAATCCACATGTTCACAGTCCAGTGGATGCCTTACATCCTCTCCCCTGGGTAGAGCTACTTAGAATTACAATTACTTTGTAAAAGTGACACTGGAAGATGAGTTAGATCCATTAACCGCTTAATTACTTTTATCTAAAATGACATGAAATGTTCAATTCCACAGTAAACATGAACTGGATTACTGTATGAAGTACTGAGCATCCATCAGTTACAGTGTGCTTTCTCTCTGCAGAGACTTTGCAAGTACATTCACTTTGACTCTGTTCTTGAATAAATTCACATCGGACCAACAACTTTTCTAAGTGACTCCATGTTTCTTCAGAAATGTCAGTAAATTTAGCCAGCTCATGTCTTGTGTGGTGGTTGCAATGTGGTTGATGTTTCATTAATTATTTAGTACAGCTCTCGTATTTTCCCTGCATTCAAAACTATTATCACTATTACTTCTACTTCATTTCACAAATATTAGAATTGAAAAAAGAAAAGAAACCACTAAGCAGAAAATAAAGAGTTGACTATACTATCAGAAATCAACAAGTATTGAATACATGGAGTATATATATAATATTTAAGAGAAAAGGACAGAATTATGCATCAGCATATGTATACGCTCATTATTTTGACATGAGACTCAAACAAAAGCATTTTCACAAACAGTATTTAATGAGATTCTTTTAATGGATTACAATTATATTGTTACTAAACTTGCTATAAAAGTGAAGAATCCTACAATTAGAGAGGCTTAAAATGAGTATTTAATTATCACTTAAATAGTCTACAGTTGTAGGTTGGCAACAGCTTCCCTCCAGGCAGTTGCTGGACTTCAGGCTCAGATTGATTCAGACTGCAAGTTTGCTCCATTTGGGCTATAGTTGGCTTTTCTTTTTATTCAGAACACAGTAAAAGGAGTGACATCCTCAGAATCTATAAACATTCTGTGGTCAACAAAATGAGTAAGATCTGGTGTAATCATAAAACCCTTATATCTCTGAGTATAAAACACTATATACCTATATTTGCTCACATTGGCTGAAATCAATCTCAAGGTTCATTTACATTCTGTGGAATAGGGAAAAGCATTCTATCAATAGGAAACCATCGTGCCCAGAAATGTATTCCCTCAAAAGTTTCTTGTATGAATAATTATCAGGTATATGATGATACATACATAAAATATTTTAAGCAAAGAAAGGGACTGAATTAATATTCATGAGATTTGTTATTAATATGCGTATTTTCTAGTGAATTTCTGTTATGAACAGAACAATTTTTTAAGAACAGAAGTTGTATTCAGTTAACTGGAAAGACATGCTTAGAAAAAAATATTTAAAATTATTTGTGGTTAGTATTTTGTCAAAAACACAGGAATTATCCTGTATGACAGTAGAAAGGTAGTTGTCTAGGAATTAAAAATATAGAATTGAGTCACACAGTTCCACAGACTCACTTGGAGAAGTGAAGAATAGTACTCACTTTTCTTCATCTTTTGGTCAAAATGCAAATAATACTGAATACACAGTTTCTCAAGGTTACACTTTTTTATTCTAAAATGCTTAAATTACATTGATATTACTGACTTATGGATATATCTTTATACTGAAATGAAAAGGCAACATTTACAAATTACTTGTAAGATCAATCTCTAAATTTAATATTCATTTCAGTTTGGGAGAATTTAAGTTATCAGCATATTAATTACACACAATTGGTACACAAATATATATGTAAAGTAAAACATATTTTCTTCTATGTTTAAACTGATATTTTTCTCTTTCACTCATAAATAATCATCATGAATATCACAACTCCACAATAGCAAACTGGCCAAGTTTACCTCTGTGAATTTCATTGAGACAAATATACAGTGACTATTTTGTGAATGTACCGTGATTTAACCTACCAGTATTCTATTGATAAACATTTGAATTCTCTCATCTCCAATGCTATTATAGGAACTGTTGTAGTGAATAGCTTTGTGCCTTTGTATTGGAAAACATGTATACATTCTTAGAAGTGGCACTGTGAGGTCAGAGGGAAAAATTTTAATGTTTCCAAATTTTCTTCCATTATGGTAGAAGTTTGTACCTTCATTATCAATGAGTAATGTAACATTTCCTCAAGTCTCTCTTAAGTACATGCTGTTATAGTTGAGATTTTTATATTTAATAAGTAAAATAATAACTCCATTTTATCATTAGAAGCTAATTTGAGCATCTTTAATTGTTAAGAGCCACATAACTTTTTCTTCTCAACTTTTTAGTATAACTTTAACTCCTTTATATATGATTGTTGGACTGTTTCTATTCCACCTTTAGAACACTTTCATGTATCAGTGTCTTGAAAAATATGAGTTTGGACACTTTATAGAACTTGAATCTGTACAGGACTTGAAGCATTCTTAGCTGGAATGGAAGACTGTTTAGTTTTTTCAAGTAGATGCAGCTGTGGCCTTTCCACCAACATTTCACATCTGGTATGCAGTGATGAGCCACGTGCTTCTAGTGTCTCGTCCGGTCTACTCCAAGTCATTATGAGTTTCTAGATTTTCTAACTTCCCACACACTTGTTAGCATTTCCTGTGTCATTACTTCACCTTCTTCCTTCTCCCTAAAGCCCTGGCCGGGTCTGCGGCACTACCTCTCAGTGGCTGTTTGTGGCTACTGTGCCCGTTCCCAACGGTCCACGCACGTACACACAGTGTCACTTCCTCACAGAGCTTGTGCCACCACTACGGGCCACTTGTGCTTTGTTTTAGCTATGACTTGTCTGCATCTGCTTTTGATTTATTCATCTGTTCTTTCATGGGTTCCGAGTTATAAATCATAGCTGGAAAGGGGTTTCACAGTTATTAAGTTTTCCATCTGTGTTTTCATCTTGTATTACAGAATATTTTCACATTTCTGATCCAGTTTTAGTTTGTATTAATGCATTCTGTCTTCTAGGTCATTTCTTCTCTCTGCAGTTTCTTGCTCTAATACCCTTCAAATAAAAACTTTGTTAGTAATATATTTTTTAATTCTTGGTGGAAAACAATATTTTCATCAACATGCGGCACAATATTTCACCTTTTCATCCCTTTTATTTACATATCACAACTTAATGGTGACTTTTCTGTCTTTGCTAGCTATTGCAAGTCAATGATTTTCATGGACAGCGACTGGTAGATTTATGAACAACCGTCTGCATATTTGATACTACTACTCCACAATGTCACAATGGCTTTCCAAGCTTATAGAGTTAAAGATTTCCCTTTTGTTTCCACATAGGAGTTAACAATATTGCACTTTCAGCACTGAGAAATCTCCTAAAAGGAATATTGTACCAAAAATTCTGACATTCTTATATCCTGCAGGTTTTTTTTGTTTTTCCTTACAAGATATGCCTTCACTTAATGGAATATTGTCTCCTGAAACACTTCAAATCTGCTACCTATGGGATTTAATCCTCACTTCAATTTCCAAGTATTCCTCCTTGCTTTCCTAGAAAATATGCTAAATTGAATGCTGGCCCAGAATCCAGTGATTATCTCCCAGTGGAAACTCTTCTGGAAGCAAACATGGTAAAACCTTGCAATTATATGATTTACAATACAAATACAAATTAATAATTTATAATACATTTATTATATGATGATGAATTAACTCCAATTTTCGTTTAATCCTAAACTAAGTTGGATGCCATTTTGGATGAGAGGGAATATGTAAACAAACTAAGAATCCATGGGAAAATGGTAGCATTCTAGTCTCACTGTGAGAAGGTTGGTTGTCCCTAACTCCTTCTGGTTTGGATATACAGAACAATATCAACTAACTGAAAATACTCCTAGAATAATCAGCACCACTTTGGAACTTTCCCCATTGATATATAAACCAGAAAAGAGAATTGCCATCACATCAAATTCCAATTATACCAGATTGGATTTGAATTGCAAGAAACCCAACCACCTATAATGTTGTCTTACTTCAGCAATTTCATTAATGTCGCAGTAATGGAGCCCAACACTGTATTTGATTTAACATTTTGTATGTGATTGGGTTGGGCATTACAGTATCTCTAGCAATTTCTGATTTCCAGTTTTCAGGCCTCGTGTCTGGAATCCTGTTCACTTCTATGCACACTAGCCCACATCTACCTAATGGTTTTCTGTGGGCCTCTGCTTTGGGCAATGTTTGAAGACAATTTGTTACCCATGAATAATTTTCCTGGTTTTATTTTTCTCTACAACAGATTAGAATTTTGTTGTTACTGTGACTATTGTTTTCTTATTATTCTATGTGATTACCTGAATGTTCCCACACAACTGGAACTCTGCTTAAAGACATGGAAAAGATACTTAAAAATATACTTGAATATCTGTTTTACCACTGAAATTAAGAAGCTCAAGCTTCATAAAATACAATTTAAGATTTGCTAGTAGAATCTCATAAGATTCAATAGTAGAAGCAATTCACCTAAGTAATTTTTATTCATTTTACATTCTTCCTTTCTAGAGAATAGTGATTTTTAAATCTGTTTCTCCAAAGTTCACCACCAGAATAGATATTAAAAATTATATATGCCCTGGTTTCAAAAGAACATAAAGAAAACCATATCACTTTTGACCTTATGAATAACAAAGCTGAACATATATAAGCCTCTTAATACAAAATATTCAATATGGTTTCATTTATGTCTCATAAAGAAACTTATGAGGGTATGTAGTAAAGCTAAACTTTGACAATGTTCACAAATAATGATATTTAGTCTTTGAAGAAAAGTGTAATTATTTTATAAAGTGTTACATTGATCTCAAACACATTTTTCACCGATGGGATAACATCAAATAATTTTTGTTCTGCTTTGTTCATGCTTGGTTCTTCTTAAATTAAACCTAATTTTAGTTGGCGGGATCCTAGCTATTAGAGCATTATCTACTATGACCATTTTCATCTTGATATGCAAAGGTCATTTGTATGATATTTGACTCTATTTATTTTAAATCAGTAGAATTCAACACCACATGTATCCTTTATACAGTTCTTGATATAAATGGAATTGGGGCTCCTGAAGTGTGGCAGAGGGCTTACAAAAATACAAAAAGAAAAAAAAAATCATGAGGCATCCTAGGAAACAAACTTTGACAGCAAGATAGAATATTGGTGTAAGTACTAAAATGTAACAAAATAAAGAAAAAGTGAAAATAAAAGAAATTGAAACAGAGAAGGAAATATTAGTTTATTAATGGTGTAAAGAAAAAATCACTATCAAGGAAGGAATGTGACATTAACAGCTTCAAAGGAAGCCTGGGGGGAAATTATGTGGATTATAAATTTGCATAATGCTCACATATCATGTATTGTATGTTCAGGACTCCCAGCACTTTTTGTATACCCTTTCTGAGCTTGAGAATTGGGTTTTCTTTTAAACCCTGGACACCCAAGGTAGAAACATGAAGCTGGCCAGTTCTGTGTAACTGTCAGTTTGGCATGTCAAATGGGAAGGTTATAACCCAGGTATCCAATCACTAGCCTAGGCATTGCTTTAACTTGTGGATGCCATTAAACTCCCTAATTAGTTCACTTTAAGTAAGGGAGATTACTCCAGATAATACATGTGTCTTGAGCCCACCAGTGTAGGATCTAAGAGCGTATCTGAGGTTTATCTGAAGATGAAATTCTTCTTGTATTCAGCAGCTTAAGTCTCTGCTCCAGAGACTTATTCTGCCTCTGACTACTCCTTTCAGATTTTGACTTGCCTAAACAGTCCCATAATTGGGAAAGCCAATTTCTTGTATGTATCTCTCTCTCTTTTTTTTCAGTCTTGAGTATTTTGTTCCAAAGCTTCTTCACAGATTTATTGTCTTAAGGCACTCAGATATTTGGGAAAAACAAAACAGAACAAACAAACATAAAAACAACTCAAGAGGGTTTATTCATTATTTTGGATTTGGAACTTAGCCTCAGATTAAAGTTATAAAAGAAATAGTTGAGCTTTTTTTGTTTTGATTATTCAATACATATATTTGATATATATGTATTTTAAGATTTATTTATTTATTCATATGGAACTGGGGTACAGGCCAGAGATGTGGAGGGTGAGAGGATTCACCAGAGACAGAGTGGAAAGCAGAACAGGCAGATCGATTTATTTATTTATTCATATGGAACTGGGGTACAGGCCAGAGATGTGGAGGGTGAGAGGATTCACCAGAGACAGAGTGGAAAGCAGAAAAGGCAGATCGATGAAGTACACTGCTGAGGGGAGCAGCGGGCGGGACAGTTGAGGTCTGCCGCGCCATGTGAATCTCCTCTGGGGCAGGCAGGGATCAAACTCATGCGGAAGCGGGTTTAGCTTCTCAGTGCTGTGCTGTAACCTGCTGCGCCACCAGGGAGGGCCCTATTTGATATTTTTTAAAGGCATCTCTCTAAGGATAAATGTCCACCAACTACTAGCTTTAAAAAATCAGAAATAGTTACCTTCCATGCAAACAGGATTCCAGGCAAAGATAAATTTGTTTAATAGGCAGTTTTAGAGAACCCTATTGTTCCTGACACATGTGTTACTTTAGTTTTTAGATTTGTACCTGCCAACTATGCAAACCTAAACAGCCATTTGGGATTATATATATATATATATATATATATA
>NW_004567111.1:14971050-15164296 GCF_000260355.1 Condylura cristata
TGTGTGTGTGTGTGTGTGTGCGTGTGTGTATGTATATGTATGTGTGTGTGTGTATATATAGAGAGAGATAGATGTATATGTATGTATAAAATTTAAAATTGAGTTTTGGTTAAAAGGTTAAAATAATGATAATCTAGACTCATTCTCATGTTAAATATAGAATGCCATTATAGATTTACAAATTCTTTTTTTGTTTTGTTTTGTTTTTGGAAAAATATTTCCTACCTGGCAATTATGTATAGTTAAATACGAGTAGTTATAGTCCAAGTAAATCATGTATTTCTGGAGTTGTATAATCTGAAGAATTTTTAGCTAGACTTTTTACTATATACTTACTGATTTACTGCATATATTACTGCTTTACACATAAAGTTTTTTTTCAGTAGTATTTTCTATTCTGTTCCTAAAAATGCTGATTTCAATTTTTTATACAGTTGCAGAGAGATTAAAAAAAATGTGGAGAGAAATGTAGAGCATCAAATTAAAAAAGAAATTTTACAATTATCTCTATTTGCTAAATTCCTAAAACATCCACCCCAAACTGCTAGAACAAATAAATTAATCAACTGATATTTTCAGCACACAGTTCAATTTCTATATCTTAAAATTAAGAGTCAGGGCCCTCCCTGGTGGCTCAGCAGGTTAAAACACAGCACTAAGAAGCTAAAGCCACTTCCATATGGGTTTGATCCCTGCCTGCCCCGGAGGTGACCACATGGTGCAGCAGACCTCTCCTGGCCCGCCTGCTGCTCCCCTCAGCAGTGTACTTTATCCATCTGCTTGTTCTGCTCCCCACTATCTGGTGAATCCTTTCACCATCCCTGCACCTCTGGCCTATACCCCAGTTCTGTATACATAAATAAGTCAATCTTAAAAAAAAAAAAAAAAAAAAAAAAGAAAGAGAGAAATTAAGAAAAGACATCCCATGCACTATAGCATCAAAAACAATAAAATAATTAGGAATACATTTAACTAAGAAGGTTAAAAATCTGTACACTAAAATTCTGTACACGTATGAAATTTAAGAAGAAACAATCAAATGTAAAACTATTGTGAACTTATATTTTAAATAATTGGTATTTCTTTAAAAATGCCTAAATAGGCCCTCCCTGGTGGTGCAGCGGGTTAAAGCGCTGCACTGAGAAGCTTAAGCCACTTCCGCATGAGTTCGATCCCTGCCTGCCCCGGAGGTCAAATGGCACAGCAGACCTGTCCTGACCTGCCCACTGCTCCCCTCAGCAGTGTACTTCGTTGATCTGCCTGTTCTGCTCCCCACTCTGTTTCTGGTGAATCCTCTCACCCTCCACATCTCTGGCCTGTACCCCAGTTCTGTATGAATAAGTAAATAAATCTTTTTTTTAAAAAAAAATGCCTAAATAGGGCCCTCCCTGGTGGCGGAACTGGTAAGAACCAAGCACTGCAAGGTGGATTCAGCCTGCAAGCTGGCCGCAGCCCTGTCAGCTCCAGTTCAATCCCCGCCCCAGAGGTGACCAGATGGCATGGCAGACCTCTCCTGGCCCACAAGCTGCTCCCCTCAGCAGTGTACTTCGTAGATCAGCCTGTTCTGCTCCCCACTCTGTCTCTGGGGAATCCTCTCACTGCCCCTGCACCTCTGGCTTGTACTTCAGTTCTGTATGCATACATAAATAAATATTTTTTAAATGCCTAAATAATAAATGTGTTTAGTAACCAAGCAAATGCTGTCACCTGGAATGGTGGTGGTACAGTGACAAACACCTGGGTACATAGTGTTCGTATTTGGCGATTATTTAAAATTGGGAAGAATCTGAAGAACCTGATGAGAAAAGACTAGACTGTCTTTATAAAGACTGCTACCAGAAATACCACTTTTAATAATTATGGTAGGTTTGAGAATGAGAGTACACTGTCTTAATACTTCAGTTTGATGGTAAGCAAGATGAAGAAATGAAAGGTGCAACATTCATTTTCTAGTGAAGTTGAGAGGACACTTTGGCCTTCAGCAGTGGGAGTGATAAAAACAATGGGTCTGAGTCTAGCTCTAGTATAGTGAGATCATGTATATGCCCACTGTTATGTTATTGTTGTCTGGATGGAGGTTATTGTGAGGTCTTGACATAGTTCTGGTAATATGGCCCTGAAGTCCCAAAGTCGGATTTGCCATCTGTCTTAAAGATTACACGACCTACCTAATTCACATTGAAAGTCATTTTTTTATCTGTTTAGCTAGTGTGTTTTCCAATTAAGAGCTCTGATATACACAATTTATCTAGGCAGAAGTTTCATTAAATTTTTTGAGAAAGAAACTATACATTAGGATTAATGTGGAAATAAATACTAAATAATTGGTGAAACAGGGTAGAGAACACTTTGTTTAATAATCTGTGACCTTCTGGTACTAACTCCTGAGACAAAGAATGTGCCAAATCAGTGTTGCAGTGAATGAACTAGGACCTTTATTTCCTCTCTGGGCAAATGAAATGCTAATTATCTTGGTGTTTTAAATTCAAGTAGCTTATTATTTTATTCACATGTGGGAATTCAAGCATGTATGGAAATTTTCTATAGTTTATAAAAAGAAGAAAAATATTAATGTCCCCTTTATAGGTCTAGGAAACAGAATTATGTCTTTCTACAAACCTTCAATGAAATACATTATTTTTTCTACAAATTTATATAATTGTTATTTATTTTGCAACTGATAATTAATGGACATCTATTGTTTGCCTGTCTCTGATGCTAGTACCATAAACAAGACATGGTCTCTGTCTTCTAAGAAGTTTACATACAGAGGAAAACGTAAATAAAACAGAATTACATGGAATAAATAGTAATAATAATATATAGTGAAGAAGCACAGACTAATGTATGGTTAAATATGCCTCAGAGACATGGAAAGTCTTCACATCAAAGGTGATATCTGATATTGTCTTTATTGTATAAAGAAGATAAGAATAAGAATCCCAAATAGGATATGTCATTGATACAGAAATTGACATGTGAAAAGTCAAAAAGAGAGTAGGTATAAAAAACTCTTTAATTATTTGCAAAACAATATGGATGATTTGAAAAGAAAATATATTAATGCATGTGGGTATTGTTGGGGTTGGTATTTCTAAACAGGTATATTAGAATAAGGTTGTGCAATACCTTTAATCTCATGCCACAGCATTCCCAAATTAAATATTTAATCTTATGAGTAAAAAGGCAAAATTTTATCTGGTGAAAATATTGGAAAGGAGACAAAATAAAAGCAAGGTAAATAACTACATTACAATGCATTATCCCTAATTAGACATTATAAATTACTAAAACTAAACATTCATAGGAAAAAAAAAAGGTAAATTATTAGATGTGATCATCTGGATAGGGCATGTCAATGGGGGATAACTTATACTGTGACAGGCTTGAGTTAGTGCATTTAATTGGTGGAGCTTCTTGCAACATTTTATTGGCACCCAAATAAAGTAAATTTACCTTATATACAGTTTGCATTCAGTGAATTTAGTAATCTCTGAAAAATTCTGAGCATTTTAAAGGATTGTTCACATGCATGCTGTGTCATATTTCTAATATTCCATGGATGTATTAGTTCTAGGGTCCTTTATATTCACCATTATTCATACCACTACAATCTCTTCAGGTGTCTATATTCTATTTCAGCCAAAATTTAGTCTCATTCCCCCCAATATTATTTAGAATTGGTAATGAACCACTGAAAACATTGATGTATTACAAAATGATCACTATACAGAAAAAAAAAATCCTCCATACTTCTAGTTCCATAATCTATATCTGCTATTATGGTCATATCCCATGCAGAATCACATCCCCTTTTTCATTTCATACTTTAGCATTCTAGTGCCCTCCAAATTGAGTCCCTGTGCTTTTTTTTCCCCTAGAAATAAAGTATTTTGTTAAAATTAAACCCATTCTCACACAATACTAGTGATAAAGGATTGATCACAAAGATATAAAAAAGAACTAATGAAACTCCACAAAAATAAACAACCCCATCACTCATCAAAAGATGGGCAGAAGAGCTAAAAAAAAAAAAAAAACATTTCTCCAAAGAGGAAACACAGATGGCCAACAAGCATATGAAAAATGTCCAACATCACTTCTAAAAAGGGAGATGCAATTTAAAACCACAATCAGATACCAAGAACTGATGAAACTCAACAAAAATAACCCCATCAAAAAAAAGAAAAAAAAAAAAAAAAAACATTTCTCCAAAGAGGAAACACAGATGGCCAACAAGCATATGAAAAATGTCCAACATCACTTCTAAAAAGGGAGATGCAATTTAAAACCACAATCAGATACCACCTCACACCAGTAAGTATGGCACATCTTCAAACAGCTAGCAACAACAAATGTTTGTGAAGATATGGAGAAAAACGAACTCTCCTGCACTGCTGGTGGAATGTAAATGAGTACAACCACTATGGAAGAGTGGAGGTTTCTTAAACTGGTAAACATGGAGCTTCCATATGACCCAACAATCTCACTCGTAGGTATCTACGAAAAGACATAAAAACATTGATTCAAAAAGACATCTGCACCCCTATGCTTACTGCTGCTTTATTTACAGTAGGAAATACATGGAAACAGCCCAAATGCCCAAAAGTAGATGATTAAAAAGATGTGGTACATATACAGAATAGACTATTACTCAGCAATCAAAAAAGATAAAACCATGCCTTTTGCAGCAACATGGATGGAGCTGGAAGAGATCATGCTTAGTGAAATAAGCCAGAAAGAAACAGAAAAATACCAGATGGTTTCACTCATAGCAGGAATATAAAGGACTGGGGGGAAATAATAATAATAATGATGATGATGATGATGGTGATGATGATGATGATCAGAGACATTTTATGGGGGTAGAGTGGGGAATGGGATCACAAATGGGGGTGAGGATGGAAGTGCCCAGGACTACAGTGATGACACACAGGTGATTTGGTGGTGAGAAGCCCATGGAAATTACAATTGAGATGGAGAAAGGCACAAAATGATGTAAAAATAAATGATTATATGATTTAAAAAAAATTAAATCAGGCACAATTCTGAAGCAGATCTTATAAAAGTACTCTTTCTCATACCAGTTTGAAAAAATTGTGTTTATCAATTTCCAGAGTACCGCAAGGCAAGGAGGGTTAAGCTGTAACTTGATTTGCCATCTGTGAGAAAGCCAGAGCTTTTACTGAACTTAACACTTTGAGAATAAAGAGAGAGTAGAGTAGGATAAATAGGGATTACTGATGCTATTTTCATAAAGTGATAAAATGTTTCGGAATGTTTTAAAACAGACATTGTTTTTTTTTTTTTTCTTTTGATAAATGTCCAGAAGTTAGAGATAGTCAAATCTAGTTTAAATCTTCCACTACTTAATAGAGAGATTGGAAGGCAAATGCAGGTAAATAATGACAAGCTGTTTCATCTCTTGCTCATGGGCTCCCACTTGGAGATAAGAAGTTAGCTGAAAATACAAGTGAAAAAATGAGTGATGGCAAGCTATTATATATTTGGTAATCACTGATACAAACATAAAAGTAGACAAAGAGAAACCAGCCAGATTCATCAAGTAATAGGGAGATATTGTACAGCATCAAAAATTAAAAAAACTGAGATTTAAGAGTATTAGCCAAGAACACAGAATACATTAAAGTGACTTAGAATGAGCATTCAGAACAATATAAGACATAACAGAACAAATTCAGGAAGAAGATACTTTTGAGAAATGATACATAATGTAATTACTCAAGTTTTTCTAGGATAGGGGTGGAAAATTGCAATTGTGTTTGACAAAAACCTTTGACATTCATACAAAATACATTGTGGAGTAGACAGTGAGCAGATAGATATCAAACACAAAATGTTAGGCAACCAAGGAATATGACTAGTAGGGAGAGAAAGAGTGATTATCTCATTAAACCACCTTTATGAAGAGGTGCTGATTATTCTTTGAATTACATTCGGGGTTGAAATTTTCACCTAGAATTAATTGATCATATCTCTACATTTAATAATCCCAAATGACTACTTTACAGGAAGGGTTTCATAACCAAAAAAGTAGAAAAAAATATTAACTGATTAAAGTTGATTGCATAATGTAGAATAAAATTTGAGTAGACAATTGGTTTTAAAATTGAAGGTGCATCACCTAGTATAGATATTACGCATGTTAAGAAGACCTCAAAGTTTTGTGAAATGTCTCTACATTACGGTAAATACTTCAGCAGAAAAGACTTGGTGGACAGTTCTTGTGGTCACAGCTGTTAAATTTATTATAATAGCTTAGCATTGTCTGTTTTCATTGTGGATATATGTACACGTGTGTGTATAAGTGAGTGTTTATGTCTTGTGTACAATTTCTGTCACTAGATGATAACTGTTCATTTTCTTTATAAGAACTTCAAAATGAATCTGTTCAAATAATACAACTTAAAGTATAGGATTCTCTATCTCAGGTAAAGCACACATATACTACAACTTCTAATGGTTCATGGAAAGTTTAAGGAGCACATTATTATTTTCTGTGGTAAACAAAAGTATAAAGAATGCACTAAATGAGAAGGACTAATGACCAGAGATCATAACCTAAGCAGTATGTTCAAGAAAATGAAGTAACCTGTAATATTTAAAATGAATAAATTCTCTCACTTTTTAGTTGATACATACTTAGTTTTGAAATGATTGTAGTATAAAATGGGAGAAGCAGGAATTGATTTTACTCCCCCTAGGTACAAAAGTCAAGATAAAAGATTACTAAGGAATCACTAGCAGAAATATTACTGGAAATTAAAATTGCTGCCTATGGTCCTATGAACTCATCTGAGTGCTTTTTAATAGCTAGAACTTTAGAACATCTAAATGAAAATAGGGACTTGTCATTTTGACATGGGGGGCGGTTTGTCAGAAACAGGATACTGACAGAAGACTCCTTCCTGGGAGAGCTTTAAAAAGAAGGCAGACATTTATCTAAGAGGATTTCATTTTCCCAGGGCAAACAGGTAGGAATGAGATGATTTCTTAATACATCTTGCAGGTCCTTATTTTCTCTTTTGAAAGAAAAGACAGGATTTCATGAGAGAGATCAAAGCTTAAAAATACCTAGGAACTACTTGCATATAGACACAGGAAATATGTAGCCATAAATTTTTATCTATAAAATATATAAATGAAGAAATTCTATAAAGTTGCATTTCTTTATGTGTCAACATGTTCAAATAAAGATGTTTTAAAAGCAATTAAAATGTAACCTGTAAACTCACAGAGTTGATTTAAATCTATCTTTCCACTGGGAAAATCATCATGCACAAGGCCTCTTTTAGTTGAGAGGTTTTATTCTGAGGCCATGTAATCAATGCTGCAATTACCCAGGGAAAAAAGAAAGAAACTCTTCATCATTTTGTTGGTAAATAGCATGTACAGAAGAAAGAATGGATAGGAAAGAAGAATTGATTCATTAAGGAAGAGGATTATAAATCCAAGTTGATGAATCAAACATATTAAAAAATTTGTAACTAACTGAAGCGTTTAGAGATTAAAGTGCAATGGAAAGAAATTAAATTGGAAATATAATCTCTGATACTTCATAGTACAGTGATGTACAATAGTTTATATAATATCTATATAGTCCACATTTTCTTATTTAATAAGTACATTTGCTAAAATATACAAAGTTTTGATACCAATAAATTGGATTAATTTTTGTTTTATTTTTCCTAATTCTTTTTTTTACTTAAAGGTAACAGGACTCAGTGATTTTAAAAAATCAAATATTAATATTTAATTAGATAATCCTTAGAAACCTAGTAGAGGGATTTCAGCTCTTTTTCTGTCTTTCTAAATGCAGTCTCTCCCACTTTGTGGTCACTGGTAACATCTTTGGTGGCACTTCAGACTTTTTAAGTGCGGTATTAAGAATTTAATTTTAGTTGGAAACAATTCATAGGCCTGTTAGGAAAATATAATTATATCAAAACATCTACAGAGGCCTAGATTATGATTGGTCTAAGATTCAGAATACATGTGTTATGACAGTTTTCTTTTATCATTCAAAAAGTGAGTCAATGATTGCAGAAACATTACTAAATCCATAATTGATATGCAGGAAAAGGCACACCGTGGGCATCTGTTGCAAGGTCAGTTTCATCAAAGAGAAGCATATTATGGAAAAGTTAAATGTATTAAGGGCTTGACTTGTCTTAGTAATGAGGAAAGATTTTATTAATCTCTTCACTACAGTAAGCAGAAAGTTCAGCCACATAGTCTACATGAGTTGTTTTGGGATTTTGTTGAAAATTTGACCTTTTTTCTTCCCCTCATTTTATTTATGACTTTAATTTTCATAGTCATTTGGGAGGAAAAGCACAGAGAATAATATTGTTCCACTTATTTGTTAATAAGAAAATGGTTAATGCAATATTAAATCTATCTCCCTTGGACTCAAGATATCATAGTGGTAAGATATAAATTCTATTACTTAAATACAAGACAAAACTTTTTTCATTGAGATCTCTAAAAAAAGATGCACAATTTGTTACCACACCACACTCACCATCAAGGCTCCCACAGTTTCCTATTATAGTCTGTACTTTGTTCTCTATCTTTCCCTTCCTTCTCTGGTAACTTTAGTTCTACAGACAGATGTCTGTATTAGCTTGGTTTGTCTGACCTTTGTTTTTCATATTCAGCACCTAAGCTCAACATTTATTTTTAAATCAAAATTTATCCTGGGATATCCACTTAGCTACTTTGGTTATTTCTACACTACTAAGTTTGGCAATCTTACAGAATTTCTATAGATTTAAAAGGTTCTTACTGTTTAAAGGAGGGTCTCTATGTGCTAACCAGAGCTAAAATAAATAAATAATAATAATTCTTCCCTTTTTTTCTTCCTCACTGAACCTAACATTCTAACCAATTTACAGACTTTATAGTTAGTTTCTGGCTTTCTTAACCTTCCTTATAGTATGTCCTCCTAATTCTAAGTTACATTTCCACATATTCTAAGCAAACACTAGATAGCTTTCATAAGTATGTCCATAAAGCACCTTTGTATGACCTTCTTTGATATTCCATGGTGAATATATTTTCAGCTGTTCCAATAAATGTAGGAAAGAAAAGGTCAGCAGGGCAATAAGGATTCCATTAGTTCAACCCAAATGATTTAATGACAAGAAACCTCAAAAAATACCTTTTAACTCTGTGAATTCACTAATGACCAAGACTTGACCTTACAGGTTCAGAAACAAAAGCTTGCCGTATCTCAGTTAATTAGATTCAAGTATATCATCTCATACTAACAAAACTCATTAAAATGGATATAAAAAAAAACTGTAGAATAGACTGTATACTTTTGTGGATTTGTGCATATTCTCTCCATGTAGGCTATGCATATGAAGGCACATAATAATGCCTAGTGAGCATGTAACCAAGTAAAGTGAGCTGCACTATTAAAATAAGCCAGGAATAGTTATTCTAAAGTACTGTCACATTTGCTATAATAAAATAATTATCTATGGTGTGGAATAAATAACCAGTGATGCTGGCATTGATGCTTAGATTAGCATGTCACCATTGTTCCTCTCCATGGCTTCCCATGACGACAACATTCCTTTATGATGAATATGTCATTTCATTAGTTGCTTTAAACCTATTTCCCCCATTCTTCTGCAAGTCATCTCATTAAAATAACTTGAATAGTATGTTAAAAATGTAGATCTCAGTCTCTCCTTGGTGGCACAATGGGTTAAAGCTCTGCACTATGAAGCTCTTAGAAGCCACTGCAGCATAAGTTCCATCCCCAACCAGGGAAGTGACCCGCATGGCGCAACAGATCTCTCCTGACCGACCCACTGTTCTCCTCAGCAGTGTGTTTCAGTACATCTGCCTCTTCTGTTCTCCTGTCTCTGATGAATCTTCTCACCCACCACACCTCTGGTATACCCCAGTTCTGTATGCATGAATAAATAAATCTCTTAAAAAATGTAGATCTCTGAGCATTTTCCCAAACTTGTTCAACCAGAGTATTTGACGTTGGGGTTCAGATAAAGCTCATTAAGTAAACGACTGTAAGTAAGCTCATTCTTTCATACTGAAAACTAAAAAGCATAAGGTTTACAAAATACTCATTCCTTCAGTAATACATATAGCTTAAATTTCATCAAATACAAGCATCTGCCAATTTGATATAAACTGAACCATGAACTTATTGGATCTTAATTTCAGAAATTTCCCAATTGTATATTCTTTAGACAAATACTTTACAACGTATGCATTTACAGAGTAAATGACATTCATACAACCTTGTCAAAAGATTGTAATATTCACTACACAAAATAATCAGAGGGGGGACAGTGATTTTATTCTTCTTGAGAGAAATATGCCCTTTATTTCTTAATATGTAACATGGACAAGCATCCTAAAGCAGAGAATTAAAAGTCTATCACTCACTGAGTGTTTCTGCTGGAGTTTTAGAAATTGAGTTATTTGAAATAATTAGTGCTTAAACAAAATCACACGAATTAGTGATTGATAAGTATGCTTCAATAGATGAGCTTATTTTTTTTCTTTTCTATTAAATTATTTTTCTATATAGCAAGCTATTCTATGAGCTATATCTTTGACTTGGCTCCTAAATGTTGGTGGTTGTGAATATAACTTTGCAATGAAGTGTAAAATGTCCATTAAGTTTATTGTATTTAAGAAATACACTGTCAATGATATAGGAACAACAATAGTATTTACTTTAGCAATACAAACAACATTTGTGTAGTTTGAGGTCGCTATAAACTATTCTCAAAAGAGAATTTTGATTCCTTATAGTTATGTCTGAATAAATACTTTCTTAACTTACAAAAATCTGTCCAAGAAGTAATTCAAAGCTTATCACTAAAAGTAGTGATTGTGGCTATCTGAAACTAAATTAAACATTTGATATTATCTATAATACACTATCATATGAAGCCCTAAATTTCTGAGGAAAAGTATATTAATAACTTGGATATCTTTTAATTGAAACCATATGCTTTTAACTTTTAATAATGCAATATACTTAAATTTAGCCTTCAAGTATCTTTTTGCTTAAGGATGATATTAAGGCTCTTTTCACCCTTCATTTAATGTAACTTGGGTAACATTTTGTGAAAAGGGTTAATCTAATTTTAATTAAGTTTATTTAATTAAGTTTCAACCCCTTTTTAATAATTGAATATCTAATGGAAGTCAGAGCTGCAGAGAAGCTAGTCATTTCTGCGACATGCAATTTTTAATTGGAAATGATATAATGTTCATGAAATGAATTGTTTGAGTGATGACATCAAATGCTGCATGAAACACATTTATATCAGATTTCAAAGGTATTTTCAGCTTTTCGAGATCAAAGTGAGTGGTTCCTAAGAAAATAATTGATTCAATTAGAATATATTTAAATGATCAAAATTTTTTGAGAGAAACAAAGAGAGATGAGGAGAAAACCTAATGAAATAAATAGCTTAAAAAATTAATAAATGAAACAAGCATAATGCCTCTAATCAATGCACACTGTAACCTATGTTAATGAGAATTTTAAATTAAGATTTGTTAGTGCTAAAATAATAGTAGCAATTACTTATTCACATCAGATTTCAACAATGTTTTTAAAAGTATCCAGACATCTGACAAACAAATACTTTTGATTCACCATAGCTCTTCTGTATAATAGCCCAAACAACTGATCTTTAGAGTTAGAGAATTATTTTAGTGTAGTGTTTATTCATCTATAAAAATTCGAATTAGTTGGCATTTACTGAAGTTTATTAAAAAGAATTTTGACATCTTTCTGGTTCCTGTGCCATGAATGTTTAGTAGATAAAATTTAAAGAACTTCTTCTTTAACATAAGGCATTCTGAGTTTCATGACACACACTTATTTAACAAAAGTGGATGCATATGTGATAATGCAGTTAATTATCTACCCCACAAAACCAATAAGTTTCTTAACTTAAAGAAAATCTGTTATTGTAATTAACATAAACATCTGATAAGTAAATGATTTCTGTTAATGAAATGGTATTAAAAATGTTAAAATTATTCTTGTAGAATACAAATTTTGTATTTCTGAAATTTATTTAATCTGAAAGTTCAATGTGAATTCAAATATCTTATATGAATTAATTTCATATGAATTAAGTATTAAAACTGGACTGTTTATGTTATTAATACCATTATTGTATTAAACTTTTAAATTTTTAACTAGAGATTTTTTATTTTGTTTTAAACATTTATTTATTTGTGCATACAGAACTGGGGTACAGGCCAGAGCCTCAGGGGAGGCGAGAGGCTTCACCAGAGACAGAGTGGGGAACAGAACAGGCAGATCACCGAAGTACACTGCTGACGGGAGCAGCAGGTGGGTCAGGAGAGGTCTGCCACACCATGTGGTTGCCTCCGGGGCAGGCGGGAATTGAACTCATGGGGAAGAGGCTTTAGATTCTCAGTGCTGTGCTTTAACCTGCTGCGCCACCAGGGAGGTCCCAACCACAGATTTTTAAAGAAAATTCACAATTTTTCAAAGTACTATTGGTAGTTGATATTTGTCAAGTAAATATATTTTTGTGTTCTTTTTGAAACAAATTTAGCCTATAATCAGCAAGGAAAATAATATTCACTGTAGTTGATTAAAAATGAGTTGGAGGGCCTTCCTGGTGGCACAAAGGGTTAAGTTTCAGCAGTATGAGGCTATCTGCAGCATAAATTAGATCCCTGGTCAGGGAGCTGACCCATATGGCACAGCAGACTTCTCCTGTCTCTTCTGCTGCTCCCCTCAGCAGTGCATTTCAGACTGCCTCAGTCAGTCTGCCTGTTCTGCTCCCCACTCTTGTTTCTGGTGCATCCTAACATGCACCCTGCAGCTTGGGCTACACTCCAGCCTTTGCATGCATAAATAAATCATTATTTAAAAACAATGAGCTGGATACTTTAAGTAGTTTATGCAGTAGGATAGAAACTTGTACAAAATCTATATTGCATTTGAGAGTGACATTATTTTTAGAATAATCATATTTATTAAACATGAAGACAGTGACCATTTTATAAATTAGTTTTTACTAACATAATAAATAATACTGTTATAATGTTGCTGTGATTTGCAGTGAATATCTGTTTGCAATGCATACTTATTACAGTCCATATCTATTTTAATTTTGGAATATATAGAAAATACTACATGCAGTTATATACTACTGGAAGCATGCTATCATTTTAATATCAGTGGTCATTTTAAAACACCAAAGGTTATAGTTCTTAATTGATTTTTTTAGCCAGATGAGATTTTCTTCATTATTAAATACAATCTTCCTAAATTATATATTAAAGGGATATTCTGAGAGGTTCTGTGACCTATTAATGAAAAAAATAATGAGGTCGAATCAAGACTGATAATAAAACTCCAGCCCCTGGAATTTAAGGTCATTAACATTTTTTCCCCTAAAGATTTACTTATGCATACAGAATTGGGGTATAGGCCAGCAGTGCGGGGTGATGAGAGGATTCACCAGAATAAGAGTGGGGAGCAGAACAGGTAGATGAAGGAAGTACATTGTTGTGGGGAAGAGGGGCGTGTCAGGATAGGTCTGCTGCACCATGTGGGTCACCTCTGGGGCGGGATCAAACTCACATTGAAATGGCTGTGACTCGCTTGCAGTGCTGAATCCTAACCCGTTGCAACATAGGGAGGGCCCATGTCCCTTTACTATTCTGTCTTTCTTGGAAAGAGGTATGGTATCGATCTAAACCTAATAAATGATACAAAACAAGAATATGATACATTAAATGTTCTACTCAATTTTAGAATGTTAATTTTTACCAAAATATAATTTCAGTTCAATGTAATTTAAAGTTATATTGTTAGAACTTAAGAGGGCCTTCTTCTATTGATTTAACTGCATCTTCAAAACTGGTTACAAGTTACTATTTCCACTGTGGGACTCATCTCCAAAGAAAGGATCAAATATGGTGCCTCCCTGGTGGTGCAAGAGGTTAAGGCACAGCACTATGAAGCTATCTGCAGCTACTGCAGCAAGAGTTCAATTCCCACCATGGAGCTGATCCTGCCTCTAGTAAATCCTCTCACCTCCGACTTGTACCCCAGTTCTGTATGCACAAATAAATAAATTTAAAAAAAAGAAAAAGAAAAGAAAGGATCAAATGTGGTTGCTCAACATGTCCAGAGGATGCTTTTCTCAGGAAATGTTGCCTGCTATGTGGTTCTCTTATGGGCTTTTTGCACAACCCTTACCATTACTTAAAGTGCAAATTATTTTAAATTAAAAGCAATGAAGGCCCCAGACACTGAGAAGTCCTTGTGCTTGTCTTAGCATTTTATCCTTCAACTGATAATGATGACGCCATCTCTCCTAACCTTCTGCCCCTATTGTTAAATGAAGAAACAACCAGTGTTCCCTATTTTATGATTTAGAAATATGTAATTTACAGGTATCATGCGAGTTGAAGTTTATCTGTAAAAATGTCCTGTCTTCCTGAGAATTTTGTCTTACTCTAAGAAGAAAAATGAAATCATTCCCTCCTAATCATATGAAGTCAGACCTTTTTCCATCCATTGGGACTCATCTCCCTTTATCCCTGAATCAGGATCTTGATAACACTGTAGCTCTTCTGTGTGCACATTAAGTTGAATTTTGCAGCACTAACTCTAAGATGCTGTTTGATGATTCCTCTATTCCGAGAAGAATACAGATGGTTGGGTGATTTGTCCTGTATCAGTGCCACATAATAGACAAATACTAAAGATACTGAAGTTAGCTTTTACTTTTTTTAAAAAATGAGACTGTACTTTCCAGATTGACAGGACTTCAATATATACTTCAGCTGTTCTACATAGTAATGTAAAATATCTTCATAGCAGAGAATATATTAGAGATTTCCAAAATTTACAAGCTAAAAGGAAATTAGATTTTCTTAAGAGATAAATTTCAAAGCCAAGTGACAGAAACATGCAATATGACCAAAGTAAGGGAAATCACCAAAGGGATTGCTTAATTAATATTAAAAAATGCACTAGTCACTCAATTCTTTATTTAATATTTGAAAAAAGGCCATATGCAATAAACAAAGGCTGGCTGTCTACACAGATGAATGAGTCAAAGATCAAAGGGCCACTATGGACAAAAGACTACATTTTATAGAGATATATATGATGCCATAAAGTGAGTTATAATTTTAAGAAACCTATTATTTGCATTTAAATATCGAAAATCAAGACTCACACAAGTAAAATCTTCACAGCAACCATCTATCTATTAACTCTCAGATCAGAAATAGAAATACATTTGGAGATGACATCATTGGTACAGTATAAAGTTTCATTTTCTATTCATGAAATTCGACATGACTATATACTATTATCTTTTTGATCAGTAGTTTTCCCTCAATCACATGAGTAAAGTAAGTCAAGGAAAACCAAGAATATTTAACTTATCGTATTATTCAGTTGATACTGCTGATTGTTAAATAAATAGAAAATAATTTTACTATAAGTAAAATATTTATACTATTTTACTCTAGGTAAATTAATATTCAAACTAATTTATGCTACGATTAGAATTCTATGTTCAAGTTTATGAAGTGATGCATATCCATTTAGCCCTTTGTAACATTTAAGTTACTTCAAAAATGTTATTTGCTTCAAGAAAGAAATACCCTGTTATATTAAAATAAGTATCCATATGTTTCTGAATTTTAAATATAGAAGTAAACAAACAAAATAACAGTATATAGGTAGTTTATCATAAAGATTAACCATTGCAACTAAATATAAATATTCTAGTCTTTTTATAATCATTAATGATTAAATAATATTAAGGCAGACATATTAATAATGTGCATACAATGTATCCACCTATTTATTATGGCAACCCTTTATAAGTAATAAAAAATATCTATTTTTCATGTTGTGATAAAATCTTTCTCCCAGATACAAACCTTCAGTTTAAAGAGCTCTGGATGGAAAAGTGGTGAGTGAGCCAATCTGGCTTGAAAAGTGGTAGCTATTCAATCATTCAGCCATCTGGGCCCAACACAGTCCTTACTGAGATTCTGTACCTTGAACCAAAGGGGACCGACTCGCAGATTATAATTAACAGTGGGAAGAGTAGCCCAGGGTCCCCATGTTGCTCCCTACTTTGTGATACTGGCCATCAACCAGAAGGCCTGGCTGCTTCTTCAACTAATTTTAAATTTAGGATTTTTAGCTTTTTATAGATACTGACAGAGCTCAGTTATTTTTTTTTTTTTAATTTGTATCTGGACTATCATTGCATTGTATAATTACAAACTTCAATCTTAGCCATGTTTGATGTCACTTATTTTTTTAAAGTTTTAAATCCATAGATTTTGGCAGCCACCAGCAAACACTCAATGTAGCAAAGATATTCTGGAGATGTTGTTTCATATATCCCACAACAGGTACTGGCTGGAAAGCAGTCTGGTCCACCCTACCATCTGTGCATATTATAATCCTATGGATTTTCGCCTCAATTTTATTTTTAATGTGACTTTCACATGCTCCTCATCCAACTTTTATATTGATGACAATATTTTACAGACAATTTCTCAGACAAATACGTTCATATTCATTTAGTCTTTATCTTATTTTACAATTCATTAAGCATATACTACCTTTTCTTTTTTTTATCATACATACACATTTTGACCTTTGTGTTTAAACCAAAGATATAATTCTATACAAGATAGGGGTGTGTGTGTGTTGGGGGGGGTAAACATTTCATCACTCCTGAAGTCTGAAATGGTGCAGGCTAACAGTCATAGAAAATGTAATATAGTCTACGTATGCAAATGTTTATTTTTTTAATTGTGAATTTCATGTTTAATTTTAAAGTGACACTATGAATATACTTTCCTTTAAATTTAAAACACCAAATTTGATAAACTATGGAAAAATATGACTTCAGCAGAAATAATCATTTTTTTGTTTTAATTTCTTTTTTCTAATACTATGATAGTTTTTTACATCATGTTGTGCCTTTTTCCATCTCAGTTGTAATCCCCATGGGCTTTCCATCACCAAATCACCCATGTGACATCACCATAGAGAAATAAACATTTTTTTTAAAGTTAAAAGTATCTAAGATATATGGTACTAATCAGATAATAACTTGCCTTTAACTATGCATTTATTTTAAAAAAAAGATTTATTTTTTCTTTATGCATACAAGAACTGGGGTACAGACTAGAGGTGCTATGCATTTCTATACCAGGCAGAATATTTGTTAGAACTCAGTATTTGTAAGATTCAATATTTATCAAGACAATATATATTGTATTTGAATTATGAGATCATAGATACTGGAAACAGAAGGCCTGGGTTTAAACCCACAACTGATTACTAGTCCTGAACCTTAGACAAGTACCACTGCTGTGCTTGACTTCAAGTAAAAAATGTAGGAACTATAATAATATCCAAGGGTTTGTTATAAGGATATACACAATGTCATCACAGCAGGTGTTTATTTGTATGTGACCAGTAAAAGTTATGGCTCTCATCAGTCCCTATACGGGAATGCTGCCAGGATGTCAGAATGCCAGAGAATAGTATGAGACTGATGATATAAAACAAATATTCCCCAAAGGGGAAGGGTGGTTGCGAAGCCGAAAGATGGAAGAGGAGAGCAGTCATATTGGAAAGACACCTTTCAGAGACGCTGCAGGATGTGGTTCTGTCTCAAAAGTTCTTCTGACACCAAGATGTAGTAAAACAAATAAAATTTGGATCACACTACTTGCAAAAATTAGAGTATTTTCACAGGTAGAACTGAATTTAATGCTTTAATCTATGTGTATATAACTATATATTTCCAAAATTTAAGGTATTCTGATTATATAGATTGTTACCAACTTCAAAAAATATATACAATAGTTATTAAGAATATCAATATGTTACTTTACAGTCAACTAGACATTACCTTAAGTGGTGCTTATAATATTTAGTGACATTCATAGTCTTTTTTTTTCCTTTATTGTTGTTTCCTTTAATCCTGTTAAAGTCAACACTTACTTTGACATTTGCCAAATGTGCACTTTTCCTGATTTACATAAACTGTGTAAAACTTAAATTATTACTTTCTTATGGATATTCAGTCTATGTAATTATGCACTTTTATTTGAGACAAGCACTCTGGTTGTTTCTGGGTTATACCTCTCCAGTGACTGCAGGGAAATGAACTTGAAGTTGTGCCAGTATCTTACTGGTATAATTTTTAAAGGCAACGCACTTGAGCAATAGGCACCCGGCCATGAAACTAAACCTAATTAAAGCCTTGTCAGCTACTACAAGTCCTGGCTTGATCTATAAAGTCAGATAAAACCAGATTTGCAAACCACTACTCTGTCAGGCAGGTCTTAAATCCTGACAATATTGACCAATATTGAGAAAGTGTTTTTCTTTTTTTTTTTTTATTTATTGTCTCTAAATGCTTATTTATTTATTTTTTATAATATGAAAATGTCTATCTAATTTGGGGGAAAATCTTCTAAAATGATACAGGTTTTAAAATGTGTATTCTTATCCTTGAAGACTACTCTATAAACTGAAGCTAAAATTTAGGGATATAGTAACAAATATTTTGTCTACAAGCACAGCAGAAGTGAAATAAAAAAATCTCATTTGAGAATTCTAAATTTTTAATTTTTATAAACATAAAACATTTGAAATTTTGTGGATTTTTGTCTTATAAAAATAAAAGGGTCTTTTATAAAATCTTAAAAATAAAATTAAAATTAATTAAAATTATAATAAAATAGACAGGAAGCATTATGAAAAAATATTGATAATCATTAGCAATATTAAAATTCTTCTCACCTATAGCAAATTTACAAGATCCTTTTCTAAAAGGTTATTTTTCTTAATGTTATAAGACTACAAACTACACTTATCTGAATTTTATTACACATTTTATTTTGATTGTGCAAGAAGAGAATATACTATAAATCCAGTTTTCAATTCAGTTGTTTTAAAAAGATGTATTTATTTTATGTATGCAGAACTGAGGTACAAGCCAGAGGTGCAGGGGCAGTGAAAAGCTTCACCAGAGAAAGAGTGGGGAACAGAACAGGCAGAGTTACGAAGTGCACTGCTGAGGGGAGCAGCGGACAGGACAAGAGAGGTCTGCCGCGCCATGTGGGTCACCTCTGGTTCAGGGATCAAAGTCATACTGAAGTGGCTGCAGCCAGCTTGCAATGCTGTGCCCTAACCCATTGAGGCACCAGGGAGGATCTCAATTCATTTTTTAATACTTGTAAGTATCTCTAAAAATGTAATGTGTCATAAGAACTGAATAAAATCTAAATTAAATGAGAGGGGATTAGACTGTAAAGCTGAAGGTATTAACAGCAGGTTTTCATTTTTATATGCTCACCTCTGATTTTGGCAGTGGTTTGAATAAAGACGTATCGAAATATAGGAGAAAACTGAATTCTCAATGTTATACTGAGAATATCAAGTATACATTTATTGTTGAAGTGATTTTGATTAGGAAATGATATAAAACAGCATTATTTGCTAGAAAGACAAAAATATTTTCTTATAGTGTTTAAGTTTCTGTACCTCTGCTAATATAATCCCTGTGGTTGTAATTATTCGGTACCCAGTATTTACAGAAGAGTTCTCTATTTTTTTTTTTTTTTAATGGGCTGATTTTCATGTTGTCTTGACTTTTATAAGAAATGCGGCCAGTGTTCATTTTTGCTCTCCATTACAGTGCTGCAGTCCACAACTAAGAATAAATGACTTGCTCTTAATTTTACTGTAAAGCTGATCTGCTCTTCTCTCTTTTCTGAATTCTTTCCCCATTTTGGATTATTTTTACTATAGTCAGCATATAACTGAAAATGTCTAACATGGCATTAAAACACACGACATTTTTCTTATTACTTATCATTTAACTATCTACTGTCTCATTTGGGGAGTTCTAACTATCCATACTTGACCCAAACTATAGTATTTTTGTTTCACATATCTATGAACACAATACATCTTTAGCTATATTTCTAAGACTCACATCCATCACTAATGACTTAATTTGGGCAACATATTAAATAATGCTAATGAAAGACACCATTAAAAAGCCAGTACTAGCCCTCCCTGGTGGCAGTGGGTTAAAGCACAACATTGCAAAGCTATCCACAGCCTGCAGCACAGCACAATATTAATCCCTGGCCAGGGAGGTGACCCACATGGCAAGGCAGACCTTTCGTGTGTCACCTGCTGTTCCCCTCAGCAATGTACTTTGTTGATCTGCTTGTTCTGCTCCCCACTCTGTGGTGGTGAATCCTCTCACCACCCCTGCACCTCCAGGCTGTACCCCAGTTCTGTATGCATACATAAATAAATCTTAAAAAAAAAAAAGTGCAGGTGCTACACTCTATAATATCCACAGAAATCATAGCTGACATTTTATTTTTTAAATATATATTTATTCATGCATGCAAGAACTGGGGTTCAGGCCAGAAGTATGGGGTGGTGAGAGGATTCATCAGGGACAGAATGGGGAGCAGAATGGGCAGTTCAACCGAAATACACTGTGGAGGGAGCAGCAGGCAGGTCAGGAGAGATCTGCCAGGCCATGTGGGTCATCTCCATCACCAGGAATTGAACTAGTACTGCAATGGCTGCAGAGAGTTTCATAATGCTATGTTTTAGCCCATTGCACCACCAAGGAGGGCCTTATATTTTCTTCTGTTGCTATTTCTACATCAAATTTTAATATGACTGGAAATTGCAATATATACATATATAATAGAAAAATTACAGCATTTACTTAAAACAATGAAGCATAAATATTTCTTCAAAATACGGACTTAAAGATTCCAATTTATATATATGTACACATATACAAATTATACACATGTATATGAATTGCATATATATGTATATAAATTCCACAGTTGTTTAATACTTCAGATGATAGCTTGGCTTTGAAATCAGTGGTGCATTCTTAGAATTTTTAGAATTGAAATAGTGGAATGATATCAATGCCTCAATCTAAAATGAAAATTGAATTGTTTTGAGTGTGGTTCTCAATAATTCCTGAAGCCATTTTGAAATTCCAACAATGGTGTTATACTTCTAAGTTATATTTGAAAGAAGAACTGTTGAGACAAAGTTCTCTCGCGAACATTGTCTGTTTCTTTGTTCACAATTATTTGGCTGGAAAAGTGAGATTATATATATATATATATATATATATGTACACACACACATATACATATATATACATATTGTTGCTATTGTTGTTTGTTTATCATATTAAAAGAGAATATACTTTGATATGTGGATTTATAGGAATGTTCTCTGAATTTCCCCCACCCTGAATTAAATAAACCAATAAACACAGGATTTCAATTATTACCAAGGGTGGATTTTCTTGGAAGAAGCAAGTCCTATGTTAGTTTGAGTGTACAAATCAACTCTGACAGTATTATAGTATTACATTTCTGAACAGGTTTAAGTTTTTACTGTAGTGGTGTCAAGGAAAATTGCTTGGATATTTTATTCTTTTCATAAAGTAGCTTGAGGACAACAGAATTATTTAGGTGTATATGTCAGGGGAGATTCCAGTGGCAATTTCTGACCTCAAATTATTATGCATCTTTAAGATCTATCTTTTGTCATTTATTTATTTATTTTTAGTTAGCAGATACCAATTACCTAGTATCATGATCTGTGGCTTTTCTTTGGGTTTCTGGAGCTCTGCTCAGAATATTAAACCACAGAAAACTGCCTCAGGTTTTGTTTTGTTTTTGTTTTTGTTTTTTAATAATGTTTATATAGGACTATATAATAGTCCTGATATTTGGTATCTTAGCTGTATAACACTGAGTTAAAGAGGAAGTGTTTAATAGATTCTCTATAACATAGTTTTGTTAGGTTTTCAAATAATAAATAAAAAACAACCAAAACAACACAAAGTATCCTAATTCATGATTTACTGCCTTCTCTAAAGTAAAAAATAATAGATCTTTGTATCCTATATCCCAAATTCCAGTATACTTTTTGATACCTTTTTTAAAAAAAATTATTTATTTGTGCATACAGAACTGGAGTGCAGGCCAGAGATGCAGGGGCCCTGAGTCAGGAGAGGCCTGCGGTGCCATGTGGGTCACCTTCTGAGTGGGGATCCAACTAGCTCTGAAATGGCTGTGACTCACTTGAAGTGCTGTGTTTTAACCTGTTGCGCCACCAAGGAGGGTCACATTTTGATAACTTTTTATGTATACCTCAAAGAAAAATATCTATACTTTCATTTTCTGGATGGAGTTTCTATAAAGCAAAAAATATTACTTCACGTTAAAAGTGCAGATACTGATGGTTGGTTGGTATCCATAAACAAAGGATTTAAATTGGTGTAAAATGCCATACACATTTTCAACTGAGCATATTCTATTGGGTGTTACTGAAATTTTTCCTTAATCACTCACTGAACAAAAACGCTAATGACATCTCTTTCTCTGCCATTTGCACATTTATAATGTAAGTTCTCCGTACAAAATAGTGCTAGCTGTAATTGAACTTTTTTCTTAACAAATGAAACATCTAGTAACAATTCTTCTTAGTAGTGAAATAAATTGTGATGACATAAAATTTATAGTGTTAATCATAAATATCGTGAGGACTCTGAAGTTAAGAGGGAACAGACAAGGAAAAGACAAAATGATATAAAAGGTGATGGCACAGAAAAACTTTTCAAAATGTAAAATAAGACTAAAATTAAAATCTTATAGTAATACATAATTAGTGAAAATTAATTGGGGAATAAAAGTGGTTATCAGCCTAGTTACATAGTCAAACTTACTAAAATAATTCAATATCACTATGAAAAAAAATCAGTGGTGCAATATTTTTATGATCTTACAATAATGTTATCTTATGATTACTTCTCCTTACTTAAGCACAGATGTGAATACATATAAATGATATCAACCCCCATGGCTTGAAGGGCAGTCAATAATTTATCAATTGGATGATGTGTTCTTGAATTAAAAAATGTATGTGTATAACACAGTGTTCAAATGTGAATGTAGTAATTACCTCATGAGGAAACTTAAAGAAAATTTTCCATGTAGATTATCACTGATCTGCTTTACAAAGGTAAGAAGTAAAGAAGATGAAGTTAGTAGACAGCTGTGGAATTCATGAGTGACTATGTTTACAACATGAAAATACACAGAAGTCAGAGGGCAAACAATGGCAATCAGGATGGTTAGGTGAAATGATGAAGTCTTTGGTATTGTCTGACTGCGTTCAGTATTTATTGGGTATGGTTTGATGAGCAAAATCTGTATTTAACCAAGGCAACAGTCTGGGCCAACTGTATTTTATAAATTTATATAAAATATTTCTTCATAAAAAGATATGGAGATATAAATATGGGGTCTACTGTAATTATTTCAGTGTGTTAAAATATGAGTCTGAATTAAAAACATTATGAAGAAGGACATAATCCAAACTTTCTGGGCAGTCAAGAATAAAGAATTTAAGTATGCATGTTTCCCAGTTTGTTCAGGTAAAGGAAAGCAGTGGGGATACTTAGAAGTATTTTATTTTTTTTAACTTGCAGTTGGAAGTCCTATTAAATATAGACATCACAGAGTTTGACATACTAAGTAGATAAATGAGGTAACAAATTAGTTGACTTAAGGCCAGGTAACAGAAGCTTGAAATTTGAATCTCTAAGGACATATAAACTAATGACTTAGTACAATGTAAGAGGAAACAAACAAAAAATTACCTGCATTATAGAATGTTATCAGACAAAAAAAGAAGTGTCCTTGGCATTCCCTAATCCTTGGGATTAGCCATTAATATAAAAGAAGTAACTGAGGATGTTTGAAAGGGAGACACAGCAAGTTTCTGATATTTAGGACAGTGGTCTTGAGGAAATGAAAAGAAACATTAGCTAGAAGGGTGATAAAGTGTGTGTCTGTACATGAAAGGGAACCTACTTTTAAACTAACAAAGCCTTTGTTAGTTTAAAAGTAAGTTAAATATAAACTCATTTGTAGGTGTAAGAAAAATATCAATTAATAATCCTACTATTTCTTATAAAAACGAGCTCTGTATGAAATTTGAGGGAAAAATGCCTACCGACAATGCTAAAGTAAATTATGTGCACTGGGGTAATACAGCTCTACAAACATGTCTTATGTCAACTATTTATTTGTTAATATCAGCTTTTATTCTAGAGTTCAAAGGAAAGAATTTTATGTCCCAGTATATCTCCACCATTAAGTACAAACTTGATGATAAGATTAGCTCTCTTCATAGATCCAATAATAGACATTTTTCTTGGTAGATTAGAATGAACAAAAGTAATATACTAATGCCTTGATAATTCTGGCAACATACAAAAGCATTTATCTTTTGAATTGCAGTTGCTGACAGGCTTTACTTTGTTGAGCTATGATCAAGGTGGACTAGTATAATTTAATGTATATTTATGTCATTAACGTATTGTGTAAGGTGAATTAAAGATTTTTATACTGATTGAATATATAGCATATAAAATTTAATAAATATATCCACATTGGTACATAAGTCCATACACACCAAGCAACTACAATATTGGGTCATGATCATTGCTTTATGCTTATTGAGTATGAATTTTTTTTTTAAGATTTATTTATTTATTCATACAGAATTGGGGTACAGGCCAGAGATGCGGAGTGTGAGAGGATTCACCCAGAGAGAGAGTGGGGAGCAGAACAGGCAGATGAACGAAGTACACTGCTAAGGGGAGCAGCGGGCGGGTCAGGAGAGGTCTGTCACGGCATGTGGATCGCTTCCGGGGCAGGTGAGGATCGAACTCATGCAGAAGTGGCTTTAGTTTCTTAGTGCTGTGCTTTAACCCGCTGCGCCACCAGGGAGGGCCCTTGAGTAAAAGTAAGGATTCTCTTTTTTTTTACTTTTTTTTTTTTTTTTTAAGATTTATTCATTTATTCGCACAGAACTGGAGTACAGGCCAGAGACGTGGACTGTGAGAGGATTCACCAGAGTCAGAGCGGGGTACAGAACAGGCAGATAGAGGAAGTGCACTGCTGAGGGGAGCAGGGGGCGGGTCAGGAGAGGTCTGCCTTGCCATGTGGTCTCCTCCGGGGCAGGCGGGATTTGAACTCATGTGGAAGTGGCTTAAGCTTCTTTGTGCTGTGCTTTAACCCGCTGAGCCACCAGGGAGGGCCCTTTTTTTTTTTTACTTTTATGAAAAACTGCATGGCATTAGAATGAAGTCAGTTTGGGGGTATAATACACTCTGCAACTATCAGGAAACTTTCTTTCACTCATGGAATTTTGTTTAATGATTAACCCATTCATAATCAGCGTAATCACACTACTGAATTTGTGCAATCCTTTTTAAGCAATATCTAGCTTTATGACCCTGACATTACCATGTTTTGTAAATAAGTGTTATAATTTAAAAACAGGAGAAAAAACCGACTGGGGAATAAATAATGAAGTGCAAAGTATAAGAAAGCAAAATAAAATAGATACTTTACTTAAAATTTAAAGCACAGGCCACTCCCTGATGGCGCAGCTGGTTAAAGCACAGCACTAAGAAGCTAAAGCCACCTCAGCATGAGTCTGGTCCCCAGCCCTGGAGGTGACCCACATGGCTCGGCAGACCTCTCCTGACTAGCCTGCTGCTCCCCTCAGCAGTGTACTTCATCAGTCAGTTTGTTCTGTTCCCCACTCTCTCTCTGGTGAAGCCTTTCACCACCCCTGCACCTCTGGCCTGTACCCTAGTTCTGAATACATAAATAAATAAAGGGGTTTTTTTTTTTTTTTTTTTTTTTAAATTAAAGCACAAAGCACGATGCACAAGGGCTCATGTGTGCCTGAGGGGTCCTATTCTGTAATAGACTACGGATAAAATGGATTTAATACAGAAATGTAAATTGCATATATAAAAGTAAAAAACTATTTTTGGATCTTAAATCTCAAAAAGTATCTTAACCAAACTAGAAAAAAAATGTAGGGATAAGCATATTTTTAATAATAATTAATTCTGGAGCAACTTAGTCACACAAGTTGTTTAGTAATACAGCAACAGAGAAAGATCAGGAAGAGGACTAGAAGTCAGCACAAATTTTGTCTCACAGAAATATGGAAAACACAATTTAGAAATTCTAATTTTCCAAGAAACTATATTTCATTAAAACAAATTATATTATGAATCAGGGTACAGATACACTGGTTCCATGTGAAAAATTGATAGAATAGCAGGTTACCAAACAGAGCAAATTACCAGTGCTTATTATATAAATGGTGTTGTAAGCTTATCCTAAAAAAACATTTTCCTCTACTTTAGGAATACAGTTAAAAAAAAATAAATCAACCTGAAGCATTCCATTTCTACTAAATCATTTCATATTGGCTTTTCTGCTCTATAAATTCATAGCATACATCGTCTTTTTCATTTTTTAATTAATCATTATTATCAGCCAGGAATTTTTCTCAGAAATTGTTTATGCTTATTCTTTGTTTGAATTCTCAAGGAAATGGACATAGGTCTATTTCTAGTTCCATAAATCAGAGCAATGTATACTCATTAGTTTCCTATTCAAAAGAGTATTTTATCTCATCTCTGTAATCAAAAGACATACCCATTAAGCAGAATTTAAATGAAAATGACTTAATTGATTCCTGTTCTTTAATACCCTTTTAGGGAAATATCAAGAAGTGTTCATATTCATGACAAAATTATTTTGTTAAAATTTTACTTATCTTACTTGTTTTACTTTTTGAAGTAGAAAGATGTATTGGCTATTAAAATAATGTCAAAATGTTGCATATATCCAGTGATTAAAGCATTATGATTTAAATGAAAGAAAAGCCCAGGAAATTTTGGTTTCACAGTATTTTATATCATCTTAGTAGGACAAGAAGCATGGAAAGAATGATTGTTTGACTCTATAGGCTGTAAAAGAAATGCTTCTATGTATGGCTGACTAACAAATTAAATGTAAAAGAACATGGCAGACAAATGAGGGATTTTTCGTCTCTGCAGGAAGAGAAAACAAGAATGAAAACACTAGAACATATGCAATGTCTGGCTGAGACAACGTAAAATGAAAGCTGGTGTACCCATTTTGTGATTATGTTTTTAATGCACCCTAGGCAACAATTTTATATGGTGCTCCTAAATATCAAAGTAGAAGTGACTAATGTTTTGGATACTTTGATTCATTTATTCTGATTCACTTGGCATAAAGATAATTTCATGCATTTGTGATGCATTCTTTGCTACTATTTTGCAGTAAATTATTAAAAATATTAATGCATTTAACATATCTATGTTATATTAATCATTGTTTGCACTAACTAGCTTTTCTTACAACAGAGATAAAATTTTTAATGTAAAAGATCAGTACAAGGTCTGTTTTTACAGTATGCTATATTTATATTAACACATAATCTATGACACCTTACATCTATGTATCTTCTAGAAAAATGTATATTGCTACTTTAGATATAATATCATACTAGTAAAACTGTTACAGTAGACAAAATTACTGATATGTCTTTGTATATTAAAACATTCATTATATTTTACAAAGCAATATACAAGATATGTGTATAATTACATCTTAAAAATAGGTATGTTCAATATGAATCCTCTAAATTACTCTTTTCTTTATTAAAATGATTACATAGAAAGGAAAACCACAGTTATTTAAACTTACATGCCACATACACACAGATGCTTACTTACATATACCACTATGTAATTGAAATAAAATAAAAACCCATTTACGGCACAACCATGACATTTCAAACCAAATGAAAGAGTTCTCAGCTCCACGTGTAAGCAAACTATAAGTGGAACTCCCTTTAGGCCTTATTAACTGAATTCAAGCCCAGTCTTTCCCTGTTTTCTCTCTCCATGGAGCTGCTGAGAGGGGGGTGTTTCATTTACATAATCGAAGATACCTATGGCTCAGTTCTACAGTAAGAACAAATCTGTGGGGATGTAGTAGAAGTGCGAAACGTATGGGTAGAGAAGTAAATAACAGAGGAAAAATAAACCTAAGCTCTCTTAACCTCTGTTCTTATCACTGATGATAAACAAAACATGTATACATACATGCACACACACATATGCACACACTTTCTCCCTTTCATGCCATCAGCAGATTTCTCTGACATCACAGGTAGAAAATTTTGCCTGTTAAAATGAATTTTGTTCTGAAATGACCAGATTCAGATCATTACCCCTCCGCTTGTTAACTGTGCAATCAAAAAGCAATTATGTAAGCTCTCTAAGACTATACATTAAAACTGTTTTTCACAGTAACAGTTATTCATTCGATTCTCAGAGGAACTTGGTTTGACATTACCTTTCTCGATTTTACCATTGTGGAAATTAAATTTCAGGTGACTTATGAAATTTATCATGGTTCCACATCAAATAAATGATACATCTAGTGGTGATAGTTAATTTACCCATAATTCCTAATTAATTTTATAACTTCAACTCTAATTTTTTTCATAAGCTCAATTTTGCAATGATGTTCTAATTTTACATAGAGTTTATAATTCCATTTCTTCAAGTTTCTGGTGTGAAAAAATTGACAGATCATGATAAAAATATTTGGCAACTTTCTAGCATGCATTCTATTTGTTAGCTTACAGAATTCATTCAGTGATTCCATATACAAAAGTAATATTTTGCTACTAATGATTATATGCATGAATATTTACTTATATTTGGTTAAGATTTACAAACAAACCAAATAAGTTATTTTATGCTTCCTTCGTTCATATACAAACCACTTGGAAATGGCTATCTGACCTGTATGGAACTTAAGAAAATAACAACAAAAATACCACAATGGTTAGTAATAGAGAAGATGAGTGAAATTAATTAGTATTTGCCTTGATGTGTGTGTCATCATCACATATCCCAAGGGGTCACTTGATAGAAGAGACCCTAACACAAAATAGAAGGTAGAATGGAGTAATATAAACCTTGGTTTAACTTTATTGTAATATTAGAGAACATAGCAGCATTTAAAATATAGTTGATTTGGTTGGTGTTTCCATATAAAGGCCCTGAAAGAGAGGAACATTAACCTTTCACATTTTACTATTCCAGCATAAAAAGACACTTGCACTGAGAGAGCTTGTGTCATATTGTTGATTTTGTGCCAGAGAAGTTGAGATTGATTTTAGCACACTTTGTGCCTTTATCTTAACCAGCGGCAATGCTCTTTGAAAACCCTAGAATGTGTCTATTTTACTGTGAGTCCTACACTTTATTCTATTAACCTTTAATGAAATCAATGAATCATAAACTTCTGAAATTATTGTCACAAAGAAACTATTGTGCAACTAAGGCTATTATGTATCCGTGCATTACTCTTGTTGGCACAAAGAAATATAATTTTGTTTTTGTGCATCCCTCACATCTGAATATTTAATAGATGCACAGGAGGTTAGTTTATCTTTAAGCCATCTGGATCCCAAATGTGACCCAAAATATGTTTTTTTTTTTCCACATGGCCTCTCCTTTTCACGATTTCAAAATAATTTCTTAATAATGCAATTTCTGAAGAAAGACCCTGAAATAGTTGATGATTGAGTAAATCGTATTTATGAGACAGAGGGGAAAATCATTTCAGCTTGTTATTTTAAAAAAAAGTTATTAAATGCAAGTTTTATAAAAAAAAAACCTGTTAGGTAGAAAGTACAAAAAAAATAGAACAAAATTGTTGATTTATTTATTTTGTTGCTGTATGGGTTTTGATAGGTTCCTTGCTAAGATTAAACTCTAATAAAGATTTCAGTTTTAACTATTTCTTTCTTGTAGTTTCATCAATTGTCGATATGAATAATACCATTTTTCTTGACATGGTGGCATTTTCCTATGAATTAAATGTGGTAATAAATGAGAAGCTACAATGCAGTGAAATCACCTTAAGTGATTTCCAAAAGTTTAGAAGGCACAGGAATCAAAACAGTTACTCAAAGGCTTCAAAAATTTTTCCTTTCTATTCCTTTACCTATAACTTTAAGGAACTTATACAGCACTTAATTCTTCTTTAATCTATACTGTTTGTGGAGTGACTCTAGTTAACTCAGTTTAAAAATTATATTTGTTATATATTTACATACATGTTGCCACTAATATCTAAACAATTATTCATAAGAGTTATATTCATAATTGGCAAAAATAAAAATAATTTCAAACCAAAAACTGAAGAATGGCAAATAAATACTTGTATACTGGTGTAATGATGTTCTAAATACCATTTAAAAAGAACTACCACTAGGCCCTCCCTGGTGGCACAGCGGGTTAAAGCACTGCACTGAGAAGCTAAAGCCACTTCCGCATGAGTTCAAATCCCGCCTGCCCCGGAGGAGACCACATGGCGAGGCAGACCTCTCCTGACCCGCCCACTGCTCCCCTCAGCAGTGTACTTCGTCGATCTGCCTGTTCTGCTCCCCGCTCTGTCTCTGGTGAAGCCTCTCACCGCCCCTGAGCCTCTGGCCTGTACCCCAGTTCTGTATGTACAAATAAATAAATCTAAAAAAAAAAAAAAGAACTACCACTAGACACAAAATATAGATGAATAATATAATATTACGCTAATATATACAATTGGAACATACAGTGATGGAAAACAGATCCATGGCTACTAAGGTCTATATTTACAGGAATTGATTTTCACAAAGAGACATGAAGGAAATTTGGACATGATGAAAATGTATTTTGTATTGAATATGTAAGTTTTTACATAGCTATATACTTGTCAAAACTCACTGGGATAAAAACATATAATTTTACATGTTGTATACAATTATAGCATAAAATTAATATAAATGTAGCAAGTTAAAAAAGCAAAAATGCATCATTAATACAAAAAAATTGTCTCTACTACCTAATCAATATTGATATTTTTATATATTTATTTACTAATAATTGATTTTATTTTAACTGATGTAATATTAGGATACCCTTATCAGGCATTGTCACCACAGTATACCCACCACAAAAATCACCCACACTCCACTACTATAGATTTAGATGATTAATATCTAAGACTGTTTTATTAGTGATTTACAGGTTGTTATTTAATAATGATTTTAAAGAAAAATGAGATTAAAATTTTAATTATATATATTCTAAAAAATATCAAACTTACACATATTAACTAGAAAACATTTTTAAATACACATAGACCACATTGTACTCACAGTGAGCAAATGTATGTTTCATATCAAAATGTATGATACAACTATGTATCATTAGAATACATTATTTGCTGGAGACTCTTTGTCCCCATCACGGATTATTGGGTGACAGAACAGGCAGAGTCTCAAGGTGGGAACGGCGTTGGCGAGCGGAGATTCCTAGAAAAAGGGGAAAAAGGGGAAAAAAGGGGAGCGGGCGTGAGGAAGACACAGGAATGGGAGTTGAGTGCAAGTCTTCCTGCTCTGCCTTTAGCAGAGGTTTATTTTATATACTTCTAGCAGGCAGAGGGCTGAGATTACAATCACCTTTTTTCTAAGAATAGTCTGGGATCCTTTTGACCTTTAGTTGAGATTATAACAGTTTTAAAATCAATCTATCAAGGTTAAACCAGGTACATAGATTTACAAAGTTTAAGACTAATATTACTATATTTACCACAGTGAAGATTGACCAAAATAAAGTCCCTGAAATATTATCTATTACTTGAGGGCTTTCATTCTCATAGAGACATCCTAGGGAGTAAAGTAAGGGCAGGAAGAGGAAATTTCTTGTAAATCAAATTAAGGTAAGGTTTTTTTGAAAAACTTGTTAGAAAGTTTAAGTGAGTTTTCTTGAAGTCTAGTTGGTAGAAAACCTGATTAGCTCGGCATAGGCGACTTGGGTGAATTTCCATATCTAAAGACTAGATAGCAGAAAGCTTGAGTGGTTATTTAGAAACTGAATAGAAGGCTAGGTGAGATAGAGTGGTAAGATTTGGGTTTTCCTCTGTCTGGCAGTGAGAGAGACTTTGCAGTAACAGCCATTTGTTTTTATTAATCAGCCAGTTGTTTAATGACTTTTGACTTCAAGAGGAATTTCTCACCCTGGTGCAGTATTTGCTTGTCAGGGCCAGGTAGTGCCTTCTGAGGCTGAGGCAATCCAATTGTAAACTGAAGGTTGCTCAGAATATTTTGATATTACGATTATACAAAAAAGGGAGGTTATAACATAAGTTAGTGTGGAAAGTCTGATTTTTCAGACCATTTTCCCTCCATCCATACCGTGTCTGCTGACAGAGGTTGCATAGTTTGTGTCAATTATTTAATTATTCATCAATTAAGTTAAATGACAATAATATAAAATAATAAATTCAATTAAAAAATACTTTTTGTGTGTTATTTTAGGAATTTAATCACTACAAATGTTATTTCTGTACAAAAGTTTATAATCTTGTAGAGAAAAAAAAACTTTCATTTACTTAAAGTGTTATGAAAATATAGGTATCCCTGGTGGCATAAGGGGTTAAATGTCAGCACTATGAATGTATTAGCAGCCACTGAAGCACTAGTGAGATCCCTGGCCAGTCACCTAACCCAAATGGTGCAGCAGACCTCTCCTATCTTGCCGGCTACTCTGGAATGTGTTTCAATCTGTATGTTCTGGTTCCCCATTCCATCTCTAGTGAATCTTCTCAGTCCCCACCCCTGCCCCACACTTCTGGCCTACAGCCCCAGCTCTTGTATGCATAAATAAATAAACTAAATCTTAAAAAATAAAAGGTGTTATGTAGCAGGGTACAAAATCAACACACAAAAGTCAGAGGCCTTCCTATACACAAACAACCAATAGGAAGAAGCAGAAGTAAAAAAAAAAAAAAATCATCTTTTCAATTAAAACAAAAAGAATCAAATACCTGGGAATCAACCTAACAAAAGAGGTAAAAGACCTATACAAAGAAAACTACCAACCACTGTTAAAAGAAATATAAGAAGACACCAAGAAATGGAAAGACATTCCCTGCTCATGGAAAGGGAGAATTAACAACATCAAATGGTCATCCTACCAAAAATGATATACAGATTTATTGCTATCCCAATAAAAGTCTCAATGACATTCTTTAAAGAAATAGAACAAATGTTGATGAGATTTATATGGAACCACAAATATGGACCTCAAATAGCCAAAACTCTCATGACTAAAAGGAAATGAACAGAGTCATCACAATCCCAAACTTCAAGCTATGCTAAAAAGCCATGATAATCAAAATGCATGATACTGGAATAAGAATGGACACACAGACCAGTGGATTCAAACAGAAAACCTAGATATCTAGGTTTTCTGTTTGAAGTTTATGGACAGCTAATCTTTGACAGAGGAGCAAAGAAGATACAATGGAACAAAGAAAGTTTGTTTAACAAATGGTGCTGGGAAAACTGGAAAGCTACATGCAAACAAAAAAGAAAAGAAAAGAAACTAGATCACTACCTCACACCAAGCACAAAAACCAACTCAAAGTGGATTAAAGACCTAGACATAAGAACGGAAACCATAAAACACCTGGAAGCAAAGATGGGTGAAACACTGCAGGACATCCACCTCAGTAACATCTGATGCAACAATAGTGAAGGAAAGGATAAACAGATGGGACTATATCAACAAGCACTTCTTTACAGTAAAAGAGACATTACAAAAAACAGACATCCCACTGATTGGGAATTTTTTTTTTTTTCCTCACATAAAACTAGTGATAAAGGATTGGTCACAAAGATATACAAAGAACTGATGAAACTCAACAAAAATAAACAACTTCATTAAAAAATGGGCAGAAAAGATAAAATGATACTTCTCCAAAGAGGAAATACAAATGACCAACAAGCATATGAACAAATGTTCAACATCACTTGTAATAAGGGAGATGCAATTTAAAATCACAATGAAATACCATATCACACCAATGAGAATGGCACATGTTGAAACAACCAGCAACAACAAATTTTGGAAAGGATGTAAAGAAAAAGGAACTCTCCTGCACTTCTGGTGGGAATGCAAACTAATACAACCACTATGGAAGAGTGGAGGATTCTCAAACTGCTAAAAATGGAGCTACCCTATGACCCATCAATTCTACTCTGAGGTATCTACCCAAAAGACACAAAAACACTGATTCAAAAAGACATCTGCACCCTCATGTTAATTTCTGCTTTATTTACAATCAGAAACACAAGGAATCAACCCAAATGCCCAAAAGTAGATGACTGGATTAAAAAAGATGTGGTTCATATACAGAATGGAATATTATTCAGTAACCAAAAAAAAAAAAATAAGTACATGCCTTTTGCAGCAACATGGATGGAGTTGGAAAAGATCATACTTAGTTAAATAAGCCAGAAGAAAAGGAAAAATGCTGGATGATTATACTCATAGCAGGGGTATAAAGGATCAGGGGAGAAAATAATAATAATAATGAACACCTATATACCAGAGATATTTTACGGAGATGGAGTTGGGAATGAGATCAAAAATGGGGATGGAGAGATACACTGGACTATGGTGATGGCACATGGGTGATTTGGTGATGGGAAGCCCATGGGGATTACAACTGAGATGGAAAAAGACACAAACTGATTAAAAACTAAGCTATTTTATTATTCAAAAAAAGTGTTATAAGTTATTTTACATATGAAAATCCTAAGTTTATGTATTGATTTCATTTAAAATATGTGTGATATGATAAATTTTGGTGTCAGGAAAACAAAAGGCACCTAATGTATTAATTGAAGTGTACTTTTTCACCATCTCTTCTTAAATATTATAATATAGATTTTAAAATGCTAATCAGAATTTAAATGAAATTTAGTTACTTACTATTCAGTTAAAAAAAAAAAGTACTTATGGCCCTCCCTGGTGGCGCAGCGGGTTAAAGCACAGCATTGAGAATCTAAGGCCACTTCTGCATGGGTTCGATTCTCGCCTGCCCAGGAGGTGACCACATGGCGCGGCAGACCTCCCCTGGCCCGCCTGCTGCTCCCCTCAGCAGTATACTTCGTCCATCTGCCTGTTCTATTCCCCACTCTGTCTCCGGTGAAGCCTCTCACCGCCCCTGAGCCTCTGGCCTGCACACCAGTTCTGTATGCACAAATAAATAAATCTTAAAAAAAATTAATAATAAAAAAAATGCTAACTGCCTCCAGCCCATCAGAGATCATTTTCTAAAATATCTTTCCTTTTTAATTTTTTCTTAATGCCATTTTTTTTTTTTTTTTTTTGCGGTCAGAGAGAATGATGGACATTATTCTTTAATTATAGATAGCAATGTTTCCTGGACTCAGGAAATCACATGCGTATAAAAAGCATCTTCAGTGCAAAGTTCAGTATACTGTTCACTTCTCCCTGTACATTTTTAAAGTTGGTTTCTTGGTTCTAAGAACAAAGAAAAAATATGTGAAGACAACAAAATACTGATAGGGTGAATGAAATAAGCTTCAGGTTACCTCACTGAGCTAATATTTGCAAGACTCATGCATACCTATAAAATACATTCTGCACTTTTTTTTTCTTTTCAGTTAGGTTTCCAACTTGAAATGAAAATTGTAAAATCAAACACTCATAGAGTATTAAAGCCTTTTGCTTTAATAGTGCCAGTAAGAATAAATAATTTTAACTACTACTGAGTGTTGAGATCAAAAGAGAATACTGAATATAAAATAGAAATGAAACCCTATGGCCAAGATATTATAAATAACAAGATAATTTCAATTTTGGTTGGTTTTAATTTAAAATGACTACTCAATAAATGCATTGTATGACTGAATTTTTTCCATGTACACAACTAACATGGACCTCTCAAAAAATTAAACTATTTTCATTCAATTTAATTATGCAATTTCCTTCCAACTTATTTCATTAATTCAAATTTATGGTAAATTTGACACCATTTTGCCATAGAATGCAATAATTCAGAAATATAGTGTCACAATTATGAATAAAGAAAAAAAATATAGAACAATGACCCATATCACTTGAGAGATATGATTTCAATTTTGTTTTTACCTGGAATGGAAAACTAAAATATGCGTCTAGTTGAAGGCTTTTAGAACTTACAGACTGAAAAATATGAAAAATGAGGTGGATATTGACTAATGAAAGTCAGATTGGAACACTTGTGAGAAAATAAAGGTTAGACCAGTGGATTATGAGCAGCCATGGGTGCAAGGTCTTGCTATTCTGAAACAAAAAAACAAAAGCCAAAAAGAGAGAGAGAGAGAGAGAGAGAGAGAGAGAGAGAAAAGAAAACAGGTGTATAGAAGTGAATTATCCATACTTTGTCTCTCTATGCAATCATTCTTGTGCCTATATTATTCTCAGAAAGAGATACTAATAAATCTGGATGACAATGTAGTGGATTTTGGGAAGTCTTAAATTTTCATAGAGAGAAAAATTGGAATATAGTAACCTTTAAAAAGGAAAACAGGCCACCACTCAGCTTTTTTTCTGACACTTTTAGAGGAATATATCATATAAACAGAGGTCAATCAGAAGAACACTGGTCTTAAAAACAAAACAAAACAAAAAAAAAAAAAAAACACTAGACCATGTCAATTTTACCTTAGAGATAGGAAACCTAAACATCTGCAATCTCTCAAGATAAATATCTGAAAAATTTCCAGGGGCCAGTGCATACAATGAGAGAATACAACCAAAGTCACATAAGACTCTTTTCTGGGAGTTATGAGATACAGACTTAAAAACAGTTATGACAAACATTTTTCAGGAAACAGAGGTAAACCTAAAAAAAAATTGTCAACAATAAGGGCGTTTAAGGTAAACGTTAAAATGAAAATTCTCTAAGTTCTAAAACACAGCATGTTTAAAGTAAATTAAAATATTTTACACACCTGAGGAAAATAATAGTTAACTGGAAATTGGTCACTGTCTGTAGCAAAGAGAAAGAAAAAGAGGAAGAGATCTTGAAGGATAAATAAGACATGGTACAGAGTTCTAATACCTATCTCCTTTGAACTCCAAATGAGGAGAAGACAAAGAAAATAGGACAAAAAATTAAAAAAAATAACTGAAGAGTTTTCAAAACTTTCAAATCAGTGATCTAAAAACATCAATAGGATCCCATCAGAGGTAAGACAAATACAAAGAAATTATCACTTAGATATTGCAATGTAGCTACTAAAACCAAAGATAAAATAACATGCTAACCAGTGCCAGAAAAAGGAAGATGTCTTACCTTAAAAAGAAACAACAATATTACTGACATTTAACTTTCAACAGTAATGGTGGAATAAAAATACAGTGAATGTTATTGTTAAAGTAATTAAAACATAAACCTGTCCAGTTAGAATGCTACACACAGTGAATGTATTCTTTAGGACTGAAATTTACTAAATACAGAAAGAAATGAGAGCAAAGAAAAGGGCAAACATTCATTATGAGCAATGAAAAGGATAATTCCGTACACATTTAAAAAAAGATTATCGGACTTGAAGATGTCTTTGGGGGAATCTATTCCAATAGCAAAGGAAACAAAAGTAACACTTAAGAAATGGTATTACATCAAACTAAAAGGCCTTTAAACAGTGAGAGAAGATTGTCTTTTATCCTGGAACTAGAGTTAAACAAGGAAAGCAAAACTAAGGCAAAACTCAAGGAGACCCCTACTCTCAGACTGATGCATTTATCTCCTTATGCAGGGTGACTTGTACCCCACAATCTCCTTACCCTAGTCCTGTCCATGCATAAAATTTCCCATGGTTCAGATGGCAAAAGTGGGGATTCTGCTTTCTAAGCATGTTTACTGCAAGCAGACATTTTGTAGCTGCAGAAATATCACAGGTCCCAAGTTCTGAGGCTTAATTTTTTCATTATGTGAGAGATGAGAGGTACCAAAGTGAAAATGATAGCCTCATCTTTACAAGATTCAGTTCTGACTTGTGGCCCAGTAGCACCTGCATTTCCAGAATTAGTTCAGAGTCCCTGCTAAGAAATCCTCAAAAGGCTTATTATCTCCCCCGCCCTGATGTGCCACAGCAAGGTACGCCTTAAGAAAATGGCGCAAGTCATATTTTTGTAAACGAGGAAGCAGATAATACAAACTTGTCAGTACAAAAATTCCTTCCATCGCAGCTCAGATAAACTCTGGGAACTGAGTGCTGTGACTCTGTTTTGATGGTTAATTGAGATATATTTTTAGTAGATCTAGAGAGTTTCTGCTTGTACATATTAAAGGAGACTTGTAGACTCACACTCTATTTCAGTCTCTCAAACATGACGCTGAACTAGCCAACACCTACAATGCCTGATTCTGTGATTCATTATATTACCTCTGCTCATTGTGAGTTTGGGATTAAGTTACAAGGACTTTCACCCAGTAGTCATACCCTCTCAACAAAAAATAATGATTGTGAATACTAGTTATTAACCTTATTACAGCACTAATGTTAGATTAAAACTTTCAAGCTGATAGCCACAAGCCATCAGTACTTTCTTTTATTTATAAAAGTCAGAATTTTCTGAGACTTCAGAATAAATAGCACACACATGTAATAGTTAAGCCAAAGTTCATCAGTCTGTATCAATATGGAACAAATTGATGCATCCTATTAGAAAATGGCATTGAAGCTCCTTTGTGAGGCAAAGCTGTTTCATTGTTTTACTTCATATCAAATAAGAATAAATTACTGCTTTGCTGACTTCTAGTAGTAACTGTGTATCTTGATTTTAATGTAAATGTCTTTATCTTTCCATAAAGAAATATTTTTTCTATTATTTGACTGTATAGTAGTCAAACGTATCGATCTAATAAATTACACTGCACATATACTCATGAATAAATGAAATAGTCCAGAAATATACAACATACAGGAAACTGACCATTCTGTTTGCCATTTAGGCATGAAAGCATATATATCTGTTCACAATTAATTATTAGCGGCACTTATTAATAAATTATAATTAGTTATTTCCTCTTCTCAATTATTTTTACTATTTTTGTCAGCACCTTATTAAATAAGCAATTTGATTAAATGAGTTTTATGAATAACCCTTACCTGAATTTTTGTAGCTTTTAGGATACAACCAGAGTTTTCTACTAAAACTTATGTTTTTCAGGTATTGTGTAAAAAGATTAAGTTGCATGTGTTAATACTATAAGAACATCAACTTTTAATACATCTACAAACTAAGTATAACACATAGCACTGTACACATTTACCATATAATATTTTCTGTGGAAAAGACTTGATAACTTTTCATAATTGTTATATATAACTGCAAAATAGGATACTGACATGATATTAAGAAAACTTTTTAATAGCAATAGAATGTTTATTCATTGTATTCATGCACACATTTCATATCATCACAAAATGAAATGTGCAGGGATTTTTTTCCCCACAAACACATGCTTAATAAAACTGAGATATGAACCCCACATAAAACATAGTGGTTGAATATTCCTCTATTAAATAAGACAGAAATAAATATATATTGTGACTCCTTGATACCTGCGAGACATTGGTTCCAGTATCCCCTCAGAAATCCTCATGGATTGTCAAGTCCCTGGTATCAAATGGAGTAGCGTTTGCATATAATTTATGTAGAGTGTCCCTTAAGTCACCTCTTGATTCCTTGTAACACCATGTAAATGCTACACATACAGGTGTTATATTGTATTGTTTAGGGAATAATGGCAAAAAAATCAAGTCTGCAGTTGCCAGTACAGAGGCTACTGTCAGAAGACTAGCTGTATAATACTATTTTTTATCTGGCTGAATCTTCAGTGTGGATATGGAGGATCAATTGTATATAACATTTATTTTATGTGTTAAATATAGTAAGTGTAAATTATAAAAAAAAATTATATACAACATGAAAAATACATCCAATATTTAATGTAAAAAACAGAAAAAGGAAACAGGATGGAAAAGTAAGAAGAAAACTTAAGTATTTACTTTTATAGTATGATAGATATGCTGCAATAACTCCAGCTTAGTTTTCTAGTTTTATCCAGAATTCTTAGTTTTGCAATATGCACAAATTTTCTTTCTAGTATATACAATCTCAAAAAAAAAATCTGTGGAGATTTAAATTGAAATAGAAATGCAAAAACAAGTATTTTTTCTAAAATAAAGTACTATGAAAGTAAGAAAAAAACTGAATTCTTATTTTTTCATTGTTACAGTGTACTTTAAAGTGTTATGTAGTGAAATTGATAACAAAGTACACACGCTTACCATAAACTCACTCCCTCAATGAAATAAAATACATCCCAGTGAGGGACCTCCCTGGTGTTGCAACAGGTTCAAGCATAGCGCTATGAGGCTCTCTGCAGCCACTGCAGTAGGAGTTCAATCCCCAATCAGGTAGCTGACCCACATGGTGTGACAAACCTCCCCTGACCTGCCAGATGCTCCCCTTAGCAGTGTGCTTCAACTTCATGTTCTGGTTCTCCATACTGTCTGTGGTGAATCCTCTCTCAATTGCACCTATGGCCTGTATCTCAGTTCTTATATGCATAAATAAAAAAATAAATAAATCTCTGAAAAAATACATTGCAGTGAAAACATTGAACATAAAACACCATGGCTTAAATAACCAAATAAATTGTAGATTCTTATTTACTGAAAAAAATAAAAAGAAAAAGAAGATAAGGATCACACACATGTGCACACACACACAGCTCCCTGCAGGACCTGTGACAATTTAAGCCCAAAATATTTCCAGAGCTTTCTCATCCACAGTTACAAGATCAATGCCTGCTTAGTTATTTTGGCAAAATTCTCATGCATTAAACAAAGACAAGCATTTCACTGAACTGTATAGTTTCATATTTATATTTTATCTATCATTATTTAAAGGGACGTGGATGTTTCAAAAGAATAAACCATCAAATATTGGTGAATATGAAGGCCTCCTTTCCAATTTGTCAGTTGCATGATTCTAATAACCTTAAGAACAGTTTGCTTCTCCAATATTCAACATTAAAAAAAAAAAAAAAGGAATAATGGCATTAAAAAAATCTACCTCAAAGGGTTACTATGGTACTGTTATTAATACTCAAGTTCTTAAATGTAGCTCCTATCAGTGTATGTGTGACTGGGATACTAGCAGGTACTGCTCTGAAAAGTTTCCAAACCACACAGATACTAGCACACTGTTCCCTGTCTTGGCTCTCCTTTGTCAGGAAGGATCTGCTGACTACTCAGGACTGTGGCTTCCTTTGTTTTGTTTTTACTTAGCACCTACTTAGACAATGTGTTTGACATCTGAGTGCATGTTATCATTATTATCTACTTCTAAACAGGATTCGGATTCTGTCTCATACTAATTATGCACTCCCTGTCACATCAGTCACATCAAGGGTGCCCTAGGTGTTTACTAGCAATAAATACAGACAAAATTGAAATAAAGATTAATTCTCCAACTCAGGATACTTTCCACAATATAAATTCTGCCACTAGTTTCCTTCAAAAGTTATTCCATGCTTTTCGTACTAATTATGTACTAACATACTAGTGATATTATACCATTAGTATTTTTTTCTAAAACCTGATCAAGGATGATTTCCTGAGGCTCTTGAATTTTTGCCTATCTGTGTGCAGAACTGCTGAATGCCTCTGTCTGTACCGTTTTCTGAATGGTATCCAATGAAAGCCTTTGAAGATCAAAACAGGGTCTCTCGCCAGGTAGGCATGCTTACTGTTGATTATGAAAAAATCAGGTTCCTCAGCTTATTTCTCCATCGTACCCCCCCCCCGAAGTGCACTGTTCCCATACAGGTCTCTTCATATCACCCTGTGCAAGAAAAATAAACTGCCTCCATTGCTCTCCCTGATGTCTCTTGTATTCTGGCAGCATCCATAGAATTGAGACAGGCTACCTTGCTATCTTGCAAGCAGGGTAAAATATCCCAACCATCACACTCCCTGACAAAGTCTATATCCATAAATCATCTCTCAATAATAATAATAAAAAATCAAGACAACAAGAAAAGTTTTAAAGTATGATTGAATGTTTATGGGTCAATTTTGCACCTTCTTCATGTCATAAATGAAAAAGCTGAAACTTGAAAATGAACAGACTTTGAAAATGAACAATTAAACCCTAGTTTTCCTATCTCAGCCATTATGAACTTATACCCACTACATATTTGAATCTGATTAATAAAACTCCAAAGTGTAGTTTGTCTATGTTCACTTTTTTCAGGCTGAATTAATGAACCTTGTATTAGCTTTCACTGATGTCATACAACAAATTTATACTGAGATATTAGCTCAAGACAAATGAGTATATTTGGGATGGTTATAACTCTCTGGAAGATCTTCCTGAGTTTGGTGTTGGTTTGGTTTGAGTTGGCTCTGTCCAAGGTGCTCTGTTTCATTCTACCTTGCAGGAACATTATGTTACAGAAAAGGACTGGCCAAGAGTGTCTCAGAGAAGCTATTCAGTGGACTCATAACTTCCATATGTGCTCAAATCCCACTGTGCAACACAGTTCACATGGCCAAGACAAGATAATAAAGTGGGAAAGAACAGGGACAAGTGAGGGGAGGAAATAATTGCTACAATTGAATATATAATACTATATACAATGCTATATACAATAGCATATATATATATATAATATATATATATATATATATATATATGTTTCCTACCTATCTACCTGCCTACTTATCTATCAGATTAATCAGTACACATGTATCTTCTCATCACAATAGGCATCTATATAAGAACAAATTCCTTTTTTTTTTCTTCATTCTATTTCCATTTTCTCCCAAATTTTCTTTTCTGTGTACTAAGTCTGAAATTGAGGAAATGGTTCTACAATTCTCTGAACTTCATCCCTAAAAACAACCTTTGCCAAGTGCTTACAACCTCAGTTTTTTGAGGTATAATGCATTCACATGTAGAGTAATACAGTTTCTAGGTGTAAATTTAGATGAGCGTATGGTAGGCTGTAGGCATTGACAGTTCATTTACCGAGTTTGCTAGCATCTTCTGTGTTTCCTCATGGCTTGTGAGTGGAGGAAGTCATTATCTTTGTTCCACAGAATTTTTACAAAGTTGGATGATTAGAAAGAGCATCTTGCTACACGCCAGAGCTGATTGTATGTTGTCTCGTGCATACATAACCATCCTCTGAGCAAAACTCAGGACCACTTACTACCTATTATAGTAGACTCATTTTCCCAAAACACGTGTTCTTTTCTTTTTATTAACCAAGTGCAGACATCAGGTGGCTCTTCCTGCATCACTGTGTACAGCATGGGCATGTAACAACAGGTAGAGACACTGCTATTCTGACTACCGCCTCACTGTGATTAATAAACTGTTTAAGACCCAAGTTATTTCAGATTTTCACTGTCATCTAAGAAAATGTGGCAGGAGAACTTTTCTGTGAGAGATAGAGCAAAATCTCAAATATTTTATTGTCTTTGACAATATTATAACTGCCTCTATAAATCTGTGATTGCTCTTTTCAACTAGTCACTTAAAATACCAATGCAATGCTAGTCATGTTAGTTAATATTCCCTTTCAAAAAAAAAAAAAACACAGAGGCCGTTTCTACAATCCTGCATTCCCCACAACTTATAAATTCTTTGTTTTCCCTCATGTTTGTTTTCAGCAGATAAGCTCACTAGCTATTTCTAGAAAATATAAAGCATTGAAAGATTCATTTTGCTTCCCATCACTAAATCTGTAAGTCAATCTTTTCTCTTTTCCTTATGCTTTTCTTTCGCCTCCTGTTCAGATACCAAAATGTTCAATTTTGTGTCCTTCCTATTTCCTTCCTCTCCTTTAAAAATAAACATTTTCGAGATTTTAGGGGTTATCTGTCATTTAAAACAGCAATAAAACAGAACCTACAATTAGTCAAAATTAACAACAAAATATCCCTTTATTAACTTTCCCAATTCATTCAAAATTCTTATTGATAACATTACTTTTCACAAACACTTAAAAGACAAGCTAATCTTCTTTCTGAAAATTATCACCTTTCAATGGTTCTTCAATCCAATAAAACCTCCTTGTTAACACTAATAATGTTTAGAATGGCATAACCAGTTCACTTTGAATACCTTTAAAATTGAATTTCTCATAAACATTAAAAGTAGACCCCTAGCTTGAAATTCTACTTTTTGTTCTTTTTGACATGCTATCAATGTGTTATTTTACACATTTCATCATTTTTTTATTCATCTACTCAGTCATTTCACATGAAAATATTCAAAATATAGTGGGGTGATCTCTAAAAACCCTATCTTCTATTATTTGGTGAACTTACCCACCACCAAGACTTCTCATAAGCAATGGGAGTGATCCATTCTCTACAATACCAACATTGGGTGCTATCCTTTAGTTTTATTTTACTCATTGCATGAGTGCAGTCAAGTCTCATTGTACTTTTACTGTTTAATTTTTAATGGCTAATGACACTGAATATCTCCTCATAAGTTAATTTGCCACATATACATTCTTTTTGGTAAAATGCATCTTAGATCTTTTGTCTTTGTTCTAATTGGAATTTTTGAACGTTCTTAGCTTTGATACACTTTCATATATTTGAGACAAAATTTTTTTTTTGGGGGGTATAGAGTTTGACAATATTTTCTCCTGGCCTGAAGACTGTCTCTTCAGCATCTTCAGTGTCTTTTACAGCTAGAAATTTTAAAATTTCAATAAAGTAGAACTTTTGTTTTTCTAATCTATTATTCTTTTGGTGTCAAGTGAAACAACACTTAGATTGACTGCAGGTCCTTACTGTTGCCTCTAAGGTTTCCTTTCTAAAAAAATTATTTTCCTTATGTTACATCAATGAAACTGATGAGTGAACTGTGGCTAGAGAAAAATCTCACATTCTCCCTCTACCATTTCACGATGACAAGCTGAAAGCTGAGCCCATCCACCCAGGTGATATGAGGTCATATCAGCTACTGCCTACCCACCAGTGCATCAAGGGCAGTAGCAAGCTGGTCTGACATACATTCATCTGCAATGAATTGATATATTTTTGCTCCTCATTTCTTTTTTGTTGATGGGAGGTGTCAATGAGCCATATGACAACCCCTCTACCCAGCTGTGACCAAGCAATCCAAGCTAGGGTGAGGCCAATAAGAACCATCAGGAACTTAAAAAATACATATACACAGTGCTCAAGTAATACCTCAATGTAAGAACAGAAGGACTAGCCACTAAAAGTAAGAATATATCAGATCTAGACAGAGGAAATGCATCTGACAATTGTATTTAAAAGTGAGAGTAAAGTAAACAAAATGCAATTTGAAGCTTCTATACTTCACTCTAGGTGGTCATATTAATTGATAACAATATACATTTGATATGATTAGATTGTGAAAATATATGACTGCATACTTAAAGAAACCACAAAATATATAAAACATTATACTAAAAAAAACTATAAATAAGTGAAGAGGAAATTTTAGAAGGAAAATCCAAGTAACTCACCGGAAGACAAAGAAAGGAAAAAAATAAAAAGATGTCTAAGAACAAGAAGAAACAAACAGAAAACAACTAATAAAATGATATATTTAAACTCTAACATATTAATCATCACATTTAATTCAAAAGGCCTAAATATAATAATTAAAAAGAAATTGGCAGTGAGAAAGTTGTCTATTAAAGTTCTGTCATAGCAAAGACAGTAACATAATTATATTGAAAATAAAATAATAAAATAGGCATTACATTTTGAGAAAATTGAAGGGACAGCTATATATTAAATAAAATGGACTTCAGAATAAAACAGATAGAATGTGCAGTACTATGCATTAATAAAAGTATCAACCCAGCATTACAACCTAACGATCCTAAACATGTATGAATCAAACAACGCCTCAAAAACCTTTAAAAAGAAGTTATGGAGAGCTCTTCCTGGTTGCTCACTGGGTTAACGCCCTGCATTATGAAGCTCTCTGAAGTCACTGCAGCCCAAGTTCGATCCCCTGTCAGAGAGCTGACCCACTTGGCTTGGAAGAACTCTCCTGACCCACCTGCTGCTCCCCTCAGCAGTGTATTTCAGTAGATCTATCTGTTCTGCTCCCCACTCTGTCTTTGGTGAATCATCTCACCCACCACACCTCTGGCCTGTACCCCAGTTCTGTAAGTATAAGCAAATAAATTTTTAAAATAATTATAGAACTGAAAGAAGAAACAGACATATACAAGTTTGGATTTCAACATGATCCTTTCAGTGATTGATAGTACTATAGAGCATACAAGGAAGAGTACAGAGTAACTGAACAACACAATCTATATCACTACTGCTTTTTATGACATTTGAAGAAAAGCAAACACTGATTTAAAAAAATATACACCATATTTTTCTTCAAAATTTTCTCCAAGTCTTTTAGAATGGTAATGTATATAAATAGTGATTTATAACAGAAAGAATTCAATATTTGCAGAAATCACTTAAGATTTAAACTCAATGCACTAGAACTCAACGTGCAGTAGAAAATGTCTAAAGTTACGTTGAAACAAAGCCTCGCTGTAGACTGTAAACTTTCAGGTAGTAACTGATAACACTCCAAGGCCACATGCCTGACTCACACACCCCAGATAATCACTTAGAAGTCTCCTGCTTCTGTATCCCAGCTGGTTTTAAAGTGATAATATACCTCTGCATTAGGCAATAAATATCCGGTTGCTTGATTGCTCAGGCACAAACTTTAGAGAAGGATCTCCTCTGAGCCTGCCAGCATTACAAATGAACTCCCCTTCTCTCTGAGTGCTGCTTGGCTTCCTGGTGAAATTTCTGCTGTAAAAAAAGTACCATTTGGTAAAATATTAAATTGTTTTCTATTACAAAAGGGATTGCAATTGTCCAGTGCTTATGCTCTGTCATGTCAATATTTAAATGTTAGAGCTTTTTATTTACATAAATCAATTTCTCCTTCATTAATAGTTCCTTCCTATTCCACTGGAACCCAGCACACAAGCAAGCCACGGCAGACGATTATTTTATAGATTGTGTCATGGCAGAGAAGGGTTTTATATGCTGTGTCTTTTTTCTCTGTCTACTAAATTTTATTGACAAGAACGTGTATTCTGAGAGTTTGTAAATGGAATACTGATAACAATGCAGGCATTTTGGGAATTATACCAAAATACATACTGAAAAAACATCATTCCATTTGATGTATGCAAAAATCTGTAAATTGTTCACACATGATTGATCAATTCTAGTGTGGTTGTAATATTCAAAGCTAACAGTTTTTTAGTGTCCTGCTCAGTCCTGAATAGTGGTAGATACTTAATGACTACATGGGCCTGTAAAAGACATCTTACCGCAGAATGTCATAAGAAAAATGAGTTCACTCTCTTTCATCCCACTGATCTACTGCCAGGGCTCCTTGTGGCTAAAATAAATGAGAAACTAGAAAGCAATGAATACCTATTGACTTAGCCCATACTTCATAGGTACTAGAAAAGAAAGCAGAATAGAATAGGTATAGATTGAATCTAGGGAACATTATGAAGATATTCTGTACAGTCTACTACGTGCATATTTAGGATACACTATTGGATTTATTTCTAGATTAAAAGTCTCATCTCTGAGAGGAGGCACCAACTTCCAATCATATCTATATTTAAGTGTGCGTATATTTGTTCCACTTATACCATATATGCACATCTGAAAATTAAATATTAACCACATAAAGTAGTTTTAAGAGTGAGGAATAAAGCTGGCCCTTCCTCATTGATGATGCACCCTTTCTGTATTCTTTACAGGAGTTAAACATTACAGTAGCTTTTAGGGTAAACAAAGACTGCCCACATTCAGATCTCTATCTAACAACCCCCCGAAGGTCACTAGACTGACCATTATGGCCTACTACTTAGTTTTCTGTCATCAGAACTTATCACACCTAGGAACTGTTCTTCCTAATTTCTCAAGCAGTACTTTTAGAAGTTGAACTTCTATTCAATTTCTAGGAATCATAAGATCATTTAACGAGTATCACAAATCCTTGAGATTAAAACACCTAATTAGCTTTAGTCAATGCATTTTAATTGTGGTAACTGCACTCACACTGTCCCTGATATTTAACTGTTGCCAGCTGGCCTCTCCACTGCTAGGTCCTATTATTATTCTTATGCCATGGAGTTGCTTGGGTTTAGCATATTATCCATCTCAGTTTTCTCTTATATACAGAACTTTCTAAGGACTAGGAAGTGACCCCTCCAACATGCTATCCTTCATGTTGGGTAATGGAAGGTCTGCTGGAAATATCCACAAGAGGCAGCTGAGCAATGTGCACTTAAATGATCCACGTCAACATACCCCTCTCCCGAAATCATCAAAACCAACGGTCTTCAATACCACAAAGAAATTCAGCATTTCATGTTAGTAATGAGTGTCACTGTTGAGTCTGGATTTAAATAAACCATCTAATTGACTATTACTTCTTGTTAATCAAGTCAATACTTTAAAGATCATATAGTGAATCCCTATAGCACATTTGGCCAAATCAAGTATTTATTACATTTCCTGTGGACTGTCAAACTAAAATCACTTTACAACTGCTTTTGCCAATATAGCTGTAAAATTAATCTTGAAATTATTTTATATTAAGGTGACATTTTTCATGGATCAGGACATCTATTCCTTCATCAAAACTTTGGACTTGACTCTCATTAGGTAAATGAGAGCCATGAGAGTTAGTGTGAGTTTCATTTATGACTATTGAGTATCAATTTGTAGAGAAATGATCCTGTAGGAAGATATTAAAATGCTTGCATGGAAAGGTGATATTGCTAGAAGCAAAGGGAATTTAGGAAAACCTGGAGATTTGAGGTTCTAAATTCACCCATATTTTCTTTAAAAATCATCCCTTTTCAGAAGGACTCATTCCTCCCCACCAGAATAAAATAAGGATTTTTAGCACAAATTGTCCAGAAGGGAAGCATATACCTCTTGAGCACCTATTTTGTATGATATATTCACTTATCAATTAATTTAATGACTTATATTGATATAGCTGACCTTAATAATTTTTAGGGCTAATGAATAGATGAATATTAATATAAATGCTTTTATAGACCAGTGGAATATGCTAACTCAAGAGGTATTTATACATAAGGCTATGGACATGAATTACAGAAACAGCAACATTAAAACTTACTTCCCTTGGGCCCTCCCTATTGGCGCAGTGGGTTAAAGCACAGCACTAAGAATCCAAAGCCACTTTCCCATGAGTTTGATTCCCGCCCCAGAGGTGACCCACATGGTGCGGCAGACCTCTCTTGACCCACCCGCTGCTCCTCTCAGCAATGCACCTCGTCATTTGGCCCGTTCTGCTCCCCACTCTGTCTCTCGTGAATCCTTTCACCACCATTAATCTCTGGCCTGTACCCCAGTTCTGTATGCATAAATAAATAAATCTATAAAAAAATACTCCCTTCACCTTTTAAAAATCAAACTGAAAAATAGTACTTTTTAATTAACATTCACTGTTATAGCAGATATGTTATAGTGTTTCTAGTTGCTTCGCATTTGCAACACTGATTATTCTCTGAAACACTGACTATTATCAGACCATCATATCTACTTAAGAGAAACAAAGAAAATACTTAGCAAGTACATCTGTTATTATGAGAGAGGTAATAATAGCAGCAAACACTTAATATTTCGGTGGAATTGTACTCAATGTTGTATATTTTGTACATTATATTGTGCATCATTCCTTTCAGTACTAAAATGGCCCTTTTTGGTGAATAGGAAAAATAAGTGTTGAAATTTAACTCAAAATTATAAAGAGAAGTACAAGTTTGTCTTTTTTTTTTTTCCTATTCTACTGTCTGTTCAGATCTCTCTAATCTATAGCGTATGTTTAATGGCATGGTCGTAAGGAAAAAAAAATCAATATCTATATAAAGTAATGTAATATATGCATTCTTACTTTTAATTTTGAAACTATGCATGAGTAGAAATGTTTCACTATCTTCATAAAATCTTTAACAGCACTTGTTACACATTTTTAAACAATGTACATATCAACTATATATTGAAATCAACTCCCCATTATACAATGCAGGGTTTGAAAATGTATACAGTGTATAGTTGTATTCAGAAGTCTCAGGTATAAATGTGTGTGTGTGTGGCTGAGTCTACATGTATAAATGACATAATCACATTTAGAAGTGCTGAGTTGAAGTTAGAACTGCTATCGTCCTCTAATCCTATGACTTTGGATGAACAATAATGTGTACCAACATTAGCAATAAAATAATAATAGAGCACTTAAGAGGGTGGCTGAGAATAACAAAAGAGAGTAATGGAAAAGAAAGTGGCTTATAAATTGCAAATTAATCTACAATTACTTGCTACAATTATAACCACATCACTGTTGTTTTAAAAACTTAAAACAAATTGTAGCCAGGGAATAATCCCTAAGGTGGCAGAAGACACATTTGCCAGGAACAAAGCACTTTTGAAAGGGGAGTGAGAGGAGATTCTTCTGTAAAGAGTTTCCAGCAGTGCTAGAAGATAACATCTGTCTAATATTCAGAAGAGTCATACAGCCTGGCAGAGAACAGCAAAATGAATGAGTTTGCTAATGAGCACTAATTAACCTGTTTGGGTGGAAAATTTGGTTTAATTCAGCGGATCTACCACATGCTGACATCAGACTGAATTTTAACACTAAGTGACTTAAACTAATTTAATTGATAAAATGTGAATCTCCTGAATCTCCAAGCATTTATTTGGTCATATATATAGATTCAAAACTAGCTACAACTCTAAAAATGTTTCAGGACAAAGATGTTTTATTGTGGCTTTAATTATAGGCAATATGCATTATAGTGTCACTTTTTTAATTTATAGGATATGATAATGAAATTTAAAAATTCCTGGAAAATGACAGTGGCTGATAATTTCGCTGATTGTACATACTGGTGCAATCCAATGTACTTCTCTGTCCTACCAATTTCTATGAATTTTCACCTGCATCCAGTCTAAATCAGTCCTAGCTTTTTATTTTCTTGGCAATACTCAACCTTACAACATGTGGTAGATGCTAGGACAGCAAGATGCAATTAATACCTGATTATATCCAATTTGTAATGTTCAGAGTCACTGATAATAAATACTGATATCGGTATATTTAGTTTGTATTTGCTTAACCTACCTACTATAGTAGTATTCTAATTCGATAATTACTTTTTTATTGATTTTTTTGATACTACTATAAAGTGACATTTCCTTTCATTTACTATGTGGTTCCACATATTGTTTGGTATAGTTCATACATGAAAATCAGGAGAGATATCTGCCTGCTACTTTTTAACTTCTTTCCAATAGGTAGTTTTAACATATGTTTGTCAATCCATTGCAACTATTGTCATGATTAACTCTCATGTTGGCGACTGTCATGCAGACAGCAACTGAAAGCATCTTCTAAACGTTTAGAATGTATCTTATATATTGGTGAGCAGCTTAAAACAGGATGAATATGCAGTCTTACAATTGCGAGGAGTAGGATACTTCCAGCTACCTAAAGGGACCTGTGAGAGGATCATTCTGGGCAAGAACAGACAGATGATTGTATAATCAGACAAAATCTAGAATTCAGCATTACATGATCTTGCTGGAGGAACCACACCAAACTTCTAGCACAAGACAAGATGAGGAAGTAAGTTATTTTCAACCGGTAAGGTTGTAATAAGTCTTACACTGGGATAGAAAACTAATACATGTTGTTATCTTTTTCTTGAGAGTTTACCAATATAATTGATGGCATCTATTCCATTGAACTCCCTGGCATTCCTTCATCAACTGATGCTCTGACTGAAGATGGAGAAAAGACTATCCTTGTTTCTTGCCAATTCAAGACTTTCTGTAATATTAAAAGTTCCCCTCCATTTTTATTTATTTATCTACAGAGAAAAAAGTTTAAAACTGATTAATTTAAATTTGTAAATAAGTAATACAAATAGCTAGACCACAAATCCAAATGTGTAACAAGATATATCTGTGAAACTTCCCAGTCTTGACTCTCATCTGCAGTGCTCTCACTTGCTTCCTCTGGGAACCTGTGCAATTGATCTATGCATATCCTTCCACAGCTATTTCCATGGGAAGGAATTTCCATGGGATGTGAGTTTCCATGGAAAAAACTCAATTATTACCATTCACTTATTACTACCAAGCCAATTAATAATATTCACTTCTAAAATAAACACTAGACTTATTCTGTGGACATGTGTCTGAGAGAAACAAAACCCGCATTTCACTAGTTCTCTTGTCTGTAGGGATGGCCAGGTAAGATATAAACAGGATGACATGGCAGCTTCCAGGAACAGTCTTGTTTTATGCCTTATCATACCTATGTATGATGAGTACATAATAATAGGATGCAATGTTCATATCCAGATGACATATCTTTAAACACTGCACACTTTTCTATGATATGGAAATGTTTATGGTGGAGATATTTTTCTCCTTTCTCATTATTCTGTTTCTTAATTTAAAGCAACTAACTGCAGGGATGGGAAAACAGGAGATATTTAATATCATTAGATTCCAAACTCAGTGTGTATGTGAATGAATGAATAAACAAATTAGTGAAATATACATACATACATAAAACTATGTTTGTTTGTTTTTTAATATTTATTTATTTATGCATATAGAACTGGGATACAGGCCAGAGGTGCAGGGACAGTGAGAGAATCCACCAGAGACAGAGTGGGGAGCAGAACAGGTAGACTGATGAAGTACACTGCTGAGGGAAGCAGTGGGTAGGTCAGGAGAGGTCTGCCTCGCCATGTGGATCACCTCCGGGGCAGAGATCAAACTCATGCTGAAGTGGGTTTAGCTAACCCACTGTGCTAATCCACTGTGCCAACAGGGAGGACCCAAACTATGGTGCTTTTGTTGCCAGAACAGATTTTAGGGTAATGGGATGCATCAAGGAACACGCGTATGTCTTTGTTTCCAATGACTTTATATTATTGTAGAAAAAGGAAAACCATAAGTGATAATAAAAGAATCATGCATAATGTACAAAATGATGATTGCTATGAAATAAAATTGAAGAGTAAAATAGATTAAAGGGAATTAGAGGGAATTAGAACTTTTATGGTTGGGAAATGAGATGTGGAAAATGCATAGTATTCTAGACTTTCTTTTCCTTCTAGGTGATACAATGAACATTATTTATATGAATTGGAAATTTCTTTTTTTTTTTTTTTTTTTTTTGCCCCTAGGAACACCTTGTGCTCCCATACTCTGTCTTTGATGGGAAATCTCAACACCAGTATAGTGTCCTCACTGTCAGGTATTCATGACTCCTTTAAGTGATGTGTACAAATGCCTCTTCCCTCTTAGACAATAGTACCTTGGCCAGGCACTGAAGTTTTACAAGAGTGTCCTGACATGTCTCCCTGCCTCCAGTCTCACTGCTTTTATTCCTCAAATCATTTTCAAGTCAGAGCGAATAAAAAAAAAAAAAACACACAAAGTCGATCTGAATGTCTTTCTCCATCTAGTTTAAAAGCATTGAATGGTTCTAAATTTCTCAGATCAAATTTTAAAAAGCTGTACAAGCACCCCTGCCCTATTTCATGTCTAGTACAAGCTGCTTCAAACTATTTTCTCTAATTTACCTTATGCTACTACCAATTCGGTATCACATTTTTATATAAGAGAAAACATTTTTCTCATAATTTCCTTTTTTAACTAACTGTTAAAAAAGTAACACATATTCATTCCTACAAAATGACACATTAAGTTATAATTCAAAGTATAATTATGAATAAAATACCCAAGTAATAGCTTCCAAAACAAAAAGTAAGAAGTAGATCTTTTCCTTGCCATTTTTCTGTGATTTACTCCACCACTCTCTCTGCCAGAATCTATGATCTCTCTCACATGTCCTTATATTCTGATGTACATCTTATTATCCCTATCTAGAGTTTACTGTCATTTTTCTGTTATATCACTGTAAAAGGTTAACTCAAATAATTATGTCCATCTTAAAAAAGAAAAGCTATTTCTCGATACAGACACAGTATTTAAAAAAAAAAAGTTTATAAAAGATGGCTTTTATTTCATCCACATGTCCATCTAAGCTAGAATAAACAACTTAATATCTGCTTCAATATTTTAAGAGCGAGTAGTCTGAATAAAATTTAGTTAGGTTAGGGATATCAGTAGAGTCAAATGAGCATTTTCAAAAGGGTATTTTGAACACAAAAATCATAAAGAAAGGATATATTCTTTAGTTTTTTCCCCCCACAGAATATGTTATACTTTTGTGTAAAATAAAAATGAAATTGAGACTTGCTCTCTTTCTGTCTATGGTTATTTTCTTTCTTCAATTTTCTTTCTAAGAATAGCATGTAGAACTACTGAGTTGGAAATACTATAGATTTAACCCTTGAGGAAAGAAAAAACATGATGCAAGTGTAAATGCAACACTCTACATAAGAAAATAATGATTAATCATACATTTTTATTACAGTGTTTTGAAATCCTTCTTACTAACAATTAGACATTTACTAAGGAACTAGGTAAAAGTAAAGGCATAGAGTCTCAAAAAAAAGTGTAGTTATATGTATTTTTAATATCCACAAGGGCAAGTTCATTTAAAAAAGAGGAAAAGAAAAGACTGTTGTCCAGACACAAGCAGACAGGAAAGGCTGCTGCTGCAGCTGCTGCTGGTTTTGAAAAGAAAAGGTTTGTTTGTTAAAAGAGACACAGGCAGGGCCTTCCCCTCCCTGGTGGAGCAAAGGGTTAAAGTGCAGCACTGTGAAGCTGACCACAGACATAGGCTTGAGTACATCACCCTCAGCAGTGTACTTTGTCAATCTACCTCTTCAGCTCCTCACTCTGACTTTGCTGAATCCTCTCACCTCTTTCCCACCCCCCATCTCTGGCCTGTTACCCAGTTCTGTACGCATAAATAAATCTTAAAACACACACAGAAGAGATACAGGCGGTCAATCTTGGGACAAGAACTGCTTTATGCCAGGGTTAGAGTGGTTCTGGAATAGTGTTTCTTTTGGGGGGAAGGATTCACTCCTTTGTGCAATTTTTATCTATTTCTAAATCAATCTCCTCTAAGGTGTATCTAAGTTAATTTGTAAGGACTGGTGATGCTCTGTAGATGCCCTCAATCTCTACCACAACTCTGGTCATGCCAATAACTATTTTCTAAAGAACTCCTATAAAACGAATGAACATTTCCATATCCAAATCTCCAGGTCATGTAAAAATCGTACAAAACAAAAATATAGAGTCCTCCCTGGTGGTGCAGCAGGTTAAAGCACAGCACTATGAAGCTATCGATAGCTACTGCAGCTCGAGTTCCATTCCCAGCCAGGGAGCTGACCCACATGGTGAGGCAGAACTCCCCTGTTCAGCCGGCTGCTCCCCTCAGCAGTGTATTTCAGACAATCTGCATTTTCTGCTCCCTGCTCTGCTTCTGGTGAATCTTCTTATCCCTGCACCTATGGTCTGTACCCCAGTTCTTGTATGCATAAATAAATCTTAATATACAGAGGACCAAGACTTCATATTATATTATTGACTATCACATTTTAGCTAGTATCATTTAATTAATTAACATGGTGGCTAGCTAGCTCATGAAAAGCTACAGGTAGGTTAAAACCATTTTTAATATTATTTTATAACACATAATCTTACTATATTGCTACAGTTAACCATTAGAGAGGTATGTGGTATATGTGTGTTCAAATGAGCTTAAATATTATTTATAGACTTGTATTAGTAACAATCAAATCCTCAATATAAGAGTATTTCTACAGCAAATGCAATTGCATTACCTAGTGCAATTGGAAATATGATTGTGTTAACTGCATGGTTCAAATAATAGTGTTGATTTGTCACATTTAGATATAATGATTCAATACTATCATTATTCATGAACACAAGACTAAAGCTATGTCACTTATAAGATGAATTATCTGGCTTTAGCTTTGTAATTGTATTCTACAATTATTAAAGTCTGACCAGAGAAAATGAAGGTTTGGTATGAATTTTTGAAGTTAAGTAGAACGAAATAAAACAGAAAATATATATTATTTTCCAAAGTCTGATACACAGGTATGTGGAAGATTATGTGCCTACTATATGTGGGGACTGGTGTGGCAACATCCATCTGAAGAAGTATGAACCTATAGCCCTAAATCACATAGTATTGTAAACCAAATATCTCAACAACAGAATAGACAATTAGAACAATTAGTATCCAAGTAATATTTAATAATAAAAATATTTATTTTACAACTATATATTCACAATGTTCTGTATTCTTACTTCTCATGAAATGAGAAATTAATTGCTAATTTCAAGAAAAAAATAAGGCAAAGACTTTCTTTGAGTGCCTTAAACTATAAGTTTATAGGTATTTGCACTTATTGTTTCTGAATAAAAATAAAGGTTTCTCACTATATCTAATTTTCCATATTTTAGCCTTCCTTCATATAAGGGACTGGAACGATTATGAACTTATAATTAGGTAATAAGTATCAAATATATAAGTAGAGGTCAAAACTTTTATTTACGTCCCACATCTTTCTAAGATACTATAATTGATCAATTGTTTGGTAATGCCTAATGATAGGAAATTGTTGCTTATTTTGAAATCACCCTGTCCAAGAACTTTCACTCTCTATGCACTTCACTCAATCTTTAATTCCAAATAATATTTTTTCTATTATTTGTTGTGGAAATCATTTATATTATTTTCATCAATGGAACATGTAGTATATTCAGTATTTAAACATTAAAAATTCAGTAGTATAGAATTATGTGAGTTTATTCATTAACATTAAGGACTTCTATTGACAAGTCTATTTAATCATTCTAAAATTTACTTAACACTAAACCACATAGTTAAAAAGAATAATTTTTCTTTGATTTTCTATTATTTTTATTAAGGTAACATTACTTTACATCACTGTATATGACTTAGAGGTATAGAGTCACCCCGTTCAGGTATTATTACAACACCAAACCTACCACCAAGACACCAAGTCCTCTTCCATAGTTCATTGTGCTGCTTCCTGACATTGCCTTAACTCCTCTCCCCTTGTTCCCCCTCCAGGTACCCTCAATTCCACAGCCAGATTTCTAGAGCTTATTACTGGTAAGGCTTTATCTGATACTTTGTTTAGTGGCTACCAGAAAGGTAGAGGGAAAGAGAATGTGTATATTGGGTAGTAAGAGCTAATTGTACAATGAAGGATAGGAATAAACATTTAGTGGGGAATTAGGTGTGATATACACAGTATTGACTTATAATGATAGGTACCTGAAACCAATATAATGTTACAAACCAATACTACTGCAATAACAGCTTAGAAAACAATAATAATGACTCCTAAATGACTACTAATGACTACTTAAAAAACAAAATCAGGTAAATGACTACATAATAGTCCATGAACTATAAGTAGCATATTTTATAAGATTTATTATAGTTTTTGCCTACTGAAAAAGTCTTCATAAATTTCCCTGTATATTCAGTATTTATTCAAAAAAATGCAATGTATTATTTTCTCTGTGATGAGATTAATTCATTGCTGTGTTTTTAGTAGTATGCTTTCCTCATTTCATTCTAAAACAATTACTAACACTTCACATAACAGTGTATGAGAATCCTCTTCCTTTCACCAATATTAAAAATTAAGTATTATAGCATTATGTTAGTTTATTCATTAACACTAAGGAAAGGAATATATCTTTTTTTTTTTTTTACTATTATAATTTGCATTCTTACTGGTAGTAAACTTGACCATATTCTCTACTAATAACATATGGGTATATGTTCAAATTCCTCTTCATAAATCTTGCCCATTCCTTCATAGGATTTAGTTTCTATATTCTGGTCAGTATTTAAGTATCTGTTGTAGAGTATAAAGGCCAAAATTCTGAATTAAAATACATTGTCAACATTTCTCTCTTGACATTATAGATACTATTTATTTGCAATCTAGGTCCTTGTTAATCAAGGTAACGGTTGTTATATCTTTTCCCCACTCTTTTACATATTTGGAGATTTTAAACATTTATATTCTAAAGTCATTTAGCATTAAGCTATGATGTTTGTCACATAAGCTGTGAGGTTAATTGTTAACTCTAGAATATATCTAAATTTCAAACAGATGTTCATTCTATTAGAACTTGTCATAGCTCCATTTAGCCAATTTTTCCCTCAGAGGTTAAAAGAATATTTTTCAAATGTGCATCTGATTACTGTTCTTTACAAGGATTACAAAAGTGGTCTTAGTGATCTATCACTAATCTAGCCTCAGTCTAAGGAAAATTACTAAGTATCCCCCACTAGCACATGAATTCTTGCCCCTTTAATTAACCTTCTCTCACTTTATTTTCAAAAGATCAGTTGATAATCTCAAAGGTGATACAATGTCAACATAATCAAATAAAATATAATTTAATTTTTAATGTTTAAACTACATTTTTTCAGTCTCTGCAAACATAAATTTTATAAAATACACATGATTATCATTTATAACAGAGAGACCCATGATAATAGCATTCAGCTACAATTTCAATTATTTGTAGTTGGATACAATAAGCAATTTGAGATTTTTATGTGGTCAAAATTTTCTAACAGTGCATACTTGTGTTTCAGTAATTGGAACACAGGCCTGATGTAAAAATATATGTCTTGACACATCTATCATAGATGGGATATCTCTGCAAGAAAGAATAATTCATAAAAATTTTACTTTGTCATACAGAGCTGTCTAGAATAAACTGAGCATAATAAAGTGTCTGTTTTGGCATATTAGAAATAAATTCAATATTGTTACTGTAGGCAGTAAGAAAATGGCTGAATGTCTTAATGTATAAAAACAAAATAGACACTTTGTATATAAACATAGTATGTCTATATCTACATGCTATCTAAATTTATTGCTTAAATGTAGTGATTTCAAAAATAACATAAAAAAGAACAAATGAGTATGCTTTAATGTTAAACCAATAATTATTGAGTGTCATTAACATATTAATGTTAATAAAAGACATGATGTCACCTAAGAATTACCTTCAGGCGTGACATATACATCATTTTAAAATCAATATAACAATTTTAAATTAACATATTAGTCCTAAAATCAATTCATGTTAATAAATGAAAATAAGTAAACTACCTACGGGATTTTTGTTTTTAGTATAGTCTACACTGAATATATAAAATAATATAAATATATCCACATATCTAAACTCTAAAATTTAAAATAAATCTTTGAGGAAACTGGAAAACTAAATGAGTGACATGTGCTTTTTATTTAAAAAAATATAAATACAAGTAGATTATATTTCTAAGCAAGTAAAATAGTTCTCTCAGATCTCTGGATAATAAAGAAGATATTGGTGACACTGTGGGAATTGTTTTGTCAGAGTAGTGAAAAGAAAGTAAAAACAGCTCATGCCAGTACCAGCCAAGTTTAATCTTATGCAAAGAGAATTTAATAAGATCAATAATATTTTGTGTTCCAAATGTTATCCATCAGGCAAATTTTTAAAAATAAGACAGGGTTGCTCAGAGACTGCTGGTAATGCCAATCAAAACTTTATATCCGGCCCTCCCTCGTGGCTCAGCTGGTTAAAGCACAGCACTAAGAAGCCTAAGCCACTTCAGTATGAGTTTGATCACCACATGCCCTGGAGGTGACCACATGGCATGGCAGACCTCTCCTGACCCACCCGCTGCTCCCCTCAGCAGTGTACTTCATTGATCTGCCTGTTCTGCTCCCCACTGTGTCTCTGGTGAAGCCTCTCAACCACTCCTGAGCCTCTGGCCTGTACCCCAGTTCTGTATGCACAAATGAATAAATCTTTAAAAAAAAAACAACTTTCTATCCATGTTTGTTTTCTAGAACACAGAAGTGTGTGTGTGAATGTATGCATACATGTGTATATGTACATTCAATTAAATATGAATGCTTTTACATATTATATATGTTGAAACTACTTTCTGGATGTCTTTAAGCACAGGGAGTCGAGGTTTGGTAAATGCACATGTACTCATATTGGATTTAGAGGTTACACATCTCTAAACTTAATAGTTTCCTGTGACATTGCTCTCTTTCCACTTCTCACATCTAGTCTGCATTAATATATATTTGCGATTATCTGAACAAATAAGGAGACCATACGTTGAAGAAATTTTCCCAAGGCCACATAGCTCATGACTCCCAGTATGCAAATTTAAATGTTTCTGCTCTTCTAACCTGCAGCACTCTGGCTTTTTTTCTTTGACACAAAAACATAAAAGATAAATGGAAAAGAAAATATAACAATGACTGAAAGGGAACTTGATAATCTTAAAGGTGACTTTCCCCTCACTTTCTAAATAGAAAATATTACATATACTGATATTTTTGGTCCTTATAGAAAATATGGAAGCAAATTTACTTGGTGATATGCCTATTACAAGACAAAACACTACTGAAATAAAAGCTTTATTTTTTTCTCAGTTATCAGTTATGAATGAAAATATAAAGATTTAATGTAATTTTCATTTTCCCAAACCTGACATAGAGATTAAATATACTATAGCACTTTAATCTGTGTCAGTTTTTCTATTGTGGGAATCTCCTTCATGTGTAATAACTTCCTAAAAGAAAACACAATGCTCAACATATATATTGTTTTAAGCATATATAATACACACACATATCTGTTAAATGGATTCAAAATGATGAGATTGCAGTACTATAGGTTTATATATATATATTCAAGTCCACTACCTTCCTTTCTCTGTTATTTGTCCAGGAAATTCTCTATTATAGACATATCTTAATATCTCTGTCCTAGAAATCACAGCTAAAGTATGTGAAGAATAAATTCCCTTATGCACACATTGCTTCTAAGGTAAATTCCATCAGGAGAAAATATCATTTATAAACCCTCAGGCTCTCCATGTGTGGCATTCTGAAATATTCATATCTTGAAATGACTGGAAGAGAAAAAAACAGAAAAAAAAAAAAAACCAACAACAACAACAGCTAAATATGAAGTAGTAGAAAGCTGCCTGACAGCAAATTTAGCAGCTTATGAAGTATTTGGATAAGGACTGGAGTAAAAATACAAAGTGAATTTTTGAAAAGACTGAATGAATATGCTGTGATCTCTCATCACCCTTTATTTGGAAGACTATTGGGTAACTAAACCATTTCTGTATTCCTTCTGGGAAATTCCAGTATCTATTACTTTTATGGAATGTTTTCTTCACATATTCCCTACTTGCATTCCTTAATTTCCAAACTATTCCAAAAGGTAAGAATGACTAGCATACAAAACTAAGAAATAAAATTTTTTCACTTGTTACTGTAACATTTATTTTCCTTGGACCATAACTTCTGAGAGTGGGTTATCCTGATTTATAAAGATTCCTAGTCCACTGACAATGCTGAGAGTGCAGTGCTGAGTAAACCCTCCCATCATGTAACATAATGTTAGAAATAATTAAAAGCTTATAACAGAAAAATTCTGAAATGTAAAGCTGAAAAATATTATATATATATGTATGTATATATATATATATTACACTATTAAAAAGATTACATTACACTATTAAAAAGATTATAAGTTTATTTTAAGCTAGTTTCTTTTATTCTAGTAAATAAACACAATTCTGTAACTTTCACTGAAAGTGATTTTCCCAATTCAAGTTAAGTACAAATTGAATAGCTGTTAGTTGCATACTCTGAAGTAAATGCAATTGTTACATGTAAATCTGAAACAGACAATTTTGAGAATGCCCTAAACATCATTACTGTCTCCTGGGTAAAATCTCTGAAAAGTAGAGTTGAAATGGAGTGGCAACTTAGTTAAGTGAAAGGAAACCCAATCACTGTGTTGCAGCTTCTCTGAAGAAAGACTGTGAAGCGATAGAGGTGTTAGAGTAAATCACAGCAAAATGGTGCCATTGTCCCATTTTAGCATGAGTTCTCCAACGCTATTAGTGGTAAGAATTTCCTGGTTCATGTACTCGATCATCACAACCTTTGGAATTATATTCCTTTTATAGAGAAGAATCACCCACATACTATAAAATGACAGTACTCATTGGTTAGCACTCACAATAGAAAGGGAATTTTAAGCAGTTTTAACATCTATAAAGACACTGCAGGTGAGTCCTATATTCTTCATTACACAGGGGAATAAAAGAACAACTGAGCAGATAATCTTCCCATGGTGCCCCAGTGTCAGAGACAGGTTATGAATTTACTTTGACTATTTCCAAGTCCATGACCTTTAACCATCAGGAATACTGTCTCTGTGATTGTTTCTCTTATTTTCAAATCATAACATCTGCACCTCTCATTTTAAATTCATAGTCAACTAGCACCCATTCAACTCTGGGTTAACTTCCTGTGAAGTTGCACTGATTGAGTTGTAATATACCTACAGTTCCAATTTAAATACTCTTTTTTTGTGTGTGATATTCATATTTATTTAATCTCTCTTGCATAAAGTAATAAAAATCATAATTTACTTACTGTAGCAGTGAGTTGACATAGCTAGCTCAAAAATACACCAATCCATAAATCTTTGCATGAAATAAATATAAAATGAAAAAAATATATAAGAATATTGCACAGGTCATAGTGTTTTGCCTCCCTTTTCTGCTCTTCTTGTTTTTTTCCCCTCCACTTTCTATTCCTCCTCCTCCCCTTTTTCTTCTATCCCATCTCTCTTCTGTCTTCTCCCTTTCCTACCTCCCTTTCTTTTTTTCATTCATCACTTCTTATACTGCAACTTAACTTGTGTTTCTATAGACTTCATATTTCAATAGAGGAATAATATATTTTAAAATTTAAATATCTGGCATATTATAAATTGATTTTAAATAATAAATGCAGACTATATATTTAAAACTTCTAGTAAAAAAAAAACTTTTAAAGCATCTCTTTCCCTCATCTACAGAGAACAACTTGATATATATCTTCTAAATAGTCACATGGCTGCACTTCCCACCAATAATTTAAGATGACATTGATCTATGGAAACATTTTATGTCACTTTTCAACAGTAAACAACTTCTAACGGTGATTTTGATATGCACCCCTCCATTTTACTAGGTTTATCACATAGAGAAAGTGTGATTTACAGATACTTACACAAATGCTTTTGCTTTTTTGCAATTTCCTGGAAACTAATATATTACAGTAAGGGCTAAAAAAAGGGGGGGCATTTCATAACCTATGCAAAATTGGGAACTATCTCAGAGTCTGCTTTAGTCTACTCTTGTTTCCTGGGAAACAGGAAAGAAACAGAAAGAAGTTCAATGATGGCACCTCAAAACTATAATGCAACTGAAATTCTCAAAGACCAGATCAAATAAGTAATTGCACATTTTAGTCATTTAGAAGAGTCTAAAACCAAGGAGAGAAAAGATTGAGTATTAAAACAGACTTAATGGATCCAGAAAGGGGCATCCACTTTCCTGAAGAAGTCTTCAAAAAGGAGCAACCATGTATGGCTTCCTTGAAGACTACAGTTGAAGAACACTGTACCGACGGTCACTGAGGAGCTGGGGTGATATACTAAGAAATATAAACAGGGTGGCTGAATTGCTTTCTTCAGCCTCAATCACAGCTGGATCTTGTCATATTGGAAGACTTCATTATCACCCCTTTTGCAATCTGTTTTGTCTTTAGAACTTAATGTAAAAGTAATAGTGGAGTCTACCCTAAGATATAAATCATAGAGCAAGTACATTTGCTTTTACTGTTACTATTTAAGATCATTTAAAAAATGAGTTTCTGGCTAGCTATGGTCATACTTGGTGATAATGAAATTAATCTCAATAATACATTCAGTTACAGTATTTTCATTAAGATACATTGGCCTTTTCAGCATCTCATCTTATGAAAGCCCCAGTTCATTTGCTGTTTCTAGAATAGTGACCTCCAAGTGAATCTGAGTGTGAGTGAAAAAGAAATTTCCAGTAAACTCACATGAAATGTTGTGTTTAATTAAAGTAGGGATATGGAAAATTACTTTCATGAAGACAATAGCACTGCCTGAGAATGGCTGTATAGTTGGGCATCCCAAGTGGATGACATCCAACTGCACACAATGAATCACAATTATAGACAGACATAAACCCAAAGCGAATGTGAGCCAGAACTCTATTTCTAGATTGACTGAATTCATTTTATTCAACTTAGAATGTGTTTTATTCAATGTGATTATGGTCTTTTAAATCATTGAATGAATGAACATGATCACACATTTTTAAAACATTTGATTTTAAAGAATGCATTTGCTTTTTTACAACTTTATGTTTTAAGATACAAACTTCATATTAAAAATAAGTATAACTTAGCAATAACATGTGATAAGTCGGCATTGCTTAAAGGGAGCCACTTGTATGTAAATGTGCAATGATAGATATAGAAAGTGATCATGTTCACATAGTGTAAATAGTAGAAATATACAAAGCATCAATTTTGGATGAATTGTTACAGGTCAACAAGACAGAATATAACAAGAGAATATGGAACTGATAGGAAGAGAGACAGAGAGTGACAGACAAAGAGAGAACAAATTGGCAAAATTATAGAGTAATTTTGGTTGCCAAATTCTTAGTGCTACTTCTGATAGAATTCGACCTGGAGTCAAACCTGCCACATTATGCTCTTCATTGTGTTGGTAACAGAAATGCCACCTTCCATTTAAATGTAATGAAATTACAATGAGCATAACCATGTAATTAATAGAACACTGTAATTTGAGCAAGAATTAAATATGATACGGTTATTTACAACTTAGAAAAAAGATACGAAGAAAAGTTTGGGGAGAAATTTCCACATAAAAATACCATCCCTTAGAGGGCTAGAACTATGTTCTTTAATGTGATGACTGGGAATTGTGTGGTCTCAAGTCTTGTTTTCTTAGATGAGAAGGATGTAGTCAGTGTAGTGTTATGTGATGCATCATGCAGTTGTGTGATTAGACTCTCCCAGCTTCTCACGAGTCATTTGTTGTAAATGAAACATTGAATATCAGAAATTCAAAGCTGGAAGACAGGGAGGTCCCAAATCCTAACATTCTACAGTGTTCAAATAGCCTTTTACTGAGAAAGTAACCCAACTTATCTTTATGTTGAAGGAATGGGTTTGTTTATGTATAGAGGACTCGATAGAGGCGTTCACAGCTTGAAATGTGAACAAACAGGTGATGCTCTGTCGCTTCACAGGAAGACAGTGTTGAAAGCAGGACAGGATGAGGGAAAGATTATTCAGGGTCCATATGGAGCAAGGGGAGACCTAGAGGGACTACACTGGAAGTAGTGTGGCACCCCCATCTAAAAACAGCCTCCTATTTATTGGAATAAGGTGCAAAGGTAGAGGAAGTTGTAGGAAGTGTACATGGGGAGGAAGAAGTGATGGAGTGATCGAGGACTATTGTCTGGGGGGGGCGCTGTCACTAGTAGAGAAAGCAGATTTTCTCTATTCTGTTATCTGCCTGCTGTTTTCAGTAGATATTGGGTCCCTAGTATGTTCCGCATCCCAGGAGTCATGCCCTTGGGTAGGGACACCTGAAACCTGAAGGGTCTACACCTGGCTGGCAAGAAGGGCATCCACACAATATCCATGAGAATAAGGAGGGCCGGTGAACCCACAAAGATGCAGGATCTATAGATTTGAAAATCATCCTCTGCTGTTGAGAATACAGAGGTGATATATCAGGCCCAGCATGATTGCTTAAGGTATATTTTCCTTAGAGGCTCTGCACCTAGACACATGCAATCTATTTATTTATTTTTTTAACTGAAGGGGTAATTTAGAAATGGAAAATACATTATTTTTCTCAAGAAGGACATAAAGAGAAAAGATGAACAGTTAGTAAAGTTTTACTAGAAGAGGAATAGTGAGGTTTATTATAGAAAAAGCTTCCTTATCCAAGATATAACTATCATGATGTTCCAGAAGATACAGACTAAGAAAATTGGAACCTGGGACAGAGGTAATATCTGTTAAATATGACAATGGTTTAACTAAGAATGAAGAGCTTGGACAAACCCATTTCTCAAATTTTTGTTTCTCTAGGATATAGAACTGCAAGAAAACAGGAGGTACTTAAGCAGCACTTCCGTTTGAAGTGATACATGGCAAAAGAAAACCTTGAATATTTCTTCCCACTTAAGTATTTTTCTTACTATGCATGTAATCATAATTTTCATATAGTAGTGTCTATCCATATTATTTGCTCTATGTTTTACTTATACATTTGCAAACAGCTTATTCTTTATGATTTTGTAGTAAAACAAAGGCCATTGTTTTCATGCTTTTTCTTAAGAATATTCAAGCCTTTTTAAACTTTTATTGACCCAGAACTCATCCTTGGAAAGAAGAATGTTAACTCTGGTCTACAAGGTAAATTTGTTTGAAATAATGTAGCCATATGTACTTCTTCAAGATTCTTTTCTGTTTCAAAGTCCTATTTGTTTATCCTTGCATCAATATTAATTCTCTGAACTACTTTACTTTAATAATATGTCTTAAAATCAAGCAAAGGATTTTCAACCACTGTGCACTATTTCAAGATAGTCTTGGCTGTATTTGGCTCCTATGTTTCCATATTCTTTTTAGAACCACCTTAGACATTTGGACAGAAAAAAAAAAGAAATACCTGCTCAGATTTTGATAATAGTTACAGAATATTTAAATGTACATTTTGGGAGAATATAGATCTCACATTATCAATGCTGCTTATCAACAAATAGGATGGATACCTGCCTTTCGCTACACATACTTTAATGTACTATGTAGGGCTCTTACACAACTTTTATTAGATTTATTGCTAATCATAGGATTATAATAATTTTATCCAGTGTGCTATATTTCTAAACTTCACTTTGAACATTTTTCAGTAGCTTTATCAAAATAAAATTGAGGTGACCCTACATCCCACATACTTGTTTTCTGCTTAATCTACCAGTTTCCTTGTAATGTTACTAACTATATTAATTTTAGTAAGCAAAAATCACAAGTTTCTGTTGATTCTATTTTGCACTGGCCTGATACATTTGTCTTTATTCCTGTGCCATCATCTTAGTCACACCTGCATTTCCTCTCACCTGCTGCAACAATCACACCATTAGGATCTTAAATGCACTCCTATTCCCTCTAGTTTCTCTGCAACATAGCTATTGAGTTAATTCTTTCAAATTTCAACTCTGGACATTTCATACTCCTACCTAAAATTTTAGTGCATCTGTTTTTTGATTTTTTTTTCCAGTTGCCACACTTCATGTCTGGCTTTATCCCTGTATAGCCTCAGGGGTTTTGTGAGTTCTGATGACTTTGCGTTAGTGTCATATGAAAAGGGTGACATAACCTACAGGATGTGTGGTTGAATCTGAATTTGAGATAAATATCAAACATTCTTCATGTATTGTTTCACGAAACAGGCTTTAAAAAATAACTATTTTTATTGTTTACCTAAAATTCAAATGGAACAATGCATCTATTTTTTTTTTTTTGCCCTCCTAAATACAGAAATCTTATACACAAATATTATGAACTACAATGACAAATCACTGACTGGGAACATGTATTCACTCAATTAGACCTGGCTGCTAAATGAGACCATTATTATCCCACGTAAATTTTAGGGCTGTCTATTCAGAAGTATTTAGATTTTACCTGTGATAGCTATCTGTAGTATAAAATAATTATCCTTAAAATGTTTGTGGACATTTTTGTCAAAAAAAAGAAAAGAGGAAAGTGTACCAGATGGAAATATAAAGAAAGCAAGAAAGAGAAACAGAGATTACCGACAGCTACTGAACAACCACTTGTGGAAAGAAACAAAGATCAACCAAGTGAGAACAAGTAAAAGCTATTTATTCGACTTGCTATAACAGAGAGTCAACTGCTATCACTTGAATTCTGGATGACTGAAAGACAGGCAGAGATGTTAGAAAACTTTATAATGGATGAAAGGGTAGAGGTACACCTTGATTAGTATGCTGGCTGGCATGGGAAGCTGTTGGCAATCTATTTGGAAAGCAATGAATCTTGAAAAAATGGTCAGAGATATACACTTGGCTTTTACTGGTTGTCCTAAATTATAAGCTGAAACAAAAATTAGGTATAATGCCCGTGACTCACCAATTCCTGGCTATTTGGGGCTAATTACTCTAGGAGTTATAATTTTTCTTCTTGGATTGCATGTAGAGATAACATTCTAACTCCATGTGAGTCTAATGGTATGTTGGCTTCCTGGGCTAGTTGCTGTAAATTATAGGATGATTTCTTTCAGAATTTTATTGTTATAAACGATCAGGGTAGAGTCCATTGTGTATTTAGGCTTCACAGCCATATATAAATCAAAGGTTTTTCAGTAAAGTGAATCAATAAATTCTCCTGATGTCTAATCTAGTTTAAAGTGTGTATAGGTCACTTGCTTCAAGAGCGAGTCTGAAAAATATAAAATCTTTAGATGTTTTCTATCCAATGTGCTTAACATAAAGAGAAAAATTATTATAGTGACGTATAAAACCCCAAACAATTGACTTTTTCCTCTCTTGTCTAGCATCAATCTATCAATAATTTACTGGCATTTAACTACCATATTGACTTTCTTTCAATTGTGACAACAAATGGAATATTTGCTCCCTTGGGGAATTTGGTATCACAGGTCTTCTTGGAATATTTTACATGTACCTTCTTTTCTACCCCAACTCATCACTATCATTTTAAATTTTAACATATTCTTGAGCTCTCAATTAACACAGCTTATTTCAGGGAGTTTCAGAATCCTTTTGTTTTATAAAGGTTTTTATAATCTGAACTTTATCAAATGCCATACCACACTTTCTCTGAATATATAAACTGTTTAATTCACTGTTATGTATCTGTTAGTCCTGTTAAGGGTGAGGTCCATAAACTTTTGGATAAATGCTAAAACTCACAGATAATTTGCTTAATGATGGTGACTTTGGAATGAATGAATGGAAGAGTTTTAAGATTTGTTTTAAAATAAATTAAGTCTCAAGCACAAAAGTTATAATTAAATTTATCTTACATCAGTCTAATACAAAGCAGAGTTTCTGAACATAAGGGCTTATTAAAATAATAAGGTGAAGAGATTCACTAGAAATATGAAAAAAACAACAGAATCAAAGCATTTATTAATTTTAGTATCTTATGCATGCAATTTTGTTACTCTGATAGGTCATCATAGTTAGGACTACTTGTATAAAAGTCTAACAAAGCCACAATTTTTTTTAAGTTAAAATTCAATTTTAAATTGAAAGCTTGGCTTTAGATTAACAAATAAATTGAAATAACTTCCTGAGCCCAAGATGATGTCAGTCCTGCTCTAAATCATCACATCAGTAAACAGAAACTAGAAGATTTTTGTGTCTTTACAAAAGGTCCCCTTAATTGGAAACTCAGTGTAACTAGAAAGCAAATTCCCCACATACCACTTATCACTCCCAGCTAGGTTGCCATGTGACTCCAGCCAGTGAGATACTTTCTGTTACTCAATTCCTTTGTTGTGCATGTTTGTTTTTATTCTTCATCCTAAAAAAGCTTCCTGCCTGTTGCCTATTATACAGTAATATGAATCAATCCTAAAGGAGACTAAATACTTACGTAATGTTCAATAATTTTTTGTGTGTATGATCTTAATTGTTTCCTTTAAACATTTTATAACAAATGTCTGAAACTTGCCTGATTCTCCATCACAATCCTGGACAATCTTGGTTCACGCCTTATTTTATGAAACTTTCTCAAATAATTTCAATGATTTGATCCTGGATATTCTCTTATTTGTAACTTACAATTAATAATTCTGAAACTTTTATTTTTGCATTCTGAGAAGAAAGTGAACAGTGAAATGGAAAGAGCTATACTCTAAAACAATAATCTGAATTAAAAAGATTTGTGCAATATTTACCCAAACTTAGATAATATATTTAATAATGGGTGTGGAGGGAGGTAACATAGATTCTGCTTATGTAATTATTTTTTATTATGCAGCTATTTGGTATTACATTTATTGTCTTTTTCATGGACATTAATTATGAATACATAAACAAGTCTTTCCATTGTTATAAGTTTAGGGGAAATTAATGCTAAAGTGAGAAAGCTATACAACTTGAACACTTAATCCTTTACTTTTTTATACAGTGTGAAATACCTGTTTCTTTTCATGGAAACCTGCTCTGATCTTGACTCTTGAAAAGTAATGTCATGCTCTAGAGCTACAGCAGGACAGGAGTTAGTAAAAGTGTCAAAAGTGGGGAGGATCTGAGAGCACAAGAGGTGGGAGGATGGACCTTGGGCCCCATGGTGGTGGGAAAATATAGGATGCACCTGAGGGGGTAAAGCAAATACTGTCAAAAAACTAGCAACAATTAAAGAAAATTAATTCAATTAAAAAAAAAAAAACTAAAAGTACAGTTGTTGCTTTCTAAATTTCCTGGCTGTTATCATTAGCTATACTTAAAGTAGCTATAAGTTTACTGAAACAGAACAATTAATAGTAACAATTATAATTTATATGAAGCTATAGACTTCTTTTGACAAATTCACTGTGATGAGTAGAAAAAAATTACTTGACATTTTGGCACACAAAAGTTAATTGCTCTCCAGTTCCAATTAGAATGACACATAATTTGAATTGAGTTGCTTAATGTGTTATTGGAAAGGGAAGAAAAAAAAGAGGAGACTTATAACCTGAGGTGACTATGATTTAGTAGTTCACTGCCACAGCTCACACAGAGAGCAATAAAACTAGAAATGTCCTGACTGATGATGACTAGAGTTGTCATTCAGGGGAAATTATTAATTTCTTTTGATGCTAAAGTTCAAGAAACACCATGTGTTCTAATGTTGATGAATATTAGCTTTAGGGTAAGTTTCATAATTAAAGGCATGACAGTGAACCTTAACAATTAGCAATAATAATAGTGAAAACTGAGAAATCAAAGGAAAAAAATCACACAAAATAAAACAAAATGGAAAGGAAGTTTATTTTATTTTAGACTGACTAAGCTGTAAATGATATTTAGCTAACTTAAATATCATTTACATACAATGAAAAACAGCAACATAAAAATTAACGAGCAGTGGTTATAAAAGATTAGGAAATAGGAGAGCAATATAGGCTGAAGCAGCTGGCACCAATAGGGCTTTACCTGGTCTTTAAAACAGTAAAGGAAAGCAAAAATACAGTGAAATTGTGTGGATGAAATAGAAAATAATGATGGAATGTTTACAACACTGTAGTAATTACAAAAAATCGCATAAAGATAACTTTACCTTTTTATACTCAGCTTTTACCTTCACAAAAGCAAAGTAGTAAAAATTAATTAAAATATTGTGTTAGGCCCTCCCTGGTGGCGCAGCGGGTTAAAGCACAGCACTAAGAAGTCAAAGCCACTTCCGCATGAGTTCGATCCCCGCCTGCCCTGGAGGTGACCACATGGCGTGGCAGACCTCTCCTGACCCGCCCTCTGCTCCCCTCAGCAGTGTACTTCGTCGATCTGCCTGTTCTGCTCCCCACTCTGTCTCTGGTGAATCCTCTCACCCTCCGCATCTCTGGCCTGTACCCCAGTTCTATATGAAGAAATAAATAAATCTTTAAAAAAAATATTGTGTTAATAATATATACTTATAGATTTCTCAATTCCTCACCACATACATTAAGTAAAAGAGCTTGTAGCATAGTGGGAAAAGGTAGAGATTCTGAGAAAAGGCAACACAAGAGGAGTCCTGGAATTTGACAGGTGCAAAGAAGTCACCTAGGCAGGCAGCCCAGAATCCACCAGGACACAAGCCAGCTCAGGTTACAAAGTGTCAGTGGCAGGGATGGGTGACCTGCAGCTCCACAATGTGTGCTCTGAAATACAGAGGTGGGAGGGCCCTCCCTGATGGCACAAGGGGTTGAAGCATATCACTATGAAGTTATTTGCAGCCACTCTAGCAGGAGTTCAATTCCTAGCCAGGTAGCTGGTCCATGGCATTGCAGACCACTCCTGCCCCTCATGTTGCTCCCCTCAGCAGAGCATTTCAGTCAATCTGCCTATTTTGCTCCCTGCTCTGTCTCTGGTGAATTCTCTCACTGCCCTTGCACCTCTGGCCTGTGTGCAAGTTCTGTGTGCATAAATAAATAAATCTTAAAAAAAAAACAGAGAGAGGTGGAGCTCTTTTCATATGACCAATAGCAAGTGGTTTCCTCAGAGCAGCGAAGAAGTGAAGAAGAGTGTTCCTTCCAAGAGTTCGTTCTGGAATGATTGCTACATGTGTGTGGGAAGTTGGGCCAAGTCCCTGATACTAAAGCTTCTATCCAAGCAGAGTACTAGCTAGTAGCTATTACCATGACACCAAGCTAAGTTAGCTGAGGTGAAGACAGTCCTACCATCAACAGAAACTAGAGCAAAAATGGAAATTGGGAAGTGTGAATGAGAAAAAGAGTTCTGGGTAAATAAGCACATTGCTCCATTGAGAAGATTCAGACTACTAGCTGTTCATTACTTTTTAAGACACCCTTCCTATAGCTCATCAACATGTGAGTCACAAAATCCTACAGGGGTAATTGTAAAAATAAATTATAATATCCCTGAGTCCATCTTTCCAGGGGAAGTGGTGTAGAACTGCCTTCTGTGTTGTGCAATATTTTTTTTTTCCTAAGCAGAATTTACTTCCAGTTCTAATTTTCATGATTTGTTCTCAGACTATATATTTATCTGACAAGGAGAAACTGGGGAGAGGAGGCTGAGAGCAAAGGGGAGAAGACCTCTGGGCTAGGGAGGAGGACTATGGAAGTTTTGGTGATGGCCCTGGTGCGGCAACATGCATCTGAAGAGGTGTGAACCTAAATTCCAAATAGTTAATAGACTCAGGTTTTCTTTGGAGTTGTTGTTCATGAGAACAATCATTGCTAAGATAATTCTCTCAATAAGAAAACTCAAATGTCATACTTCATTCAGTAGTGAATACATATTTTACATTTATTTTTCTCTTTTATTGAGATGACATTGGTTTATAGTATTTACAAGTTTCAGTTAGATACCCCCAAAATATTATATATCATACCAAACCCATCACTAACGGTCTCTGTCCATCTGCCAACATCTTATCCATCCCTCTTCCTACTCCATTCCCACCAGACACACTTCCTCTAATAAACATCATTCTATTGTCAGCATCTAAGGGCTTATTTTGTTGTTACTTTGTTTATTTCTCTATTACAAATGTGAGTGAAATTATAAAGTATCTGTCTACCAACAGTTTCTGTCTTCAAGTCTATCCATTGTATCTGTCTACAAGTCTATCCATATATTCGAAAATTGTAAAATTTAACCTTTTTATAGCTTAGTAGTATGTTATTGTGTATACAAGACCATATAAAGTTTATTCATTCATGGGTGGTCGTTTAGGTTATTCCATATCTGAATGAGAGATGTTTTGTGTTAGAAATAATGGATGAATTTTTACTTGTATATTTGCATGATTTTAGGAAATCGATTTATAGAAAGGAAGATTAACACTACTATAAATTTATTAGTTAAATTAAAAAGTTCTGAGCAATAGCATGGCAAAATTAAATCATATTTGTCCTAAATCATTAGTAGAATTCTTCCTTAGATTGAATAAATTTCACAACAGACATGGAAATCACATTTCAAAAAAATGGCACAAAAACAACTATGTTATATTTTCCCTTTTCAGGTATCTATTTTATTTTATTTGCCTTTGCTTAAAGAGAAATGCATTCTGCACTTATATTTAATTATGTTCAGATTAATTCAAATACACAATATTCTTCAATAATGTAATTCTTATAGGAAATATGAAAATTTCTTGAGATGGAAATTTATAATTAGTTAATTTAGTTCCTATTCTCATAAAGAAGAAAATGTTATCATATTTGCTAAATACAATTTATTATTTAATATTAAACACAAGGAAAACAAAGACAGGAAAAATTAATAAGTTAACAAATTAGAATATAAAGTGTTCTAAATGGTTTGAATGCTATCCAGTATAGTACCACTTCCAAAGAAAAATAATTTTTAAGGAGTTCATTTATTTTAACTGTGTGCTATCAGATAGTATATGATCCATTGACTTTTTTTTTTTTAATTATCACTCTGAACTCTGGCATTTCTGGCAAAATTACTTAAGTTAAGGCAAATTTTCACAGACACAATTTACAATGTCGTCAACATTTAATCACTTATTTTCTTGAATTATCATCATAGTCTAATTCTGAGTTAACCAAGAATGTGAACAAAATTTTCTGAGAGAAGATAACATACCATACCAGTATGTTAAAGACACACTGAATGTCTACTCACCAAAGTCAACTTGAAAACATATAAGGTGCTAATGTGTATAGCACAAATAGATACAGGGAAGACCTAGTTTCTTGATATATGGGCAACTTCTATAGAACATTTTGCATTAAGTATAAACATGTTAGTTATAGAGGCAGACTGACATCGAATTATCAGTTTTACTTCTTGAAATTCAAATATACACATATATATATACACACATGGTCAATAAATTACTAAGTTACTGTCCATGGGTGAAAGAAGTAATTTTTCAACTGTATTGGCTATTATATCTAACTAATAAAAGACAGGAACATGGAAAATAAATGAAATGATGGGAAAATATCAGACTATCTTAGAAATGATTGTGTATGTGAAAGAGAAACAGAAAAAGAGAAACAGAATAAAGAAAAACTTGTTTGTGACATGCTTTATCTGTAATTTTGCTTTTTAAAATGAGTTTTGGTAAAAATATCTTGAAAAATCAATGATTTAAAGTTACTTAAAAACAATAATTACATAAATTTCTTGTGGGTTGATTTTCAGGTATTTTGTTTGCCTATGTAAAATAGTTCTCTAGTCTTTAATAGACAGAGAGAGACTGTAGATTGCAGATACACACACACAGACTGGAAAGAGGCAAGCTTATTTGAAATAGGCAGTTAAGTTCTAAGTGTGGTGACCTCTTGCAGGCCATTTCTTATTTTGTTTCTATTATTCTAATCCTATCTTTATATTAAAAGAGTAATGTACATTCACAGAATTTAAAGCTTAAAACTAGGTCATCTTGGCAGAAAAATCAAGAAAATGTGGACTATTATTTTCAGTATGAAACAGTAAGACAAGTCTGAAAACACACTGATATTCAAAGGAAGTATTTTACTCACATTTGGGAGTATACTTGGATCCCAATGGTGCAATCTTGGCCGAATATCACCACAGTAAAACAATCCTGGAAAGATATTTGCAGTGAAGACAGAGATGCTCCTTGAAATTATATAATCACATGAAAGGTATACAATTTTGAATTTTGTCTCTTCTATAGAACATGCAATAATTTGGTGAAAATTCTGCAATCATCTTAAAAGTGGACTTTATCAGTGGGAATAATATGTGACTCCACCTCCCCAGGAAAATCAATAAATGTGTACTTTCTATCATCTAGTTCAGAATGATCTGTATGTTGAGAATATATACCTACATATTAACCCTTTTCCTAAGAAACCACTAATAGTTTGAAAGTCATAAGTATCATTACAATCCTGTAATCAAAATACTCAGTGATGTTTTAAAGAATAATGTAACCCTGGAAAAATATATTAAGAATAATTCTCTAAAAATAAAATTTGACAGTAGTTAGACTGGTATAGATGACTGAAGAACAGCCATGATAATAATCAGAACACATTAAAAAAATCAGAAAATTTTTAGTACTTTCAGAAGAAACCACAGGGAATAAGTGTCCTGCTGAACTATACTGTTGTGAGATAACCATTAAGGGTTAGTTTTAATTATTAGTGTATTGAAAATTGTTAAGCACTACTTTATAACCTGACACATTGCTCAAATCTGGTCTACCTATTGTAAACATACATATATTAATTTCTGTATACATGGGTTAAATGATACATTTAAAAAGGTTATGACAAAGCTATCAACATAAAGAATTCTTATTGATGGCTTGATATAAAAAACTTGACTGAGGGCCCTCCCTGGTGGTGCAAGGGGTTAAAGCACAACACTATGAAGTTACCTGCAGCCACTGCAGCACATTTTTGATCCCCAGCCAGGGAGGTGACCCACATGGTGTGGCAGACCACTCCAGACCCGTTTGCTGCTTCCTTCAGTAATGTATGTACTTCAATCTGCCTGCTCTGCTCCCCACTGTATCTCTGGTGAATCCTCTCACCCCCACACCTCTGGCCGATACCCCCGTTCTTGTTTGCATAATCAAACAAGATAAACTCATGCCACTTGCAGCAACATGGATGGGATTGGAAGAGATCATGCTTAGTGAAATAAGCTAGAAAGAAAAAGAAAAATACTGGATGCTTTCACTCAAAGCAGGAGTGTAAGGGGTCAGGAAATATGTAGTAATTGTAATAAAGTAAAAAAGAACATCAACTAACAATTATAAACCAGAGACATTCTAAGGGGGAGAAGGGAGGAACAGGATAACAACTGGGTAGGAAGAGCACACGGAGCTATGGTGATGGCACAGGGGTGAAGTGGTGGTGAGAACTTCACTGGGATTACAACAGAGGTGAAAAAATGTACACAATGATGACTAATCTAAAAAATGCCTGGTGGTACAAAAGGTTGAAGCCCTGCATAATTAAGCTCTCAGAAGTCATTGCAGCACGAGTTTGATCCCCGGTCAGAGAACTGACCCACATGTCCTGGCAGACCTCTTCTGACCACCCGCTGCTCCCCTCAGCAATGCACTTTGTCAATCTTCCTGTTCTGCTCCCCACCCTGTCTCTGGTGAATTCTCTCACCCACCAAAGCTCTGGCCTGTCCCCCAGTTCTATAAGCATAAACAAACAAACAAATAAAACCTTAAAAAAAAAGTTACCACCATACATGTGTTTTTGGAGTTTAAAAACAGTTGATGTGCAATATCGAAATGATAAAACATATAACTGGAAATCTACAGATAACTGAAAGGATCTTTTTCTTGGAAGTTATACAGAGATTCTTTTTTTTTTTTTTTTCTTTTTCAGACGATGAAGATATTTAATCTTTATTTTATTTACTCATTTATTTTTACCTCTCAACATGTGGCTTCACAGCATGCTTGTTAGTGTAGAAAGATGCCTTTGATAAACCTTTTTGGTGATGTGAGGAGAGAAACTTTAATTAAGAATCACATATAAACAGCCTTCCCGTCAATATTTGAGGTGCACTATTCAGAATAGCTCATAATTAGTTCCCTAGAGAGCATGAAGTGTTATATCATTATTTTCCAGGAACATTATACTCAACAAACTTTTCTTCTGTATACTTTCAATATTTTTATTACTTTGTACAATAGAGCATTGAACTTTTAACATTTTTCATCTGTTTAAATCTTTGTCTTTTATCATCATCTTCTTCCTTCCAAGAGCCCCTCTGTGAGCCAATTTACCATCCTCTCCAATTAGTAAATGGATAATCTCATCTATTTTCCTGGATTAAAAGGAAAGCTGATAAGCCTCATCATGAAATATTCATGCATGTGCCTCACAATTTTTGGTCACATTCAATGTTAAAGTAACAAGTGAACATATGTACAATATGAAACGCTTATCTGTTTAAGCAGTTTATATTGGGTATTTTGAAACCTGTAATATGTAGGATGAAATTATAGTTCAATCTGTGTCTTTTGTTTCTAGCATTTTTTTAATTGTTAATAAGTGCCATTGTTAATACAATGCTCCAAAATGTTGTTTCTGAGCACAACACTACACATGTTGATGAAGGAGGCCTGTGATTCTTAAACCACTTCACCAAGATTTGCTGTTGCATTTAAAATTATTAGTCTACTTCCATATTTCTTCACGTAATAAGCTCTTGGATATTGACTGGAATAACACTACTGTTGTTAACACATTTGTTTGTGCTGAGAATCTAGAACAATCCAGGGTCTGCCCAACACAAAGAATAAATCATAGCCCATATTCATATAACTTAATATTATCCTTCAAATGTCTAATAAGTTCCCTATGAGAGCCATTTAGATAGAATGTGAAGTTATCCTCAGAATGTTTCTACCTAAACAGTTAAGGAATCTTGTGAACTTTCTTAAGTCTTTTAAAAAAATATGGATAGTATTCCTCTCAGCTAATAATTTCTACTTCCATTCAATAATTGTCTCCTGACCTTTTCTCCCTCTTTCACTTTCATTTTGTCTATTCTATTGGGCTAACTGCCTCTCAAAAGCTGTCTGTTTTCTCGTTCAAGTGTAATTTTTTTTTTAAAGATTTATTTATTTATTCATACAGAACTGGGGTACAGGCCAGAGGCTCAGGGGCGGTGAGAGGCTTCACCAGAGACAGAGTGGGGAGCAGAACAGGCAGATCGACGAAGTACACTGCTGAGGGGAGCAGCGGGCGGTTCAGGAGAGGTCTGGCTCGCTATGTGGTCTCCTCCGGGGCAGGCGGCAGGCGGGAATCGAACTCATACGGAAGTGGCTTCAGATTCTCAGTGCTGTGCTTTAACCCGCTGCGCCACCAGGGAGGGCCCTCAAGTGTAATTTTTACTTGCTGCAGTTTATCACTCCACAGCTCTATAGACTACAGATGAAACTTCAAAATAGTTTCTCTTTTCCCTTTATTACAGTGGAAAAATCTTTGACTATTTAAAAGGCTGACTTTAAAATTCATATACTCAAATTTATGACAATAACTTTTGAATAAGATTTAATGAAACATTCTTAAAATAGGTGAAACAACTTTGTAGTGAAAAACTACAAGATGACTATGAAAGAATGTGAAAAAATTTCATTCCTGAAAAATGTACAAATAAATGCAAGTTGATTTTGTGCTCATGGATAGAAAGAATTAATATTAAAATATTAAGACTACCTAACACAATTTACATATTCAATGTAATCACTACCATAATTTCAATGGCATTTTCCTTTTAATATTTATGCATACAAGAACTGGGGTGCAGGCCAGAGGAGTAGGGGTGATAGCCTTCAACATAGACAGAGCAGGGCACAGAACAGACAGCTCTGCTAACTGCTAAAGGGGGCAGCAGGCAGGAAAGGAGGGGTCTGCTGTGCCACATTAGTTAGCTCCCTGGCTGGGGATTGAAAATGATCATGTTGCAGAAGCTGGAGATAGCTTGATAGCACTGTGTTTTTTAAACATTTTTAGATTTATTTATTTATGCATACAGAACTGTGGTACAGCCAGAGTAGCAGAGGGCAGGGAGAGGATTCCCCATAGACAGAATGGGGAGTAGCACAGGTCTATCAACAGAGTACACTGCTGAGGGGAGCAGCACTTGGGTCAGGAGATCGCTGCTGTGCCATGTGGGTGACCTCCCTGAACAGGAATCGAACTCATGCTGAGTGACTTTAGCTTCATGGAGCTGTTCTTTAACCCACTGTACCACCAGGGAGGGTCCAGTAGCACTGTGGTTTAACCCCTGTGCCACCAAATCATCTAACATTGTATGGAACCATAAAATCCCCATATAACCTGAGTGATCTTCAAAGGAAGAACAAAGGGGGAGGCTGATTGTTCCCTGATTTCAAACTATATTACAAAGCTACAATAATCAAATTATTATGGTGCTGGCATAAGAAGAAAAACACTGAGCAATTAAATAGAACAAAGCCAGAAATAAACACATGTGCATATGCTCAGTTAAATTACTACAAAGGAACCAAAACATATAACAGGGAAAGGATAGTCTCTTTAATAATGGGTGTTGGAAAAAATCAGATAACCACAGACAAAAGAATGAAACTGAACCACTATCTCATTCTATTCATAAAACTTAACTCAAAATGGACTACCAAAAGCAGGAGGAGAAAAAATCCTGAAGAAAATAGAGGAGACACAATGGGCTATGTTTGAGGAGCTTTGGTGCTTTGATGGTGGGTGTTGTGTATTAACAAACTTGAGGTATTACCCATAGCTTTAAATCAAATGTTTTAAACCAATGTTACCTCAACTTAAAAATAAATAAATAAATAAATAAATAAGGATTACATACTTGAATATGCATGCTGAACCCATAAAACTTCTAGAAGAAAACAAAAGCAATAAGCTCACTGATAATGGCACTAGTCTTGGTAGTGATAATTTTTGGACACCAAAGCAGCAATGGCTCTATATATGGCTAAGAAACTACTGCATAGCAACAAAGCTATCAAGAAAATGAAAAGAAAACCTACTGAATGGGAGAAGGTATTTTTACATCATATGTCTGATAAGGGTTTAATAACCAAAATAACAAGAATTCGTACAACTCATTAGTAAATAAATAAAGGAATCAAATTAAAAATGGGTAGATAGAATAGTTATTTTTCCAAGGATAATTTTGTATGGTAAATAGGTACATGAAAATGTACTCAACATTATTAATCATAAGGATAATGCAAACTAAAAACGTTACACCTTTTAGAATAGTTACAGAAAGTACAAGAAATAACAAGTTTTGGTGAGGATGTGGAGTTAAGGCAGCCCTTGTGCACTGCAACAATATATATTGTTGCAGAAGTCTGAAAAACACTATGACAATTTCTCAAGAAATAAAAATATACCTACCAAATGATGCAGTAATTTCATTTGTGATATCTATATGAGGAATGTAACAAATGACTCAAAAAGGTATATGCACCCCTATTTCACTGCACCATTATTTAAATATCTAAGACAATATAGTAGTGACCTAAGTATCCATCAAAGGATGAATACATTTTAAAAACTGTGTTATTATATATATTCTACAAATATACATACATATAAGATCAATATTATTAAATCTGAAAATTCAGTGGAGTCTTGTTATTTTCAACAAGGGCAGATCTTGAGGCCTTTCTGCTAAGTGAAATAAGTCAGATAAGATAAAGGAAAACAAATGTCCTCTCTCTTATCTATGGACTCGAAGAAACAAGAAAAAAAAACAAAAAAAAAATAAGTTTATGAAATCAGAGAGCAAACAGGTGGTTGTTGGAGGCAGGTGGAAGAGTGTGTATGTTTGGGAACAAGAAGGGGATGAAGAAAGAAGCAAGGTGTTCAATATTTAAAAAAATGAATATAGCAGATACATAATACATATTTATACATACTACATTATGTAATCAGTATTATTTTTTAAAATATATAATGAACTTAAATGTTTTTCTTCTAAGGTTTGAAAACCTACAGTGTATATCAATTGAATTCATGGATTAATGCACTCAAAACCAATATATTTATCTTAGATGTATTTATTTATGCATACAGAACTGGGGTACAGTCCAGAGGTGGTGAGAGGGGGTCAGTCAGAAGTGGTACAGGGGTGGTGAGAGGATTCATGAGACAAAGTGGGGAGCAGAACAGGCAGACTAACAAAGTACACTGCTGAAGGCAGCAACGACAGGACAGGAGAGGTCTGCTACACAATACGAGTCAGAGTCACTTCCCTAGCTGGGAATTGAACTCAAGCTGAAGTGCAGCTAATTTAAAACTGCTGAGCTTTTAACTTGTTGAGCCACCAGGGAGGGTCCTTAAGGCTGACATTTAAATGAGAAAGAACTTGGTTAACAGTGTTCAAATAGTGCTACTACTGTTTCCTATGACTACAGAGAAAGTCATTCATAGCTAGGAAATTATTATTATGTATATTTTGTTATGACTGGAGAAATGACAGACACTTGTATTTTAAAATACATATTTTACCATTTCATTTGAAGTTCCAAATGTGACTTTTTTTTTAATTTAAATGCAATACTGTTTGAATCTGTTTTAATGAGCTGACACATTACCAGCCATTTTTCATTCCACAATAAAAATGTGGGATCTTAGGTATCATAGGTTTTCATAATTCACATAGAAAACCTAGTAATATTCCCTGCTGAGATAGAGAACAGGAGGAATAATATTTACTATACAACTATTAATAGTAAAATGGCTTCAAAATTGTAACAGAATTTATTTGATTTTGTGATAGCCACATTTGTATCACAATTTAAGCTTTATGAAGTGCTCACAAATCAATATTAGGAATGCTTTTTTAGTCATTTCTAAAATAGTATAACTATATTTTATTTTACTGATAGTAAAATACCTGTCAATTGTGTTAAGAAGGTTATAAGTAATGAATATAGCAGCCAAACTAAAAAGTTTCAAGCTGTGGAACAAATCTGATCTCCAAAATACACTATTACTAAATGCAAGACTAAAATCTTGGTATTAATCTCCCTCCATATTTGAAATTCTATTTTCTTTTAATCCAATTCTTAATATCTTAAAAGTAAATAATTTTGTCCTTACTTGAATGTTCCACATTGCTCATATACCTTGAACATAAACTGAAATATTTAACTCTGCAAGTCTAATGCTTATACCACCATTTATTATCTCGTTCTTTACTCCAGGGCATCAACTCAATTTTCTCAATCTTGTTTGCCATCTTCATTGTTCAGTTCATTATATTTTCTATTCCTGACTTCTTAGGCTTTAGATGAAAATGATTAGTTTTCTTTAACAGTATATACTTCCATTCTTCACTGACATTCAACACAAAATGTTCAGTTTTTCTCTTTCCTTTCTTATAAATTGATAGTAACAGTTTTGGAGGTAGAATCTGCAATCTTATAAATATCTTCCCCATTTTTTCTAGTAATGCAGCATTCATAATTTATTTGTTTTTCTTTACTCTGTTCCTAGGTTTAAGCACTTGGGCCACTCATGAACAAAGCAGCAGTGAGGCTCATGGGCGTTTCCTAGGTCTTGCAGCAAAAACTGACTTGAAGACATCCTTGTCTTGCCAACTACTACGTATTTAGTTATCTAAAGTTGGTAAAACCATTTTCATTTTTAATACTTCACTATCCTCCTCTCTAAAATGCAAAAAAAAAAAAAGATTTGAAGTATTGAAGTATTGCTGTATTAGAAGTAATTTATTATAACACTTAGAAAAATGTGTGGCAAGAGACAGTGTTTAAAAGCTTGTTTTCTGTATACTTGTTTCCTTAAGAAGCTCTATTTTGGAAATTACTCAGTTTTATTGCCAGTTTCAAGTAAATTTAATAATATATTTATATAATAAAAGATTCTCCTTTAACAGCTGTCTTCATTTTAAGCATGAATAATTTCAAAAGATCATGAATAACACTGCTACTCAGACAGCAGTATGTTAATGCCGTTGTATGCATGCCCTAGTGCCAGAGTGGTATTTATGCATTCACTGTTGGGGAAACAGCTGTGGGGATTGCTGTAAGACTGCTCTTGAATTTACTGTTTCTGTTTAAGGCAAGTTAATTATTCCCAAGGCTGAAGTATCTTTAAAATATACCTTTTAAGGAAACTATTATTTTTGAACGAAAGAGCAAATATGCCTTATGTTCCTTTGCTTGCTTTTTATTTTTAAAGAAATTATATATGTGTGAATACATACACATTTTAAAGATTTATTTATGCATACAAAACTGGGCTGGGGTATAGGCCAGAGGTGCAGGGGCGGTGAGAGGATTCCTCAGAGACAGAGTGGGGAGCAGAACAGGCAGACTGACAAAGTACACTGCTGAGGGGAGCAGCGGGCGGGTCAGGAGAGTCTGCTGTGCCTTTAGTGTCACCGCTCTGGCTGGGAATTAAACTCATGCTGAAGTGGCTATGGCTAGTGCTGCACTTTAACCCGTTATGTCACCAGGGAGGGCCCAAAATTATTGTATTTTAATATATCTCTTTTAGAAAACAAACTTTGAAATATAGTTGGATAAACTACCAAAAGCTTTAAGGTAATAAATTTCAAGCATTTACTATGTTTTAAAACAAAATTTATTATAGATAATGGTATTTTTAATTTCAAAATTTGTCTAGGTTGACTAAGACAGTATAATTTTTGCTTATTCTCTTAGTACAAAAAGAACTTGCTATTGTAAAAATATTTAATTTACTTTTTTTCTGACAAGCGAGCTTTAAAACCAACTGTTGAAAGCTGATGATAGATCTGAGGGGAAAAGAGGGGAAGGTTGGTGTAGGGAGAACATAATATATATATAAAAAAATAAGAAAACATTTACTTTTCAAAAAATAATGGCATGTTCCTGTTATGATTACTGAATTCTATATATTTTTTTTAAGATTTATTTATTTGTTCATACAGAACTGGGGTACAGGTCAGAGGCTCAGGGGCGGTGAGAGGCTTCACCAGAGACAGAGTGGGGAGCAGAACAGGCAGATCACGAAGTACACTGCTGAGGGGAGCAGCGGGCAGGTCAGGAGAAGTCTGCCGCACCATGTGGTCACCTCTGGGGCAAGGGGGAATCGAACTCATGTGGAAGTGGCTTTAGCTTCTCAGTGCTGTGCCACCAGGGAGGGCCTGAATTCTATAAATTAACCAAACTTATAAATAGAATTACTAGAATAATATTGATTTTAATATACATCAATCATTTTGATTTATCTTTCAGAAGAAGGGCATGTTTTATTATAACAGTTTGACAAATCCTAACAAATACTTTGAAATTAAGTTTATGTTTAATATGCTTACTAGATATGACATATTATAAGGTAACATTTTTTGAATAATCAAACAACTAGTAGTTGCATCTCTGAACATTATCTAGATTGATTTCTTTTCATGTTCTCAGTATTTTTAAGATATTGAAATTATAGACACCGTTCACCACTGAATGGTTATTAATACTGAGATGTTTTATATGTATAACGAAAAAAAGGTACAGAAACAATCTAGTAATGATATAGTGTGGTGCTCCCAAGACTCATTTATGTATAATGGGATGTACTTACACACACACACACATACACACATATATATGTATGTATGTGCCTATGTGTGTTTATGTGTATATATAAGTATACAAAGCATATATACATGTATACATAAGTATAAATAGGTATATATGCATGTATATATAAGCAATATAAATATATGTGTGTACATGTATATACACCCAATTTTATATATACATATATATTATACACACACACACATATATATATATACTTTAGATATATATATACTTTAGTGATTTTATAAATGTGTTTTTGTTTAATGTTTCTGCATTAAATTTTGTTAAACATTTCAATCCTGTCTATAGTCAACCCTTCACACTGAATTATACAGAATTTTATTTTCATTTCTCTCATGATTTTTAATCATAGTGATCAGCTGTTGATATGATGGGCATTCAGCAACTGTTTTCTCGCTGACTGATTTTATAAGTAAATTTTTTGACTTTTAAGTTTACTTTTGTAAATTATCATCATTGAGATGTAATTTACATAACATAAAATATAGTCATTTTAATTGTAGAGCACCATGTGTCTTGACAAATGCACGTCATAAATACCATTATGCTAAGTGAAATAAGTCAGAAGGAGAAAGACAAACACTGTATGATTTCATTCATTTGTGGAATATAAAGTAGGAAAAAACAAAGGAACTGACACAACTAAACTAAAACAAACCCTAGAACTATGATTGTAGAATTTAAGTTACTAGAGGCGGAGGCCAGGGTTGGGGGTCTTGAAGGGACAAAAGACGGAGGGCATCAGTAGCCTAGCGTAAAGGAGTCTAACTGTCTCGATGGTAGGGGTGGTGTTCTGACATACATCTGATGAGGTGTAAACCTATTTTCCTAAATTATATAGTGGTGTATACCAATGTTGCTTCAACAAGGAAAAAAAAATCACTATAGCATTATTTAGATATGGAAGATATTCATTACTACAAAATCTCCTTCTGAAGTCAATCTCCAAACCTTGGTTCCAGAAAAGCACCATTGTGTTCTCTGTCACTATCAAGAAACTTTGATTATTCTAAAATTTCACATAAATGGAACTGAGTAGAAGGTGCACTTTACCTGAGGACTCTTTGATTCAGAATAATAATGATAAACTTTGATGGTGCTGAACATATTCATAGTTATTTTTTTAAGAAATAATTCATAATATACAAAAATGGAAATTATTTCCTTATTTATACATTGATGGATACTTGATTTTCTTTACCCTTGCTTACGTTTATTTAATTATAAACTACATTAAAGATATAAAGTGTCTACTTTTATATTTCCTTTAGTTGTCGTGAATTTAGGGTTCTTTGTATACTCTGGACACAGCTAGCTTTTAAGAACAACTTTTGAAGTACAGATACAAGTTTTGAGGAAGTATATGTAACACTTTGAATACTGGGAGAACATACTGATAATACATATACCTGAAAAAGAAAACACTTCGTTACAGAATATATAGTATTTACAACTGAATTAGAAAGATTCTATAAACCAAATATACATGATGCACTTTTACCTTTTCTTTAGTGTCTTTCAAAGAGATATCTGTGTGTGTGTGTGAAAGAGAAAAAGAGAAAGTATTATAATACTTGCTTATATCACAATATTTGAATTTTTCATATATTAACTTTTCTCATCATGTACACTGATTTTCTCTAGTCATTTTTACTGAAAATACTTAACATTATTGTCATGTTAGTGAATTATCAGTTAATCAAACACTATGGGGCTCTGCCTGGATCATGTATTTACTTCCAAGGAGATGTTTATACTTGTGCCAAAAAATATACTGCTTTAAGTACTGGAACTTCTTTGCAATTATGGAAATTAAATAATAACATTCCAAACTCTCCCATTTTTTTTCTTAATTTTTTTTCATTACTCTAGTTCTTTATATTATGATTTTTTCCACATAAAATTTATAGTATCTACAAATTTCCACAAAATATTTTTATTTTGGAGTGGATGGTATTGCCATCTTGAAATGAGTTAATCTTGGAGAATTCCTTCTAGAATAGTGTCATGAGAATTTGCATGACCTGCTCCCTAGAGAAGTAGTCGTAACTACCTATGGGCATTATAAAATTTCTGAAAATTGTCCCAAGTTTACTAAGCAAAAGAAGAAATAGTTACTAAATAAAAATAATAAATTTGGATAAGATAAGTAAATTATTCTGCCATTGGAGCCAAAACTTATTTCCTACCTCCACAGATGACTGTGATGAACTTCTAACCTGAGACAATTCAGGCAAAGACGAAGGTTGCACTCTCCAACTAGGTCTTATCTGAGGGCTCCACCGTTTCCCTGAGAAAACAAAAATCCACCAACATTTTCATCTCTTTCCGACTTGAATTATAGAATCTCTATTCTAGGCAAGAACACCGAAGATACTGAGGATTCACTCTTTCTACCTAGTTCCCACTGAAGTGCCAATTACCCTCTCATTAACTCAGCTTCAGAGTGGAGGTCAGGCCAGAATAAAAGTAAAGATGACTAAATGAACCATTTCCATTCAGCACTATTCTTATAAAGCAAAAGTGCCACGATAAGAGAAGTGAGCCACTGTTATCATGCATAGCTCTGGAGTAGTAGCACAGACACTCTGTCCCAGGAGGTAGGACAAGTATATAAACCATGAGTTCCTAGGTTCTCTCTAAAAGAAGGCACTGAGTGTACTTAGCATAGGTCATGGACAAGTTCAGACCTAAGGGTACCATCAGGAATAGTAAAGGTTATGCTGAAAAGTGATGTAAAATGAGGCTTTTAGCTACACAAGAGCAATGAGCTATAGAAATTACATTTCTCTGTTTTCCTGAATATACAGTAGCATAAATTTGAAATAGAATATGCTATGTTAAGAAGTATATGTTAAGCCAAAGATTAACAACTAAGATAGAGATTCAAATAAACAGAGAATTCACATGGTAGATCGAAAGGGGTTGACATATTTTTACCTCAGAGTAACTGATATATATCAATTACTCAGATAGGGATGAAATGGTCACTAATAAATCTTCACTTGGATGATATCAACCAAACAACATTCTCCTACGTCATACACCCCTCTTCAACTAGGGAAAGGGCAATTTTTGGTGACATGGAGAAGAGTTCTCTTAGCTTCCAGGACATTAACTACATCCTTTAAGTAACAGAAATTGTCCAAAAATGAAATGAAAGTCATGGTATTTTGATTGACATTGAATCTCCCAGACCAAGGTGACACTTTTTGGACGCATTCTACTCTGACAATGTTGCTAAAAGATGATCTGACTCTCTTTGGGTGACTGATCCCATACTTATATACTTCAGCATCAATCCAATTTTAGATACATGGTTTTAAAATATTTCTCCCAGTCTGTAGGTTGCATTGTATTTTGTTGACTGTTTCTTTTCCTGGAAGATTCTCTATAAAGATATCTCAAGAGACTTATCTGAGAACCTCCCTCTAGTCTAGTTTGCATTTTCCATCCATCTGGCATCCTTAAGTTTGACTTCTATATCCACTCAGAAAAACAAATTTTTCAGGATAATTGTATAATTTAACTTGTTGACTACTTCACACATTGATCTTAGTACATAACTGGCTCTTTTTCCAATATATAAAGGACTATTTCATTATTTTGCCCATTTTTTATTACTGGTGTTGTATATGGCGGGAAGACAGTCTAGTCGCGAATATAATGGCTTGAAGCAAAAGTATTTTTATTAATTAAATTTTGTTGTACAAGGACATTTGTATCTTTGCCTAAGGGGGGAAATCTCCATTATATTTATATAGAAAAATATTCAACCTCTCAGTTATATTTCTATTCTCCTGACTCAAATTTAAGAAACATATAAACTTTATTGGAGGTACAATAATGCCACAATCTATCCTTGAATATATATGGTGTAACACCTTAAACATAGGTATTAGGGCCCTCCATGGTGGCACAAAAGAGTTAAAGCACAGCACTAAGAAGCTAAAGCCACTTCAGCATGAGTTCGATCCCTGCCTTGGAGGTGATATACATGGCACGGCAGAGTTCTCCTGACCCACCAGCTGCTCCCCTCAGCAGTGTACTTCGTCAGTCGTCCTGTTCTGTTCCCCACTCTGTCTCTGGTGAAGCCTCTCACCCTCTGCACCTCTGGCCTGTACCCAAGCTCTATATGCATAAATAAATAAATCTTTAAACAAACAAAAAAAGTGGTTATACAACTTTTAAGAGTCAAATAAACCTGGAGTCATTATAATACTTTGAAACATGGCAAAACACAATAGAGGGGACAACAACACAAATTTTTAGGATGAGGGAAAATGCCCATGTGTATCAAGGACAAGTTAAAATACTCAAAATCGACATTCATGCTTTTCCTTTCAACCATGGGAAACATTCATGCTTACAAGTGTGCTGCACATTCATACACAGAACATATTGACACCAACTGATAACCTGTGCAAACAAAAAAAAAGATGATAATGAAAGCTATCTCAATTTCAGCTAAATTGCCATCATTTTCTTGTTTGTTCAGTGAAGTTAGTCGACTCCAGTTATGACTCTATCAACACATTTTACTGTCAATCTGGAACATTTCTCTAATGACACAGATTTTTAAACAAAGCCATCTGCATTTCTTTCTACAGACTGCATATTTTACAATATTATTTTAGTATTAAATTTAAATAATAGCAGGACTTAGTATGTGAAATCTATGGAATTTAAACTTTAGAAAAATTAACCTTATGAAATGTAATAAATTAATAAACGTATGTTCTCAATTATAAAAGAGTTACATTTCATAAGCTTAGATTAAGACATAAATTTAAATTTATGTCTTTAAATTTAAAATTCTAATCCAAATCTTACATTTTTTGACACATATACATGTGTCACAGTGAAATGGAATTTTGTTATATTTTCAAGACAACTGTACATCCTTAGCTTAACATCTCAGTAATATATTGACTAAGTAAAATTAAATCTTCCAAGAGGAATTTTCATTTAAAAAAAATAACTATTTTATATGCATGCAAAGCATCAGACTATAATATGTATCAACAATATGTGTCTCCACTAAACTTCTTGATATCAATATTTTAGCAAAAGAAAGTATTTTGGGGTGGCCGATTTTTGCTCCAGTACATATTCATGCCTTAAAAACACCATTCCATGCAAAATTGTGCAAATAATTTTATAATACTTATAAAAGAAAAACAGTGTTAAAGACACAGGACTAAAACATTATCAGAGAAATACAAAATAATTATGGGAAATTAATCCGTCAGTTTTATACACATTAAATGCATGCATATTCCAATAAATATTACATCATATCCTGAAAAATACTTGACTTGCAGATGTGTGCCTATATTTGACTAGTTGCTGCTTATGAGCTTCTGTGAAATGACAGAATACATGGAAAGTGAGACACTAAAGACACTAGGAATAAAGGCAGTTTCTTTTAAATAAAAGAAGCATCATTGTAACGTTTATTTTAAAAGAAGAGAGCTGGTACAGTAATTAGAGAAATTTAGAGTGTCAAAAAGGAGCTCTTTAATAACAGTTGAACACTACGTTTTGTCAAATAACACAAATCTGTACTCTAAATGGGGTGAGACTTTAATAAGAATGAAAGATCACTGCAATAGCATGTTACAATCTCAAATATCAGCAAGCATTTCAAAGTCAAAAATAAAAGTTTACTTATGTAAATGGTAATTGTGGAAACAAGGAGACATAGGCACAAACTTTGGAGGGGAAGCTTAACAAGCAATAGAATTGGTTAGAGTCCTCTAACATTAAAATGGTTTCAGATGACTTCTTTTCTTTAATTCTTTATTGAAGTACCATTCATTTACACCATTCTCAGTATTTCGTAAGTATAGCTCTCTTCACGTGTAGTGTCTGTAGCACTCCACCATCAAAGTACCTGTCATCTCCACAAAGGTCCACTGTGCTCTGTCCCCAACCTGTTCTCACACCCACCTCTTCCCCTCCCTCTCTAGGTACTTTAAGTCTATGGTCAACTTTCAAGTATTGGCTGTAAAGTTTGTCCTTGTCTTGAAAGGACCTGATAATGGTGAGTAAGCACCACTTTTCTTGGTGATTGCTCAGGCTCAGGACTAAGTAGAACTTAGAAGCCTTTGCAAAGCATAGGGACTTCAAGTCTGGCCAAAACAAAGTGATGAGCTAAAAACAGGGTAACAGTAAGCTCTGAGCAAAAGTGATGTTTCAGGGAACCTATGGAACATTGTTGAAGTGATTCCTTAAAGAGAAAAGAGAAGATGGAATTTACTTTATGAGAGAAGAGTACATCACTTGCTAGAAGCAAGGCTAGAAATATGGAAGTTTTGTTGTTGTTGTTTGCTTGTTACCATTTTTTGAAAGGACAGATTAACTAGGAAAAGAAGAAGAGAGACAACTGCATAGTCACAGCTGGGCTGGAGAGCTGTTTTTGCTGCTCTTCAAAGGAAAAACAAAAAGTTGTGAAAAGAAACACCTGCATTTTCACAGGAGCGCAGGAGAGTTCGGAAGGTGTGTGTGTGTGTGTGTGTGTGTGTGTGTGTGTGTGTATTACTATTATAGTCTAAGTGACTATCTTTATTTCTGAATCAATTTTATTATTTATATGTACTTTCATGTTTTGATACTGAGAATGACTTTAGTAGAGTTATTTTATTATAGAGTATTTTTTGTCCAATTTCTCAAAATAATTACTGATATTCTTCTCCATCATTTCTGGATGTATGGTTTAGCCATTACTTTAGATACATACAAGAACTATTCCTTTGGGACTTTTATTCTCAACTGCAGATTGTACATACTTAAAATATTCAATATTTGTACATTGAAGCAAAATAACAAATTTTTAAGTGTCTAGCCTATTTACATGTTCAAATCACCCTTTAAATTTCCTAGTGGGTCACTGAAGTTTATTTTCATTATTTCTACTAACCATCATATTATTGAGTTTTACTATTTTTGTTTAATTTAATAATGTATCTCATATATCCACATCATAAAATATACAAATATTTTATCTTGTAGTTGTAGTGTTATTATTTTTTAAAAAGGTGCCATCATCTCACATAGGTTTAGATAGTAATGGGTATATGAACTGAAAAAAAAAGTTATTTTACTTCAAAATGCTATTCCAAAATTTACTAAAATCTACTAAGTTTCTTTTCTGAATAAGCTTTCAGTATAGTAGAAAATACTAACGGCTCTCCTCTTTTAAGACTTGATTATATCAATTTGCTATTTTGAGTATATATTTGACAATCATGCCCTATCCTTTGTTAAAGACCAATTTATCCAATTCACAAATAATTAAACACATTAGCCAAATATCATGGTCAAAGTAACTGGTCCAAAGCCCTGCTTATCCCTGAATTATTAATTATTGTATCTGCAGTGTGACAAGGTGTTTTATTCCTGGAGTAAAAGCTGTGCATAAAGGAATCGGTGACTGTCCAAGGGAACCTAAAGTGCCACTTGAAGAAAGATGTTTTTTCAATAAAGGAGGATGAAGATAAGGCAAAGGCAGTTTCAGAAGTAAGAGATGGAAATTGATTCTACTTTTGGGTTTTCTTACATATACTGGTAAATTTTTAAAATCTGCTTTATTTTTATTTTTTATTTTACAGTAAGAATATTCTCTTTCTTAAGGGCCAGGTCACAATTAACTAAAACCTATAGGGGTTCCTAAGCTTCAGTAAGTTTCCAAGAAAGTGAAATTGCAAGATAATCCCTTGAAAGGCTTTATAATTCTGTTAGAAATATTCTAAATATTTAATTGGATTTCCTTAATTTTCCTTCATTTTTTCAACTTGAAAACTATTGCCTTCAACTTGTCATTTTTAAACAGTACCAATTCAAAAATAACAGTCTTTCAGTGACAAATATATTAAAGTGAGTTTTGCACATGGGCTGGTTATTTGGCATAGATAATTAAGGTAGAAAATTGCTAATTTATTCAAAATACCCTCTCTATAGCAATGCTAGTGGCTAATTCATGAGGTAAAGAGCTCCAGTTCTTATGGAATCTATAATTACATTTAAAACGGTGTAGCGATTAAAATCTGTAGGTCAGGTCATGCCTATTTTCAGATTAACACACTGTCACTGGTCAGATGGCTTCTCTTGAAGTGTTGTTAGACCTCAGCAGTTACAGCCAAGTAAATATCTTGCTTTATGTTTCTGTCACGTCCTTTTCCCCTAACATACTAAGTATATTTCAAAAATTATGGCAGTTAGCTATATTCTAGATGGCTGTGTTCATGTCCAAAATAGTGTACTCATTATTCCTGTAATTCTTAAATTTTAGGCAACTTTTATAAGACATTCACACTAAATCCAAATAGACACTAAAGGCATTTTTTTTTAACCTTAAGACTAATTTATTTAAAGAAAAATGAATGAAAACTAGTTTAAAAGATAGTCAGTGTTATTAAAAATGGCATTTAAATTTTTATGATGCAGAATTCAATATTTAACTTCATATTTTATTAAATTTCCAAGTACTGTGTATGAAGAGAGTATCCTAGGTAATTCCTGGAAGAATAAGCTTCTAAGAATGGAACACTTCATATTTTTAATTGTTGAACAAAGGTAGCTGGATTGATGGTTCTATGATAATCTCTTTTTTCCTGATAGATTCTGAAATGACATTCACTTTATATATGAAATATTTGTTAAATTATTTAATTGCAGATTTTATGCTGGATCTTCTGATCTCTGTATTATATACAAAAGATTGTAATTACATTTGTTTCTCAAGCTTGTTGACAGAAAGACACAATCACATTGCCACAGATATTTTATGAAAGGCTAACCTTCCTACTTATGAAGATGAGGCTTCTCGATCTCCCCTCTTTGTCCATTGCCAGCCAAGTTCAATACCCTTAAGTTAAAAGACATTTTTGGGCCCTCCCTGGTGGCGCAGCAGGTTAAAGCACAGCACAAAAAAGCTTAAGCCACCTCGCATGAGTTCGATCCCCATCTGCCCCGGAGGTGACCACACGGGGAGGCAGACCTCTCCTGACCTGCCCGCTGCTCCCCTCAGCAGTGTACCTCGTCGATCTGCCAGTTCTGCTCCCCGCTCTGTCTCTGGTGAATCCTTTCACCCTCCTCCGCATCTCTAGCCTGTACCCCAGTTCTGTACTAATAAATGAATAGATCTTAGAAAAAAAAAAGACACTTCTAAGGTTATCCATTTCTAATTACACTCGTGAAAGATTTTTTTTTTTTTAAAGATTTATTTATTTGTGCATACAGAACTGGGGTACAGGCCAGAAGCTCAGGGGCGGTGAGAGGCTTCACCAGAGACAGAGTGGGGAACAGAACAGGCAGATGGATGAAGTACACTGCTGAGGGTAGCAGCAGGTGGGTCAGGAGGGGTCTGCCACACCATGTGGTCACCTCCGGGGCAGGCGGGAATCGAACTCATGTGGAAGCGGCTTTAGATTCTCAGTGCTGTGCTTTAACCCGCTGCGCCACCAGGGAGGGCCCTCGTGAAAGATTTTTAATTGTTGTTGCTACCTTGCTGTTTTTGCAACAAATTGTTTTCACTTTTTGATAGTTCTGAAATTGAATGATATAATCTAATAAATTAATTTGTCCCATTGTCACCAGACTAAATAATATCTATAAAGTATTTTATAAATGTCACTAGAAATTAGAGCTATTTCACAGTAATTCTAAAATAGCCTCCACAGGTGAGGCACTGATGATATAGAGAAATTACGAAAAATAAAATACTATCTTTTTACATTCCTAATTTTAGTGAGAAAAGAAGATGTTGCCTGAAACAGCAATTTTCTTATAAAATTTTAACTGGTCTTAAACACCAAAGTTTATTGCATGTCCTCTGATACCATAAACTATATATTTTGTCATTTCCAAGAGATTTACAATATATATTTTCCTCTTTTTTAAAGAATTACTTGTATTTATTTATGCATGGAAGAACTGGGGTACAGGCCACAGGTGTGAGATGTGAGAGGATTCACCAGAGACAGAGTGGAGAGAACAGGTAGATCTATTAAAAACACTGCCGAGGGGAGAAGCAGTGAGAAAAGGTCTGCTGTACCATATATAGGTCACTGCGCTGGCCAGGATCGAAATCACTGCAATGGCTGGTAATAGCTTAACAGTGCTGAGACTTTAACCCCTGTACCACTAAAGAGGCACACAATATATATTTTCAATTTTTTTTTTATATTTACTACTTTAAATCAACATCATCTCTGAGGTATATATTTACATTGGCATAAGTCAAAAAATGAGTGATGCACTGGATTTAATAGTACTATTTTGAATAGAGTGATGTGATCCAACTATATTTATCTGTTAAAATTCAAACACATGGATATCTGTTTTTATATAAAACCAAACAATGCCGACAATCAAGATGTTAGTAATACTGTGTATATTTTACTGTCAAGATTTTTTGGTACAGCATTATTTTGACTTTGACATAAAACAATAGGTATTAAATATATTAGTATAAGGAAGACAAAGACCTGCTCTCATTTATCAAATGAAAAGCTCCTATAGTTTGCACATAAATAATATTTTCTCCTGGTTTCAAGAAATTAAAATTTATTTTGTGACTTTGTTTGCAAAATATATATGAATTTTATCTGCCTTCCAAAGGAGTTGAAATACATATTTTATAGACCTCTAAATTAATTATTTTCATGGACACACATTAGATGAAATTGGCATTTTTTTTCTTTTTTGAACAGCAAACAATTTCTATGACATAGAAATATAGTTATTAATAAGTCAGAATAATTAGAAAATGTTTGCTTGTTTCAGAAGCATTTCTAAAAATATGTGACTTTTATACACATATGGACTAAACATTATGGCTTCTGGGTTTACTGTGCAGTAGCATTCACACCTATGAGATTTACAAAAAAGGATAAATTTGAGACAAAGTAGTTGGTTTTGTTATATTATTTAAACTGATATATTTTTTAAAAAAATAAAGATTTGTTTATTTATGCATACAGAACTGTGGTATAGGCCAGAGAAGGAGAGGTAGTGAGAAGATTCACCAGAGACAGTGGGGAGCAGAGCAGACAGATTTACTGAAATACACTGCTGAGGGAGCAGAAGGTGAGAAAGAAGAGGTCGGTTGCATTATACTTGGATTAGCTCCTTGGCTGTGGATTGAATTCAGGCCCTAAAGGTGACAGCATAGAGACTTATGCTTAGGCCACCAAGGAGGCCCTGTTTTATTCTTTAAATACTCTATTCTTTGCTATATTCCCAACGTTTTTTTCCAAATTTTTAAATCATGTCTGGTCACATCAGTATCTATATATTCTGTGATTTAATACCATGCTGTTTTCTAGTGTGTTTGTTTTGTCAAGTTCTTCTTTTACATATACCTGTCCTTCAGTGCATACAGGTAAAAACCTAAAGAAACGACCTCCCTGGTGGTGCAAAGGGTTGAGTCTTAGCACTATCATACTAACACCAGCCACTGCAACATTAGTGTGATCCCTGGTCAGGTAGGTGGCCCACATAGCTCAATAGACATCTTGTCTTGCCTGCGCTCCCCTTAGCAGTGTATTTCAGTCAATCTGTCTGTTCTGCTCTCCATTCTACCCCTTGTGAATCTCCTCAGCACCCTCCACCTCTGGTATAAACTCCAGTTCTCACATGCATAAATATATTTTTAAAAATCATATAAAAAATAAAAACAAAACTTCAGTGATAATTTCAGTGCTGTCTCTATTTCTATGTATTTTTTTTATCAAGTTCTTCTTCTTTTATATATACTTGTCTCTTAGTACATATAGATAAAAACCTGCTCCTGAGTCTGCTTCTCCTCCTCCTGAAACTTCTCCTCTTTCATTATCTTTTCTCTATATTCTTCTTTTTTTCAGTTTTTTTTTTTCCTATGCTTCTAGAAAAGAGATCTTCTTTACTGGCATTTCACTTATTTTTCAACTAGAGGATTACTATTTAACTAGTCCACTGACAATGGAAGTGAAAGTTCTTTCTAAGATAAATACCAGATGGCATTTATGAATGATTTTGAAGGTTAATTGGGCCCAGTTGGGTAATTCTTCTGTATCATGTGATGTTTAATGAGGCTGCAATCATCTGAAAGCTCAACTGTGCTGGAATGTTCAAGATGATCACTGAACATAGCTGCCTGATGATGCTAAATGTTGGCTTATAAAAGGGCTGTTAGCCAGCATCCTTCATCACCTGGCACCTTACCCAGGTAGTTTGAGCTTCTCTTATCTTGGAAGGAGATTTTTCAACTTACTTAAGTGGAAGCTCCTTATTTCTTCAGGTTTGGACTCAGATTAAGCATTTTTACTTGCCAAATTACATTAGCTGTAATATATCATCGACTCTACCCAGATCAAGGAGTTTGGAAATGTATTCCACCTTTTGATGGGACAAAAGGCAAATGATTTTTTTTTTCATTTTTAATTCACAAATTTTAAAAAGATTTATTTATTTATGCATACAAACTGGGGTACAGGCCAGAGGTGCAGGGGTGGTGAGAGGATTCACCAAAGAAAGAGTGGGGAGAGCAGAACAGTTTGACTGACAAAGTACACTGCTGAGGGGAGCAGTGGGCGGGTCAGGAGGGGTCTGCCATGCCATGTGGGTCATCTCTGGGGCGGGGCGGGGATTGAACTCATGCTGAAGTGGCTTTAGCTTCTTACTGCTGGGCTTTAACACACTGCACCACCAGGGAGGAACCCACAAAATTCTTAATTAAAGTAAATTCTAAATACTGTCAAATTGTCCTGGACCTTCCCCAAATCTAATCTGTTAGTAGTAGCATAGCAGCAAGTTTCCTGTTCTAACCCTTTTTTGAAACTTTATTTATTTATGTTTTTAAATTCAGATTGATTGTATCAAGATTTAAGAGAAATGGAGGTTAAAATATTTAGGACTAATACAACTGTACGCTGAAGTGATATATGTCACTCTCCTCTGAGAAAAACCTTACCTTTATTTACATAATGAAAGTAAATTCTCCTTGGGTGAAGTCAATAGAAGTCCCTGAAATTTTAAAATCTTGAAGTCAATGAATCCATGGTATATGTGTTCATACATTATCTACTTTTTGTCCTTTTGTTTTGTTTTGTTTTGTTTTGTTCAGAATGTGTGGAACATTCAGGAACAATGAGACACCAAGGAGAATTTTGTTCCCTAAATATTCATTTATTTGCCTTATATAGTTCTATTTCCTGGCAAGTTTTCCCGAATACATACATTCTGTCTACCAGTCTTACTAATATCATTCACATTATTTCCTTCAAATCTGTTCAGCTTATCTTATTAAAAGCTAGTCCTAACCTTATGGTAATTAAATCAGTCACTTGAGGGTCCTAGATACCGCCAGGTGAACAATTACCTCATTATCTTCCACCTTGGAAAGTCAAGTGGCTATCTCCATTAAGTTTCTATAATAAATTTTTAATTGTCTGAAGTATTAACCTAGTCTAATAGGATAAAGATTTCCTTGATCTGCAAATTGAAGTGCTAGAATATTTATATCTTATAATTTTGAACACTGAGTTGGAGATGATCTGAATGCCTTCCTGGGCTTAGATAGTGTAACTGATTATCCAAAATAAAGTCACAGACACATCTTGTAATATCCCTTATAACTAACTTTCACTCATTGTAGTCAAAACTACTAATATTTTTTCACACAAATAATAGATCTGGTATTCCTCTGAGAACTTCCTCAAACAACTGATGGTACCTTCATCTTTGGGAGATCTCTCCACTCATCTGGCAGATGCTTTATTTATCAACCAGACATCACATATAATTACCATTAACCTTCAGGTCATAGGGTTGCTTGGGAGGGAAGCAAGTCAATGCCTGGCTCTTATACATAAGTATTACAAACCCAAGGCACTTATGGTAATCCTGTAAATAAATTTTGCTTGTAAATGTCTCCCCCAGATCTTCTGTCAGACTTTTAAGACTGAGTTCCCACATAACCTTACGTATCTGTGAATAGGTGATGAGCAAACATTATACACACACCCTCACACACATTTATAAGATAAGTTCTGATAACTGACTATAATGAATCATGTTGCAATGTATACTTAAAATGAGCTGAGTGAAACTTAAACATTATTACTGCCCCCTCATTCCTAAAAGCTAATGATATGAAGGGATGGGTGTGTTAACTTGATTGTGGCAATCATTTAATGATTTATAAGTATACCAAATCATCACATTATACTCTTAAGATACATAAAAGTTCAACTGTTATTCATACCTCATTAAAATGAGGAGGGATAAATAGTAAAAAGGACTCACTATAATGAGTCCTCCAAACACTAAATACAGAATTAGCATATTATCTACAATTCCATTTCTGGCTACATGCTAACAGCAATGAAAACCAAGATTCAAATGGCAGTTTGGGAACCTGTGTTCACTGTCATCATTATTCACAAGAGCCAATAAGTGCAGGCCACTCCATTGTTCCTAGGTAGATAAGCAGATGGGTACATGTGGGATATACGTATAATAAAATCTTATTAATCTTAAAAGTAAAATATATCTGACACAGGTTACAAATGGCTGAACCTTTTTATGTGAAGTTGGAAGGAGACCATCTATGCAATTCTACATACAAATTACAACTAAAGTTGTGAAATTAATCAAGACAGGAAGTAGATTAGTGTTTTCTGTGATCTTAGAGGAAGAAGAAATGCAGAGTTCATATTTAATGTACATGGATTTTCAGCCTGAAGTTATGAAAAGTTCCAGAAATAAGAGGATGATGATGGTTGCAAGACAATCTGAATGCATTTATGTGACTATATATTTAAATGTTAAAATTGCAAATTTTCTTATATATGTTACTATGATGAAATAAACTTAAGACTGTACATTTAAATGTTAAAATTGCAAATTTTCTTATATATAAGTTACTATGATGAAATAAACTGTAAGTCCCTGAGATCCCAAATCATTTTGTATGGCTATGCAATCAGAAATCATAAGCACTTAACATGCATTTCTACCACAAATTCAAATGTAGTTGGCAAAAGAAAGTCAGAAAAAAGAAAAAAAAAAGACATTAACAGAACCTAAGGAGCTGAAATCACACCTTTACTTGAATCATTGTCTTCACTCAAACTCTAATGATGTTCAGCCCTATTTTGTGCGTTGTTGAAAGAAAAAAGACATTTACAAGATTTAGTTAATTATCAAACATTTACCTGGAATAAGCTAGTGATGATTTGCAGGATTCAAACATAGTAAGGGAGAGAAGAAAGGCAGATATATATATATATATATATATATATATATATATATATATGTTTTTTTTTTAATATTGATTGCCTGTTAGTATATAAAAAATAATTGATTCATCGCAGGACAGTAATTAGCTGTACAATAAAATTCATAACTATTATAGACAGGAAATCTTTCTTACTTTATGATGTGGTAAAGGGTAAATATGTTCTGCAAATATAGTCTACCTAGAGGCCCTCCATGGTGGGGCTGCGTGTTAAAGCTAAAGCCACTTCAGCATGAGTTCTATCCCCTGCCCTGGAGGTGACCCACATGGCGGCAGAGCTCTCCTGACCCACCTGCTGCTCCCCTCAACAGTGTGCTTCGTTGATCTACCTGTTCTGCTCCCCACTCTGTCTTTGGTAAGACCTGTACTCCAGTTTGTATGCATAAACAAATAAATATATTTAAAAATTATGTGTGTGTGTGTATATTCTACCTACAGAATGCTAAACTATATAGATTGTATACAACTAGAGTGCAGGTGGACTGCTTGTATTGAGATAAAGGACAATTAAAAAAAGAAAAGAAAAGCCTGACACCATCAATTTCCACTGTTGAAAATTTAAATAGCTCTAAATATGTGTCTTACTGAAATTATAAACCAAACGAAATATAGTATACCAGGAGATGTTTTCTGAAATTAAGCTAAATCTACATTCTGAAAAAAAAAAAGTTTGTTAATTTAATAAAATGGACTTTTTCTTATTGTTGCAAATAATCAAACAGCTGATATATAAATTGTAGATGACTTCAAAAACATGTAAAAGTGACAATGTTGTAGCACATTAGGAAATACTGGGACAGACATGCTGAATCAAGTGGAACTACTATACAAAAAGACAAATTTAATCATTAATTTAGTAAAAAGTTTGTTGTAAATTTTCAGTATATTTCTTCAATATTATTGAATGTTCAGCTAGCAATTACAGAAGAAATATAAAAAAAGCTTAAAGAGGTTTCCTCCATGGCAAAATTGATCTATAAACATAAAAAGATACTCTTTATCTTCCTTAAAATTGAAAATTTTTTTAGGGAAGATAAAATTCATTTGGAATAAAATGTTATTAATAAAAGTATTAGTTTGAATAACAAAGAGATCAAAATTATTTTCCATAGTGGGGAATACTGAAAGAGACACTAATAATTTTAAACTATTATTAATTTGGGGATGTACTGTATTTTCTTCTAAGTTTGAAAATAACGCCCATTTTTAAAATATGACTTAGTTGATGCCAAGTCCACACAAAATAGGTAAAAAATTCATTATTATTTTTTATAACTGTTCATGAAATAACCTCATCTTAATGGAATCATGGGGCAGTTAAGAGATGTTTCTTCAATTCTTTTTTGGCCATTTCTACTTGGCAATTAGTATGGACTACAGTGCTCTCCTGCTTCTTTTCACTAAATTTCATTTTATTTTGTTTTGAGTTTTTTAACATGTGTTTCCATTAGTTTTCATTATTCATGATTTCCTATTATGTGATATATTTAAAATAATGGAAGCCATGAGGATTGTTTTTATGGCAGCTAGACTACTCTAGCCCACAAGCCTTTACATAAAGCCTCATTTAATGTCATATATTTCAAAGCATTGATTTACTTTGGGTTATCATTACAGAAACTCACCAATCCACTTTAAAAAGCTATAATAGATATATTATTTTGAAATATTGTTATTTAAAAAATACTAGTTCTCAAATGGATTAAACTTAATTAAATCTTCAATAAATTGAATAGTGTCAACATTACCTTAGTGTAGAGATGAGATTGATAGTTTTGTTAACTAGATTTGTCTGTGCCCCAATGTATCATGAAGTATTGAATAAAAAGCTTTGTCAAACATTGTCATTAATAAGAAAAATGGAAGTATAGTGAAAAGATCATTTTTCATTTTATCATACAGCTTTATTTTCCTGGAACATTCTCTACATCTGTCATCTGGAAAATTTTACTCATCTTTAAGACTCAATACATACATTACCAACACTGTAAAACTTTTCTTTGTTACACTAAGTACCTCTTCCATCTTCCTCTATGTCCAACTCTAGTTAGTCCTGTCCTATTCGCCTTTGGATTCAAGGTAAGCATTTAGTGAGTAAAAGCAATCATCAGCTAACAAAAGATACGAGTGAGATGACTGTGTTTTGTTGAATATATTTTGTATTTGTACATAAAATTTTTAATAAAGATAATGAAATTTGTAAAGCAAATATTTAAACATAAGAACAGGTAAAGCACATGACAGCTAAACACCAATATCTATTACAACTATGTATATTAATGTACTTGAATGATCTAAACTACAAATATGCTAACTTAACACATAAACTAGTGTAATGAACTGATCAGTCTATCAAATACCTTTCCCTCATTTCCAAAACTGAGTATTTTGCATGAGCCCTACAACAATATTTTCAACCTAAAACTTCCAATCTGCCTCCCCAATTCATCACTTTGCTGCATCAGAAAACTCAGGACAAGTCCCTGGATGATAAATGTGTTAGCCATGCATTAAAATGCATTAATTATATGCATTAAAAATGAATTAAATTGAATTAACATTTATTTTTGGCTCATTTGAATTTTTTTTTCCAAAATGAATGATTGTTCCATACTTTGTGATTAGTTTCCCCTGTTAAAGACAGCTTCATGTGATTTAATGCTGATACTCTGAACTCAAATATTATTTTCATTCTCCCACTATTTCCGGGGTAGGCCTTGTTGTTTTAACCATTTCATGATGACCAAGTCACAGTTTCTACACTGTTGTTCTAGTAGAAAGCCTGCTAGCATGTCAAAATGGGCTTGATTCAGAAACATCAGGTATTGAGTGACAACTAAAGTGATTTTCGTATGCAAAACACACAGAAAAAAAAAAGAGCAGTTTTCACTGAACTCTTCTTTGTTTTAGGCAATGGGCCCTGTTTCTGTTATTTGCAGTGTTTTTTAGATGACTATTGATAGGAATTTATGAAACTGGTCATAGGAACAGCCTGTGTGTTGTTGGTTAATTTCCTCACTTTGTTGTTTCCAGCACTGCAGCCTCACTAACCCCCACAAACTACATCAAGACAGCTATTCACTAGAAGGCATCTTCACCTTTTGCCCACTTGTTAGCAACTGAGGGGACACTGGCAAAACCTGATTTCTAGTCAAGGAAGGAGAAAACTATATTCATCTTGAGGAAAAGTAACAATTTCTGTAGGAACTACAAGTTAAGATTTAGCAAATTTAATTGAAATCACCTGATTAACTAAGGTTAAGTGATCTCCTTTAAAGAGATGTCTAATTTCTATAACTTGATCTGTGCTATTAAAAAGAAAGACTGCTCCCCACTCTGTGATGAATCCATCCTCTCACCGCCCCTGAGCCTCTGGCCTGTACCCCAGTTCTATATGTACAAATAAATAAATCTTTAAAAAAAAAAAAAAAAAAGACAGAAAGATGGCCCTCCCTGGTGATAACAGCGGGTTAAAGCACAGCACTAAGAAGCTAAAGCCACTTCAGCATGAGTTCGATCCCCGCCTGCCCCGGAGTTGACCACATGGCGCGGCAGACCTCTCCTGACCCGCCCACTGCTCCACTCTGCAGTGGACTTCATTTGTCTGCCTACTCTGCTCCCTACTCTGTGTCTGGTGAATCCTCTCACCACCACCACCCCTGCACCTCTGGCTTGCACCCCAGTTCTGTATGTACAAATAAATAAATCTTTAAAAAATAAAAAAGAAAGAGACAGAAAGATACGTGGGCTGAGAACAATTGTATAACTCTGGTAAATACTAACATCAAGTGTTGCATCATTCTTAAAGTCAGAGTTGTACTATTTTTGACAATTAAGGTAGTGTTTCTTGCTTAATCATGACTTATCCTGTTGAATCCCTTTATTTTGCAGATGGTTACGTTACACAAACTGCATGGTCTATAATCAGGCAATTACTGTCTTGTCCCTTTCCCCAACTTCCCCAAGCTCTCTTCCTCCTTCCCTTCTGGTAACAACTAATTGAACCTATAGTCCAAATGTTTATTTTTGTTTCATTTACTTCATCTAATTTCTTTACATGCCACATGAGTGAACTCATACGGTGTTTGTCTTACTCATCTGAAGCAGAGAGCACTATAGCAATTAGACAGGCACAAAATTAACAAGTACTAGAGTAAGGTTTTAAATATAGGGCTGTTTGGCTCCAAATCCCAAGCCCTTGCCTTACTGTCCTGAAATGTCATCCTGATATATTCCTCTGCCTGAAACTTAAAATCTCAACACCTGCTACTACTTGAGTTGCTAAGGCTAGTTTGAAGTGAAGGGTAGATTTGGGGAATGTTTACTACCTATGTAGGTATCGTTGCCTATTTTGTGTAAGACAGAAGTGGAAGATATATCGATACAAAGGTAAAGACCACAAAGTTCCTGCCTTAATGACAAAAATATTTATGAGACAAATTGTAAATTATCCCTAGTTCTAGTTATGAGACAAATCAGGAGCTTTGTCTTACAGTCAAGTCACTGACTCCACCTGTTACAGGGTGGGCGTCTCAGGACCCCCAAATTTGCTTGCCCTAAATGGTTTCTTCCATGCACTTCATTAAGACTAACATATTTCCAGTGCTCAAGATCTTTAATCAAAAAGAACTCTAATAAAATTAGTATGAAATAAAGAGAAATAAGAGAAAATAGTTTGTGAATCAAGCACCTCAAATTACCCATCATCTTATGAATAAATGCCCAGTCCAAAAGGGCACTCCTGGTGGCCCAGTGGATGACAGCACAGCACTGCAAGCTAGCCATAGTCACTTCAGTGTGAGTTTGACCCCCTGCACCAGAGGTGATCACATGGCACAGCAAGACCTCTTCTGTCATACGTGCTGCTCCCCTCTTCATCAATATGTCTGTTCTGCTCCCCACTCTGTCTCTGGTGAACTGGTGGATCCTCTCCTTGCCCCTGCACCTCTGGCCTGTACCCCAGCTCTGTGTGAATAAATAAATAAATCTTAAAAAAAAAAAGGCTGACCAATACAGGACTTCTGAGGCCCAGAAGTTTGCCTTAAATCTAAGGTACCTTCTGTTGGGGACAGAATGGGACAGGCAAGTTTGGAAGGGAAAAGGGAAAATCAAAATCAAAATAAAGTTAAAGGTCGCCACTGCCATAGTCTCCATGGGTCTCTCACCCACATCTGTTTCTTTCAAGTGTCTACTTCCATGTTCCCCAAATTCACACCACAAGTCCAAGGCCAAAAAGCAAGTACAGCTTCTTTACATGCCTCTCTGCTCCAAGTGCCTCTTCCAGGACTCTTTCTTGGATTTCCTCTTTCCTTCTTCCTCATTCTTCCCATCAGCCAGGCCTTTTCACACTATCCATCTTTTCTAGTTTCACCTCTTTACCCAGCTCCACCTTCCTTGGGACAGAGAACATGGATCCCCCTTTCCCTTGGTGAGAACCCTACAATACACTTGTAATATCCAAGGTAGTGGATTACAACATTAGAGTTGACGAGATATAAAAGTTCATACCTAGGATAGTGAGCTCTATTCAAGTAAGACTGTAATTAGACATCTTTCCTGAAATAAGCATGATCCTGAGAACACCTACTGGTGCATCATGGAGTGATGCGGCTATATCCTCATAACACTCAAACTCAGACAGAGAGCAAGAAGGAAAAGCTTCTCAGTGGGGATACAGACTAAAGGATGAGGCAAAAAGTATGGAGAGTAATACTTAAATGGCATGGTTCTTGTGTGATATACTCTTTCTGAGTATGTGTTATTCTTTAATTGTGTAGGCTAAAGTTTAAACGGAAACCCATGTGTCTAATTATTATGAGATCCTGGACTTTGAAGCTAAACTGGAATTTGAAAGGACTATGTGAATATTGACAAGAATTTAAAAAGCGATTGCATGCATTTTGTGGGCAGAGAAGAAGCAGAACATATAATTATTAAAATATTTTACTATACCACCTTTTTTTACATGCCTCACTGAAATTAACTGGAGCATGTGAACTGTGAGAAGGATGCATTCCCACTGAACGCAGACATGTCTGTCTACATCCATACCACCCTGAACACATTGGGTCTCATCTGAACTCAGCCATGGACATGTGATTTTCTTGGTCAAGTACAAATTGTATCTATTCTGTTACATAAATTGTGAGCAAACGCACATGAAGCAGGGACACGATGGGGTCATGGAGTCATAACAGATAAGAAATCTGAGTGATAATAAAGCTCTGTTTCGTAAGCCACTGTTATTTTAGGGCCACTTGTTACAAGACAATTTAAGCTGAATGAAATGGTGACATAAAAATGGAGTATAAGATGTACCAAATGTTTTAAAACAATTTAAAAAGTGATGAGACTCTTTAAAACCAGGTCATAGAAGAAAGTACCACAATAAGTAATCTATTGCATAAATTAAAATAATTTAGTTTTAGGTTTTGCCTATTAGGAAAAAATGAGTTAAGATGATTAGAAAGAAAATTCTATATGTGACTAAATGTATAACTAGATGCTTATCTTCAATTCTGATTCACATAGTATAATAAACTTGGAAACTAATACACAGAAGGAAATATTAAAATATTACTTAACTTGTATATTATGTAATTTCATATAGGTTAAGATTTTATATATATACATATATATGTGCATATATTTAGCTCATGATTAATTTAACAGTTAAAATGACTATTACTAAAATGCCATTACTTTTGTGAAGTGTTATAAAAATATCTGCACCAGTTTTATTGCTGAGTAAGAATATAGACAATATAGACAACTGAATTGTTCTGACATAAAAATAATATAATAATATTGTAAAAATAATGTAAAATAGCTAAGAACTTAATATAATGCAGTCAGTTTTCTATGTGTTTCAGATGGATCACGTCCCTTTACAAATACTTAAAAAAATTATGAAAATTTAAAATTACCACAGAAGAGCACCCTCAGATGCCAGCAACCCTCCTGGCACCTTGAATTTAAGTCAACCAGCCCATAGTATTTGGTATGGTAGCCCAAGCAGACTAATAATACCTGCTAGGATGAAACTTTGAAAATTATCAGATCAACTATGAACGTAAACTATTTAATAACTCTTAGCAAATTGTTATGTACTAATCCTCTTGCAGAACCTATTCCCTTTAAGGTATCCTTTGCATATGATTGCTACATTTTCTCTTGTTATATTCATTTTTCTCCAAATTATTCTGCACAATATAGTTACTGTACTGTATGGCTGTTACGAGAATTAAAGGATCAAAAGATAGACAAAGGCATTTCATAGGACCTAGATTGCAACAATGCTTTACTTGTCCCTAGCATTTTGTTTTCCTAATGATACCACTCACGTACCACCTATGACAGTCACTTGTAACTCTTTGCTCCAACCACAAAATGCTACTTGTAATTCCCCCACAAAGGAATCTATTCTGCTTCATCTAATGTCTTTTGCAATGGGAGTGGTTTCATTCCAATCATTTCCTCTCTGGAATCTTTACATTAAGTATTATATATACTATTATTAGTTCACTTCATTTATCTACTAAAATTTTTCACAGGGTGTTTGTCTTTTTCTTCAATATATATACAACATACTGTCCATGGCTGGTCTACTAAATATCTATTGAGTAAATGACCTGTAACTTTTTTTATTTCACCACAGTTCCTTTTGTAGTTATTGACTCAATTAATATCGTATTAATTGCTAACTCCTTGAAAGTTACAGATAATGGAGATGCAAAAATAAAGATAACAGTCTACCTTCTTAAAAGGCAGAGGTTTCCAATCTACTTTCTGGGTGTAAAATCACTACAGTGTTTCTGGTTCAGTCAATCATTGAGTCAGGAACACACAGGCAAAAAATCCTGACAATTAAGTTTTCCACATTAAAATAATGATTTGAAATCTTAATAAGGAATACTAATAAGAGAACTTAAGGTAAAAGAATGGGAAAGAAGAAAAAAGAAGGTAAGCAGGGGCAACCAATTTATTCCTGGGGGTTTAGAAGATATTTTGAGAAACCTAGTGGCACAGAAGTGGACACTGATATATTTTTAGCTTAAAATAATAAAGTTACAGAACCATTATTTTTGATGATCTACCACAACTGATTCTAATGTATATAGCCTATACACCATTCTAGTAATTATCAGAAGGAAAAAAAAAATCTCATAAAAAGAAGATCAGTTCCCAGAAAATGGTCTTAGACAAAATTAAGAATGTGCAAAATCTGGCCCTCCCTGGTGGCATAGCAGGTTAAAGCACAGTACTAAAACAGTACTAAGAAACTAAAGCCACTTTAGCATGAGCTCCATCCCCAACTGCCCTGAAGGTGATCCACAAGGCACACAGACCTCCCCTGACCCACCTGCTGTTCTCCTCAGCAGTGTACTTCTTCAGTTGGTCTGTTCTGCTCCACACTCTGCCTCTGGTGAATCCTCTCACTGCCCCTGCACTTCTGGCCTGTACCCCAGGTCTATATGAACAAATCAATAAATCTTAAAAAAAAAAATGTGCAAAATCCATATAGAAAATTGAACTTAATCCTTGAGTGAACTGTTGACCTGAGTATTATGATAATGTCTTGATATTATTAGATGAAGAATTACATCTGTTTTCTCTAAGATAAAACTAGCATTCAAATAGATTGAGATGAATCTGAAAAAAGACTGAGGCAGATGCGGTCACCAGGATTAACAAAAACTAAATTTTGTATTAAAACAGACAAATATATGTGGTTGTAAAGGACATTAAGTAAACATTTTTAAATCTAAGTTTTTACAGAAGAAAGGATATACCAAAGAATAATAAAGATATTTCTAATTCACACATACACACACATATAGCCTATGTAATTATATATAAGTATATATAATACAAGCATATATTTGTATTTCATGACAATTTAATCAGACTTTGTGTATGTCAAATTTTAAGCACCTGTGACAGAAACATTCCAACTGAAAAATGGAGTTATTCAACTATAAAACACAATTTCTGGAATTAAACATTCAGAACTTAAGCAAAACACTGAATACTTTAAGTTATTTTAAAATGTGTGTCTATATTGGACTGCAGTGGTAGACTACACTAGGTGATTTGGTGGTGGGTGTACTCTGGTGGCAACATCTCATAGGAATATGCAAATAGTAACTCAATTAAAAATAATTTTTTAAAAGTTAGAAGACAAAAAGGAAAAAAATGATTTTCTAGCTTAAACTTATCATTTTCATGTGTAATTCTGAATTAACAGATGGTGAAGAAAGATTTGATAATAGGGAAGAGAAATCTGAGAGCAGATTGTTTCAGCCATCATAAACTGTGAATATGCATAATATGTAGGCCCATTCCCAATGCTTTAAAATATTTAAACAATCTGATAAAATGCATACAAAATTATAATGATGGGTTGGCATAGAAATATCAATGCTAGCATCATTAATGAAGTAATTAATTCAACAATTGAATTTGAAGACCTTTAATGGTATCACCTATTAATTTATTATTGACCCAGACAAGACTAAACAGTAATACATCTCAGCATAAAACTTTTGGCACTTATTATCTTTTCACTTTTGCTGACAAAGAGTACTGCTCAATTTTGTAAAATATCAGAGTTGTGTACCAGTCTGATATAACTATCTACAGGCACATATACCGTTTATTGGCACTGCCAATGTCGATATGGAGGATCAAAGAAAACTACATATGCTTTTACATATTTGAACACGTTTGTGTGAAGAAACTGAACACAAATAATTGGATATAACATCAAACAGCTGCATTAATTCAAGATAATGTTTATGATTCACTCTGCATTATCAGTTGCCATGCTTGTCAACAGAGCAAATTATAGGCCTGAGGCCAATTCATGGTTATGCATTACTCTCAAAACCGTTTTTAATGCAAAGTTCTTGCATACACATATGAATGATTTTGTCATTACTGAAGAGAATAAGATTTTGTGTTATTTATGTGATTATGATTTATTGAATGAATTTAAAATTTATGTTGATGGGATCTACTAGAAACTCATGGGAATCTTAATCTCATAGACAGTTAGTGCTTAATAAATGTTTGTTTAGTGTTTGAATTCATTCTACTTGATGATTAGAAATATATGAGTTTATTGCACAGGGCCTTGCTTTGTTCTGTCTGCCTAACTGATCTCTTTATTCCCCCCTTTCTCAGAAGATTGCTTCCTACATCACTGGAATAAGGGTTTCTGGTATGAAAACTGATCTTTAAATCTCTGATCTCCACCTCAACCACACTACTGCATCAGACAGTTAAATGCCCCTCATAATTTTATTGGTAAAAGGTTAGTGTGATGCAATCTTCATTTGACTATTTCTGAATTTTTCTCATCAATTATTTCCACTCTCACAGATACCTCCTATCTCTATTTTCTTTAGTAGGTCGATCACAGCCACACCTATCTTCTACCATTTTTTTCCTTAATGTAGGAACTCTTTGGCACATGGATGCTCACTCTAATTTTTCACAACAAGATACAGGTCCCTGTGCATGGTCACTGCTAGAAACTATTCCTGTACCTCTCTGCATAGGCAACCCCTTGTCCAGCATCAAGACTCCAGTGGTCATTCCAAAGAGACATTTTTTAACCACATACAAAAAGTAGGATTCTATTTAACTGTTTTATATTTTTATCAACTAGTTTTTCACATGTGATTTATATACAAAGTACACTGTTAACTTATAATTTTTCTACTTTATTTTAAGGCACCCTCTTCTCAAATAAGATATGAAAGCCAGTAATGCACATGCATTGTTCCTAGTATTTGCCATTGTATCCAGTTTCTTGAATATGGACTGATACATATTAGATCTAGTATTTCTATAATGAACATATATGAGGAAAATGTCACTACCTTTGAATTTGCTACATATTCAAACTTCCAGCTTTTCTCCTTACTGCAGAGTTACAACAATGTCACTTATACTTAAATAAGGTAAGGCAATTATTTAAAGGGTATATAGTTTAAAATCCCACCTATGTTCATATCAGCACCTACCATTACTTCCTTATAAGTGGTCATGCAGCTTCTGTCATTAAATTATGTGATTTGGAACTTATTTCTTTGTGGAAGTTTTCCCTTAATCTCTTTCCAAACTTTTTCAAATGGTAACGGCCACTTACTGTCCATTCTCCATTGCCTTAATAGTGAAAACATTCAGTGAAATTCCCTCAATATGTTTGTCTACTCTTCTAGCATGTGTCATAAAAACACTAACTTTTTATTTCAGATCATTCATATTTTGGCTTTCCCATTTCTTTCAATATTTTACTGAAATCTAGATGTTTTCAAATTTACTTTATCTACTTCTCAGTCCTCTCTCTGCTTCCCTTCTTTGTCCAGATATTCTCACTATCAATATCACTTTCAAATTTTCTCTCTGTAACTCTCTTGAATTTTCTTATGTAATACAATTTGTGGACAATTCAATTTAAGCATTTTAAAAACGTTAGACAAAATTCTTAAAAAAAAAATACAGTACTTTTAGGCCAAATAACTGAAAGAGGAAGAACATGAGCTTAACTGCTTTCAGCTTGGGAAACACTGTCAAGAAGACTGACTCTAGCGGCAGATACACTTCAAATGAGCTATAGTTGCCAGTAATTATTAAATATTCAGTAAGTGTCCTAAATTCTGTTGATGACTTCATATGAATTATAAAACATATCTCATTAGAAGATTCAGCATCATAATTAATTACATTTGTAGAGCATTCATTAAATACTAGAATCAAGGGTATAGACAACACATACCTGTTACTGATTATTGTTTATATATTTATCAACCTTGACTAGCCCTTATGTATTTGTCAATGCAGAAATTAATTAACCAAAATTCTACTGTCAGAGATTGGATTTTTTTTTAAGATTTTACTTATTTATGCATATAGAACTGGTTTACAAACCAGAGGTGCAGGGGCAGTGAGAGGCTTCACCAGAGACAGAATAGGGAGCAGAACAGGCAGACTGACAAAGTACACTGCTGAGGAGAGCAGTAGGTGGATCAAAAGAAGTCTGTTACACCATGTGGGTCACCTCCAGGGCCAGGGATCAAACTTGCACTAAAGTGGCTATGCTTGCTTGCAGTGATATGTCCTAACCCTTTGCACCACCAGGAAGGGCCCAAAAATGAAAAATGGGCTTTTTTTTATGTGAAAAGAGTAAGAATTGTGAAAGTGCTAAACTTCCTAAAATTGATATACCTTAAAAACTGTTTACTTTCTAGAAAAATATATTTTTGGGAAAATAGATGATTTTACAACAGTGATTAAAGAAGAGATAAATCAGAGAAATATATGCTCTGAACAACAGGAGAGAAGAAGAGAAGTTAAAATGGAATTACAATATTTTCTTCTTTCTTAACTTAAAAAGAATTAAAAGAGTTTTGGTGTTGCAGGAATGCTTAGGAATGGCAGACAAAAACAAACCCAAAAGGTGCCTAGTAATGCGTTAGCCTTAGTACTGTGCTTCCTTTGAAGACAATTTATTCTCAGATCCACCAGTTCAAGTCCTCATTACCATCACTCTCACCTTTTGAAGTCAGTCTTCCTGTATAAGGTAATTTTTCTTCAATTTATCTTGCATATGTATATGTGGCATAACCCTCTTGAAGTGTTACTAATGTTCTTTAATTCTCAGCTTACCTTCTGGTTCACTAAGCTACTGCTACCTTTTTTTTTTTTTTTTTAACTATATTATATGTAGTTCATAAGCCAGATATTTAGGACAAATTATAATGCCAAAATATTTGCTGTTTTTATTTTATTTCTTGTTATTCCTCTAACCTATAGAATACAGCAGTCTTCCTTCAGCACATAAGATACCCTCCACATTTTTTGTCATTTTCTTACATATTCTTTAATTTTGTGTGAAATTCTACCTTCTTAACACAAATCTATATGAACTGTATATCTTTTGAAAATTTAATAGAGAACCTTTGTGATTTCAGTAACTGTCGAGAGTTGTCAATTTTATGTAGGTATGTATGCATTTCCTTTAATAGGTTATGAGCTACTTGATAACAATTAACTAATTCATTAGAAAATAGTCACAGATAATTCAATAAGTGCAAACAAACTAAAGAATGTGTTTTACTACTAATTCATACAAGTTTCCTCCCATAAACTAACATAAAATCTTTTAATTAATTCTAACCAGATACAATGTCAATGACATAATGATCATTGCTGTATTAATATGCTAAAATGTGCATACATATTGAATATTATTTGGTTTGAATATACACATCCAATTGAAAAATAATTTTACTCTGAGCTTTTAAATGTGAATTTTCATACTTTTATATTCTTTCTTACCTTAGTACTTATACTAAGATAATGTTAGAAAAATCATCCAATAAACCAAATGATACAATGAAATAAGATCATCTCATTCAGTATCCATATTTACGGAAATTACTGAGTTTGGAATGTTAGAGATATATTTTTCTGACTTAGACGTCAGACCTGTTCTTTGTCATGCATACTGTCTTTTTCAAAACACAGTAGAAAGGATTTAGAAGGTAAATGCATGACGCTGTAGATGGGTTATGTGAAAATGTATACAGAAAGTAAGTTCCTTTCTATAAACAGAGATGGACTGGATTTTGTACAGTCTTTTCATTTTGAACTTGCCCACTACTCTGCAGCAGTGTCATCTGTAATGTAACCTCGTGGAGAATTAAAAGGTAGGAAATGGCACGGAGGTGTGTACTAAGAGAAGCTGTTCTCTTTTGGCAGTCACTCTCTAAAATGAATGCCAAGCACAGATGGGAAATATGTTCCTGGCTTCCCCCACTAACTTGATAGAGATCACTGGAAAAGGGTAAATGCCGCACCTAGCTGAGGCAGCAAACCTTCTAGTTTCTTAATGCTTTCTTCAAAACATCAGGTTCTTGTCCATCTGCTCTTTGCTAACTTGCTGACAGAATAAATTGAACAAAACTATACGAGTAGGATGAAAAGAAGGTGGGAGAATCATCTCAACACCCTTAGCAGCAATTGTGTTACAAAAATCACCATGGTATCCTGGCACACTTACATAGCTAAGGACTTTATTTATTTTGGATGTGCATTTTATTCATGTCTGTCCAGTCCTCAGAAAGATAAAGTGAAAACAAAATTCATAAATTGAAAATGTGTTCTCATCAGACTAAGGAATTGCTCCTTGAACGGATGCACATACATGAAAGAATCCTTAAGTGAAGTGCAAATGCCACAGTAAAAGGGAAACAAAGTATGTGACTTCTAATTTATGTACTGAGAGAATGTGTACAAAAAAAAAATGATATTTCTTCTAACTTTTCAATATGTTAGACCTAATTTAAACTAAAACAATTTCACAAGAGGACAACCCAGAATAAGTTGTTCAGGATGAGTAGATTAATTATATGTCCTCAACAATGAAAATTTATATATGATAATCAGTGTTAAAAACACGGGATATCTCAATATATTATAGGCTATCTATTGAAAATTTATCTAAAAAAACTAACTTCTATCTGAATTAAAATGTATCAAGTTGTGACATGGAGGCCTTGTGGCCTCAACATTTTACTCAGATTCATAAGTTTTGCCTGAATAGGCAAGAATATACTTTTTCTGATGTTTAAACAGAGGAAATTTTATGGAATTGTTAATTCAATTCTTTTCATTATTGTATGTCTTGAAGTTGATTGGTTAACACTTTTGATTCCATTGGCTTTTCACTTCTCTAGACACATTTCTCAGTTATAAGCCCTTCTTGTACAAACATTCTTTTTATCTGTGTTACTAAAATCCTTTCTACAAAAATTTCTCTTCATAAGCCCCTGAACTTACTATAAATATAGAAAAAAAAAAAAGATTTTTAGTATGTATTAGCTTAATAGCCTGTGATACTACCACTGGCTACATGTCTAAAAAGATGCTTCCCACTTTTTATAGTCTGGTTCTAGTGGAGAAAACATAATTTTCTTTTTCTGTTCTAATGTGAAAGCCTGAAAAGCTTAGAAGTTTTCTGGGATACTTTATCCTAATTTTAGATTAATTAACATTTGGAAAATTATTTTATGAGCCAAATTCAGCATTGCTTTTTATAATATTTCAAAAATGCATTATAAATAACATAAATATACAGTGGCTTAATGTTCTCAACTCTATAGGATGGCTCTCATTTCTATAATTCACATGAATCCAAGAATAATCTCTAATTAATGGCAATTAATGCTCTTTATGGTAATTATAGAGGGACACTTACTGAATCAATAAATCAATCACCACACATTCATTGCATTCAGTGTCTCTTCTAAAATCAATTATAAGTTTCTTCCTCTAAATTGTTATAAAGGTCACATTCCAAGCAAGTCAACACCAAAGTCAGATGCTACTAGAATTTGTCATATCATGCTTTTCTCCTAAGGAAAATTCTCCTTTTCTGATTTATGGAGAGCAGTGAAACATTAATTCCTGAAGGATTTAAACTATGGAAATATGAAGCTGAGGTGAAGAAATGGGTAGGGGGAAAGATCTTGGCAATATCAGTTTCCTCTCACATAGGTCTTCCTTACATCCTTCAGAAAACATCCAATTATCCATAGCCTTATAATTATTTTTCTTTTTCCATAAACTAGGACACTCCAGGCAGTTTTGTAAGCTATTTCACTCCAGGATTCTTTATCTTTTCATTGTTTATCATGAAGGGTGAATCTATTCCCAAAGTGACTAGGGGGAAAAAAAAAGATTGTTCCTAAATACCTCAGAGTAAAATATAAAGAGCTCCTAATACGGACAATTTTCTACTGATTTTACATACTGCAGAGTAAACTGTAAAAAAGTTTATAATAGGCCCTCCCTGGTGGTGCAGAGGGTTAAAGCACTGCACTAATATGCTTAAGCCATTTCCGCATGAGTTCGATTCCCGCCTGCTCCGGGGGTGACCACATGGTGTGGCAGACCTCTCCTGACCCGCCCGCTGCTCCCCTCAGCAGTGTACTTAGTCGATCTGCCTGTTCTGCTCCCCACTCTGTCTCTGGTGAAGCCTCTTGCCGCCCCTGAGCTTCTGGCTTGTACCCCAGTTCTGTATGCACAAATAAATAAATCTTTTTTTTTAAAGTTCATAATAAAAATAATTTTCTATACTTCAAGTGATAGATTACTTAGAATAGAATAAAATCCAAATTTTCTAATATTTCCCAGAAGATCACTTTTAAGTCTGTAAAACCACAATACAAATTAAGAAAAACATCAAGACCAAGTCCGATTACCTCTTCTCCTAAAATAATTGATACTTTCACAGATTAATTTTCAACATTTTTGCACCTGATGTGAATGAGATAATCTAGCATCTACTTTGTGGTTTCTGGAATGTCTTATTAAATACCATGCTGGCCTTCGCTGGTGGCACAATGGGTTAGAAGGCAGTACTGCAAGCGAGCCACAGCAGCTTCTGTGTGAGTTTAATTCCGGGCCATGGCCATGGAGCTGACCTACATGGCGCGGCGCAGCAGACCTTTCCTGACTCGTCCCATGCTCCCCTCAGCAGTGTACTTTGACGATCTGCCTGTTCTGCTCTCCACTCTGTCTCTGGTGAATCCTCTCACCGCCCCTGCACCTCTGTCCTGTGCCCTAGTTCTATATGCACAAATAAGTAAATCTTTAGCAAAAATAAATACCATACTATTGCAAGTAGCACTAATCCCTTTATTTTAAAGTTATTAATTATCCTTATAAATTTATAATGAAATACATTTACCCAAATCACTATTGAAGAATAGTTGACTAGTCTGCGCACACATGCGGTCACAAGGATAAAATTATATCTAATTGTAACTTTTAATGCATTAACATGCAAATTAGTGTTATGATCCGATATATATATATATCGGATCAAAATAGTTACACATTTTTGTACCCCCATCAACCAATTTGATCATTCCTGTGATTCCATATCCTTATCACCATTTCCAGCTCTTCTAATTTTCTAAAGAAGATTTTCAATGTGATTTTAATTTCACTTCCACAAGCAACATGCATATATTTACATTTTACCTCATTTTCCTTTTTGTGATATAACTACTATAATATTGTCCATTTCATGCTTAAATTCTCTTTTTGTTACGCATGTATAAGGTTCCTTATATATGCTAGGCATAAACTTCCAATTATATTAATTGAAAATTTCTTCTTGCTCCCCAGAGTTTTTACTTGCACTTCTTTAATGGCTGCAGGTGACAGATTGTAAGGTAATTTTCAAAGATTCTTTCACTGCCTGCTGTCCATGATTTTGTAGAAACCGCCCCCTTGTATGTGGGGCTGCATCTTGCTTTTAATTGACAAAATATAGCAAACCATGAGGGTGTTATCCCTGTGATAAGGTTACAAGTCATGACAATTGAGTATTGTTCCCATACTTATGTCGCCCTATACAAAGTGCTTTCAACAATGTGGAATAAATATTTTTTCCTACTAGTTTGATAAGTGTTAAATAAATGTACCTTATTTATAAGTTGCACAGGACGATAAACTTTAGGCAGTACTTAACACCTCCAGGAAGACAGTCAGCAAAAGCAACCCTCATGATGTAACATGAAAGATGAAATTTTGATATTAACCTGAATGAACTGGGAAGTGGATACCTGAAAATTCCCAGAGGATCACCAGTCCAATGACAATCAATGCATATATATCTAGGGTGAGTTACAAATATGAAAACTGAGAAACTAAAACTTTATGTGGAAATAAAAATTAGGGAAATAGAAAAAAAGTAGAAAAATTAGAAATTTTGAAAAACAGCATTCATTATGCATCATCTTTATAATTATAGTAAAACTATGATAATTAATGTGTCATAGATTTTAGGGTGGACAATAATACCAATGGAATCGACTCAGGATTGCAAAAAGGTCTAAATGTAAATGTATCTTGATATATTAGAAAGGTGACCTTAAAAATAGTATAGTATTAAGTGCAATCTTCTAAAATAATGATTAGAGAAACTAAATAGTAGTATTAAAGGCAATAAAGTAGGAATTATACCATCAAGCAAATAGTAACCATTATAAAATTATTATTGAGTCAAATAGAAAATAAAATTCTCTCCAAGAAAATAGCATAGAGTAAATCTCTGGAATTTTGGGATATTCAGTACTTTTTTTTTTAATCAAGGAGAGAGAACATGAATAATGCAGGAACTATAATGAGGCAACAGTCACTGGCAGAACTTAGGTAACACAGTGGTCCCTGTATATAGGTCAAGCTGTGTAGTTGGCGATATTCTCTAGGCATATGCAAAACACTCTAGGACATTTGCACAATGATGGAGTCACCTAAAGATGTATTTGTCACCACAGAACTGAAACATCCAGAAGGGGAAAGAAATGAGGAGGAGTAATCATAAAGAGGGAAGGAAGCACAATGGTCAGTGGTGGTACATTATGGGTGATTTTGTGAATGGTACCCTGTGGTGACTATACTTAATGGGGAGTGATTATAATGTTACCTCAATTAAAGGAGTAACTTAAAAGAGCTTAGAAAGGGGACCTTGTTGGGTGGCATAGGGTTTAAAGTCTCAATGTTACCAGCTGCTGCAGCATGAATTTGATCCCTGGCCTGGGAGCTGACCCACATGGTGCAGCAGACACTGTGCTGCTCCCTACTCATCCCTGGTGAATCCTCTCACCTGCCCCCTCCAGTACACCTCTCACCTACATCCCAGCTCTTGCATGCATAAATTATAATAAATCTTTAAAAAGAAATGTAATAAAAGGTGAATACATCATTGCGGGGTGGGGAATGAAGATGCATTTCTCAGAAGTCATCTCACGGTTAATCACAACAAGATTGTATTGAACTGAATTTAAAACATGAGCTATTGTCCAATGAAAAATGTATTATTTTCCTGTTGTTATATTACAAATTACCACAAACCAGTGCCTTAACACATTGCTTATTTATTACCTCTGTGGGTCAAAAATCTAGGCATGATTGAGCTAAGTGCACTACTTAGAGCTTGGGTTAAAAGTTTGGTTTATTTTTTTCTCAGGATTCTGGTAGTGATATTCAATTTAATACAAGAGAGGAAGATATGTCTTCTTTACTATTCACCAGTTTCTGTTTTTGCAGCCATTGATTCTTTTCTGATGAAAATTACATATAGATTTTTTTGTTTGTTTTAATGCAGCTTACAAGTGCTCAAAGGAAAATTAGTGGAGAGGAAAAGTTCCATCAAGGGCACTGCTAGTGATGGGTGTCTGATCCACTTTAAAGCATGGATCAAGTATGATGGAGGAAAGAATTAAAAGGAGGCATCACAAGATTGCCTCACACAGGGAGTCGGGGGTAGAAGGGATTAGCAAGGCATTGACACAAGATCCGAAGGCACCAATCCCTGTATTACAGAGGATTACAGAGCAGATGATCTAAGTGTGGAGCAGACTGCAGAGGGCCTTGTCTAGAGCAACAGACCCAAAAGATGAAAGATATAGATGTGACGATGGAGCCAACTGTGGGATCTCCAGTCCCTTTCAGATTCTATTCAAAATCAACAAACCTAGGCTCACAAGGAATGAGCCCTCTCACATAGAAGATGTCTATATGGGTGCAGTCTCTGCAGCAGTGTGGGGCAGCAGCCCTCTGCCTACCTGTGACTATGCAGGTGCTTCTTTCCACCTACTCTCTCCCTTTGCAGGACAGCAGTCTCCTGCCTGCATGGACCTGTACCATTCTGTGACTTCTCTGCACTGACCTCCCTCAGTGGAGACTGCTCTCCTCAAGGCTGCCTGCAACCATGCAGACCTCTCAGCAAGTCTGTCCCTTTCGGGGTAGCTATCCCTGCCTGCTTGTGTCCACGCTCCTGTCCTTTTCCCTAATAAACCTGCTCTTTAAATGTAACTGAGTCTCTGTCTCATGGAGAAACCCACCTGTGAACTCTCGCATGCCAATGAAATGGGAGCTCTGGTGAATCTTTCCCAGAGTGAACCCAAGGACTCCGCACTAACTCCAAAACCGATATCAATGTAGACGTGTTAAATAGTTTTTCTACTGATCAGTCAAACATTTTTCTTGGTAGTATAGCTATCAGTGTTTTGTCTGAGGTCAGTCTGATGAGAAGATTCTTACATAATACCCATATAATACAAGACATTTCCTAACACTCTTCTCATTAGTGATGGATTCTGTGCCCACACATACTGAATCTGAGTTGGTGCCATGGCTATATTGATGAACAGAAAATGGAAGAAGTTACAATATTGTCAGATTTCAGACCTGGAACTTAACACTACAGCCCATTCATTGAAACCAATCTTCAGTTCATGAATCCCAGTGAAGGTGTCCTTGAGTTTTTTCACTCAACTGGGAGATGTCAAAAAAAAAAAAAAATCCTGTCATGTGAGTCATCTCACAGACCTCTCAAACTGATGCAACACAGAACAGACTTAGTGTTTAGTGAAGTCCTTGTTGAATTTCTAATTCCTAAACTGATAAATTGTTGTTTTAATCCAGCCTTAGTATTGCTTTCGATAAAATAATAAATAACCATAACAATTGATGGCACAAAATTTTCTAAGTGGAGAACTCTGATTTCAACAAGGGAAGAAGAGGCTATTGAAAGGAAAAAGAAAAAAAAAAGATGAGAAAAACTTCTTGAGTCAAGAACATCACTCTCAAAAACTTCTGAAAAGTATCTACAGCACATGATAAAGCAATGTTTTGATAAATAATAGCAATTAGAACAAGTATTTTAAATATAGTAATTTAAAAATATTTAATACTAGAAAAATAATTTAAAGCTCATCCCTACAAATTCATTAAAAATTAAAGAAAAGCATGAACAAATAAACTGAAGTAATAAACTGCTTCTACTTGCACTGATAAAATTAATTTTAATAGGATGACTGACTTATAAACATTATCTCTGGGGAAATATGAGAAATTAATTTCAGCAAGTTATGCTGTTTTTCTATTAGAACATTATTTCAAGTAACCTCCTTTATTATCAAAAAGAATCACCATCCCTCTTGAATGAGATTCATGTATAAAGTCAGTTATTGCCTATTTTTATTGATCCTTTAATTTTGAGAATGTGACAGGAACTATGAAAAGCCCCCTCCTGAAGAGCATATTAACTCTTTGACAACTCTCGGTTAATTTCCATCTCTCTGGCTCAGGAAAAGTGATGCAGAGGTTTTTCTAGCTACTCCATGATACCAAAGTATTTTTATTTCTTTCTGATTTTATTTACACGGACTGCCATATATTTGCATATTGGCCAATTACATATCTTATCTCAAAGCCAGGTACAATGACAAAAAGAATTCCAAGTATGTGGTTCTGGGTCCTCAGCTCCAAGCTCTTGTGTTTCTAATAAATGGTGATGTTAACTTGCTTACAATTTCTGCTTTGGTTACTCATTTGACATTCCTGATATATGTGCAGATTATTCTTGCTTTGGAAGTTGGTATCATGCCAAACCCACACCATATAGAGAACAAATAAGTAACTTTTTAAAACTCTCAAAATCCCTTTTGTCACTTTAAAGATACATCAACTCTCTACTCTCTGTGATGATAAAGATAGTGATAAAAATATTCAGGTATAGGCAATTCAGAGCCATTTTATTGCATAAAATCATGATTTTAGAATATTCTGGCTGTGTAAAAAATAGTTTTGCAGTGTGAAAGCACAACTGGCCATTAAAGCTTGGCCAGAAGTGCAGTGTGGTTACACAATAGCAAAGCAAGTTTTATTGGTGATAAATTTCAAAGAGATTCCATTAATAATTTCTAGAAGAAATATGTACAGCGTATTGAATATAATTTACTTAAAAAGGGTAAAAAAGGAGAATCAATGGATATATAAAGATGATACAAAATGATCATTTAAGTATACACAACTATAGCAAAGTATTGTACAATCACACTGATGTTTGATGATAATTAAAATAAAATATAAAATACATTTTACAAAAGGATCAAAGTAATCTACTTTCATTTTTATCACCTTTTTTTCTATTAAAACTTATTTTTTTCATTTGATTTCAGGTGAATACAAACCACATGGAATCCTGATGTTGCTGAGGATTATCAGACCCCAAATGTGATCAAAAACTGCATTTTTAGGAGCAGCTTTAAGTGTCAGACTCAGATCTCTGATTTGGAAATCCCTTTGGCTCAACCTGAAGGTAGTTGCTGTCACAAGACACTGGATGTTTGAAAAAAGCATAACAATTCAGCTGGCAGGTATTCTTTTAAAAACTCCTATTTCTATATTTCACAAGAAATGTCCCAATGCTTCATGAATATTTTTAAAAGGAGGGCAGCCTTTGATTATTTACTTTGGAATATGGGAATTTAAGTTATAAAATCAAATCTGGAAATATTTAAATATAATTAAACCTATTTCTGGTCAGGTGTAAAGTAAAATTGAAAATGATAATTCAAGAGGTGGTCTTCAAATACATCTCATTACTAATGTTGAAAAATAGCTATCATTTCAATAAGACATCAGAAATGAATTCTAATGAAGAAAATATTCCATAATTTAAATATTCAGGAATAAATGTATCATAACAATAACTGAAAAGGCTTATGGGATAATAAAACCACATTTCATAATATACTCTTTATTGATTAATATACTTAGTGTAGGTGTGCTCAGTAAATTCTGTCCTATGAACAATCAATACCAAATTAAAATAATGTTCAATCAATGAACAACCATATAACAGAGACATTTTGTGGGGGTGGAGTGGGGAATGGGATCAAAAATGGGGTGGGGGGAGGGAAATGCACGGGATTATGGTGATGGCACATGGGTGACTTAGTAATGGGAAACCTGAGGTGATTACAATTGAGATGGGAAAAAATGTACAAAATGATGTAAAAATAAACTTTTGTAATAAAAAAAATAATGTTCAATCACAACTCAAGTATTTAAAACTTGGGTTGTTATACTTACTGAGTATATAACAAAGGCAAATTGTTATGGTTTAAAGGAAAGCATAAGGCTGCATATGTAAATGGTGACATTTTAACATCAACTATGAGACATAATACATTTTTTGACAGATATTTGTTTCTAACTTCTCAAGTGTGCTTCTATGAGCCATCCAGTTATTTGTTCCCTAGATCAGTCAAACAGTGAAGTACTGCTAATCATTACACAAATGTGCACTAATCACCAATCCAGATATATTGGTACACCTTTTGTAACCCAGAGGTAAATAAAACTTCTGTATAATATGCACTGTGCTGTGTAATTATTTGTGTTTCATACAAGTTATGACCCAGAAGATGCTAGTTACATAGTACATGGGATATGAGTAAATGCATAAAAGAACACAGCTTTAAAGAAAATAATCATAAGGGACACTGAACAATTCTTTGATTAAAGGATAAGAATTTATCAACCTCCTCTGATTCCCACACCCCCAATCTCAAATTAAATAACAGAAACTGAGACAAAGTAATAACACTAGCAAAGACAGAAAATGAAAGTGTCAACTACTCCAGGACTGAAAATATACTGACAGGGAGAGGGATGGTGCAGGCTTGGAAAAGTGACAAGAACTAGCTGTATTTATCACAAGTTTATTATAAATTAGGTTATTTAAGTATTTCATGTGGTTAGTTTATTGACCCTCATAAACTTTATTCTGAGGTAGACAGAATTGTTTCATAAAATAAATTCAAAGACACCAGGAACTTGACTGTTTACCAGTGTTTTAATTATGGCATGTCTGGAAAGAATGCCAGTTTCCACAATGCAATGCTGCTTCCAACCTGAGCACAAATATCTTGCTTGCCTGGCTGATAACTAGCTTTTCTATTAATATAAAAAAGAAAACAATAAAAAAGACAATGACAAGATAGTATTAGGAACAAACTGCAATTCTTAAGACAAATAGGGAATAGGAGCTAGAAGAGAAAATGAGTTGAATGCAAAGGAAAAACTGACATTTACTGAAAGTTATCAGCTGAGAGGGAATAAACCCTAACTAATGTCAAATGTGATAACGTTGGCAAGAAAATTGAGGTTTTAGATAATTATGAGAGAAAACAAAAGGACATTTCAACTTGCATACTGAAGATGTAAAAGAGTCAAATGTAAGGACAGAAACAAAATATTTTGAGATTAGTCAACATACAGCAGAAGAGAAAATCCAAGGGAGACATAACTTATCGTATTTCTGGGAAATTTCACAGAAGTCGAGAAGTTAGAAACAAACATCCTGAATTCAAGTTGGGAAAGCCACTAACAGTCAGGAAAACAGTAAAAATGGAATGAAAAGAAGGGAATAAGAGATAACAATGGTGATGTTTTTTGTTTCAAATCAGAGGGATGCTCAATATTATCTAGTAGTGAGAAGTGATTTAGGTAACACTGAAAATGTATTGTCAAGTTAATAATTAAACCACTGGCAGCCTCATAATAATTGAAGTGCAATATAAATTTTGCATGAGATGAGAACAACTCAAGTTATGATGTGGATAAAACAAATTGCAAGTTGTTTTTTTTTTTTTTTTGAAAATGCATATTAAGAAATCAAGGATATAAATGGGGATGTGTGTATATATACACATACATGCATACTTTGGGGATTCATACTACATTTAAATTTCCTTCTCTGAAAAAAACAGCTGTGACAACATCACATCTTTTAGTGAAAGAAATTTGGCAAGTGACTGACGTGGTATTTAAGCCAATGCTTTAAGAGTTAACACATCTGGTGCTGTACTCTCTTTACTTTTGACACAGCATTTTTCAGGGCTACAGGTGGCGGTGCCTTGCAGCACAAACCACAGAACAAGCACAAAAACTTCTAACAAATTATTAACAAACCAAATCCAATGACCTTGCAAAAAGGGAAATTAGTAAAACAATGTGAGTTTTATGTTATTTTTTAAAGTCAGCCTAGTATTTGTAAATCATTTAAGGTGAAAAAAATCAAAAGATCATCTCAATAGAGAAAATCATGACAAATACTCTTAGCAAATCTGAACAGAGGTAAGAATTTGAATATGTCAAAGGTGTTTTAAAGAATGTCAGTTTTCTAATGTCAACTTAATTCATCGTTGAGCATGGCAGAAATATAATGCATGTGCAAATAGTTTAATTTGATTAAATTAAAAAGGCATCGAGGTGTCATCAGTTGTTTTAATACACAAGGAATAGAATATTTTGAAGCTAGATAAACACAACAATGTTTTATAATGGTTTAAAAATCAATATCCAGATGGATATTTATTCTCCATTTTGAAACTGATTTAGTTTTTGAGAGTGTTTTCCAATAAATGGGTATTTATCTCTGCAATTACTTGGATTCATAAGGTTAGTTCAAGGTATAGGAGCAAAAGGAGTAACTGTTTAATGTATAGTCACTTGAAATCATTCAAGTTATCTATTATGTAAGATATGTACTGATTGCTAGTCCATATTTGAATAGATAATGTCTATTAAATCAAATATGTGCTGATCTACTGTTTCACATGCACAGATTTCCATTTTATAGGGAAATGCTTGATGGTCAGATAATCACATAATATATATTCCATTAAAATACATCTTTATCCGAAACATTTTTGAGCCTAACATGTTTCTTCTTGTACATTGTTAATTCCTCTAGAAACAAATCTGTGTAAAAGTTCTTTGTATTCTAATATTGAGCTTAATCCAGTATCAACATAAACAAGTAAACAAATGTCATTTTTGGCATCAATAAAACACAGCTTGTAATGAAAACAATTTAAGAGGTGAGAATTCCAGAGGCAAAAGAGACTGGAAAGAGAAATACTTACGAATTATTTTAGAAGAAAAAAACTTCATTAGATTTCAAATGTGTTATCATTCAAATGAATGAATTACAAGTGCTGTATGAAGTCACAGAAAAGAAAATCCTTGTTATATACTCATGCCAGAAAGCTAGCATTTCCTTTGCAGCAAGTTTTGTTATGCTCCACTATGTAAGATATTCTTAGGGAATGTTAAAAGGATTTACTATGGTGAATCCACATGGCTAGAACTGTGGTATGTGGAAGAAGCATATCTTAGATTAGGTTTGAAAAATAAATCCTTTTTAGAGTTACTCTATCTATGAACAGAACATATAATAAACAAGTCACACTAATATTTAAATTGTCTAAATTCCCATCTTAAAAAAGGAAGGTTGATTTGGAGAATCAATGGAGAACTTTAAATGTGCTTTCAAAAAATAAAAGCATTTTTCTTTATCTTAATTGTTATTTAGTTGCACATAAATTTATTAAAGTTAGAATGTTTTCAAGAAGAGTCCATCAATGATAATATGTAATCATAGGTGTTTTAATATGTGACTACTTGTATCCTGAAAAAGACCTTAAATCCCAATAAAATTTAGTATTTCTACCTATAACATTCATTTGGTAATTTTTTTTTTAAAGATTTATTATTTGTACATACAGAACTGGGGTACAGGGCAGAGGCTCAGAGGCGGCGAGAGGCTTCACCAGAGACAGAGTGGGGAGCAGAACAGGCAGATCGACAAAGTACACTGCTGAGGGGAGCAGCAGGCGGTCAGGAGAGGTCTGCCGCGCCATGTGGTCACCTCCGGGGCAGGCGGGGATCGAACTCATGCGGAAGTGGCTTTAGCTTCTTAGTGCAGTGCTTTAACCCGCTGCGCCACCAGGGAGGGCCTCATTTGGTAAATTTTTAAATTAAAATATAAGCAATACTATTCATAAATTGTAGCACATTTTATTTAGTCTACCAGTGGGACATGTATTTTACTTGTAGAGGAAACTGGGTAAACTATTAACACAGATTTTATAACCAAATAAAAACTGAAAGCATTTTCTGTGAATTTAGGAATTCTCAAGTTCAAGGTAGAGAAGAAAGGCATTATAATAGGTCCTAAAGACATGATGCTATGAATATCAGCAGCTTAAAATATAACCATACCCCTATATAAAGAGAAAGACATATATCTTGTTATATAAATGGGGCATCAACAACTAAGTATCAATGTAAAGAATATTCATTCTCATCCAGCTTGTAAGTGACTTAATTCACCTACTCAGATACAACACTGGCCTGAAATGAATTTAAAGAGATTTTCTTTTATCATTTCAAGAACTAAATAATTTCATTAATAAGAGACAACAACAACTAGTAGTCTTATGACAGAAATCTAAAGAAATAGATGAGGTATTTGATGAACTGCCTAACTGACAATGATTTCCAGCGAAATCACATATTTGGAATAGGAAGATCACCAAATAACCAAATATGGAGAAAAGTACAGTGGAAGGCTTGTCCATGTTTAAGAAGCTTTCAGTGTACAAGTTAATACCATGGAAAATGAGGATCTGATAAGGGAGGAAGACTTATTTTAGTCCCAGTAACAAGTCAAATAATTCATTATATAAGTTAGCTTCTGTGTTCAAAGGCTACCAGGAAAATATGAGCTCCAGTTCTTGAAAATCTGCAGTTAGACAGCACAGTCAAGTATGTGCTAAAATTCTAAAAAAAATATTATCCTGTTTAAAAGGGGATATCTAGATTTTCACACAAAATAGATACCACACACTATAGTACATATAGATTATCTTCTAGTAAAACTGAAAGAAATGTACACCTCATAAAATATATAGACATTTGTTTTGAACCTAGTATTGAATTCTACATAAAATTATGTTTTTGAGACTTTTAAATGTATATGACTACTCATTTTCAGGGCTTACCACCTCCTTGTAATATAGTTACAATTATATGCATATACTTACCCTTAGAAGCTACCTCAAAATCACTGATGGTCTAAAACAAATGTGAAGCTATGTATAAAAGTATTTATTGATTATTTTGCCACATTTGGCTTTTGCTCAAGTGGAACCCTAGCCCTCTTCAGCAAATGTCACTTTTAAACACCACTCTGCCAATAACAATGCGTTGTGATTTTCGACCTTGAGAGTGCCATTTTTACCATTTTTTACATATTACACCTAGTACATCAGCATACCCTCTGGATACAACTTCACAATGTATCAAAAATTATCTCACCTGAAGTACAGGTATAAAGTCCTAACTAGTTGTTATCACCCCTAATTGCAAACTATAGCATTTTTCTATATATTATTAAAAGTTAGAGTGCTTGTTCAAGGCCATAAATTAAAGCAAATCATTCCATGCCAGCCCTTATATCACATCAGAGCAACATCCAAATTTGGCTGTTATCAGCGAAATCATAAGACAAAACAAAAATAATAAACCTACATTAAATGACACAAGGCTTTTCTATCAAGTCATTTTCTATTTTATTGAATCTCCTAGCTTATCTCCACTTTAGGAAGACTTATATCTTTGTTCTCCTTCATTAACAGCAAATTAATTGCTGTAGCACTAAATGTGTACTTTCTGTTGGCTATGCCAGGGATGAGCTGTTACTTGACTAGCTTCCCACTTCATTCATTATTGACTGCATTCCTGGACTATATTTTAAAAATCAAGTGTGTTACCTATTATTTGTGATATTCTTACCCTACCAAGAGTTCAATAATATTTGACTTCCTTAAATTTTATTACCTTTGTTAGTTTATTGACTATCTTTGCCCAGTAGAATGTAAACCTTACAAGGGCAAGAATTTCTCCAGCTTTTCCATCTTCTATATCCCCAAAGGACAGTGGTTGGCAGAAATAATGTATTTTAAATTTTGTTAAGTAAATTAATGCATAGTTAAGGTAGTTTTCTCTAGAGTGTCTAAGACCAATTTTACCAAAAAAACTAAAAGCTACTGTGTAAGATTTTATGGGGTAATTGCAGACTGATTTTTGAAAAGCAAGCTTGATTCTAAATAAATTGTACTGATTAAAATCTGGAAAGATAACAGTTTAGTTGAATTCAATGTCATTATCTTCACATCTTGCTTTAACTTATCACTTGTGACAATTATACTATTCAATATTTATAATCAGTTGTTTCCATTTGTTTATGTGTTTGCTATAGAAAGAACATACTAATGTTATCTAAAAGGGTGGAGGAACACGAAATATCAATTCCATCAGTAAACCAAACTTTTCCTCTGGTATCAGCAAATTCTGATTGTAATCCTATACAGATAGGAAAAAAAAATAATATTTGTCCTGTAATGGGCTACATAAATATATAATATAGTGTCATGGACTATACTATATATAGTTGTTAGAGGTGCACAGCAGGCAGGGTCTTAAGGTGGGAGCAGAATGGGTGAGTGGAGATTGCTAAAAGGGGGAAAAAAGGGAGTGGGTGCGAGGTAGACAGGGGAATCGGAGTTGGGTGCAAGTCTTCCTGCTCTGGTTTCAATAGAGGTTTATTTTATACATTTCAAGCAAGTAGTGGGATAACATTATCATATGAATTGGACTGAGATCAGGATCATCTTTTTTTTTTTTTTAACAATTTGGGGTCCTATTGACCTATTAGCTGAGATTATAACTTTATTCTTAAAATCAATTTATTAAGGTTAAAACAGGTACATAGATTATAAAATTTAAGACTAATATTACTATATTTGCCATAGTGAAGATTAACCAAAATAAAGTTCCTTAAACCCTAACTACTTCTTACTGGCTTTCATTCTTGTGATATCCCAGAGGGTAAAGTAAAGTGAGGGCAGGAAGGAGAAATCTTCTTGTAAGTCAATCACAAAAGAAAATACAGTAAAGTTCTTTAACAATTGAATAGAAAGCTTGAGTAAATTTCCTTAAAGTCTAAAAAGTAGAAAGCTTAAATAGTTCTTTAGAAACTGAATAGAAGACTTGGGTAAATTTCTTATCTAAAGACTAGCTAGTAGACTCCTTAAAAACTAAATAGAAAGCTTGAATGAATTTCCTGAAAGTCTAGACAGTAGAAAGATTAAATAGTTTTATAGAAACTGAATAGAAAGTCGACTATGTGAGATAGTAGAGTGATGAGATTTGGGTCCTCATGAATAGAAAGTCAACTATGTGAGATAGTAGAGTGATAAGATTTGGGTTCTCATCCATCCGGGCAGTAAAAGAATATGTTCTAGTATTGCCTCATATTACAATACTGACTCTGTTATAATAATGAATTGCTTTTACTAGCTAGCCAATTGTAATTCAAGAAGAATTCCTTGTCCTGGTGCAGTGCTTGCTTGTCTGGGCCATGAAGTACCTTAAGAGGCTAAAGCAATCCAGTTGTAAACTGAAGGTTGCTCAGAATATTTTGATATTATGATTATACAAAAAAAGGGAGGTCACAACATAAGTTAGCATGAAAATTCTGATTTTTCAGAGATTTTCCTTTTCTATCTTTAATTTGTCTGCCGATAGAAATTGCATAGCTTGTATCTATACAGGATATTCACTCACACAAACACTATACAACACATACAATATACATTATAAATCCCATATTAACATATTATAGTTATACGTAATTATAGCACACATTAAAATTATACATATACATTACTTATATTACATATATTACATATATTGTATGTATTATATATGTAATATATATGTGTTATAATGCATATAATACATATTGTAATTATAATACACAGTGAACGGAAGTTTCATTAAGGATATCATAAAATATATAGGCCTGGGCCCTCCCTGGTGGCGCAGAGGGTTAAAGCACTGCACTAAGAAGCTAAAGCCACTTCTGCACGAGTTCAATCCCCACCTGCCCCGGAGGAGATCCACATGGCTCGGCAGACCTCTCCTGACCCGTCTGCTGCTCCCCTCAGCAGTGTACTTCGTAGATCTGCCTGTTCTGCTCCCCACTCTGTCTCTGGTGAATCCTCTCACCCACCACATCTCTGGCTTGTACACCAGTTCTGTATGAGTAAATAAATCTTTTATTTATATATATGTACACACACACACACACACACACACACACATATATATATACACACACACACACACACATATATATAGACCATGAGTTTAGGCTCCCAAACAGATGATAAAATAAGAAAATATAAAATTATAAATATCCAAAAAACAAAGATATGTGCAAGGAAACTTATTGCAGAAATAGTACAGTTCCAGTAATTAATATGATTTCCCCGTTATTTCACACTTATTTTGAATATGGTTTATGATACATTGTTGAATAAGCAGGTAACAGAACAATATGTATAGTTTGATTATAAGCTTGTTACATTATATATATCACATCGTCCTTGTCAACCTTACCAAAAACTCTATTAAAATACTTTATTGCAATTAGTTTGCAATTGTGTCTTGGAAACATGTGCTGACAACTTTTCATTCAATTCACCGTTCCTTCTTCCAAAAGATCAATTACCTTATTATATTTTCTAGACCATTACCTGGGATTAAAGTAAGTCTCACAAGAAAATTACTTTGGTTATCTTTTTAGTGCATTCAAAACTGAGTTTATTAACCTTCTTAAGCCATGAGAGAACTTACATGATATCATTAGAGATTTACTAAAAAGTGCAATGCAAACATACAGGATATTCATCTTTTACGATACATACTGTCAGCATGTACTACTATTTTATCCAAAATGTGACATATAAAATAAGTTTGAACATAAATAAATTATGCAAAAAGCTAATGTAAAATAGTTAAGAGCATGGAATCAAAGTACAAGTTGTCATTCATGCTCACTATGCTCCAGTAACAGCAAATGTAATGAGAAGTTATTCTGATAGGATCTTCTCTCCTTTCTTTGCACGGTTTTTGATTATGTACACTCTACAGGTATTTTCTTAAAATGCTTATTATACTATGTTCCAGTATACAATATTGTGTTAATGATTTCTGACTCAAGGTTCAAAAATTTAAATGAGAATTTGACCGTTTTGGGACAAAACACATTATAAATAATTGAATAATTTACGTCCTAAGCACTAAAATGAACCTATTTTTAATAACATTTTTTAGTTATTTGTGCATTCAAGAACTGGGGTATAGGCCAGAGATATGGGGGTTAAATGGATACAGTAAAGACAGGGTGGTGAACAGAACAGGTAGATTTACTGAAATACACTGTTGAGAAGAAAAGAGGGTGAGGCAGGAGAGGTCTGCTGTTCCATGTGGGTCAGCTCCTTTGCTGGGATGTGAACTCATGCAGCAGTGGCTGGCGGTAGGTTGATAAAACTGAGACTTTAAGCCCTGTGCCACTAGAGAGACCCTAAATTTCTTTCATAAGAAGAACTACAAACCAATGCTTGGTGTCTTAACATTCTGAAAGACATATCTGCTGTAATTAAGAAATAAATAAAACATCTATACATTGACAGGAAGGAAAAAATCATGTGTATATAAATGAAAGCTCAGTACAAAAACTAAAAATAAAAAATAATAGAAATTGCTTATATAGGCAAATGACAAAATAACCAAAAATATTTTATTCCATCAATATACAATTAGAAACTATGAGTAAAGAAATAGAAAGCAAATATGTTATTTCAAATAAGTAGAGTGACATATCTGAAAACTAAAACAGAAAAATTTTACTAAAAGATAAACATAACATGTAAATTGAGCTGTTTTGCTTCTGAATAGTAATCAACAGCAAGATCTTATTACCACTGTTAGAGCACAGTTTTATACATTATGATTTAGATGTTAATCATGATTTTACTATATGATTGCAACAGTGAAAAATATTTATGGAAAAATACTTCATCCAAATATTTTATTACAGTAGTAAGAATCTGAAGATATCTTCAATATCACAAAATTATATAATTTATAATAAATACAAATAATATCCTCAATTAATACTATAACTATAACATTAAAGATAATCTTTATAATAATCACATTATAACAACAAAGTTTTTTATTCGTAGACTTGCTATTCTTAAGTTAAATGAGTCCATTTAAATGATACTACTCTTTAACTTTCAGTAATTTTAATCTCACAATTGATCAAAGAACCATTTGTAAAACAGTCAGTGAAAATGCATTTTGCACCATCCATATGCCCAACACCAAACTAGGCACAATGGCTTCTAAAAACAGAAAAAGAAAATTCTTAACTCTGAGACAAATATGCCATTGATTCATTGCAATAAAAAGTAAGATGTTTTAATTCATAATGTATAAAGTAGTTGTCTGGTATAAATCTCATAAAAGGGAGTTATAATAAAAGCCTTCTAATAAAATGTATAGTCATACAAATATTAAAAGATCTAATAATTTCCCCATGTCACAGAGAATATAACATACAACTGTTATAGTAATTCAGGTGGTATCTTTGTGATTAAAGTGCTTTGAAATATAACTAAATTTGAGTTGCAAATTAAAAGCTTAGAGAAAAAGTTTTGTCTCTTTTAAGTTGTAGATCTCTGAACCTGTGACAAAGATTTGAAAACCGCCCTCTGGTGACGTCTGAGGACTTCCTCTGCACCATCTGTGCTTTTGAAATGTCAGCACTATAAGTATCCAATACTGAGAACAAGCTGCAAGAAGCTCACAGAAATAGGACTACTAACTTTTATCAGATTCAGCCCACTACTTGCCATAGATGGCAACAGAAACAACCTTATGTCCTTTACTTGATGAAAATGGTCTTTATCAGAAACCGCTAGAATTGTAGGGGTTCATAGGAATCGACTGAGACAGTACTAAAAGATTCTGGATAAAAATCACATTGCATATGGTAAATTAAAATATTGTATGGTGAGATATTATAAGGAGTCAATAAATCTGAACACATTTAAAGGTAAACTTTGAAATGCTTGTTATTGACCCAAAATAAGAAGGTATTCTGTCTGCAACTGAATCAAATATTAAAAAATGGTTTAGTGTGTGAAATGATATAATTATGTTCTGTTTATTTTCTTAATAGTCAGTTGATAAGAAGGCCCCATAAGAGATACAAAATGATCTAAATTCTCAATTTTAATTTAAACTGAATCATAGTTTGGAAAATAAGAACAAAGAGGAACAGAAGCACAATGGACAGTGGTGGTGGTGGATGATCTGTTGGATGGGCACACTATGATGGTAATACTTATTGGATGTACCCAAATACTATCTACATTAAAAAATAACTTATGTGTATATAACCATTGATGTTAACCACCTTTTATATTTTAAAAATGAATACTTATTCACATGCATGCATGCATACATTCATGCACATATAGCTTGAAAACATCCTATAAGTGTCTTGAAATCACATAAATTATTAAATATAAATGCATACGATATAGTATGGAGATCCATGGGTTGATATTCCTATCACAAACCACTTATTATAGAAGTGATTCTATTGTCAATTTAAACTACTATGGCCTTCTAAAAATATACTAATCTCATAATTAAATCATTTCAAATACACAGTGTTCTTCATTAACTGCATTACTGTATCAAAAAGAAGCTTCATTCCCCCTGTTGTGTGGAATTAACACTTGTTTCCAACTATCAACTTGAAGACTAAAACATAACAATGTGTAAATTATCAAATTGTGAGTTACAAAGTAGCCTGCTAAGAGTAGAAAGAACAGTGCTTTCTGAAATAATAGATTTAAGTTTTCTGTTTCTTTCTCAACTGTCAACAATGACTAATATGTGTTTTGTGTGTGTTTTACTAAAATAAATAAATTGTTGATGCATCTTCAACAGCTTTTGCTACGGGTATAGCTTTGGGATATGAATTAAATTGTATAGTACATATGAATCCCCAACTGATAATAATATTATATAGTTGGTTCTACTCAAGAGGACAACAATGTTTTGTTTTAAAGTCAAGAAATATTAATAAATCATGCAAATATGAATATTTGTGCAAAGTTAAGAATAGATCTAAATGGCAAGGAAGATAGGAACTCTGATATCGATCAACAGGAACATTACATTTATATTGACAAATTTTAATTTAAATGATAATTTCTGAATGTAGCCAATCTGTTTTATAATTAGAAGAAATAAAGTTCCCATAAGTAGCATTTCCTAGAGGAAACAACACTGGTTTATTGCAGATAACTGCTACACAAGCAGCTATAAATGCTCAATAATTGTCATTTTAGCGAAATTGTTTTTTTCTTTGTTCAAACAATGGATGATTTGAATTTTTCTTTCCTATAATATTTTGGTACAAAGACTAGTAGAGGCCCATGACTTGATTCAAGCACAAAATCCATTAAAAATAGTATGCATAGATTTAAAGAGCTCACATTAATCACCATTCAAAGTTGCAAAAAAATCCATCACTTATTCAATGTTTAAATTTTGTTTTCATGTAGGAAAATCTATATTTCTTCTAATACCTTCAAAATGGTATTAACCTTTACCCCCCAAAATAAACTCTGTAGTTTCTTAGAGATTATATTTAAATTACTGAGTTTACCTCTCTTCGGATGTATTTTTACTTCTCCGTTACTGACTAGGTGATGCCAAAATAATCAACTCTTATATTATCTAAACTTTAATGTCTTGGTTTTCAGACTATCTGTCACATAACAATGCAGAAATAAATGCATCACTGTTTTAATCATTATGGGATGTTTGGAATCCATGAAAATGACAGTAAACAGTAAACCAATGACCACAGTGTACAACAATAAAATGTCATTTATCAATAAATGATCAATTTATCGATCTCACTATAAAAATATCTCCAAAGAGGTAATGGAAATTGAAATCATTTCCATTTTTTTTAATAAAAGAATTTTCATGTTTTTCAGCTTAGGTACTATGATAAGTAAACATAGATAATTCAGTATAAAAACATGGTAACTCATCAAGAAAAGGAAGTAAGAAAACATGTGTTGTCAGAAATTACCATTTTTTATATGGAGTGAGTTCCCAAAATCATTTTTAGAAGAACAATCACACTCTGGGAAAAGCATATTAGACAAGTTTTAAAACAAAACAAAACAAAAACAAACAAACTGCACAAAGTGGACTCCTTTTTAAAAAAAATGGAGTTGAAAGGTAACAAATGTGTATTTCTAGTGAGGGTCAGGCAAGAGGGGGTAGTGAGGTCAGAGTGGTATTTGATGGCTGAAGTTCCTATTAAGACCTCATCATTTGGAAGAAGATAGAGCCTCAATTAAAGTGTTCAGACTCTGTCAAATCACTGGCTAATCCCTGAAATTCATTTGTCCAGAGTTCATGCTGCCAAACCAAAGTTTAATGAACTTACTGAAGTGAGATTTGACCTGCCATCCACTGTAAGTGAAGAACCCTTTGCAATCTTTACCTTACCAATTTATTTTCCACTCTAAACAATTATTTCTCTTTTCATGGAAACAACCAAACTCATAGTCTATGAATCCTAGTATCACAATGTCTAAGACATAATCCAAAATGATTTGACAGATGAAAAACTAGGAGGAAGCACAGTCAACATAGGTAACCGGAGGTTGGAAATGTCAAGCAAGAACTTGAAAGTAGCTGTCATATATAAACAATGTGGTTAAGAAAAAAAAAAAAAAAAGCCCTCAAAATGATTGATGATTGAAAAGAAATACTAGCAGCAAAATAGAAACTTTTAAAAAAGAAGTTAAAAAAATACAATTATAAAACATGATGGGTATAATAAAAAATTCACCAGAGGACTGCTATTTTCAGTGCCATCATAGGAGCTTAGACATCATTACTCTTGGGCCCTCCCTGGTGGCACAATGGGTTAAAGTGCAGCCCTATGAAGCTAGCTGTAGCTGTTTTAGCATGAGTTCGATCTCCAGCAGGGGAGGTGACCCACATGGCACAGAAGACCTCTCATGCCTCACCTGCTGCTCCTCTCAGCAATGTACATTGTCAATCTGCCTGATCTGCTCCCCATGCTGTCTCTGCTGAATACTCTCACACCCCCTGAACCTCTGGCCTGTAGCTCATTTCTTAATTGCACAAATAAATAAATCTTTAAAGAAAAAAGAAGAAAATCGTTACTTCTCTCATCTCACTGTGAGAATGTTCTATCTTTAACATACTAGAAAAAGAATGGGACATAACAAATTGCCATTCTAAAATTGGAGAGAGGGGAGAACTGAACAAGTTAGAGTAGGTAGTAGTTGGCTTACCTAGAAGAGAAACCACTTAATACAGATGCTAAAATATCCTATGCATCTATGATATTGAAAACTATTTTGTATTTTAAGTGTGTACTAGTAAGAAAGTAGAAGAAACCTACTGAAGAGCACACTCTTCCATGAAAATTTTCTTTCCAAAACTTTCTCCAGGTTCTTGCTGTGGGTATCTAAGATATGTTTCTCCAGGAGGCTGGAAAAATGGTTAAATACAAGACATTTCTCCATAACAAAAGCCTATTTCCTTTGCCAGAAGACAATTCTGAAACGATATACTACGTATGTTTGAGTCACAGCTTGCCTGAAAAATAGACCCAACAGAAGAAAATACAATACAGGACCTGAACAATGCAAGATACAGACTGTTTCTATACCCAAATTTCTCAACAATAACAAAAAACATTGGACCCACTTTTTGGATATGAGTCTGAACACAATTTCCTTATATGCATGCTAGTAGAACTGACTGTAAGTAGACTTAAGAAATGCTAATTATGGGGGTTCCCTGGTGGCCTAACGGTTAAATCTGAGGGAAAACACCTGTATGACCCGAGTTGCTTCCTAAAGCTGTGCATTTCAGAAAAAAAAAAAAAAAGAAGAAAAAGAAAAACTCAAAAGTAATGTTAATTTACATATACAACCATGAATTTTGTGTGGGTTTATTATCAACCACCACTGGCAGAAATATGGTAATATCTCAGTCAGGGATATTTAAGCTGAGGATTCTGACTTGTCAACAAACAGCAAAAATCATCAGAGCTTTGAACAGTAAAAAGCAGGAAACCTTCTGATAACTCCTGCCTACCTCTTGAAAACAAATGACTCAGTCTGATCGAAACTACACTTACATAATGCTGAAATGCAAATTTTTATTAAATTAAGTAGTAACACACATTTGAACATGGAGTCTGCAAGAACAGTACATTGGATTGTTCAAAGTGCTGTAGCCACAAGATCCCTTCATTTCCTCTGAACGTCCCTTGGTCACTCAAACAGATTCATACAATTTACTCTCATGGACTGTAAGTATCTGACTTTCCCTGAAATAAGCATCAGGACCGGTAACAGAAGGAGGATACAGTATGTTCAGGGAAGAATAGAGGCCTATAAGCAACACTTTGCCTTTAGTTAGGTTTTGAGCTGTTCTTTTCACAAAGACTCAACAACCCTGTGCCTAATATTTTTGCTCTACCCAAACTTGTCATTCTCTGGCTCAGCAGTGACACATCACCATGTTGGGAGGGGAAGTGGAGTGGCTGTGACTGAAGGTCTGCCCTGTTTTCAAGATAACCTCTCCTGCTCAGCGGCCATCTGAAAACTGAATTTATTCTACCTATCAAAGTTCAGTCTTTATGCTCCAGTTCCGTTCCAGTTTACTGACCACAGGAGACACTCTGCTGAAGCACCCATTACCTGGATGTGCACATTTATTACTTGACTCGAGTGAGACCTTTCATTTCCCTGAATGCAGACCTTTAGCTTTTTGCTTTCAGAAAGTGTCTCTCTGATCATTGGCGTCATTCTTGATGATGGAATTGTCAAGAACTTATAAGGACTTGAGATTTATTCAACTGTTAAGTTAAAAAAAAAAAAAAAAAACTTAACCTACAATAGTTTCACAGAGGTTTGTTAAAAGATATGGGTTTTCCTGGGTCAGAGACAACTACAGCACTTCAAGGACGTAAGCATCAGCATGTTTGTATCAGTTTCTCTCTCTCGTATGTACCAGGGTTTCTCCAGTTCATTCCTGAGAGAGGTTATCATACACAGAACAAGTTAAGGAGAGGAATCCTGAGGTAAGAAACTCAAAATTATTATAATGAGCAGCAAGCATAATTTAACATTATCTCTTTTCTTCTAAGACAATCTTGAAAGAAAAAAAAATATATAGACAATAAAGTGTAATCAGTTACGTTGCTCACAAGACATAAATAATGTAAGAATTTCCCCCTAACAATGAAGCTCGGAGCAAATACAAAAATTAACTTCACTCTCAATTACTCTAAAAGATGCACTCCTTTGTCCCCTATAGCACTATTCACAATACTCTCTCTATAAAAGCACCTTAAATACTCAAGGAAAGATGAGTGGATAAAAAAGATGTAGGATTATACCTGAGAGGAGAATGAATGAAGGATGATGTAATGATGTGAAAATGTATGTAAATAATATATAGTATATGTAAAAAAGTTACATATAAAATACATGTAAGTAATATATACATGCATTTATATATGCTATGTGAATAGAGAAATGTGTGTGTGTGTGTGCATAAAAATGTTTCTATATACAAAGGGATATTTTTCAAATAAAAAAAAAGATGAACCCTTACCACTCATAACAGCATGGATGGAACTGGAGAAGTTTATGGTAAGAAAATGAGCCAGAAGAAATAAAAAGTGGATAGTTTCATTTATGCGGAATATAGAGCAACAACAACAACAACAAAAAAGGGTCGGATAAAGCGGAACCAAAATCATGCCCTAGTAATTCAACAGAAAATCAAGGATACCAGTCAGGAGGGGAGGAGAGGAGAGGGAGTCTACTGGATTATGGTAGAGGACTCTGGGTGCATCAGTGGTGACTGTGCTGAGCTAACAGAGATCCACAGAGGTGTAGACCTACAACTGTGAATCATATACAGTGTTGTAAACCATTGTTACATCAATAAAATGTGTCAAAATAAAATGCATGTGTGCAAATATTAACATTATCTTGTAGCATTTACAGCACACATATACCTACTTTAGCAGAAAAGAAGTAAAAGGGGTGTTAAATAGACTGATCTATAGTTAAATGATAAACATTAATTTTAAGTAGACAGTAGATTTTAACAAAGCACAGTCTAATGTCTAAAGAAAAAAAAATTAATAACTCAAATAGAGACAGCAAAAAATAAAAATCCTACAGGTAAAAAATATTTCAAGAGCTGAAAAGAAGTTAAGTAAAGGAGAATGGTGAAACAAACAAGAGCAAGCAAAAGATGGCATATTATAATTGGACAGACATCAGTGTATGAAAACTGTTCTAACCACAATGGACTAAATATGCAAGTAAGTCAGAGAGCACAGAATTGAAGAATGGAATGGTGCATGCCAGGGACAAGAGTAAAGGAGATAGGGGAAGTTTCAGCAACAAACACATTGTTTAAATTAAGCAAATGAACAAGCTCACAGGAAAGTGAGGAGAGACAATACACTTCCTACTGGCTTTTTCATGGCCAATCTGAAATAGGATGTCAGGCTGAATAACAGCAGACGCCCTATTGTTTACCCTTCCACCCATCTTTGTGGGGATTATTTTCCATCTGTCTCCTCATTGGACTATTCCACAAGGGTAGAAACCAAATGCTGTTTTAAAACAAGTACACACCTCACTACAAAAGCAAACCTTTATGGTGGTACTGGATGTCAGAGAACATGGTAACACTATAGATAACTCTTAAAAGTAAATGGTATATATTTCCATTATATTGTGCATAGAAGGACAAATCTGAAAGAAAATATTGTTCTCATACTGGAAAAAATTATCCCACAAAGCTGTCACTATTATATTCCAGAATGAGATGAGTGAAATTGCAAAACTGGTATTTGTTGTTTCAAAGTCATGTGTGTCAAACAAAAGTAAAATAGCCTAGTTTGGGCTCTCCCTAGTGGCTCAACGGGTTAAAGCACTGCATTATGAAGCTCTCCGAAGCCACTGCTGCACAAGTTTGATCCCCCATCAGGGAGCTGACCCACATGGCATGCCAGATCTCTCCTGACCCGCCTGCTGCTCCCCTTTGCAATGTATTTCAGTAGATCTGCCTGTTCTACCCCCACTCTATCTCTGGTGAATCTTCTCACCCACCACACCTCTGGCTTGTATCCCAGTTCTGTAAGCATAAATAAATAAATCTTTGAAAAAAATAGCCAAGTTCATCAAAAATACACAAAAGATGTGAGAGGTCATTTTATCAAAAGTATACAGAGAACAAAAAAACAACTTTTAAAAAAATTCTTATGAATCGCTATGTAAGTCCAGTAAAAACAACAGTGAACAAGCACAACAATCTTATAAGAAGCTAAATTAAAAACAAGTGAGCAAACCAAGCATATGCTCAGGTGAAGAGGAAATGGAACTCCCCTATGCATGCAGGACTACAGCCACTGTAGAACACTGTGACGGTAGCCAATGATGATATGTGGTAATGGGAATTTTAATAAAGGGTTGATTATATTTTAAGTGTTTTTATCCCAAAAATATCAAATTCAATTCTAATTTACAGAATATATAATTTTAAAACAGAGACACAGATGACTTAAAAAGAAACAGAAGATATGCATGCATACAGTACATTGAAGGCAATCATTTATAAATATTGGGCATTATAAACTAAAAAAAAAACTGTCAGAAATCAAGGTGATCTTTCATAAAGATAAATGCACAATCTCTTCAGTGAAATATTAAAACTGTGTCTAAAACTTATGTCTTCTTTTGTATAAAATAATATCAATGTAGATGAACTGAAGATTGATATAATTAAAAGATAATTTTTTAAAAACTACATAATTATACTAAAACAATTACATATCTATCAGTAATTGACAATGAAGATATAAAATCAGCAAATACATCCATTTCCTGGGTATTTACTGCTCTGACATCATTTATATTTATAGAATACTATACCAGACACCAGCTGAATATATTTCCTTTCAAGCCAACATTTTATGTTCATCAATATAGATCATAACTTGACCAATTTTTAAACTAGAATTATGTACAGTATGCTATTTAAAACTAAATATGTATAAAAGCTTTAAAATTAAATATACCCAAATTGATAAATATTCAAAATAATTCATACATCAAAGAAGAAAACACAACGAAAATTAGAAACAAAATTCAAGGAGACTATAATTAAAAAATACAGCATATTATGCCTTTTGAGATGCAACAACACAATACTTATAGACAATATAATTGGAAATATTTATGAGAAAAAGGCAAAAGAGGAAACACCAAAGACATAAATTTTATATGTAAATTCTAGAAAATTTCCAAAAAATTAGTTAGAAAGAAATATAAAAATTATAGAAGTTAAGTAAAATGGAATAAAGATTATTTTTAACAAAACCATAAACTGGTTCTTTACACAGTTCAAAAATATATATATAAATCTCTAGTTAAATGAAGACCTAAAGAACAACAGAACAGAATAAACAGCAAAAGTCTCACTACTTACACTCTAAATATTAAGTATATACTAAGAAACAAGAAAAAAAGTATGTGCCAATAAACTCTAAAATGCACATTAACAGACAAAATACTTGAAAAATAGTACATTACAAAATTGAGGAAGCAGAAAATTTCAACAGATTTGTATCTGTTTGTTTGTTTTTTTTATTTTATTAGGATCATTACCATAAAGACAACCCCAGTTTAAGGCCTTCTCTGGTGGTCTAGGCGTTAAGTCTTAGCACTGTCATCAGTACAGCTTAAATTCAATCCCTGGCCAAGGAACTAATTCCCTTAATCTGTAAGAACTTTCCACTAAATCAAAGTCAAGAAAAACACAACTAACTATGCTGCTCTTAATTCTTAAAGTGGGAATTAATCACAATGATCAGTGGGAGAGGCTAATTCTAATGGCTGTAACTGGAGCTATTAATGATAATATTCATCATCTCTCTCCTTAACCAACATGTCTAGATTTATCTCATCCACAGCCATCACTTCAGAAAATTCAGTAAACATGCAAGAAACCACTCACTGAAAGCAGATGAACATTTGGTTGCTTTATCCTTATTAGATAACAGTTATTATTTTCCTTATTAGATCGTAAAAATGCTCAATTTTTGTGATGTTTGGAATAATTAAAAGATGATTCAATGAATACCTGGAATTCCAACTTTTTTTTTTTTTTCTTTTCTAATCTCACTGTGGAGGAGTAACAGATCTTAGTGGCTATCATCTAACACTATCTATAGTCACTTCATTTCCCAGATAGGTAAGATACCAAAGGCCAGAGTTTCCCCTGTTGGAAAAAGCCCTCACCATAGCACACGGTATTATTCATATGTTGATATCAGAATGACAGCAAATAGCACAAATATTTCTCTGTAGACAGTCATCTGCTTTCACTATCACTTCCCTGTAGCTCTTTAACAGCTTTCTTTATCAAACTCAGTAATGGGAGACACCATATTCCAGGAAATAATATAGTCTCTAAACCTTCAGTACTTGATGGTGTTAGAAGCACCATAAGGATGGCAAATCCATGAGAGAAGGTGCAATTTCCAGGAATGAAAACTATTGTCCTCTCAGTAGAGGGAGGGGTTAGATGTAATCAATCTGCTACCCATAACTGGCTGATCTTCAGTCATACTACAGTGAGAGCTAAATGCCAGTTTTGTCAAATGTCAGTCTCTGCTGTTGGCATGTAGGTCCTGGAGCAGTGTAGGGAAATGCAGGCCCATGCTGATAGACACATGCATAGCCTCTCTGACTGCCCCAGGACTGCTCCATCAGTAATGGTACTGCAGCAGCCCAGGGCAGCCAAAGAAAAGTATTGGCTGGCATACATTTAGGAAACCATCCTTCTATCATTTATTGTCTTCTCAACAATGATTTGTTTTTTAATTATTTTAATGACATTATTGAGAAAACTAAAATTCTGTACTCTCTGTCTACTCCTATTAATTTATCTACAAACTTTATCCACAAATATTTGAATGTTATGATTCAGCTCCTTTAAAACTGGGACCAACCAACTCACCCATCATCTCTGTCCTAGAATCAGAGGATCTGTACATAGCTTTGTCTAATTCCCCCTCTATAAAAAAATGTTAAGTTCCCTCTGGATATTTATTTTCCTTAAAACCATAGTTAAGTGGAACTGTTCACTGATGTCAAAGTACTTTGCTATGCCAGTTGAACAGCAGCAGATTTTTGTTTAGTTTTCCTCTTTTCTGTCAATTCACTGAGGAAAACTCACGCTATCGATAGAAAAAAAAAGTGTGAGTAAGAAGAGATAGGGGAGACTGAAGACTGGAAATACTTATCTGTGTAATTTACTCCCTCTCCACCTGCTTTGTCAGATTCTGAATGTTTCATTTCAGACACAGGCTGATTTGCTGCTTAGCCAATGTAACCATCTCACTTATTTTTTTTATAATTGTTTTTTTTTTTTTAAAGATTTATTTATTTATTTGTGCATACAGAACTGGGGTACAGGTCAGAGGCTCAGGGGCAGTGAGAGGCTTCACCAGAGACAGAGTGGGAAACAGAACAGGCAGATCGACGAAGTACACTGCTGAGGGGAGCAGCGGGCGGGTCAGGAGAGGTCTGCCACACCATGTGGTCACCTCCCGGGCAGGCGGGAATCGAACTCATGTGGAAGCGGATTTAGATTCTCAGTGCTGTGCTTTTACCCGCTGCGCCACCAGGGAGGACCCATCTCACTTATTTTTATCAGCACAATTTGTATCATATAGTTACTTTCAATCATAATTGCTTGAGACAATCAGCAGGTACTCAAGTTTTGTTCAGGGTACTCAGACCACCAAAAGATGCCTTTCCAGTTATAAGTAGTTCTACCTTGGGTGCTGTGAGAATCCTACTGGAATTTGCCAGACACTGTCCAACACACTCGAATGGTAGTGTTATTCTATAGGTTGTTCTTGGTCTGGGCCACAGTAGGGCTACTTCTAACACACTCTGGAGTGCTGAAGGGTCCACATAGGACCACCAAAAATTAGCAGTCCATCAAATCACTCAGTTTTTTATTTTTTTTATTTTTTAAGTAATATGCCCCAGAACCCAAGCTGAGGATATCTCTTTCAAATTTCAAAGAGGCTCATCACACTGTATGTTTTCCTTAGTGGTGTGTACATGACACAAAATGCACATGTCTTTAACTTTCTTTAATTTAAAAGGAATATTCTTGCAGTACCCCATTATCACTGGATACTTAAAAATACATAAATGTGATAGGTCCCTCAATCTTCATGCCATTTATCTCTTACTATGAGACACACTTAAACATCTTTTTTTTGGCTGGTTCATCTAAAGTACTTAAGATAAAATTATGAAATAATTTTAAGTTTATATGCAAAATAGGATATTTTCTTAGTTGGTAACATATTTCCCATAAGCTGCCGGCATTTTACATAGCAGGGTATATTAAACAAACCAACAAAAAAGAAATAGATACACATTTGTGTATTACTATTAATTAAACAGCAGACTTAATTCGGAGTTCACCAAACATTCCATTAATGCTCAGTTTATGTTTCAGGGTTCCTCTACTCTACCACTTGGCATTTAGTCCTCCGTGTTAATACTCTACTCTAGTCGAGAGCAGTTTAGGTTTTGTCCGCTTTGTTTTGTTGTTATTTAGTGATAATTTTGAAGCTCTTTGGAGCAAATAAATCATCAGGAAGGTATCTTAACATGGAGTTTCACTTGAATCATTCTATGAGGAATTGTGATCTTGTGAGGCCAATTATTTTATATTTTATAAAGTAAGTTCATGTGATGTGTTTATGCTCCTGTTTTAATGGCTTAAACTAAGTGAACAAAGAAAAATATTTCTTTTTCTTTATTGTTCTACATTTATCAGGCTGACTGTCCTTTTCAGATCACTTAATAGTACCTTGAACACACTATTTAACATGAGGGTTACTGCATGCTTTTCAAATGCAGTCCAAGCTATATTCCTGTTTCCATCTTCGCTATTATCAACAATTTCTTTATCCATACAAGAACTGGGATGCAGGCCAGATGTGAGGGTGGTTGAAAGGATTCACCAGAGACAGAGTGGGGAACAGAACAGGCTGATTAACAGAAATACACTGCTGAGGGGGGCAGCATGTGGATGAGGAGAGGTCTGCCACACAATGTGGGTCACTTCCCTGGCCAGGGATCAAATTTGCGATGCAGTGGCTACTGATAGCTTCATAATGCTGTGATCTAACCCAATGCATCACCAGGGAGGGCCTTCCATCTTCATTTGAAGGTCACATCTTTCTTCATTCTTCTGTGAAGGCTTTTCTTTGTATCTTGAGTGCTGGAATTAGAAGCCACTGTTCTATTGTCTTGCATGTTATGTACTCTCTTAAATTTAGCAGTCTGAATGCAAAGTTGAAAGTGGTTATTCCCCTAAGTCGGTCACTTAATAGTGCTGTTTCTTGTTTGTATTATTGATTCTCAACCTAGAATCACTAATAATGCATGCAAGTGTGGTTGGTATGTGCATGTTGATATCTTCATCTTTGGGGTTATTCTCCCTACCTCCACTTATTTTCTGCTGGTTCTTTTACCCCCTTACTTCTCTCCTTCCTTTGAGACTGGGACTCAAGTTCTTCACTTGTTCTTCTGACCCTTCAGATGGGAATCAGTTCTTCTTGGTGAAAATGTGTAGGTTAGCCTCAAATTCAGCAAATACTGAGTGTCTTCTTGAACATAACATGACATAGAACTGTGACTGCTCTTTCTGACTTTTGTCCCTCCATCTCTTCTTATATTTTTGCAGGGGACAGTGTAGTTACTGTGTGAACAGCTGTACAGAAACAGAGATAAATCATCAGGCTAGTGTGTAACTGGGAGTGCAACTGGGAAATGAAATAGTTTATGTTCTCATATTCTCTGGCCTATTTCTTCCTCCTGCTGCTCTCCCCTCCCAGTTCACTTTTTGATGTTATACTCTTATTCCAACAAAGGCATTAGAAAAAAATAAGTCCTGAAGAAAATGTCAAACTCTAAATCTGGGCTGAGTACCATTTTGAATTGATTTTTTTTTTTTTTTTTGTAAAGAATGATATGTATATGCAACAGGTTTGCCACAAATGTGTATGTGTATCACATATGCAAAATGTTAATGTGTATCACATATGCAAATGTTTATGTATATCACATTGATTGTTCCTCTAGTCAATGATTGGGCCAGTTCAAGGTCACATGATATGTTAAACACAACTAGAGGCAGCCTACGGTATTTGGTGAGGCAATTCATAATTACTTTAATAGAGTTAAATTAAAATTTATGTGGCAAACCTGAGAAAAAAAAATGACTGAGTTCCAAATCAGAAGAACTGTGTTCTGGTCTAAGAATTACAATTAGTTTGTTGTTTCTTCTTAATTAGTAAAATTAAAAGATTTCTATTTTCTCACCTGTCTGTTGATCAGACAAGTATTAAATGTTATTCCTTATCTGAAACTGCAATAAAGTAACAATAATGATGATCATTGGCATACCATTAATTGAATACTTAATTTCAGCAAGATCTTTTAAATTGGGGGATTGTGTGTGAAATAGTAATGCATGTGCAGTGTGCCCACATATGAATATACATACACTTGTTTCCTATAGATCACCTCCTACTTATTTTCCCATTTACTACAATTTCTAGAATGCAGTTTTTTTAAACATTGGCATTGTGGGCATTTTTAATTATACGGGTATTTTTACAACTCATACTTTAAGATATGCATTTCATATTTTGGGGCAGGATAAAATAAAGGAAGCATAATTGTACTTGAGGCTAAAGATGCATACTACCTCTCCTTTACAAAATCACAGTGCAAGATGACAAATGAGCCTCATGCAAAGAAAACATATATTTGAAATAAACTTTTTAATTGAATTAGTTCATGGTTCCAAACAAGCCATTTCATTTGAAATATGATCACAATTACCCTGGCACTCAGTTCCTAATATATATATATATCAGGAAACAGTCAAGGGAAAGAATAAGTGGCATGATACTGAAAGTATTTAACTACTTTCATTTAATGACACTTCTCTAATGGGACCCTGTGGAATCTATCCTTGTTACTTCTGCCAATTGTTATATTGATTCAAAATGGAGAGAGAGAGATACTGATTGTGCACAAGTATGTGCTAGCATGCACCACACACACACACACACACACACACACACACACACACATTTTACATGTTTGCCAAAGGTATTGGTGCCCAATAGTTAATGTGTGGAGATACCCTACACATATGTGGTCTGTCAACACGTTGGCTGTGACATCTATAAAACTACTTCACCTGGTGTGGCTGGCTAAGTGCCCCTTCTGCAGTCATTTTATGCTTCTCACATGAAATGAAATATTTGATATGACACCATCACCTCAGTGTGAAAAGCAACTATTTTACTTGTTAGCATCTACAGTTTTCTTTCTGACCTCAAAGAATCTTAATAATTCATAGAACATTGCTTAAGTCAAATGTTAAGATGAATTATTGCAGATTTCCATTGTAAAAGTACATTTTTGTTTCTCACCTTATTTTACTCTTTGTCGGTAGTCAGACCTCAAAGAAATACTGTATCTTAAGACTGCCAATGCCAATACTACTAATAAACACCTCCAATAGTGATTTTGTCCTCAAAGCACCATTTTGTGCTTTTCTACTTTAGCATAATTACAGATAAATACACTAGCTTTCAAAGCAAATGTGAAGAAGCATGCTCCTTTTCGGACTGAATGCAAACTTGGCAAATGCACTGAAGCTCTCAAAGTCAGCATTATATCATCAGAATTCTAGAATAAGCTGCATGGTGTCTGCAGGGCAACTCACAACAGACTTCCCTATTAACCTTACCACCCCTCTTACAATCCCAATAACCCCTTAATTTTAGTGTTTTATAAGTTATTATCAGAATCATATGAGCCAAAATATTCTTCAAAGTCTCTTGTATAAACTGACACAAGTCAGAGCTAACTGTACTCTGAATAATGGGCGGCATAAGGCGCCTACCCCGTCTAATTATTGAAATTCTTCATCACTTGAAAAAATAATATTTCTCTTTGTGTCTCCATGTGTTGTGCCTCATTCTACATTATGTATAATATTATAAAGTTACTGTTGGTTGCTCACTTTTGAGTAAGTAATTTTATCTCACAGTAAAAAGTGAGGGTTTCTAACATATTCATGAGGTATCAGGGCAGTGGATTTGCTGAAAGTGTGCACAAATACAGATAATCATCACATATTGCCTGAGTAACTAAACGTTGACTTGAATATATGAACTAATTTTCAAACGTGTATATTGTTTTACTATATTTATCTAGCATGCTTTATTGTGTTGCCTTTTAAAATTAAAATCATGTGTGATCCAGTGATCTATATTGTTAAAACAAATTATGAGGAGGAAACATTTTTGAATTCAGCTAAACATGCAATGAATCTCTGTTCCTTCAATTCACAACATAATCTACTATTTATACAACCACAGATAAGTCATTTAACTTTTTCAAGAACTCCCTTAAGTAAGGAGCATTCAGTTTATTAAGATTTCTACGTTGGCCATGGCATTGAGTATATAATAAAATGCTAATTATATTATTCTCTCCTTTTTGCTTCACACATGTAATTTTGTGAGGGTATTAACTTATTATTTTCATCTCAACATTCATGTAATATATAGTTCACTGTAATCTTTATGATAAACTAATAACAGTTTTTCAATTAGCATTTCCTAAAGTGAATGTGTTATAACATTAGGATGATAGAATTACAAAAGGTTATATAGAAATAAAATATATAGCTAATAATTATGTCACTAAAATGTGTTTTTATGGAATTACAATTTTTATTCATTAAAGATGAGGATTTGTTCTCTTTGCTTTGTGCAAATATAAATATTTTCAAAGTTAATTTGCATAGGCTCTTATAAATATACAGCTGTGTATGGAGTCCCAGCTGGCAAAAAATAGCAATTTTCTATGTGTATTTGTCACAGATATTGGAAACAGGTGCAAACCTCACCTGAACACTCAAACTATTGAGATCTCCAGATTGAGTCAGAACATTAATATTACTTCACAAATTTAGCAGGAATTGATCTTTATAAGTCCTAGACAAATGAATCTGTTTACATGAGTGAAAAACAACATAGACTGAACCTTCTTTCCCTAATCTGCTAACAGTGTGTCTACAACAAAAACATGTACCCACAGCAAAATCATGAACCAGGAGGGAACCATATATCAAGCCACAAAGGGGGTAGATTGATCCATTTAGCATTTCCTTTGCTCTAAAATATACCTTAATCAGGTATTAACAATGCCACTCTTTTAATCGTTTGTTAATATTTTCATGGTACACTACCATATGACTTAGAAATTCCACTCCTCAGGATCTATCCATAGGGCACAAAAACTTTAATTCAAAAGGATGCCTGCACTCCTATGTTTACTTTAGCAAAATATAATAGTCAATACTTTGAAAAACCCAAATACCCAAAAAGTAGATGACTCATTCAAAAATATGTGGTATATATACACAATCAAAAAAGATAAACTAATGCTACTTGGAACAATAAGGATTATGCTCAGTGAAATAGTCAGAAGAAAAAGGAAAAAAAATATTTGATGGTTTTACTTATAAGGGGTATCAGATACAGGAGAACCAAATGAAGGATCAGAAAAAAATAACAATTTTAAAAAACACAGCACAACAAAAACAGACAACTATAAATCACAGGCATTTGGCAGGGGAGGAAGGAGAAGGATAAAGATGGGGGAGGGAGGAGCATAATTGATGCACTATGATGATGGGGCACAGGTAAACTGGGAATTCTATGGGGACTACACCTGAGAAAAGAAAGCAAACACTGTAAAAAAAAAAAAAAAGAACAGTGATGTTATATATATATATATATATATATATATATATATATATATACACACACATATATATATATGTATTTTTTTTCATGATGCATCTTTTTTTGTTATTTTATTTCAACCTGTTTACACTGTGGAATTTGAATTGGTATTCATTTGCTGCTGCTGCTCTTAAGCTAACATTGGTTTACATATTGTTTTCAGAGCTAAAAGGTCACACCTCTTTTTGTTATCACACTATACACCAACTACGATGTTCCTGTAATTTTCCACGTAATACACTGTGGCCCCACCCTCCTTCTTATAAGAAGCACTTTTTAAAAATCTATTTTAACAATAGTGTGATACCATCTCTTTCTTCAGATTGACTCCAAAACAACAAATAAAATTATTTAGAGAATCACGATAGAAACAGATACTGGCTTGCTTTTGTTTAAAAATCCCATTTTTCAAAACAGTAAATATTACTAATTTTGCTATATCTATAATTACTCTCAAAGTTGGAGGAAATGACACAGAACAAGAGAAAATTATCCATCTAGCTAAGCATAGGCATGTGTGTACCATAAATAAGACTGTGGTAAATGTTGAGGTAAAATGGTAACAATAAATTAATGAAAATCCAAACTTACTTATCAGAAGGCTTACAATCTAAAGAACCATAGTATTACATGAAGGTTTATAATGTGTGATTCGCTAAACTGATTTAAATATGCTTGTCAGTTTTCAAGACTGTTCCTAAAGATGAGAGCAGGAATAGAGATAGAATTATCAGTGTTCTCTGAAAGAGAAGTGAGAATCAGATGATAGAAACCAGGAAGGTGAGACATGTATGATCCAGAATATATTTTTCTTTCTCTTTCACTTTATGGGGTTGTCAAAAAGTCAAAGGTTAAGCTATACCCCTATGTCTTAAGTACTCTGATAAAATTCTAATTGAAAATATTCCTTTGATATAAACCACAGTGATGTTAAAATTTCTACATTAAATTCTAAGCTAGTATCAAATCTGTCAATAACATACCTCGTTACATATATATGTATATGCTATTATAGTTATAAAAAGTTATGTCCACCTTTAATAGTTCTACATTAGCCATTTATTACATTAATATCCTGAAAGTGTTACAGAACCCATACCAATAATATTTATACCAATTAAAATATAATTTGATTTTTTTATCTCTAGAGCTGTAGTACTTAGAAAGATTTGAATAATATTTTGAAGAATTAATTAAAGCAAAGCATCAGGAAAGTAATTTTATGATTTTAATCTTCTGCTTCATTGATCGGTAGGAAGCTCTGGGTCACTTGCTAATACTTTAACTGTCCTCTACCTAACTGGGCCTATTCCAAGTCCTTGTCCTTGAGGTTATTTACATGTTTATAAATCACAGTGTATACCATAGATAAAATCCATTTTAGGAAAGAGTGCAAAGATGGTTTATTTAAACCTTAAAAAAAAATATCTCCCCAAAGTTAGGACCTTTGTTCTGTTCCTGGATTTATTCCAAGCACTGAAAAGTGCCATGCACAGAGTAAGGCACTTAATTAATAGTCTTTGAATTAAATGACTTGCACTTCCAGGCCCAAGGCTCATACTACAGGAGAACTTACCAGAAAAGACTTAATTCAGCGGTCATAGGGTATTATCCCAAGGGTAATTAAACTGTAGATTAATTTCCAAGAGAAAAATAAGTTATTTTATTTTATTTTTTTTTTACATTTACAGAAAGTGGTAGTGGTTTGAATTGGATACCAAAGCTAACCTGAACCTCTGGTACTAAGTAATGGTTTGGTTCACTTTTGGAAGTCACCACAGAGATAACCAATATCCTGCTGATATACATGGATACATTTCATAAATGTGCTGATCATCCAAAATTATAGTAAACATTATAGAACAATTTTTTAAAAAAGCTATAACTGGTCCCCTCACTCACTGGTGTATGAATGTTTATATGTAACATATTTCATTTGAAAAACTAATTTGCAGTTATATATTCTTTAAATTTATGTAGACATATTATAATCCAGAGGAAAGTCAAGGAAAAATGTACTTCTGTAATGGTTCTTTCTCTAAAAGATTTGCTATTATGTCTTTTTTTGTTATTATTATATGTCTTAACTTTGAGTAAATATGCATTTTGGTAAGAGAATTTTAAAACAAAATGTATACTTTTTTGGTAGCGAGCTCATCTCACAAGAAGGACAAAGGTGGCTGAAACATACACATCAGTAAAAGTAGAAGCAGCAGATGAGTATACAATTTGCCTCATAATGGAGGCAGAATAACCAACAAAATTCTTAGACCCTAGCAATTTCTAGATTATCACCCTCTTCCATGGGACAAAGCTAGTGTTTAAAATTCAGTAAATGTAAGTTCTAGGTAGGGGAGAAGCTTTTATATCTACATTTGCAAGTTATCAGGCTTTGCACCTACTTTTAAAACAACTTTTCCCATTTTGCCACTTCACAATATTAAAAAAAAGAAGTTTCAAATGCAATTAATTTACAAAAGAAAAAAAAATATCTTCAGGGCTCAAAGCTGAAAGAGCTGAGCTTTGAAATAAGGTCAGCCATCAAAAGAGAATTTTTAACATGTTCTACTATAGTTAAATATTTGACAGCACCCTTTTCATTTAAAGAAATATTCTTTGTTTAAACTTTCATTACAATTTCAGATATTTTATACAATTAACTTGAGTGCTCATTGAATTATATTAAGTGAAATAGGCCACAGGTATAACAGAATTTTACCGGTAAAAGCATTGCCAAAGTCTTACCAAAATATGTTTTCAGAAGGATTAAATGTGTGAAGAAAAATAATTTGTTTTATTTTTTTAAGTTCTGAATACTGATGGAGAAAGTAAAACATCTACTAATTAAATAAACTATGTTTGAATTTTTAAATTGTTTAATAAATACAAAATTATTTAAATATATTTAAATATTCTAAGAATAGTCTGAAATTTCAACACATCAGAATTCATAAAACTTTAATAAGTACAGTGCTTAATAGGAGACTCAGAAATGAAGGAATTTATTAACTTTTAACTATAGTTACATTTCAAATAAATCTACTCAATTAAAAGAGTAAAATTAGCAATGATATATCACCATTTTTCTATTAATAACTTGTATTACTTTAGTATTTTTATAATTCTAAAATAATATTACAAATATGTATAATTCTGGCATTGTCCTAGGCTGATACATTTTAATAATTCTTCCTAACATTCTTGCAAGCCTTAGATGACTAGTTTTGTAGTAGATTCAAAATACAAGTGGTTCAGAATTCTTATACTTTCAAAAAAATCAGTATTTACAATAAAATAATAACAACTGTCACCACAATAGTAAAATCTATTTAAATCTTACTAGTTGAAATTACTTTAAAAATATTAAGTGACATTTTCTAGTGATGAGTCATTTCTTGCTACTTTGAATCCATACCCCCCTTAGTCACATGAGTGACTGCTGGGTCTCAGTCTCTTACTCTGGCTCTTTATTGGTTTCCCACTCCTATGAATGGTTCCTGTATCTATTTTCTCCTGTTACTTGTTTCTCTTCATTTTTCCTCACTTTCATTTGGGAGGCATGATCAAATCCCATCTCACCCAACCTCAGTTTTATGCATGTATTAGTTTAATTCAATTCAGTTCCTGTCTACACCCGTGCTGCTCAACAGGGACATAGAAAATTACAAAGTTGAATACTGTGTGTATAATATTACATACTTATTTAAGTATGTTCAGTAACTGTTCTAACTTTAAATAACAAGGATCAAATTTATGTTTAAAAGACAAAGCCACGAACTCCCCACTGAGACATGGATCATCCACCATGTTCTGAAATATCCTATAGTTAGTGCACTGGTGCTTTATGCTTGCCTCCAGTATTGACCTCTTCCTTTTTGAGAAAAACAGAGAATTTTCAAAATCTTAAAATATCATGCACATTCTCCTAGGTCACCAGTAATTACTTTTATTTAACAGCAACATCCTCATTCAGAAGCGTACATTCATTTCCTGTATCTGCCTTTTACTTTGTACCACTTTCTGTTAGAATGGATGGGCTTATATGTATACTTATTGTTTATCTCCAGCTTTTCTGTCTTTCCAGAATAGAGTTTAGTTCATTGTGGGCCTTCAATAAATATTTGTTGAGGTACTATTCATCCATACTTTTATATCTGCATTTTAAGGCCTAACATGCTTTAATTTTGAAGTCTTATTATTAGTCATCCACTGGCTGGAACTGGAAACATAGTTAAACAGTCATCATTTTACTTTACTATTTATATGTTAGCTATTGAAATTATTATATATGATTTTCATAGCCATTTTTAACAATTGCTGGTTAATAATTGATTGATATTGTTGAACTTTATTCATCATTTATTTAAATTTAATCATGAATATCTGATTCCAAGCCAAGACCTTTTAAGGACATGATTTAACTCTGGAGTCCAAATGAACTTTCTTATAGTGCCTAAGATCAATTAACTGTGAGTTCATCTTTCAGTGTTTTTGTAGAGTCAGTTAATGTCAGTTGCATCATTTCATTGTGCTTTCTGCCATTTATAAGCAGCATTTTTTGAGTTACCTTCTTTATTTACCTACTACAAATTCAGTTACACAACTGACTCTCAGTGATTTTCTACCTAATTTTTTTTTAATACTCTGAAACTAGGCTTGTCCAGATTATTCATATTTTTGGATGGTTTTATATAAATATCCTGATTGTGACTAAATAAATATAATTTATGTCCCTACATTTTTGAAAGCCATTAAAATCATAAATGGTAACTTTTTGCACCTTGTATTGGTTCATAACTTATTTACTGAAACAATGTAACTAAAGTGATAGAATGAACTGGCATTAGCATATTTAAGACCTAAGATAACTGCCTATGTTACTTTGCTATTGTTGCTGTTCAAAATTATCACAAACTTAGCAGTTTAAGCAACACAAAAATGTTACCATATAGACCTAGAAGTCAGAATCCCAAGTCTTACTGGGTTAAAATCATGTTGGCAAGTTCTTCTGAATGCTCTGAGGTAAAATATTTCCCTGCACTAACTTCTGCAGTCCACCACATTTCTCTCTGCTGGTGTTTACCTTGGCCAAAGAACATTTTAAAGGAAAATCTAGTATCTATTATTCTGTAAAATCTGTTAAATAAAGGTTGATGCTGCCTGAATACATATAGTTTAACTTTTATCATGTTAATTTAATTGGTATTATAGCATGGGGAATGTTCCATAACTCTTCATAGGGAAAGTATTATATTGCTGCTATTAATAAATGAAACAAAATGTATTTAAACATTTCTATATTGTCATTATTTTATATTTTCCAGTTATTTTGTGTGCAATAAAAGACACAATAATTATCCCTATTTATCTAACCTTATTCAACTGTGGATATCATTTTTCTAAGACATAACCTACAGATTTATATTTAACTGGGAACACTGATGAAAAATTAAGATAAGCTTATCACTGGGTCTATATATATATAGTCCTCCAAAATGACTACAGTAACATCCATTCCCAATTCCTACCCTAATATGCCTTTTCTACACATGCTTCCTAGTATTTGATGGCACTAAATATTTTTTTCCTCACTTGAATTACCGAAAAATAATTATTTCAATTTACTTTTCTCTATTTTCCAATGAAGATCTTAAAGCCTCTATATTATATAAAATGCTGTATATATAACACATACTGTTGGAAAGAAGTGTTACCTCAGTAAACGTGTGTGTGTGTGTGTATCAAATCAGAAAAGTGGAAGTTTTCTCAAGAAAAAAATAAATAATAAAACTTAAATGCTCATGGTGAACCATGTGAACCTCTAACATAACATAAGGAATCATTTTGCATTTCATTTTGTTTCCTAGTCCCTGTTTATTCAATCAAACGAAAATGCTACTCAATGGAATGAACTTTTATTATTTCCTTCCAGTTTCACAAGGCTCTGCTCTATGGTAAAAATTAGTTATCAGACAATCATTACATTAAAATTATAATCTTTATTGCTAAGATTATATTGATGGTTTTACTTTTCACCTTCATCTTACAAATAACATAAGATTATTGAAATGAGTTTGTGAATAGTACAGTACATTAATAGTTTAAAATAAAGCTAAAATGAGAACAAATTTTTTCTGACCTCTTTACTTATTTTTCAATTATACTTTAGAAGATGAAAAGAGATACCATGCTTTAGACCTTTAGAGTTTGGTGTAAATTTAAATGGATACAGATTTTTAACCCTGTATATCTGACTAAACCTCTTTCAATTTGTTACCTTTAAAACAAAAACAAACAACAACAACAACAACAACAAAAAAAAAAAACAGTAGGTCTCTTCTCAAAAAATGTTTGCAAAATACATTCTGATAAAAATCTTAATAAGTGAAAAGCACATCTTAAGTACTTTGAAAGCAACAGTTTGACAATAAGCACTTTTTCTTTCTAGGGAAATTCATTTTTCCCTAAACTATAGAAACTTAACACATTTGAAAGAAAATTTATTTTATCTTTGCCCTTCACTGTGATGGTATACTAATTTTACTTAATCATCACTATATAAGAGATCAGGTCTAAATAAATTCAGAAAATGAGTTACTTTTATAGCTTAAACAGGAAAATGGTTATGTTTTGCCTTGTATAGATGTATGTTTGATACATCATAGGATCAACACAAACACTTATCAAAACCTTGAAATTATTATCCAGTGCCATCTTGACAAGTTTCTGTATAAAAATACATATTTTATAACGACATTTATGTATGCAAGCTCTTATAAATTATGAAAAGTGGAACATTTTTGAAGCTGGGCATACTCTTCTATAGTAATCATCTAAAAATTCACTTAGATAAAAAGAGTTCATTTGCCCTTAACTAAACATAAACTTTAATTAAGGATTTTACCATATTGATGTGGAAATACTGTTTTAACTAGCAGGCATTTTTAACACATAGAAACAAAACAGGATGCTCTTAGATTCTCATTAAATTATAAAAATCAGTGTTATTTCTAGAGCTTAGACAAAATGAACAGAAAGCCAAACCAACAGTAGAGTGGAAAACTAGAAATTCCAGCAAAAAAAAATAATTATAAAATGATTTAACAGCCCATACAATTTCAAATTGTGGTGTATTTTTTCTTTGTTCTCTATATCTTCTATTTTTTTTTCTTCCATTTAAAGAAACTAACATTAACTGCTTTATTGTATCCTTCCCTTATTATTTGAATGATGCTATTAATTTTAGTTTTGTTTTATTGAACTTTTTGTTGTTTTCTTAAAAGTTTTTTTGATAGCATCAGCTTATAAACACTGTATATAAGTCAGAGGTATAAGATCATACTTTCTCAGATGTATGTTACCATACTTCATTTTGTGTATATATCAATAACTAAAATAGCTACAACACTTTAATAAAATATTTGTTTTACATACAAGTTGGAATAAACATGTCTTTTAAGTTGATGAAAGAGCAAATGAGGCTGCTTCAGAATAATCCTGTATTTGAAATGATGTCATCACTTGAACCAGAATTTTAAATCACCCCCCTCAATGAGGGGAGATGTTTCAACTACATAAAAACTCACACATAACAATGTTTTAGGTTTCCTCCCCCACCACCTTTGTACTCATATACCTCAAAACAAAGTAATGCCCCACAGTTCATGTTTTTGTTTTGCCAAGAGATAGTCCAGGCTATTTAAGATTTCATATTTTAGAGCAGTTTTAAGTTCACAGCATATCTGACAGGAAGATACAGAATTTTCTATATACCCCCTACCTTCAAACATGAATAGCCATTATCAACATTCCCATCAGTGTTACATTTGCTACAATGAAACTAAATTGATGCAACATAATCACCTCAGTTTATAATATGGTTCACTTCTGGTGATTTTTATTTTGTGGATTTGGGCAAAAGTATAATGTAATATATCCACTATTATAATAGCATACAATACTTTCACTACCTAAAAATCGTGTGTGTTCTCTCTATTCATCCCATTCTGCTCCCTAACCCATGGTTGCTACTGATTTTTTTCTTCTCCACATTTTGCCTATACCAAAATATCATTTAGTTGGATTCATATGTATGCTGCTTCTTCAGATTGACTTCTTTCACTAAATAATATGCATTTATGTTTCCTCCATATCTTGACAGCTCACTTTTACAAAAACCATTTCACATAAAGGATTATTATCTTAAACACAAAGAACATTTAAAACTCAACAACAACAAAATTAACAGCCTGGTTAAAAGTAGGGCACATATCTCAACAGATAGCTCAGAAAAGAAGACACACAGATGGTAAATAAGCATATGAAAGGCTGTTCCATATCATATTATCATCAGGGAAATGTAAATTAAATTAAAAAATGAGATACAACTACACCTATTAAAATAACAAAATTCTGTAACACTGCTAAGAACAAATGTCCCTGAGGAAGTGAAATTGCAGAACTCTCAGTTAAGGATGGTAGGAATGCAAAAAGATACTTTGGAAAACAATGTAGTGATTTCTTAGAAAATTAAGTATACTTATACAAATGTTGTTCCTTGGTATTTACTCAAAGTGTCTGAAAACTAAGGCAATGAAAAAATCTGTACATGAATAATTAGAGAGAAAAAGAAATAATTTATGCATAATGTTCATTCAGTGGGGTAAGTCAGTTTGCCTACCATGTTTTAATTTCAGGAATTCACAAACTGCCTTTTGAATTGCTGCATTAGGATATGAAATACTTTAAGCAGAAATAGGTTCAAAATTTTCAGTTACACTGTTATTTATTTATATGTAATAAACATACTTTTTATTGGAAGTTTACTCATCAAAATTTTAACATCATATTATAAAACATCAATTTTATCTGAAAAAAATTTCAGAACATCATAATTATTAGGATGATAACTGAAAACATTTCTGGAAACATGACTTAGTTCATTTTTCCAGGACATAATTATCTGTAAATTTATACCTAATGTTATTTTTTTTTGTTTTGAAATTATCTGAGATGGTAGTTTACTATCAGATGGACAGTTCATTTACCACACAATAATTTAGATACTTGTTTCAAAGCCATATCCACTATATACCATGATCCTAAACTATTATGCCATAATTTTGGTTAACCCCATGTTGGGAAATCTAAGATAAATCATTTAGCCTACCTCCTCAAGTCCTATAAATGTGTCCTCTGACTTACTAGTATTGAGACACTGCTAAGATTCTATCAAGGTAATGGTCTCCCTTACCACTATTGCACTGATTTCTAGGGAAATCAATCTCTCTGTCAGTAAATGTTTCTACCACATTTTTTTAAAAAATCACCACTAGAGAAGACTAGTGTTCACTAGTGAAATTCAAAGTACCACTAAGACTGACATTGGAACTCATCCAAGTGGCACAAATGAGTATGAACTGAGGCAGTGAGACTTTGATGTGACACACAACTTGTTCATGATGAGTAGCGAAACCAGTCTGTTCACAGAATCAGTAAAGTCTCACAAAGCTTCTCCAGCAGGAGATAAAGCCTAGCTTGCCTACCTTTGGTTTATTTGTCACTGTTACCCATTTGTTATCTTATGCTTTTGGAAATGGTACTAGGCCTGTTTTTTCTATGAATGGGACACACCCTCTGTCAGCAACTGATGTGATATTTGATTTGCTAGTTTCTCACTATATTGGTCTTTCAACTTCAGTAGAAGTGTCAAGATGGAAGGGAAAGGAAGGAGAAGATATACTTCTACTAACCAGATAAAGTTACTTATTTTTTTCCATGATGATCTATTAATTCCAGTTCCAAGCAAAAGTTATTATTTGTGTATCTGAAGTACAAGGTTTAAAAAAACAAGTTTGTTTGCTCTGTTCAAATGACATATGAAATTAAGCAGGATTTATTCTTAAAACAGAATCATATGAAGATGAAAACACCAAGTTTTCTTTAACACTATTTTAAGGTACTAATGGGGCAGAAAAGTATAATGTACTTTATATAAAAATAAAGGCAGTATATAATAATAAATCAGTAATATCATTTAAAAAGTTCACCCTTGTGGCCCTCCCTGGTGGCGCAGCAGGTTAAAGCACTGCACTAAGAAACTAAAGCCACTTCCGCAAGAGTTCGATCCCCGCCTGCCCCGCAGGCGACCACATGGCGGGGCAGACCTCTCCTGACCCTCCCGCTGCTCCCCTCAGCAGTGTACTTTGTCAATCTGCCTGTTCTGCTCCCCGCTCTGTCTCTGGTGAATCCTCTTACCCTCCGAATCTTTGGCCGGTACCCCAGTTCTGTACGAATAAATAAATAAATCTTTAAAAAAAAAAATCAGGAAATTTCTAAAAAAAATAAAAAAAAAAAAAGTTCACCCTTGAGAAATATTTATGGCCTTCCCTGGTGATGGAATGGGTTAGGATGCAGTACTGCAAGCAAGCCGCAGCCACTTCAGTGCATGTTCAATCCCCAGTCCCAGAGGTGACCCACAGACCTCTCCTAACCCACCCGCTGCTCCCCTCAGCAGTGTACTTCATCAGTCAGCCTGTTCTGCTCCTCACTCTGTCTCTGGTGAATCCTCTCATGGCCCCTGCCCCTCTGGTCTATACCCCAGTTCTGTATGCATAAATAAATGTATCTTATATATATATATATTTGGTAATTGATAAGCTCAATACTTTACATAAAGCATACATACTAAAATGCTTTATGGTCAACTATGCCATCTCAATTCTTGATAAAATTAGCAATTATTGCTTACCTTGCATTTAGAATCTAAATATAAAGTTTCCTTTTTAATCTTTAATTTTCTTATACAAAATCATGTCTTTGATTTTTCACTAACACGTGAGTATGGCTTATTTATTTATATTTATTTCTACTTTATAGTAACTATAGTGAGAATTTATTATGAATGGATCTAAGTACATCACAGCAGGAAATCAGAATACATCACACAATTATTTGTTTTCACAATAATCCCTTAGTTAAAACAAAAATTGTATTATCTAAATACTTATGAACCGTATTTCAGGGTTTGCTTATCCTGTTTATTATATCAGTGTCACTATTTTACATGTAGATGAACCACCAAATTAAAAAAAAATGAACATAATTCCTGTGAAGCATGAATTAGCTAAACAAAATTAATGTAAAACCTTTCATGATTCTAAAATGTATGCATTAAATTAGATGCCAAACATGAACTAAGAAAAATGGTGACTTAATTCAGATGGATACCGTCATAACAGAAAACTAATGCACAATTTGTATTCAATAATATCCATCAGATTTTCTAAAATAGACTTAAAATACTTGCCACTTTATTAACAAAACTTCAATTAGTTCACACTGGCTTGTTAATACCCAATTAAATGTCTGCTTTAATCATGTATCTAGTAATATTAATTTTGATATAATAAATACATATAGTTAATTACAATACATTATATATTATTATGTAATACATACATGATTTAGTAATAAGCATAGCCTATGTATTTAGTTGAAAATTACTTATGAACATCATTATTTTTGAAGTTCCATTAACATTTTAATGACCAAACTCATAAAAAGTAAAAGAATATCAACTAGTTTAGCCAGCTGTAGTAATTCTTATCAGTAACACCAGTGACAGACTATTTTTTAGCATGATAATAAATAGGACTCTAAGAATAGTTTATAGGGTTAAGTCCATTTCTATCTTTTACTCACCTTATGTCTGAACTCATACAATCGCTGAAGAAAGGTATAACCCATATTTGAATTTCAAAATGAAATACAAGGTAAAGGAAAAGTCTAAGGACAATGAGGGCGCTACAGTAACTCTGCTTTGTTCCTTGACTTTTACCTATATTATTTCCCCTCCAGCTATAGCTTTAAATTTGCAAACTTACATCTGTGCAGTTGAAAGGACCTGCTGTAAAACTGAGTGTACCAGAGCACACTCTGGTGATCTTTAGACTAGTAAATAAATTCCTGGAGTGTTTCCATTTATGGCAGCTCTCAGGCTGTTTGCCATTCTCTCCATTGCTTTAGAAAAATTGAGTTCATGTAGATCTCTGTCCTAAAAAAGGCCCTCTGTCTACTTTAAAATGAAATCTATAATCAGATTGTATTTTCTCCTGGTATACAATGGAGCTTATGGATTTTTTCTTAAAGATCTGGACAATTTTTCTAAGGTCTTAAAAAAAAAAAACAGGGAAAAGAAATATGCAAATTTTGAGAACATTTAATTTAAATGTGAGTTAAGTGTAGACTTTGTCTTGTGCAAATCATAGATGAGAATGGCACCCATTTTGGGTGACACATTAGAAATCACTTTTTCCTAGGTGTTATAACACAATTAGAACAAATCATTAAGCATACAGCATTTTTGTTGCAGAAATTTTTTTTTTTCCTCATAGAAATGGACAATCACTTGACCAATGGGACTCAGGCTGCTTTCTAGCTGACCCTTAAGGAGAATATATGTGCCTGCACAAACTCAACAACCATCTGGGGAAATTTTGAATTCTATTAGATATATTTCAAACAAAACAACAATTAATAAACTAAAACTACAATTCTCCATTCAAATGTCATCCCAGTTGGATCTTGCATTCCCTGCCTTATACATCAAATGAATTAGTTCAATTTTAGTGTACACATTTTAATCATCAAAAATAACTATGAACTTTGTTTCACAGAGATCTTGCAACCCAGACAGAATTTTATTTTACCATCAAAAATACTGTAAATTAGTCTTAAAGATATAGATTTGTCTCTTACCAGTTCAGAATTTTTTAACATGTAGTGAAAAATGATAAAAATATAGTTAAAAAGTTGATCTGATTTTTCATATAAGAAATCAACTGTAGTAATATAACAATTTTACAAGGGTTTTGTTTTGGTAGATTTTTTGGGATGTGAACATGGTGTTTTTCACATTGAATAAGACAAACTTATTCAATGGAGAAAAAAATGCATGTGCCAGATATGCCCCTTCCAATTGACCATATGAATGAGGCTCCTTAATTAATTGAATATAATGTCTTAGCCTCATTCTCTATAGTGCTTCCCAAGGTATTCTTCTAATTGCTATTCCCTAATCTCTTAACATCATAATGCCTCTGCACCAGAAAATTAATCAAGAATAATGAATAAAACACCAAATGATCATTACATTTTTTTTTAGTATTCTAAGAAGGATATATAATTTATGAAAACATATAAATAGAGAAACAAGGATTTGAGCAATTTTGCTATAAACTCCAAAAGGTCAGGATTTGATTAAATGTGAATCATCTTTTCACAACTATGAGCTTGGTAGAGAAAGATTTTTCCATCATGGAATAAGAACATCTATGCAACAGTCTGATTCTAACCACATGATAATTTATCCTTACATTACAACAGTTTATCTTTATCATTATCCTTCCTTCTCTCTATATAAAGTCAACCTAAGTTACTATGTATAAAAATAAATAGGGACTACTAAACATAAATTCAGGTTAATTCTACTTACTAAGTATTTGCCACATTTTGAGTGCTGTGTGAATCCTGTTTCTCCTACATGGTACTTCTGAGAGCCAAAATTATCTGCCACCTGGAATTAAAAAGAAAAAAATATATATATTTAGATTTTTTTCTGAATTTAGCTACTTTTACATGTTTATTTTCTTTTTACACTTACTTACTGACCTAAGATATTTAATTATTATATATATTTGCCATATGATGTATTGTTATACGTAATTTTAAATCTAGTCTTATATAATCAAGTAAAAGTAAATAATGCTACAATTCCATTTTATTCCAAAGCAACACATTTGTCTAAACACTGGTATATCACAGAACCTTGAAATGAACTGTGACAACAACATTTGCAGCAGAAAAATAGCTATTACTATAAAACCTTAATTAGCTTAAACCTATAATTAGCCAGCATTCATTAAAGATTATTTGAATTGGCACAAACGGTTTAAACACTAGTAGCCATGTGCATTAATTTTAGGAGAATGTTTCTGCAAGATTATTTTCATTATAAGAAAGAAATGCACATGATACAAACAATCATAATGTTATTTATATGCAATTGAACACATGGTAAATGAATATATAGAGAGACCAAGAAATTAAATCATGTTGCTATAATGGAATGACATCTATGTTATGTAAAACACCACATTCACTGTCTGCCAAAATATTTTATGTTTGATTTGTCTTTCTGTTTTGTCATTCTGTGACAAAATTTTAGGACAGCAATAATGGCATGCCAACCAAAGCTTAAAGGTTTTCTCAGGAAATATGGTGATACCATTTTCTGATAACAAATGCTATTACTCCATTTGTGAATTATCAAGACAATGTGGAATAAACTCACCTAAAGTGATATCCAAGTTTCCTAAAAACAATTCAAAATATGTCGAATGTTTATTAAACATAGTCACATGGTGAGTAAATTATGACAATTTTTCAACAAAGATTAAGTGATAGTTTACTAAGCACTTCTAGAAAACCTTAAATTATTTCTTAATTGGAATAAAAATATGTGCAATGTCAATAATTTTATAACTGGCATTTGTATGAGTCTTGCAGTCATATCAACTTCAGTAAATCATCTTATAATGACATGTTGTTTTATCTATTATCTAGTTATACTTGATCCTTCCTTACAAGATCTTATAAATCTTGGCACCTTTTTTTAATGATCTTAAATAAGTAACTATCTACAACAAATTATTTAGCCATCATAAAATGTCATATAATTATATGTTTATATATCAAGGTAACTTGCATATTCTTCCTGCACAAACAATACAGATTTCTTTGTAATCCTATAGTAGATGTATATCTGTTCTAAATTAATGGTGTAATGATGAGCAGGCCTCAGAATTATCCATTTATTTTAATTATTATTATTATTCTTTAGTTTCCATGGACTTTGGTAGGAGATAAATCTGTGTAAATGGAACAAAATCATCTGTGGTATAAACCAGTCGCTGCTTTCTATTCTTTATATCCACCAATTGAGATACTTAATTTCATGTCAACTTGGCTAGATCATGATATAAGGATATAGATTTAAAAAAATGTTTGGATGTTATTATGAAAGTCTATGAGAATAGTATTTATATCAATAAACTAAAGAAAAACAGATTATCCTCCACATTGTGTGTGACCCTCATCTAATCTTATAGTTAACATAGGGTAGGACAAAAATCTAGATAAAACCTGATATTATTGCATTAGATTAAGGAAAATATGCTAGTACATATGGTTTTAAGGAACACATCTATAAATATTAATGAAATTGACTTATGTTTGAATAGTTAATAGCATAATGAAGACCAATATACTGACTTCTTTTGAGATTTCTAGCTTGAATTGTTGGATAAAAAAGGTTACCTAAATAAGACATACTAGAAGAACAGACTCACAGGATGTATGAAGAACTACATGTTAGAAATGTTACATATGATGCAATAATTACCTATGTTATAAGGTTATTTACTAGTTCTTAAATAAGGGATATCTAAATTAGACTCTTTTCTAATAGTGTTAGAATTAAAATAACTTCAGTTGAAGTGAGTGTTGTTTCTTAGATTCTTCTTGGGTTTCTTGTTTCCTGGGATACTTCTGATCTAATTTTACTAAGACAAACTAAAGATTCATTTATTCCCTGATATTGAATGATGTATATGAACAGTTCTTGAATATGGATTTGTACATTGTAAATATTGATTAAGATTTAGTAAATTAAAAATCTTACTTGCAAAAAATTTAAATCTAGTACTCCAAATTTATGATTACAAAATTCCTGCCTCTATTCTATGGTCATTGTAAGTTTTATGGTCTTATAAAATAAGTACATGAAAAGCACTGTGTTGTTATAAAGAAACATGCAGGTTGTCACTGACAAAGAGGACTCATATTAAGGGTACTGGCAAGTTTTTATTGAGGCATATAAATTTAGTTGTACCCTACCAATTCTATTCTTCAGATACAGATTTTATTGGTCATCTTCTTCTCTGCTCTACCTCTTTTATCAACCTAGATACCCTCTCTGTTTCTAAATTATGGACACCCAAAGAAGCAGGATTTGTTTGTCTGGGAATATAGGTAAACCATTTAAGCAAAGTATATTCCTCAGAAGTGACACTAAATATACCAAAGATGTTGTTGGAAGGGTATCACTTATAATCCAATCAGTGTGAACTAAGTTGACATAATCATAGGTAATGAAGCCTATGATCTACCTAACCATGACCACCTCTGGATGCCTGCTGGTCAGACCTTTGCACATTGAAGACTTTCAGACTTCTAGTAGAAAAACAGTACAGCTAATACATAATTAACAATTTTCTAAATCATTAAAATTCTATTAGTTTCTTTAAAGGATTAATGATGATACAGACTTACTCAAAGCAATAAATATTTCTATGGAAATAATTTGACAAAAACAAGAAAAGATGACAGAGGGAATAAGGCAGGGAGAACATATACACACTCTGAGTAGAGGTAGGAAAGCTATTTTGTAAAACTTAGTATGTAAATTTAAATTTTATCAAAATAGTATTAACATGCTGCATAGCCGTATTTGCAAAATGTTTCCCTCAGGATAACCGTATGTCAAGAATGCTCTAAAAAGATTCATGCATCAGGAAAAAAATATCATATGGAAAAGTTAAAAGATCAACTTTTTCTTTACAATTCTGAGAATTACAGTGCATAGCGACTATTTACAGGTTCATGTTTTAGTAAAATACGGTAGTCAGAATAATGACCACCCCTCCAAAAAATATGTGTTCACATCATAATCCTTGTACCATTTGAAGATTGAAAAAGGCAAAGAGGAATTATAGGTATTAGTGGAATTAACATTGTTAATCATTTGACCTTAATAAGAGGTGATTCTAGATATTTCACATGTACCCTACATAGTCAGAAAGGTCCTTAAAAGCTGAAGAGTGAGAAAGAATAATAGAAACGGAAAAGGAGATTTAGAGAAAAAAACAGAGAATGAAGGGAAATGAAAACAACAACCTCCATTGTTGGCCTTCAATGCAGAAGGAAGTGGTCAAACACCAAAGACTGCAGGAAATCTACAAATGTTAGAAAAGCAGGAAAAGGGAAATATATAAGCTAGAAAATATAAAGAAATGGATATTCCCCTGGAATATAAGTATGCACCTTGATTTTAGTCTAGCAATGTCCGTATTGGAATTTTAAGTTTAGGGGCCTCCTTGGTGGCACAGGGGTATAAGTACAAAGCAACCATTCTATGGTAAGTCTCTGCAGTACAAGACCCATTTCTGGCCAGGGAGTGAACCACATAACACACAGACTTCTCCTGTCTTACCTGCTGCTCTCCTCAGCAGTGTATTTCAATAGATCTGCCTGTTCTGCTCCTAACTGTCTCCAATTAATCCTCTCATCTCCCAACAGTTCTAGTGTCACCCAAGTTCTAGTATGCATAAATAAAAATAAAACTTCTAAAAACGCCCAAAGGGAAATGGGTAGTTTACTGAAATATGAAATTATCATGTTTGTGAAACAACTGTGTCAGTTATAGAAGAAATCAACTAAACAAAGAGCAATTTTAATTAATAAATTCAGCTAAACACTCCCCGCTACCTAGCCTACCTCCTATCATGCTACAGTTACCTAAAATGACATCCTCTTTCATGGGACAGGTTTTCTATGTAAATACTTCAGGCAACAGAAGAGAGGCAATGAATGCTTTATAGGTCTTTAAAAGTCTGGGTAGATACAGTATAACATAATTCACATACCCAAGCAGAACATCTTGGAACAACCCTCCCTGTTCCTGATTAGTTGCAACTAAATTTGTGATCATTTGTTCCATTCATGACAGAAAATTGAAATAAAAATTTCAACATTTCTTTCCCTAACAATTCTAATGATGTCTAATAATTTTAAAAAAGATTTATACAGAAATTGGGAACAGGCCAGCAATGCAGGGGAGGTGGGAGGATTCACCAGAGACAGAGTGGGGAGCAAAACAGGCTGACCGACGAAGTACACTGTTGAGGGGAGCAGCAGGCAGGTAAGGAGAGGTCTGCTGCGCCATGTGGGTCTCCTCTGGGGCAGGGATCGAACTCATGCTGAAGCAGCAGTAACTAGCTAGCTTCATAGTGCTTTGCTTTAACCTGCTGGCCACCAGGGAGGGCCCTCTAAGAAAAGTCAACAATTAAAAGGAGACATGGTACTTGCCCTAATGATTTTAATCAAGTGAGATCAAGTTTGTTTTTTTTTTTAATTAAACTTTCTTTTTTAAATTTTCTTAGATTGTTCATTTTTTTTTCCCTAGGATTTGATTTCTCTCCTGAGGTATAGTCCCTGTAAATTTCCCACCACCATATCACCTGTGAAGTTTCCCTTGCCTGTCATAGTCTCTTTTTAATTAATTAATTTTTTACATCATTCTTTATTTTGTGCATTTTTTTCATCTTGATTGTAATCCCCATGGATTTCCCACTACCAATTCACCTGCGTGGTATCACCATAGTCTTATGCACTATTTCCACCCCAGTTTTGATTCCATTCCCCTCCATACCCGCATAAAATGCCTCTTGTTTATAGTTATTTATTGGTTTTGGTTTTACTTTTTTTTTTCTGTCTCTTTCCTGATCCCTTACAGGCTTGCTATGAGTGAAACCATCTGGTATTTTTCTTTTTCTTTCTGGCTGATTTCACTAAGCAGCATGATCCCTTCCAGATCCATCCATTTGCTGCAAAAGTCATGAGTTTATCGTTTTTTGATTGATAATCATCTATTTTTGGGCATCTGAGTTGATTTCACATCTTCTCTATTGTAAATAGAACAGCAATAAACACGAGGGTGTAGATAGCCTTTTGAATCAATATTTTTGTGTCCTTTGGGTAGATACCTAGGAGTGGGTTGCTGAGTCATATGGAAGATCAAGTTTTAATGATAAATATTGGTTTGCATGGCTCATTTTTCTAAAACATCTTCAGTTTATGTTATATTGAAAACACTGTGTTTTTTCAAGCACTTAGGCAAAAAAAAAAAAAAAAAAAAGCTATTCACCTTGATGGAAAGCACTAGTAAAATAAAGAAAACCTATAGAACAACTCAAGAACTCAAGCTAGGGGTGAAAGTAGCATTGAAACACAAACTGAGGGGTCCTCAGAGCACCAATGGGTCCAGGGTACAGGGCACATGTTAAAATAAGATAAACACAACCAAACACTGCTGGAAATCATTGTGAACACTAGGTAGTATAAATAGAGTCAAGGAAATCTTGAATTATGGTTCATGTACTCAGTACAGTTGAATGCATGGTGCTACACCATTTTTTAAATGAAAATTGGCAAAGAAAAAATATTGGAAATTCTGGAGTGCTTCTGTTTAGACATTAGAATATTCCACACAGTTGAGAATAAATGTTTTTTTAAATATATATCCTTTGAAAAAATATGTCATATTTAAACATGTCTGAGACTGTCACTCACTCTAGGACAAACTGAAAAATCAGCATGCAACTTTATGCACTCATCCCATCATCCAGCTTGGAAGACTGACTTTTCTTATCCCTGTGTCTGAGTTTGGGGAACCTGGATCCAGTGTGGATTGGTTTTTGAGTTTGGTGTTCTACTGGATGCATTCAGGAAAAAATATATATATATATATAATATATATTTCCACGACAGAGTTAAGCAGTCCTTTGGGTGGGCTGGTGATACTTAGACACTCCCTTTGCAACTTAGATTTGCTTTCTGAACTCACATTCTTCTGGAACACAACTGTGGGATTCATCATGCCTGGACCCAAATATGGCATTCCTTTCAGCTAACCATTAGGTTTATTTGAGAAGAGGAAAGACAGAATATATACTTAAGAGTAGCTAATAAAAAGATAGAAATGTAATGTTTAATTTCCGAAACACAATTAACTTTCTATATTATTTAAGGTTAAATTTTAATATAGCTGCAATGAACAATTTTGATGAACACTTAATTAAGCACTTAGAATGCTAAGGTATAGCATATCTGGTATTTATGAAACAGAAAACACCAATCAGATGTTTTTTTATAGGAACGAGTAAATTTTCTGATAAATAAAAATTTTACTATTAAAAATGAAATAAAATGCCAGAACCTATGCTAATTGTTTTTGTTTTTTTCATATATGCTAAATATAAAACTATGAATATCTTTTGTTTTATATTTCAGTCACACAAAGCTTTTTTTTTTCTACTTGACTTCTACAAGTTTTTTTTTCATTAATAAGATGGCTTTTCCATATTCATTTTTTTACAAAATATGAAGATTACCCAAATGTAGAGTTTACTTAGCAACTACAAAAGAGTTCTTTTAACTGTCAAAAAACTGCACAGTTCAATAGTATTAAAATGTGAATTAGTAAGTCTTTGCCCCACATGTATAATAATATTTACTTTTTAATTTTAACAAAAGTCCTAGATAGGGAATCTTGTCTGTATAAGTAAGACTCCAAAAACCTGTTATTCTTCACATAGGTGGCTTAGAGCTGATACTTGGTTTCCTCAAAAGAGGACTAAAACAGGTGAAATACTAATCTCATTCTGGAAGAGCATATGAAATTAATGTTAGTTTGTAGCATTGTACATGACATCAAATTAGTGCTCACTAAATGATTGTTAGTTCAGTAAACTTTCTAACAATATAATTTAATAATTGATTTTTGTCAAAAGACACACTTTGACATCACTTCTCTTGGACATTCTGCTTTTTTTGGGAAAAAATCAGTATATATTTTATTTATGTCAAATTTGTTTAGGGATTTTTTTTTTTATTTTTTGGGCAATGGAACTCTAAGCTTGCTATCCAGGATTATGTCATATATATATATATATATATATATATATATATATGTTAGTAAATAATTTAATAAATTAACTATGAGTCATAATATGACAAGAATTAAAGAAAAATATGCATGACCTAATAACTCAATAAAATAGGATTTTTTTTGAATACCAAAAAGCAAAAGGTGTTTTTCAAAGCACAGCTGCTAAAAATATCATATATGTGCAAGAGAAGCCAAATCAGAAATTTGGCAAAATCAAATCAGTTTTGAAATATTAAAAATTTCACTCAATTTGGGAAAATATTTTAATAGTGAAAAGGGGAAAAACAGCACCAAAAATGCTTCTATTTTTTTATTTGTCATACTAGTGAAGAAATTATTTACTTAAGGTGACAAATAACTTATTTTAACAAATTGTAAGCAATCTTCCCAATTATTATCTTGAATTTTTATGTGTGTGCCTACATTTCATGTTTTAATTTAGAGAACTATTGAGTATTTTAAATACAAAATACTTAAAAACATTATAATAAGGAATATAATAGTATTTTGGTACTTATAGTTTATAATTTCATGTTCCTTAGTAAAATACCTATGACACATACACAGGGAAATTAAGTTTATCATATAAAAATTGAGAAGTAACCAGCACTGCCATAATTTCATTCCACATAAAGTCTATAAGTTTCTGTCCACCAGTGAATAAAAATATAACTACTCTATAGGGTCTTTGTGGGGATAACATAGAGTGCTATATTCAGTATTAATTAATGCTTCTTAGGTACTGCTAATAAGTGGCTTAGGGGGGCCAAATAAAACAAAAATAGTATATTCCCTAAAAATAATATACCTGAAGAAAACAAAACCATGTCTTAAGAGTGACAATTGAAGAAGCTTTGGGTTTGGAGGAAATTTTACTGTCTTAAAATGTGTTGAACTTGACATATATACATAAAGAATGAAATCATGATTAAGGAACTTTGGAGTAGGAAAAAAAAAAGCAAGTTAACACTGTAACTATTGTGTAAAAACTTGGGAGTCAACAAATTGCCTCTAAGAATACATAGTGTGGTGAAATATAAAAACACAATTTGAGAATGCTGCCATGTATTAAACAGACAAGCAGAAGAAACCATATGTAAAACCTGAAAACAGGTGAAAAGAAACAATTCAGAGAAAAAATGTTTGGGACAGCAATGGCACATTTTGCCAAAAGTCTAATTAAGAAAATTTTGGAAAGTGAATTGGCTTTCAAAATGTAGAAGACTTCAATGCAGTTAATAAGTAGTGTCAACAGCATGCTGTGACAGAAGCTATTTCACTATCATTAGAATGAATAAGTGACAAAATTAGCTGGGGATATGTGGCATGCACACTTATGTATTTGATATTAGATATTTTAAGATGCTAGTATCCTTGTTTTGTGAATAAAGAGATACTATCAGAAACATTGACCGGCATTTTCCCTAGCACTAACAGGCATGATCCTGTATTGCAGAATGATTACATATATACCTAACATCAAAACTATAATACATACTTTCAATGTCCTATGATTCTAGAAAAGTGCTAAATTACAAGGATATTAAAAGGTCAATTCATAAAAATCACTAGCAGGATGTTGGATTCAATTTTCTTCTTCTAGTGGCTTCAGTATATGCATTACATGAAGGTATATCTATTATTGTCTGTTTCAGCATTATGGGTTTGAAGAACTTTATGATTTATTTTTACAAGAGAATATTTTACTTCCTTTCTTCTCCACCCAAAATGGCAGAAGTTACATGAAATATGGTCAATTCATATGGTCTATTCTGTGGGTTAATTACATGTAATTTGAATAGATTTTATGTTCAGATCATTTTCAGGCATTCATTCATAAACACATATTTGCAAATAATATTAATATTATGGAATATTAATGTGTACCACTCCAGTCAAAATCTGTACTTTTAAAATGTATTTTTAAGATATGCTCATGGAAACATGAACAAGAAACAATTCTACAACAAACATTCAAAGGCTGCTTGTCCTTCAGCAGTGACTTTTATTTTCAGTATTTCCTTATATGGAATGTTACATTATAACTTAAAGATTGAAGGCAAATTCTTTCACAAATGCACAAACCCAACATGAAAATATGATTCCAAGGCTAAATACTAACAGAAAGATCTTCTCCTGGAACATATCATCATAGGAAACACTATGTAAACCTATACACAATATTATAAGCTGCACTATCCAAAATGAGAGCAATATGTTTTTCCTTGAAAAAATGAAGAAACACCTGCTTATTATTTACTGATTTAATTCATCAAAGAAAAGTGAGAAGTAATGAACAATAAAATGCCCTATGATGTATATCTGAGGCTGCTGGGCCTAAGTGGGAAGAATCTTCATGAGTAAGCCTTTTTAACATGTAAAAGGGGAAAAAAGCCTAAGATACAACTTTACATTGTAGAGAGATGTTTAAGAAAATTTGTTCTTAAAATAAAATCAGTTCATTAAATCTCTCTCCTCTAATAAGCATAGTGATCCTTATTAGACAAGAAACAGAAAGAGAGACAGACAGAGAGGCACATTCTTCCTGGTTTAACCAAGAATTAAATTAACAAAAATAAAAATGCTATATTTTAATGTTTGAAAACAACTTTCTAAACAGTGGCAAACATTTATTATAACTGGAGGGTCAAGTTTGACACTTGCAAGGTCAGTTCACAATATTTGCCTATATACTATGTAATACTCTCTTTAGATACTACTACCTATGGACAACTGTATACTTTGTATCAAATTATACATAGGAGATAAACAACTGTTTACTCTCTTTACAATGTTTCCAGTTATCAATTTTATTTTAGTTTGCTTATAATACTCTTTATCTTTTACTTTTCATTTAACTATGTGTTAGATAAATAAATGTGACCAGAAAAATGCTATTTTAATGCATATTTTATCACTACCCAAATATAATAGCCTGTGAAATATCTGAGAAATATACTCTTTTGTTTTTTGATACTTCTCTTGAGTTACCATTGATATAAATATTTTAGATACCTCAAATCCAAAAATAACCAAACATATTTATTCTTGACAGATTATCAATTTGGCTTCTCTGCCTAGTAAAATATTTATAGCAAGAAAATATTTCTATATTTCACATAATAAGTGCTTTCCAATTTTCCACTTTGCTTTAATTACTCCTTTGAAAATAAGAGCTTCCAGAGAGTGCTTGACTTAAAGTAAAGCAGAACAAGGAGCAATGGAACCATAAAGGTAGCTGAGGCTAAACCACAGACACATAACAAATTCAATTACATAATTTGAAACTTTAATGCAATTAAGAACATTGCACAATGAAATTAAGTTGAAATCCCTAATTGAAACATCATGCTAAAGTGTGTTCTTTCATTGTTTTACCCTGCAAAACACACCCCTTAATATACAGATCCTCCTTCACTTACTCTTGAGGTCTACCACCTTGAAACCATGCCCACTATGCCCTCAACCATAAAAATACTTCAGTTTTCTTATCATCTCCATTACCATTACTTCTGTCTACTTAACTCCAATTCTTAGTTTTCTTCCCTACATTAACAAGTCACTCCACCTATAGCCACTTGTGTTTATATGTTTAGGAGTTTTATAAATTATATTATAGCTGATAATTACTCATACTCATAATGAAAAATGAGGCATCAGACAACTTATATCTCTGAGATTAAAAAAATATTGAACATAGGAAAAAATAAACTCAAAGTCTTTTGAAGAATACACTTTCATTTGGAAGAATTAAAATATATATAAGAAGTGAGGTCTGCAGAGATACACAAATGAAACAGAGAATCTAGGACTAAGATTCATTTGGCCAGGTTATTAAGAGTAATGAGAAAAGAATCAGTTTTTAGATCATGTGTATGTTGTGTGCTAATATATGTATGATATGCAATTTAGGTTGGTATCAGAGTATGTAGTTAGAAGTTACAGAAAATATTCTAGCATCAATTCACTTTTCAAAAAAAATATTGCCAATAATGCATACTACCAATTAATCTAATTAATCAAAGTAAATATGAAATTCTTTGTTATATTAAATTTGTATTTATTTTGAAAACTCTACTTTAAAACAACTCATATGACAATATGAACCTATGTTAAGTTTACACACCAAATTTCATACATGCGTTTCATTTTTTTTCTTAAGGTTCTAACTAAGAAGTTATATTCTTCTGGCCCTCCCTGGAGGCACAACACTGCACAGCAATAGAAGTGAGCCACTTCAGTGTGAGTTCTATCCTGCCCCGGAGGTGACCACATGGCGTGGCAGACCTCTCCTGACCCACCCGCTGCTCCCCTCAGCAATGTACTTCATCAATCTGCCTGTTCTGCTCCCCACTCTGTCTCTGGTGAAGCCTCTCGCCGCCCCTGAGCCTCTGGCCTGTACCCCAGTTCTGTATGAACAAATAAATAAATCTTTAAAAAAAAAATAAAAATAAAAAAATAAATAAAATAAAATAAATTGAAAAAATAAATAAATAAAAGAAGTTATAGTCTTCAAATATATATCAAGTGGGATTATCCACTGCCACCCCCAAAACAGGTTCCATTATATGGTCTGCATTTTAACCTGTAGTTACATTAACTGTGGGTATAGGAACATTATACAAATAAATACAGGATAGTTATTAAGAAAAGGAGAAAACATGTTAAGATGAAAAAAAAAAAAAGATTATGGCCTTAGAATGAAAAGAGAAATAAGGGCAATTTAAGTCAAAATGGGGAAAAGGATTGGAATGGACATTTGGAAGGGTGCCAAGATAAGAGCAAAAACTGGGCATCAAAAGAGAATGAGATTGGAATGAGAAGGTGGTTTTTGTGCCAGAAGGAGAGCAGCTACCAGGTTCTAAGCCAGATCGGGCTGTGAAGGTGGTGGCGTCCCTTACAGGATTGAGTTATGGCTGGAAAGGAGAACAGAATGTGCCTGGGCAAGAGCAGAAGTCTTGGAACAAAACCCTGCAAGAGAAGTGAGAGGAATGTGTTCAGAGCTGTTGGAGGTTGTGGTTATTTAATCTTAACTTTGTTCCTTCTGGTGCCAGAAGAGTGATGGAACTCCCTCCCATAGAGGTCAAACAAATGGTTTTCTCAACTCACTTAGTCAATTACCCACCCCCTGAATGTAAGGTCAGTATGCTGACCAGCCACAACTTAAGACAAGTGAGATGCATTAACTGTGCAGGTTCCTATAACCTAACTATTTTAGATATTTAGATATTGTTTTGCAACACTCAGATTAACTGAATACTCAGTACATTAAAATACCTCATGATACTCTTGCATAAACTATTAAAAAAGTATTAGCTAGCTTATTCAGTACTTTAAGAAAATGAAATAGTTCCATACTGACATAACTTAATGGAAATATTTGTTAGCTTTTAAATAATAATAAAAAAAAGGTGTAAAATTGAATCACGGCTCTGCTACTTATTAACAATTTGAATTACTAACCTAGTTAGTGTTTCTGAGTGTCAGTGTCCTATTATTAATGTGCAAATAAATATATGTACCTTACATGGTGTATCTAATGATACACTATGACTAAATATGATTTAACATACACATACAATTTTAAAATTTTACTTATTTGTTTTTGCAAAAAGTATTGGGGGACAGGCTGGAGACCCTGGAGGTGACTGGATTCACCAGAGACAGAACGGGCACATTTACTGAAATACACACTGCTGAGGGGAGCAGCAGGCAAGATGGGAGAGGTCAAATGTGCCATGTGTGGGTCAACTCCCTGGCCAGGGACTAAACTCAGGTCATAGCATTAATACCATTAAGACAACCCACTGGCCATGAGGGAGACCCCTCATATCATAAATGTTAAAGAAAATGCTTGATGAGATCTCTCCCTGAACTCTTTCCCTGAAGGCTCTCAAGTTTTTCTGCCTTTCCCAAACACATCTTCTTAAACCAGACTCAGAAGTCTAATACTGTCTCACGTAAAAGCCATCCCCTTCTCCTGAATATAGATCTCTGTAATCTGCTGTTCACAATGAAATACAATCAAATACTGATGTTTAGTGGTAAGGGAAAAAAAAAACACAACTGCTTCCTTTATAAGAGTTTTTAACTTCTTTTTATGACATTTTTTTGCGCTGTTCCCCAATTCTGAGTTTAGTTATTTTATTATTTTTTAAATATTTATTTATTTGTGCATACAGAACTGGGGTATAGGCCAGAGGCTCAGGAGTGGTGAGAGGCTTCACCAGAAACAGAGTGGGGAACAGAACAGGCAGATGGACGAAGTACACTGCTGAGGGGAGCAGCAGGTGGGTCAGGAGAGGTCTGCTGCGCCATGTGGTCACCTCCCGGGCAGGCGGGATCGAACTCATGCGGAAGTGGCTTTAGATTCTCAGTGCTGTGCTTTAACCCGCTGTGCCACCAGGGAGGGCCGAGTTCAGTTATTTTTATTGATTTATATAATTCTAATGTGATATAGCATTCAAATGTAAAAACAAATATTTTCTTTCTTACCATAGGTAGGTTTTGTTTTATTCAATATCTCTTTATATTTAATATACACTGTTATGCATTATTTTTTGTACATTTATCTTTTGCTTTATCTATTTCAAATTTCATATAATAATCTTGATGAGATGTACCCTGTCTCATAGCACTCTATAACATATCTCCGTTGAGAAGAATGGTGCTTTATCAGTGCAGAAAGGCAAGGCTCTTAGCTCTTGGAAGTTTTTTCTTCTACCCTTCTGAGTCCTTATGAATGGAAAATAATTCAGTCTACACAAAACATATTAACAGGAGGACAAAGATCATCTTGGTATCATGCACACAAAGTTGCCATAGCATCTGGACCTGAAAGAAGTGACCACCATGTTCAGTACATAACTTTTGTAAACAATGAAACAGTATCTCTATGAAGAGCTGACAGCACAGAAGAAGTTTTGACTCAGTCCTTAACTTAAAGAAGAATTTAAGAGGAAAGGCTCATGAAAACCTTGTGTATGATGTTAAGATGTTATTTTCCCTTATAATACAGAAGAGTGTCTGTCATAGAGAGATTTAGTTCCTATTTTAAGTGAGGCAGAGGGCTTCAGACTATCACTGCTCTGCAGGTTGTTTCTCAAGAAGCTTTCATTTAAAATAATCAATGTGTCCCTTTGGTACATTCTGGGACAAACTGCCCTTAGCCTCAGTATCTCATAAGGATTTTCGAATGAGAATTAAACAGGTAAGATGAGAAAATCATATGAATCCATATGCATTTTATGTTACACAAGAGGCTTCATCAGGAATGAAGATCCAAAGAAATGAAGTCTTCAAGTTTATATATTATGTTTAACAAAGATAGATAATTGTGGAATAGTAACTGAATTATGTGAACCTCATTATGAGAAAATAAAGGAAAGGAAGACGTATATTGATCAATGCAAGTCTGAACAGAATTCTCTTGACTTAATGTCCTTGATGGTAAAAGTGCTATTTTCTCTTTGATACAGAGAGAATAACTCTTTACATTGGAATTTCATTTCTTGCTTAAAAAAATAAAAAGGTCAATTTTTTTTTCTTAATTTGCTGATTTTCAAAGGCTTTTCACTCAAAATAGTAACTGTAACAGTAATTCTTTCTGGTGGTATACTATGCCACCCTCCAAACAAAATAACCAGTATTTTTGTTGTTTAATTTGAGAAGGGCATAGTAGAAGTCTGTAGCATCCTGAATTCTTGCATCCTGGGGTCTTCTCTGAGTGAAGAAAACACAAACTGAATATAAATAAATAATGAAACTATCAGTCATTATTATTAATCAAGATGATATCAATGTAATATTGCTAGGTAAAAGTTAGCCTTAGCATGACTACATCCTTAATCTAGTTATTATTAACAATGTATCCACAGAGATCATGAAGAAAGGAAAAAAAAATCTATGAAAAGATTTCAAATCTACTTGCACTATTATTGCCACATGGCTTGAGTCAGAAATCCTTTGTTTCTTACCTTTTTCCTGATCCTCAGAGTATATTTGCATAAATTATTGTAACACCAAGTAAATGGAATAAAGAAAAAAACGGCAGATTAACATAATCAAGTAAACTGCAGGAAGCAGACTGCTAACTTCCCAAATTTAGCACCACAATGACCAAGACCTCTCATCAGACATTCTACACAGGGGAGGGGGAGATGGCTCACTTTACCACAGTGATGCCTATCAGAAACCCATGCAAGAATAACTACATGCTTCATTTTGATATTTAAGACAATAACCTGCAAAGGAAGACATTTCTCAATAGCCAATAAATTAGAGGGCAACTTCTATTGTAAGAGGACAATTGGATATGAGAATGATATTTAGGATGTCAATATTCTACTACACAGGTTAAGGTAAAACTGCCAACATATTACTTAATACATCTCTTGATAGCTCTACTGAAATTCTTATAAGCTTTCAGATCCTTTTTCTTAGGTGTTTGAACTGAAGCTTCACAGTCTTAACAGAATTTTTACAATCTGAAATCATAATCTACATTATTCTGAAATGTGCATTGAGAACATCATAGTTCATGGTGAGTAGCTTTCATTCTCTTCTATCTATAAGACCATATTTACAAAAAATATGCTATGCAATAAAAATGTGTATTCTTGTCATCTACAATAGATTTATCAATATTTCTTAAATGTTAAATAAACACATTTGTTTTAAAGGTCCATACATCAAAGTTGAAAAACATAATCTCTCTCTTGGGAGCACTCCAGTGGTAACATCCTGATAAATGAATAGAAGAATATCTCTAGAGTTAATGCTGAACTCACAAAGAAAATTCATCTCATACAGCAATAAGCAGAAGACTATCTTTCTCCATGTATGACATAGTCATTGCTCCATATTCCTAAACCTTATTGCATTTTATGTTCTCAATCCTATGCTCCCTTTAAAACTATAAATTAAACTTGCAAACTTGATGATTCAATTATAGTGTAAATGAGATGTGGTTAATTTTTCCTTAGTTCTTCATTTCACATGTAATTTTAGGCATTCAAAGGAAATTTGTCAGATATAAATAAATGTAGATTGTGTTCATACTATATAAATGTGAACTCTATTGGTTACAATAGAGTATTCAAGTAATTTACATTGTAAGGAGAATATGTATATTCAAGTAACTTACAGGCCAAATATACAATACATAAAATACTGATAAAAACCAAAAGAAAAAAATGAATAATCAGGTCTAGAAGAGAGTAAGGACAGAACAAGCACATACTCTACTCTAATTATCCTTTAGTTATTATTTCAAATATATCATAAAAATATGTAAGCAATGATCAATATGTTGATCTATATGTTTGATATTAAACAATGCACAACACAAATTAATTGATACAGCTTCTATCTACCTGCCAGTTTAAAAATATATATTGACATGCTACTGCACTCATTTAACTTGCTAATTATTAATTAAATACCAATTTTGTATCCAACACTGTAAATTTTTGTATTTCAGCAGCCAGCAGGGCAAACACAAAGTAGCCTATATTAAGCCAATTTACAGATACATACATGATATTTTATTGTGATATACTATGGAAAAAATTATCAGGATCAAGTATATAAGGAGTAAAATTCAACAATCAAAAAAGATAAATTCATGCCATTTGTAGCAAATGGATCGAGTTGGAAGGGATTATGCCAAGCTGAACATAAATCTGAGGCATACAACAGGGGAGAAAGGGAATGAGGGTCAAAGCAGGTAAGGGAAGAACACAAAGGACATAGTGATGGATCTCTGGTGCTGCGAAGGTGGGAGAATTACAGGGACTGCACAAATGGAAAGAATACCATCCAAATGTTAACAATATGTAAGAAAATAAATTACAAAAAAATGTGTGTGGGGGGGTGATGTTTATGTATTATTAACATATGTACACATACATAAAGAAAATAAAATGAATGAGGTGGAACTATTTTTGAAAGTGGAGTTGAGAAATTTCTCAAGATATCTTCGGAGACTAGTGATATGAGGAAAGACCAATGTAAAGATCTGGGGAGAACATTGGAGAAAGAAAACAATTAACAGGCTCACAGATACAAAGGCAAGAAAGAGCCACACTTGGAGTACAGAAAGAAGGGAAACTGTTGAGTCATAATTAACAAGGTGAATGGTGGAAGATGATTCTATAGAAGCACTCAGCAAATTAATCACCATAGTCATACATAAACTGATGAATGAGTAAATGAATGAATGAATGCAGAACTTGATAAAGTCCTGTTTACTATTCTAAGTAGTAAAAAAAAAACTATTTTGTAAAATCGTTTTAATTTGAACAAGGTGGAAAACAAGAGAACAAAGACCCTGTTCTAAATGGTAGCAGGGTTGCAGACCAACCAGTTAGGATGTGCCATTGATAACACAGAAGAAATTCCTTGAACTCACTGCTTGTACTGGCAATGTCAAGAATATCTGGCTTTTGGATATGTTCTGATAATAGAATGATATAATTATATATAACTATGAGAGATAAAGGATAATCTAGGATTACAGTGAAGTTGAGTTCTCACATAACAACTGCATGGTGATTGTGTGGATATTAATTCACTTAAATGTCAAATGGACAACTCTTCTGCTTTCTGCCAAGAGTCAAGCTCAACACTTCTTTTCACTTCACTGAGTCAGCATTTGCTGAGCCATGAGGATAGCTTCTTGTAGTTTCACTTGCCAGAGAACTTTCTATTAGTTTCAAACACTAGGAGGATTTTTCACAATCCTCTAAACAGTACTGATGTATGTACTATAGTTCAAAAAACATTCTTTCTCAGGGTTATAGATGCATCTTGCATATCCAAAAGAGATAACTAAACTCAAATCTTTCCAAACTCAACTTTCTCTCATAATAAGATTTTCTTCCTGTGACTCTTCTTGAGTCATACAATGATCCTGAATCTCAAACATATGAATGCATTTTGTTGTCTGCCAGCACAAACCAGCCATTTATGATATACAGATAACATCTCAAAACACAATTACTAACATTTTTATAAATCAACACATTTAATGTCTGGGCACAAACACATGTTATTTCTTTCCTGGGATATTCCTCTGCTCTCTCTGCCTAAATCTGTTCTCAACTTACTTAACTTAGTTATCCTACTAAAATTCAACTCCTTTGATGTGTGGCATCTGAAAAATTGTTGTGTCTCAATACTAAATCTGTCTTTTATTTGTACACAAAACTTGCTTTCTGATCTTGTTCACACTTCATACTCAACTGACATAGACAGGTCCCCATATTTAACATATGCATATACATATACAATAGGCGTGTATGTATGGACACACACCCACACACCCCATGTTGGGATCCAGTGGAAAGATATTTAATTTAAGCATATACAGGATAGTCTGCGTATATAACTTGCTTTAATCTCTGTCTTCAAGACTACTTTTTCTAATATAACAAAGATTCTGTCAACATAATCAGTTTAAGACTAGCTTTATATGAAACTAAACTTGTCACAGGTAGAATTCTCATTTATTGTAATGCCTCAAAATTAATCCATATTTCTATGTTTAAACTCTAGCACTTTCTTACAAACAGTAGTTTTATTTTGATCTCCTTGTATTGAGAAGAATAAAACAGTAACTATTTCAGTGTTCTAGTTGTTAAATCATAGCTTCTCATCCCAGTAAATCAGGAGCTCCATTCTGCAACTGTGAGAATTGATAGAGGCAAAAATGAATTGTTAAGGGAAATGATTCTGGGGTGTTATTACAAGTCCCCCAGCTGTGGTGCTACTAACATAACAGAAGCACTGGCTTCCAGAACAGTAGATGCAGCAGCTGGTCACAGTAATAACCTGTACTGTAATGTATTCTATCCATATTCCCCCACTGACATAATTTTTTATTTACCTCCTAAAATATTTGTCATTTAATGCATCTGAAAGTACTTTGCTCAACATAACACACGAATACATTTATATATTATTATTCTAGTTAATTTAGCTAAATTTTGCACAGAAAAAAAAAATGAACCTTAACTGAAATGCTTTTATATACCCAGCTCCAAATATTATGCTTACATGACAGAAGCTTAATTATATTTGTGGATTATATAAACAGACAAGTGAGCGAACTCCTTAAAGATGAACAATGTAATAAAAATAACACTGAATGCTTATTTGTGTAAATTTCATTACAACATTATTAGTAGAAACGAACTTCTATAGCGTTATCCTCCTGGGAGGTCTGTATAGTTGCCTTTGCTTTACTCTGGAAGATACTGAGGCACACCACAGTTGAACCATTCAAACTCAAAGCTCACTGGGTAAACTGGGATTTGACTGAGACGTCTGTATTCAGAACCCACGACTAATCCACTGGCCTATATTACCTCTTAAGGCAGGAAAAGATGTTTTCCTTATTTATGTATTAATGTCATCATTATTTAAGCAAAAATAAACACTCCTTGTATTTACTAACAATAGAGTACTTTTGTTTCATTTTGTCCCAAATAAAAGAAAATACATGGGTTTAGCCAAATGTACAGAGAAGTAATAAACCATGCTAATAATCTTCCCACTTTAGTGGTTGGTCTGTTACCAGCATGGCCCACAAGTGAATCCAGTGATATTATTAAAAATATCAAAGAGAGTAATGCATGTCTTCCATGTAGTAGAATATATCAATCCAGTTAAAAGAGCATCATGTAGAATATATCAATCCAGTTAAAAGAGCATCATGTTTTGTAAATTTGCATGTGTTTTTGGTAGAAATGTATAAATATTTAAAGATGTCTTACTTTATTATATATAAATATATACATACAATCCATGGTTATGCATGAATATATACATATATTGTAAATGGCTGAATATTTTATTTCTATCTAAATTAGATTTTAGATCGCATGTTTTTATAGAGGCAAATCTAAGCCAAATTAAGAATTAGCTTGGCTTGGTAGACTCTGAATACTGATGAAGAGCTATCTTTTGAATTTCTTCCTAAATGCTCTTATATTAAGCTTTAGTCAGAACTAAAGGAACAGAGAGTTCCAAAGCCTTGGAACCATGACAAAGACATCTTCCCCTGAATTTTGTATCATTTATTTCAGTTAACTATAAAATGTCAGAAATGAAAAGGACACCACCAGAAATTTTCTCAGATCTTAACTTTTCACCCCAATTATGGCTTTAAGAATAAAGTATGGAATATTTCAAACAGCAAAACTAAAAGCAAAAAGAAACTGGCCAATTTCCCAAAGACTTGCTTTCAATTGTATATACTAGAGAGCATTATCTTCTAAAAATCAATACTCTACAATCTTGGCTTTCCTAAAAGTTGAGGCTAGAGAGACTGTAATTCTGTAAAGTAAGAATCTAGATGTTAAATATTGCTGAGTGTATCTTCCTAGATCTGTGCATGAAACATTAAATCACATATTCACATTCATTTGTTTGTTACAAAGAAAAGTATAAAAACATATTTTGAAATTATCCCTACAAAAACTTCAATGATTATGGGTATGGATATATAGATATACTTACATATATGATCTGTCACTGACTGACACTGAAGTCATAAACAGTCAGACGTAACTTACTTTTTTAAACATTAAAACAAAACTGCATATTTTAACAAATAATGAATTTTTTGCACACCTGAAAGATATTTATTGAATAATTGATTGTTAAATGCTGATTATTCTTGAAAATTTTCTTATATATATGTAAGAGGGAATTCTGTTGACTCAGGGAGGTTCAGGATTCAATTCAGTATATTTTATCTTACTTTCCTTTTCAAATTGCATTGGGAGGAATAAGAGTTTGGAAAGGAAGGGATATTGCCTATAAAAATACAGAATAAGAATAGGGATGAAATTCCTATCTAAACTAATCTAACCCAAATTCTTTATCATCCTGGTAGTCACACAATAATATGATTTAAGATGATTTATTCATGAATACATTAGTCCTTATTTTTATTCTCTATGGTTCATGTTCTGCTTTCTTCTTCTGCATTCCTGTCCTGCTGTTCAGTTTTAACTCTCAAATTTTATTCCCTTGCCCTTGTAGTGTTTGGTCATTTGTTCCTAGATGTCAGATTTTCCACTATGTTTTACATTCTTAAAAAAAAAAAAAAATCCTGTAGCCAGCCTCGCTGGTGGGCTTGGGGTAAATTTTCAGTACTATTACTCTGCATATCTGAGTATGAGCCCCAGACAGGGAGCTGACTGACCTTCATGGCACAGTGGACCTCTCCTGTCTCTCACACTGCTCCCCTCAACAGTGTATTTCACTAAAATCCAACCACTCTGCCCCCCACCCATTTCTGGTGAATCCTCTTACCATCCATATTGCTGGTCTATATCCTAGTTGTTCTACACAAAAAAATAAAATAAAATAAATTATATATATATATATATAAATTGTAGCCTTTTAAAGAGTTTGCCAACAAGAATCAGTGGTACTTATTCAAAATTCCTTAATCTATACATATTTATAGACACACTAGACTAATGTTCTAGTAGAAATATTTGAAGAAATTAACACTTAAGTTCCCCAAAATAAATTTTAAAAATATATAAGATATCAGCTTGAAAAGGCACAGAGAGTGTCAAACAGAATATGTAAGAAGATAATCCAAATAGAACCTTAGTATAGTATGCTTTTCAAATTTCAGTAACAGTTTTAAAGGCTTCTAGAAACAGTGGGTTAAAGCATAGCACTAAGAAGCTAAATCCACTTCAGCATGAGTTCCATCCCTGCCCTGGAGGTGACCCACATGGGGCAGCAGACCTCTCCTGACCTGCCCGTGGTTGCCCTCAGCAGTTTGCTTCATTAGTCAGCCTGTTCTTCTACCTACTCTGTCTTCAGTGAATCCTCTCACTGTCCCTGCACCTTTGGCCTGTACCCCATTTCTGTGGGCATAAGTAAATAAATCTTTAAAAAAAAAAGTGTCCTTCTTAGCAACTGCATATATAAGAAATTAATGGATAAATATTCACCACATTTTCATGGTAAATCATTGTATCTTAATGATTATTCACAATAAAACAATCATATTCTGGGTTACCAAAAATGCCCTAAAATCGATAAACAATACCACTTAAACTATCTTATTTATCTACAGTAAAATGAAATCACACCTCACTAATGGAGATATTAAGACACCTAATTTCTGAGAACAGTAATAAACACAACTAAAGGGGGAAAATATAGAAAAAAATAATGGACTACTTAAAAATGAGTTGTTATAAAACATCAATAAGTAGCTAACAGGAAAGTTGTAGAATGGAAGACTTTCAGAAACAAAGTTGAAAAATTATGTAACTCTTCTTTTTCATTGATCTGTTTGCCTTTGTAAGTTCTATTTTTTTAAATAGGCTTATTTTCAAGTATTCCTTCAAAAATTATCAACACTTAACATCTTTTGCACTTCAGTTTTGAACATACTTTTGTTTTATTTTCTCCATCAACTAAGAAAAAAATATTAACTCTACCAAGAAGGCTTTATAATGTCATATTTTTTTTTCTTCTCATCTATAATTTTTTAAAATGGTAGAACTGATTGTTGCCCTAAGTTATCACATGCTCCTTGGAAACAATACAAGCATTTGTATACAAATCAAAGAACAAAATCCTGGAACTTAAACTTGTCTAGATGATAAGCTACACAAGGCAGGTAATATCTCTGTCTCACTTTCTAGCCTGGTTCTCAGGTCATTTAGACTAAATCAACACTGCCAATTTTTCTGGACCTCCTTTCTGCAGACAACACATTATGGGAAATTTTCACCCTCTATAACTGCATAACCAAATCCTTAAAAATGAATTTCTTTTTATATATCTATATATCTATATCTATCTATCTATCTATCTATCTATCTATCTATCTATCTATCTATCTATCTATCTATCTATATATATATATTTACTGGGCTTGTTCCTCTGGAGAACCCTATATAGGTGCTTTAGCTTTAATGTCAAAGGAGAGGACTTTCAGGTGACCATTAGAACATGTATCTGAGTCCTGCATTTTTAGCAGGTAATGGCAAAAATGTTCACAGGCAAGAGGCTAACTGAAATGGCTGGTAAAGATTTAGTAGGTAAGACTCAACCTGCACTTTGACTTCTTTTTTTAAAGTGTTATTTATTTATGCATACAGAATTGGGGTACAGGCCAGAGGTGCAGGGGCAGTGACAAGATTCACCCGAGAAAGATGGGAAGCAGAATGGACAGAGGGACGAAGTACACTGCTGAAGGGAGCAGTGAGTGAGGCAAGAGGTCCATGGGGATCTCCTTGGGGGGGGCTGAAGATCAAACTCACACTAAAGTGGCTGTGGCTGGATTGCAATCTGTGCTGGGAGGGCTTGTACTTCGACTTCTGACTGTGTAAAACTGAGAATTCCATAAAAGAATACAACTGAGGTTTCCATAAATCTTCTATATTATATAAACGTGACTTTGCAACCCTAAAAGAAGGCTCACTGAATACACAGCAGTTGAAAAACAGAGTCATAAATTCTGTGCTAATAAAAGGCCTTGATCCTGTCAATTTGGAACTAGGAAACCTTAGGGAAAGACACTTGAGAAACCCACACTGCTGTTCTATGAAGTAGGGGTGCACTTCAGAAGGAACCATCATGTTTCTTTGCATAGCGACATTTTTCTACACTTACATCTAGTTTTTTGTTTGTTTGTTTGTTTGTTTGTTTTGTTACCTATCTGTAGTGATCAAGTACAATCTCATGACTTTAAAGGAGAAATACATGAAATTGGATAAAATGGTGAAATTCTATATACAAGTTCAGTTTCCTTCCTACCATCATACTTCCCAGTTTGAGTTGAAAGGGGGAGAGTTTTTCATTGGCTATGATTATGACACTGGAATCATCATTGTAATTGCTTAAGTGAGCGTGTGATTGGAGCTCAAACGCCTGGAAGTCATTCCATTACTTAAGAGTAAGTGGGGAAGATTAAGGTACTCCATCTAGTGGCTAGGAGAAAGATTGGCTCAGAAAATGACTAAAGTGTGTGTAGTAGAGAGTTTCAACAAATGTGAATAGGCTACAGTGTAATGATTTCTTTTATGTTTTCCCTCACATTTTTTAAACTTAATTTTTCTTTGTTATTTTTATATTCTGATTCCTGCAAAGAATAAAGAAGGTGGACTCGAGAGAAAGAGATGAGAGGATTTTATCTACTGTGGTGTCAACCTTAAAATGGAACTTTCAACTTTGGTATCATTTGTCATTCACATGAGCTGAAAAGATCTTAGTGATTATTTGGAGAAACCACTGTTAATGAAGTTCTAAAAAAGTATATTTGCATATATGAGGTTCATTTTCTCATTTGCCTAACTACCTTTTATTGAAATATATTACCATTAATTAAAAACAATTAAATGCATTCATGTTAACAATACAGAATGATACATTTATTGTAGACTTAGAGTAAGTATTACCACAATAAAGATAAAAAATGTAGCTGTTAAACTTGATGATTATCTTTCCTACATCACTACGGCAATGTTGCTTCCTGAACTTTGCTTTTTAAGTATATAGCATTTTGTATTTGTTTTTTGTCACTTAACACAATGTGTTTGAAATAAAAATGTGTTTGGCATTCACCTGTTGAAAGACATTTTGTGTCTAATGTTCAGTTATGAATAAAACTGCTATAAAATATTATAGATATTTTAAGAATATCTATTTTCGTTTTCTATAGTCAAAAACAGAACTATTAGATTCATGATAAGTATATACTTAATTTTATAAACAACTACTAAAATGCAGACTTCCATCAGAAGTTTATGGCATTTTGAGTAAATCTACATGCTTAGAAACATTAACTTTCTTTTCTTTCTTTCTTTCTTTTTTTTTTTTTTTAAAGATTTATTTATTTGTACATACAGAACTGGGGTACAGGCCAGAGTTGCAGGGGCGGTGAGAGGCTTCACCAGAGACAGAGTGGGGAGCAGAACAGGCAGATCTACGAAGTACACTGCTGAGGGGAGCAGCGGGCGGGTCAGGAGAGGTCTGCCACGCCATGTGGTCTCCTCCGGGGCAGGCGGGATTCGAACTCATGCGGAAGTGGCTTTAGCTTCTCAGTGCAGTGCTTTAACCCGCTGCGCCACCAGGGAGGGCCAACTTTCTTTTCTTTTTAAATAAACTTTTACTGAACAGTTATTTGCAACATTGTAAAAGTTTCAATAGTACTGGGTTATCATTCAACATTTATGTATAGTTCATACGGAGCACCACCATAAACCTAGCTCCATTCACTACCACACAGGTGACCTCTTTAACTAATTCACTAGTCCATCACCCTGTTCCAATCTGGTTTCACCAGTCAGCTCTCTAATAGTGTTTGTGTTTTCTTTTATTTTCCCTATGTTTTGTTTCCTTATAGCCACAAGAGTGAAATCATAAAGTATTTGTCTTTCTCTGTCCTCTTCAATTTTAGCTATTCTAGCAGTGTGTAACAGTATCTAATTGAGGTTTTAATTTGCATTTCTCTAATGACTAATTATTGTAGGCAGCATTCCAGGGCTTATTTGCCATTAGCATATGTTCTTTCGTTACATTTTTTTTGCCCAATTTTAATTGGGTAGTTTGTGGTCTTATTATAGAATTTTAAGTGCTCCTTATATATATCTCAGTTATTTGTCTGATATCAGTATTGAAAATAGTCTGACCCAGACTTTGTTTTGCTTTACATTTTTAATGGCATTTACAAAAAAAACAGAAGTTTTGGGTTTGTTGCAATCCAAATTATCATTTTCTTTTTCCAAATTGGTCATGTGTTTTCTTATGCAGGATCACAAAATTGTACTTGTATCTTTTAATCTAGAAATATCATAGATGCAGCAGCAAACATATAAAACTCTAGTCATTGGATAAGTTTATCAACAGAAGTGAGAGGACAGTAACTTTTCCATCTTAACTAAATACCAGTCTATATTAGTTTGCTGAAATTATCTTCTTAATATGCAACGAATATATATCTGAAGACATCAAAATTATATTGAAGAGAATTTTACTGTATTTTAGATGAATTTTCTAAGATATTTAAATGATAGACTAAAATCATTACTATTTACTTGAATAAAAATAGTACCATAGCATAACACAGCATAGATGTGCTATGAAAATGCTGATACTAATTTAAAATGAAAACCATCTATGAAAACATCATTTTCTTCCCAATAATGCAAAATAATTTTCTATATAAAACAAATACTTTTGAAACCAATTGTAAAAATCTTGGTTAAGTAGTATAGCTATCAGGTACAAAAATAGTAAAGTGCTATATTAAATTGAGGAAACAATTAAAAAGATCATTGATGCTATTTAGAGAACTCAAAATGGAGGAACAGTGTAAAAATGGCATGGCTAATTTTTGAATCCTTGACTATGATTTTTTTTTTTTAAAGGTTTATTTATTTATGCACACAGACTGGGGTTTAGGCCAGAGGCTCAGGGGCGGTGAGAGGCTTCACCAGAGACAGAGTGGGGAGCAGAACAGGCAGATCGACGAAGTACACTGCTGAGGGGAGCAGCGGGTGGGTCAGGAGAGGTCTGCCACACCATGTGGTCACCTCCGGGGCAGGCGGGAATCGAACTCATGTAGAAGCGGCTTTAGATTCTCAGTGCAGTGCTTTAACCCGCTGCGCCACCAGGAGGGTCCTTGACTATGATTTTTTAAGAAATTCTGATTAAAGAAAAAAGGAACTGAATGATGTTTTGATAAAATTGTATTCTCTAGAGTAAAATTTATCCTGCAACATTCCGTAAAAGCCATAATTCAATATTAAAATATTTTAAAAATGTGTGAACCCTCCCTGATGATGCAACAGCTAAAGTACAGCACTATGAAGCTAGCTACAGCCGGCAGACATGAGTTCGATCACAGCCAGGGAGGTGACCCAAATGGCACAGCAGACCTCTCCTGTCTCAACTGCTGCTTCCCTCAGCAGTGTATTTCAGTAGATCTGCCTGTTATGTTCCCCATTCTGTCTCTGATGAATCCTCTCTGGCCCCTGACCTCTGGCCTGAACCCCAGTTCTGTATGCATAAATAAATCTTTACAAATAATAATAATAATAATTCCTCTGATGAATTTTAGAAAATAATTCATTTTAAAATATGAACGTGGGAAATTTATATTTACACCAATCTGAAATGCAACCTTTATTGATAGTTCCTAGTATATCTTGAATGAATATTAATATGAAAGTAAAATATAAAAAAAAATTGACACTGACAAATAATTGTTTATTTTGTTTAATTCTCTGTCAAGTTCTAAAATAAGTCTAATTTTTTTTACTAACTTGAGTCTGGAATCCATCAAAAAAAAGTTATTTAATGCTAGAATAAGAAGTAATTCTGTTTCATGATTGAATGCTTTTGGGCATTAGTCATTGTTTATATCAGTCTGGTGCTGAAGTGATGTTGCATTTTTTTTTTCCTCTTTGATCTTTGATCTTCCTGTGGAGCATAGAATACTTGTTTTATGGAATCTGTTATACATTCCTAATTAGTTAAAATAAGTGACAATTTAGCTTTCTATTTTCTTTGATAACATTCTGTAGTTTACTGGATGAAGATATTCAATACATCTCAAATACTTTATTCTTGAAAGAAAATGTGTCTTTATTGGTATGAAGTGATTCAACTTCTTTGTAAAAGCTGAAATTTTGGTTAAAAATGTAGTGGTGCTTTGCAGACAGCAAATATTCATTACATGTATGCTGCTGTTAAATCTTTTTTTTTTTAAGATTTTTTTTTTTTTATGCATAAAGAAATAGAATACAGGCCAAAGGTGCAGACACACCAAGAAGATTCACCAGAGACAGAGTGGAAAGCAGAACAGGCAGATCTACAAAGTACACTGCTGAGGGGAGCAGCAGGCAAGACAGGAGAGTTCTGATGCACCATATGGATTGCTTCCTGGGCTAGGGATCCAACTCACACTGAAGGTGCCACGGCTTGGTTTAGCTGTGCAGTGCAGAGCTCCAACCCACCATACCACCAAGAAGGGCACACGGCTGTTAAATCTTTTATCAATATTCTAAGACAGTATATGTGTTCAAGAGCAAAAATATATTACAGAATTAAAAAGCTTTGTAGAATTTAGTATAGAAAGACCTAAGTGGTTTCTCTTTTAAAGTGTGGAACTGCCAAAACATCCGTTAAAAATATACTGTCAAGACATTTTTTTTTTCTCCATAGAATGTGTGGGGGTGGGGTGGGGAGAAAGAGGGGGAGAAATGGAGGAGGATATGTAATGCTTGTCAGAGAGAAACCACTTAGAAAGATTATTTGATAGGGTAAAAAAAAAAAAAGTCATTTGTCAGAACTGTTCAGACCATGTGGTACAAGCTTCTTCCTGATACATTTCTACAGACCTTCTGATATAACATCTTAATAGAATATGACTGCTTATTGAGAAAATTAGCAATCTTCAATTAACTAGCAGACTTTGTCAGCAGTCTAAGTTGTGCCTGCTGTGAATTTTCTGACCATGAGAGTTCAATTTAATATTGCTATATAGTTGGTTTCCTTATTTGTAAATAGTAAACTAGCATATATGGCTGTTCTAAAGATTAAGTGCATCAATATTAAA